>NW_024070205.1:52460307-53060307 GCF_014754425.2 Oryx dammah
CAGTTCAAAAGCATCAATTCTTCAGTGCTCAGCCTTCTTCACAGTCCAACTCTCACATCCATACATGACCACAGGAAAAACCATAGCCTTGACTAGACGGACTTTAGTCGGCAAAGTAATGTCTCTGCTTTTGAATATACTATCTAGGTTGGTCATCACTTTTCTTCCAAGGAGTAAGTGTCTTTTAATTTCATGGCTGAAGTCACCATCTGCAGTGATTTTGGAGCCCAAAAAGATAAATTCTGACACTGTTTCTACTGTTTCCCCATCTATTTCCCATGAAGTGATGGGACCAGATGCCATGATCTTCGTTTTCTGAATGTTGAGCTTTAAGCCAACTTTTTCACTCTTCTCTTTCACTTTCATCAAGAGGCCTTTTAGTTCCTCTTCACTTTCTGCCATAAGGCTGGTGTCATCTGCATATCTGAGGTGATTGATATTTCTCCCAGCAATCTTGATCCCAGCTTGTGTTTCTTCCAGTCCAGCGTTTCTCATGATGTACTCTGCATAGAAGTTAAATAAGCAGGGTGACAATATACAGCCTTGACGTCCTCCTTTTCCTATTTGGAACCAGTCTGTTGTTCCATGTCCAGTTCTAACTGTTGCTTCCTGACCTGCATACAGATTTCTCAAGAGGCAGGTCAGCTGGTCTGGTATTCCCATCTTTTTCAGAATTTTCCACAGTTTCTTGTGATCCACACAGTCAAAGGCTTTGGCATAGTCAAGAAAGCAGAAATAGATGTTTTTCTGGAACTCTCTTGCTTTTTCCATGATCCAGCGGATGGTGGCAATTTGATCTCTGGTTCCTCTGCCTTTTCTAAAACCAGCTTGAACATCAGGGAGTTCACGGTTCACGTATTGCTGAAGCCTGGCTTGGAAAATTTTGAGCATTACTTTACTAGCATGTGAGATGAGTGCAATTGTGTGGTAGTTTGAGGATTCTTTTGCGTTGCCTTTCTTTGGAATTGGAATGAAAACTGAGCTTTTCCAGTCCTGTGGCCGCTGCTGAGTTTTCCAAACTTGCTGGCATATTGAGTGCAGCACTTTCACAGCATCAACTTTCAGGATTTGAAAGAGCTCAATTAGAATTCCATCACCTCCACTAGCTTTGTTCATAGTGATGCTTTCTAAGGCCCACTTGACTTCACATTCCAAGATGTCTGGCTCTAGATTAGTGATCACATCATCATGATTATCTGGGATGTGAAGACCTTTTTGTACAGTTCTTCTGTGTATTGTTGCCACCTCTTCTTAATATCTTCTGCTTCTGTTAGGTCCATACCATTTCTGTCCTTTATCGAGCCCATCTTTGCATGAAATGTTCCCTTGGTATCTCTAGTTTTCTTGAAGAGATCTCTAGTCTTTCCCATTCTGTTGTTTTCCTCTCTTTCTTTGCACTGATAGCTGAAGAAGGCTTTCTTATCTCTTCTTGCTATTCTTTGGAACTCTGCATTCAGATGCTTATATCTTTGCTTTTCTCCTTTGCTTTTCACTTCTCTTCTTTTCACAGCTATTTGTAAGGCCTCCCCAGACAGCCATTTTGCTTTTTTGCATTTCTTTTCCATGGGAATGGTCTTGATCCCTGTCTCCTGTACAATGTCATGAACCTCATTCTATAGTTCATTTGGCACTCTATCTATCAGATCTAGACCCTTAAATCTATTTCTCACTTCCACTGTAGAATCATAAGGGATTTAATTTAGGTCATACCTGAATGGTCTAGCAGTTTTCCCTACTTTCTTCAATTTAAGTCTGAATTTGGCAATAAGGAGTTCATGATCTGAGCCACAGTCAGCTCCTGGTCTTGTTTTTGTTGACTGTATAGAGCTTCTCCATCTTTGGCTGCATAGAATATAATCCATCTGATTTTGGTGTTGACCATCTGGTGATGTCCATGTGTAGAGTCTTCTCTTGTGTTGTTGGAAGTGGGTGTTTGCTATGACCAGTGCATTTTCTTGGCAAAACTCTATTAGTGTTTGCCCTGCTTCATTTCACAGTCCAAGGCCAAATTTGCCTGTTACTCCAGGTGTTTCTTGACTTCCTACTTTTGCATTCCAGTCCCCTATAATGAAAAGGACATCTTTTTGGGGGTGTTAGTTCTAAAAGATCTTGTAGGTCTTCATAAAACCATTCAACTTCAGTTTCTTTAGCATTACTGGTTGGGGCATAGACTTGGATAACTGTGATATTGAATGGTTTGCCTTGGAGACAAACAGAGATCATTCTGTCGTTTTTGAGACTGCATCCAAGTACTGCATTTTGGACTCTTTTGTTGACCATGATGGCTACTCCATTTCTTCTGAGGGATTCCTGCCCGCAGTAGTAGATGTAATGGTCATCTGAGTTAAATTCACCCATTCCAGTCCATTTTAGTTCGCTGATTTCTAAAATGTCAACGTTCACCCTTGCCATCTCTTGTTTGACCACTTCCAACTTGCCTTGATTCATGGACCTGACATCCAGGTTCCTATGCAATATTGCTCTTTACAGCATCGGATCTTGTTTCTATCACCAGTCACATCCACAACTGGGTATTGTTTTTGCTTTGGCTCCATCCCTTCATTCTTTCTGGAGTTATTTCTCCACTGATCTCCAGTAGCATATTGGGCACCTAATGACCGGGGGAGTTCCTCTTTCGGTATCCTATCATTTTGCCTTTTCATACTGTTCATGGGGTTCTCAAGGCAAGGATACTGAAGTGGCTTGCCATTCCCTTCTCCAGTGGACCAAGTTCTGTCAGACCTCTCCACCATGACCCGCCCGTCTTGGGTTGCCCCAAGGGCATGGCTTGGTTTCATTGAGTTAGACAAGGCTGTGGTCCTAGTGTGATAAGATTGACTAGTTTTCTGTGAGTATGGTTTCAGTGTGTCTGCCCTCTGAAGCCCTCTTGCAACACTTACCATCTTACTTGGGTTTCTCTTACCTTGACGTCATTGGATCCACTCAATTCAGTCACATCTTCCTGAGAATAAGTGGAGGATACTCTTAAATACAACAGAAATATGAAATCAAATCACTCTTTGCAAGTGACTCATATATAAATCAGAGAAGGCAATGGCACCCCACTCCAGTACTCTTGCCTGGAAAATCCCATGGACAGAGGAGCCTGGTAGCCTGCAGTCCATGGGGTCACTAAGAGTCCATGGGGTTGCTAATAGTCGGACACAACTGAGTGACTTCACTTTCACTTTTCACTTTCATGCATTGGAGAAGGAGATGGCAACCCACTCCAGTGTTCTTGCCTGGAGAATCCCAGGGACGGAGGAGCCTGATGGGCTGCCATCTATGGGGTTGCACAGAGTTGGACACGACTGAAGTGACTTAGCAGCAGCAGCAGCTCTGTTCACCAGGCTGCCACTTTTCCAGGTGTTCTCTTTCAAAGGTACTTCACTTCAACCACTGAGAGTTCAGCTACTGTCGCCATTGTCCTTGCTATTTTTGTTGCAGCACCTAATTGCTATAGAAGAAGGCAGTGCCATGCTGGCTCTGCAGATGTGAATTCAATTTCCATGTCCTGTGTACTACTGTAGTGGGAAAGGGTTTGAAGTTTTCTGCAACATTAGGTGAGATAATAAATAGTGCTGGTCTGAGTTTGCCTGTGAGTCCCTCCCCATTAATAAAACTCCTTTCTCTTACGGCTATACCATGGTCCTGCCAAAAAACATGTTTAAAAATAAGGGGAAAAAAACCTATGTTTTGGCTCAATTCTAACAGTGTGACCATAAGAATGCTGCTAACCTCTCTGATATTCCAAGTCACTAATATAAAATTCTAGATCTTTAGAGAAGATCAAAAAATGTTTATCTCAGAGCTATGAAGATTAAATGAGGTAACACATCAATGTATCCAGTGTCTGACTTGAAGAAGACAAGAGATCATTGCTCCCTTTCTCCTCTCACTGAACCTGTCCTCACAGCAAAGGAACCCACCTCCCAGTGCAGCAGTCAGCAGGCTAACCAACAGCAGGCTTTGCTAGTTTCTTCCTCTTTGCTAGTGAAAGAGAGATGTACCTGTAATCCTGCTGGTTGAAATGATAAAAGGTAAAACAACAACAAAACCCCAGAAAACTCCATCCTGAATTCAATAGTACTTAAAGTGTTTTTTATTTATTTTGGACAAATTGTATATAAATGCATAAAGTATACACCATGATATTTTGATACATTATATATGTTGTGAAATGATTACCACAATCTACCTCGTTACCATAGTCATCACCACCTACAGTTATCTTTTTTTTTTTAGTTTGGTGAGATCTCTTGAGATCTACTCTCTAAGCAAACTTCAAGCATACATTATTATTTATCAGTCACCATGTTATACATTAGGTCTGCAAAAGTTTACCTTATAACTGAAAGTTTATACCCTTTGATCAATATCTTCCTTTTCCCTCACTCCCCAAACTGTAGTAATTGCCATTCTACTTTCTGTTACTATGAGTTTGACTCTTTTTAGATTCCACATCATGGTGAGATTGTATATTTGTCTTTCTGTGTCAGACTTATTTTACTTGGCAAAATTTCCTCTAGGTTCATCCATATCATAAGTGGCAGAATTTCCTCCTTTAAGACTAAATAATATTCCATTGTGTATGTTCACATATATTTATTTTATACATATATATGTACAATGTGATATATGTAAATGTGACACATATCTTTTCTTTATCCATTCATCTGTTGACAGACACATAGGTTGCTTCCATATCTTGGCTACTATGAATAATACTGCTGTGAACATAAGAGTGCAGATATGTCTTTGGGATAGGATCTTATTTTCTTTAGATATAAACTAAGAAGTGGGATTGCTAGATCATATGGTAGCTATATTTTAAAGTTTTTATGACCCTCCATACCATTGTTCGTAATGACTGTACCAGTTTGCATTCCCACCAACAGTTCACAAGTGTTTTCTCTAATTCCTCAGCAATACCGATCTCTTTTCTTTTTTGATAATAGCAATTCTAACAGGTGTGAGGTGATATCGCCCTCTGTTCTCTTTCTGTGACTCAAATAATGCATAGATTTATTTTTATTGATAGTATCATATAATTCTCATAGGTTTTCTCACACTTTTCCTTTTCCTTTTTCTTTTTCCTTGTTCCTCTGGATAATTTAAAATTCTCTGCCTTGAAGTTCATTGATTCCTCTTCTGGGTGGTTGCATCTGCTAACAAACATCCCTATTGAATTCTTCAGTGTTTTCACTATTTTTCAGCTCTAGTATTTCTGTGGGTTTTCTTTAATGGTTTCTATTCCTTTGCTGAACTTTTCATTTTGTGTATGCATTGCTTTCCTAATCTAGTTTAGTCGTCTATCTGTGTTTTCTTGTAATTCACTGAATTTCTTTAAAAGGATTACTCTGAATTCATTATCAGGCTGTTCATAGATCTTCCTTTCCTTAGGGTCAGTTATTAGATCACATTCATTATTTTGGTGGTGTCATGGTTACCTGATTCTTGGTGATCACTATATGCTTATGTTGGCATCTGTGCATTTGAGGAACTGGTCCCCTCCTTCTGCCTTTCTCAGCAGCTGGTTGGGGCTGCTGACTTGCTTCCTGTCCTAGTAGGATATGCTTCACAGCTGCCCTCAGATACTGTAACGAGCAGGAACAGAGAGAACTTGACAGAACAGGGTATTGCTCTGTCGTTCTGTCCACAGGACTGAAAGACACGAGAAGTTTGGATTGCACCAATAGGTGCCCAAAAGGATAGCTCTTAACAACAAGCATTTTATCATAAACACTGTATACATTTCATTCCAGCTAGTGAGCTTTATGGCTAACGTAATATAAACTATTCTTTAAGCCTTACTTTTTCTCTGAGATTCCAAAATAGATGTGTGAAAATTCTTGATTTTTTTCCAGTGCTGTTTCTTATCCTCCCAGTAAAATGATCCTGGTGATCATCAACCTGCTATGTTCACATCTTGGGGCACACATGAACAAATGAAGCTCATTCCTCTCATTCTGGCAACAAATAGTTCAAAGTGTATTCATGCTGGTATTAACTTACATTGTGGCCCTTTTTAATAAGTATGACATAAAGATGTAGCCAAAATTTTAACTGAAAAAGTCATCATTTTTCCCTAAGATTGATTATTTACTTTTCAACAAGAAAAGGTATGTAGAATAAGGCCCCAGCAAAATTATCAGGCCTTGAAACTATCTCCAAAATCCCATTCAGGCCTAAAAGATCCCTTCTTTCCACATCCCAAGAGAAAAATCTAGATAGTGTAGAACTGAAGGTTGCAGGCTCAGACAGGCCTGTGTTTGAAACCAGCTTTAAATGGCTGAATGCATGGCCTCTGGAGTCAAGCTGCCTAGTTTAATCCTGTCTCAGATAATTACAGTCCCGTGATCACTTGGAAGTTATTTAGTCTCCACACCTCACTTCTTCTGAATATATAGATAAATGAGGATAATAATGGGGTTGTTTCTGAAGATCAAATGAGATTGCTCACATGCAGTCTTCAGTAAAATGACTGAAATAGTACAAAAGCTTCACAAAGCTTGATTATTTACTTACAACTTTAAAAAATGAAACAGAACAGTAGATATAACTAGGCAGGTTATTATTTTTTTTCAGCATCGAATACATCATCCCACCCACTTTCCTGGCCTGCAAGGTTTGTGCTGAGAAGTGCCCTGATAACCTTATGGGGGTCCCCCTTGTGTGTGATGAACTTCTTTTCTTCTGCTGCTTTCAAGATTCTCTGTTTTTCCTTGAGTGTTGATAGTTTTATTATAATATGCCTCAGTGACGTTTCAGGGGGTCAAAACTGATTGGAGAAATTTGATCCTCATGTACCTGGATGTCCCGGAGAAGGCAATGGCACCCCACTCCAGTACTCTTGCCTGGAAAATCCCATGTACAGAGGAGCCTGGTAGGCTGCAGTCCATGTGGTCACTAAAAGTCTGACATGACTGAGTGACTTCACTTTCACTTTTCACTTTCCTGCATTGGAGAAGGAAATGGCAACCCACTCCAGTGTTCTTGCCTGGAGAATCCCAGGGATGGGGGAGCCTGGTGGGCTGCCGTCTATGGGGTCGCGCAGAGTCAGACACGACTGAAGCAATTTAGCAGCAGCAGCAGCAGCCACCATTTCTTTAAATAGCTTTCTGTTCTTCTCTCTCTCTTCTTCTTCTGAGATTCCCAGAAGGCAAATATGGTCTCACTTGATGGTATCCCCTAAGTCTCATAACCTTTCTTCATTCCTTTTCATTCTTTTTTTTCTTTTTTCTCTTCTCATTGGATGATTTCAGATGATCTGTCCTAGAGTTCACTGATACTGTCTTCTGCCTGATCAACTCTGTAGTTGAAATTTTCCACTACCTTTTTTTTTTTAGTTCAGTCATTGTTTTCTTCAGTGTCATACTTTCTGTTTGGTTCTTTCTTATTTTCTATCTTTGTTGAACTCTTCATTCAGTTCTTGTGTTGTTTTCCTGATTTTGTTCAATGTTTCCTCATAGCTCTCTGAGTTTCTTTATTATTTTTCTTCTTTTTTGGCTGTACCATGCAACATGTGGGATCTTAGTTGCCCAACCAGGAGTTGAACCCACACACCCTGCATTGGAAGTGGCGAGTCTTAACCATCAGACAACCAGGGAAGTCCTCTGTGGACTTCTTTAGAATAGTTATTCTAAATTCTTTGTCAGGCAATGTGCGAATCTTCATTTCTTGAGGATCAGTTACTAGTTTGTTGTTTGCCTTCTTTGGAGGCATTATATTTTCTTGATTCTTCATGACCCAATAACCTAGCACAGGCATCTGTGATTTGAAGAAGCAGTCACCTCTTCCAGACATGATTGATTGATTTAAATAAGGAAAGACTTTTATCTGCAGGTAGGAACATGCTAGAGTGTGTGCTGGCCACAGGTAGAGTGGTGAGGGGTGCCGAGTGTGGGGGCATGTGGTGTCTCATGGAGGGGTATGGGATCTTGTCAGCTCAGGCAGATGTTGTCCATGACATTGTAATCTTTGGCATGTGATCTTGGTAGCAAGCTCAGACAGTAAAGAGTCTGACTGCAATGCAGGAGACCCGAGTTCCATCCCTGGGTCAGGAAGATCCCCTGGAGAAGGAGGTGGCAACCCATTCCAGTATTCTTGCCTGGACAAGCCCATGAACAGAGGAACCTGGCAGGCTACAGTCTATAAGTCACAAAGAGTCAGACATGACTTAGCACTAAGTACACGTAAATTGGTGGCAATAACTCTGTGGAGTTCACAGTAGCTACAATAGCTGCTGGAGTCCAGTGGCAAGAGATAAGGCAAGTGACAGTGGTGGCTGGAGCCAGAGGCACGTACATGCTTGGCTACAAGTTCTGTCTCTCTATCTACTGACAGGTAGTGGGCGCATGTGCAGTGGCAAAGCCAGGGTCTCAATACTATTGACTCCTAGTTTGATCAACTTATCCCCACCTAGACTCTAACCAAATCAGTCATCACTGTAGGAAGTAATCACAGCCCAAGAGGGAGTCTGGCACAGGTTGCATTCTCAGGACTGAGACAGAGTTGCTCACTTTCCATGTTTATTACATACCCTCAGGGCACATTTACATACCACAGCCCTTTCACAAACTATTTAGGAGAAAACAAGTATCTCTTTCTACAGTTATCTCGTGGGCTCATGACATGTTATTAACACTGCTCTCCTCCTTATTCATCAAATCCAGAATAATTGTTGTCTTTTTCTTCCAAGAAATATTTCATGGCATTAACCCGAGCTATGCTGAAGAGCCTTCATTTTCATTGCTAAATATGGAAATAAACGTTCCCTTTTTACATTGGGTAGTGTCAGCTACAAATTGGCCCTTACCAAGAGCATTGTGGTGTTGGAGAAGACTCTTGAGAGTCCCTTGGACGGCAAGGAGATCCAACCAGTCCATTCTAAAGGAGATCAGTCCTGGGTGTTCTTTGGAAGGACTGATGCTAACACTGAAACTCCAATACTTTGGCCATCTCATGCGAAGAGTTGACTCATCGGAAAAGACTCTGATGCTGGGAGGGATTGGGGGCAGGAGGAGAAGGGGACAACAGAGGATGAGATGGCTGGATGGTATCACCGACTCGATGGACCTGAGTTTGGGTGAACTCCGGGAATTGGTGATGGACAGGTAGGCCTGGTGTGCTGCTATTCATGGGGTCACAAAGAGTCGGACATGACTGAGCGACTGAACTGAACTGAAGAGCACTGTCAATGACTGAACAACAGATGCATTTGCCGTCTGCCTCTATGGAGATGGAACCCCGAGCTGCTAAGCTGCTGACCTTCAGCAATCCCCGAGAGAGTTCAGGGTGGAGTGAGGCACTCTGTGCTCCAGGGAATCTGGTGGGACAGGTCTTTAGATAATTAGATGTTTTTAGGAACAAATTTTATGATCTCAATCCTTGCATCTCCTCATATCTAGAAAAGGCAGAGGAACCAGAGATCAAATTGCCAGCATCTGTTGGATTATCAAAAAAGCAAGAGAGTTCCAGAAGAACATCTGTTTCTGCTTTATTGACTATACCAAAGCCTTTGACTGTGTGGATCACCACAAACTGTAGAAAATTCTGAAAGAGATGGAAATACCAGACCATCTGACTTGCCTCTTGAGAAACCTGTATGCAGGTCAGGAAGCAAAACAGTTAGAACTGGACATGGAACAGACTGGTTCCAAATCGGGAAAGGGGTACTTCAAGGCTGTATATTGTCACCCTGTTTATTTAACTTATATGCAGAGTACATCATGCAAGATGCTGGGCTGGATGAAACACAAGCTGGAATCAAGATTGCCAGGAGAAATATCAATAACCTCAGATATGCAGATGACACCACCCTTAGGGCAGAAAGTGAAGAACTAAAGAGCCTCTTGAAAGTGAAAGAGAAGAGTGAAAAAGTTGGCTTAAAATTCAACATTCAGAAAACTAAGATCATGGCATCCAGTCCCATCACTTCATGGCAAATAGATGGGGAAACAGTGACAGACTTTATTTTTTTGGTCTCCAAAATCATTGCAGATGGTGATTGCAGCCATGAAATTGAAAGATGCTTACTCCTTGGAAGAAAAGTTATGACCAGCTTAGACAGCATATTTAAAAAGGAGAGACATTACTTTGCTAACAAAGTTCTGTCTAGTCAAAACTATGGTTTTTCCAGTGGTCATGTATGGATGTGAGAGTTGGACTATAAAGAAAGATGAGTACCAAAGAATTGATGCTTTTAAACTGTAGTGTTGGAGAAGACTCTTGAGAGTCCCTTGCACTGCAAGGAGATCCAACCAGTCCATCCTAAAGGAAATCAGTCCTGAATATTCATTGGAAGGATGGATGATGAAGCTGAAACTCCAATACTTTTGCCACCTGATGCGAAGACCTGATTCCTTGGAAAAGACTCTGATGCTGGGAAAGATTAAAGGTGGGAGGAGAAGGGGATGACAGAGGATGAGATGGTTGGATGGCATCACCAACTCAATGGACATGAGTTTGAATAAACTCTGGGAGTTGGTGATGGACAGAGAGGCCTGGCGTGCTGCAGTCCATGGGGTCACAAAAAGTCTGACATGACTGAGCAATTGAACTGACCTAAATCCCTTCATGGTGTCATCAGAGTCTCATGACTAACAAAAAACATTTTGTAAAATGAGTGCTTTATGGTATTGAACTCTCCCTTCACTAAAACCTTATATATTGGCCTTCCCACACTGTTGCTTTGGAGTGGTTTCTCAGAGCTATCTGAGATGCTGCCTCCTGGGCTGCAGTCCTCATTTTGCCCCAAATAAAATTTAGTTCACAACTCTCAAATTGTACCTCTTTGTTAGTCAACAGTGGGGTCAGCATACAGAGGTGAGGAAGACAGTGAGAAGCATGGGAGAAGACAAGATGAGGTTGAAGAACAGTAGCAGATAGTTTATTCTGTGACTTACCTTGCCTTTCCTTCCATTTTATCTTTCAAACTCAGATCATTTTAGGAAATATATTTTAAATCTTAAAGAGTTTCTGGAGATGTTTACAACTTACCACAGTTCCTTGAAAAGCAAAAGGGCAGTTTTCTTCTGAACTATGAAGACAAATTCATAAGAAGAAACATTTTTAGAAACATAATATGCATACCCACCAAAATAAAATGAGAATGTATACTTCTCAGTAGTGATTTTGACAATGTTATCTATTACTTAACAGTTGAATAAAAAGAAGCATATGGTGTGCAAACACCTTCCAAGTCCATGGATGTGAATTTAAGAAGTTGTTTGTGAAAAACATCTCAGTTCTATACTTAAATGTCTGCAAAACAGCTGCCGCCACTGTACAATGTGACATTCTTGGTGGCATTTGGTAGACTGACAACAAAAGAAATTGGTACTGGATGTACTACTGATGTCATAGAAATAATTATACTACTGAACAGTTGCTGAAATCTATTTTTAACATAAATCTCAATAATAGACATATAAAAATGAAAGATTTTATAAACCTGTTATGAGAGAAAAAAGATTCAAGTTTAGAGAATTAAAGTAGGCTAGGAATGTTCTTACTAAAATTGATCTCTTAAAGGTCAAGAATGAGTACTCTCCAAATCCTCTTGCCTGTTATCAGTCTTCATCTTCCTTAACTTCTCTTCATCCCTCCTTTTTCTTGTAATTCTCTGCCTCCCTCTCTTGTTCTTCTAAAATGTCACATTCTCCTGGTTCTTTTTCTGTTTCTCTGCATATGCTTCTGCCCTTCTCCTACTGCCCTTGAACCAGTTGAAATGTGGTTAAGAAAGGTGTGTCTTGGAATCAGACACACCTAGGATTGAATCCCAACCTTTTGAGTAGTCTTGGGAAATAACTGAATATCTGTATATCTCACTGTTCTTAACTATCCAGTCAAGATTAAAAGTACACTACTACAATGTAAGCTCCAATCAGGACTACGCCTTTGTACAATTTCAGAGGGCCTCCTTTCATTCCATGTGAATGCCCTATACCCCCAGAGTTTGTATAATATAGTAAGCATCCCTGGTTCCCTCACTTGTTTAAGATTGATGAGGACAGATCCTATATTTTGTTCACCAACTGCTTAGAACACTGCCTGAAGCATAATAAACATCCAATAAATATGTACTGAACATCAGATCTGTCAAAATTAGTTACTCATGCTTCTTTTTTATCTTTTTGCTATACCATCCTGGAGCATAACTTCTATACTCAGTGTCATATTGTAGTCCAATATGGCTGCTGGAGAGCCAGCCATTGCATCTAGCAGAGGAAAGGAGAAAGGACAAAAAAGTATACTTCCCAGCTAATCAATTCTCCTTAATTAGTCTTCCCAGAAGTCACGCAAATCCCTTCCATTCACAAGTTTTTGTCCTGAACTTAGATATGTGACCCTATTTAACTGGAAGGGATTGGGAAATTAAGTTTTTGACTGGGGGTATTGCTGCCTCATGTGGAATCATGGTTCTCTATTTTTTAGGGAAAAAAAAGGGAGAATGTATTTACATTGAATAGGCAACTAGCAATCTCTGCCACAAAGCACTTGGCACAACTCAGAGACCTTCCTTCCAGGACTCTCCTCTGTGAGGCCCAGCCCCCAGTCTCTGCTTTCAGGACCCCCGCACTAGGGGAGGGCATTTCTCTGTGAAGAAATTTATCACAATTTTGGAAAAATTAATGTCTGAAATTTTTTGTTATTTTGTTTTTTCTTTGGTTTTAACAATCAATTTCCTGTGACTTTAACCAATTTGTATAGTTCCACTCCATAAAAAAAAACAAAAACTATTTTTTTTCTTCAATATAACCATGGATGTTTTATTGAGTGATTGGATAATAGCCCTTCAAATTTTAAAAAGAGCCATTATGTGACCATGAAATCTTGTTGTCTTCAAACTAAATATATTCAGTTCTTTAAACTTTTCTTCATGAGATACCTCCCTATTATTCTTAATCCTCATCAAGTTGTCATTGGCCTTTTTAAAACATGGCTCCCAGGAGAGTAGGATATTCCAGATCTGGGCCAGCCAGTGAACTTGGGGAACTAACTGTTCCTGTTTTTCCCAACACCTAAGGTTGAACTAACTTCTTTGTCAACTGCATTATACTATGGTTCATTTGGAGCTTACAGCTACTAAACTATCAGTTATTTTTCACATGAATCCGTATTTAGATAAGTTCTCCCATTTGTACTTTGTAGTATTTTTAACATGAATGAATTTATATTTGACCTTGCTATACTTTCTCTTTAGGGTATATGTTGAAATCTTTAAGAATTTTTGTTCTGCCATCCAGGTATTCTCTATCTCTACCCATCTCTCTCCCAGCTTCATGTCACCCACAGATCTAAGCAACCTGCCCTCTAAATCTTTATGCAGGTCAAACCATTTGGCAGAAAATTGGTACAGTGGTAGATAATAAGAAATCGCCTTTTTAGTTAACGCTAACCCATTGTCATTAGTCCTGGGTATTCATTGGAAGGAAGCTGAAGCTGAAACTCCAATACTCTGGCCATCTCATGTGAAGAGTTGACTCATTGGAAAAGACCCTGATGCTGGGAGGGATTGGGGACAGGAGGAGAAGGAGACGACAGAGGATGAGATGGCTGGATGGCATCACCGACGTGATGGACATGAGTTTGAGGGAACTCTGGGAGTTGGTGATGGACAGGGAGGCCTGGTGTGCTGCAATTCATGGGATCGCAAAGAGTCGGACACGACTGAGCGACTGAACTGAACTGAACCCATTGTCACGTGAGGCAACTAGTTTCCTTCAAAGTCATGTTCCAGGGCTTGGGTGCACTTCATTGGAAAAGATCAGTAGAGTAAATAGAAAAGGAGGAAACTTACAAAATGAGGATCTGCAAGAAAAAAAGAAAATATAGGTCTTTTTCCCTCCCATTGTCCTTACGAGAGATGGGCAAGACCAGAGCATTTCAGGTGACCTCCCTATGTGGTTTTGTGTTTCAGGACAGGGACCTGGCCCCACAATGTTCCCCCTTCTTTCAGGGCAAGTCTGCAAATCAACTGATTGGTCATCTGGCAATATGGATTTGGGTGCCGGCTCTTCTTAGGAGCTCGCTGAAGAAGCAGGCAGCAAGCACCTGCAGACCGTGGGCCCGTGGCATACTGCAGCCCTGTCTCCTCATGGGAGGGTGCCAGAGGCACGTCCCACTGACCACTGGAGAAGGGGTGCCCCAAATCCCAGCTGACTTGCTGACCAGACAACCTAGAGAGAGTTCCCAAGGTCATTGTTGCCCAATTCTGCCACTTTCATCACACCCGATAACTAAAGATTCCTTGGATTTAGTATTTTATTCAGGTACAAATTCACCTAAGAATATTGACCTCCAAAAGGAGATGTGATTTATCTATCTATCATCTATCTTTCTATCTATCTACAATGGAATTATTAGCCATAATAAAATAATTAAATAATGCCATTCTGTAGCAACATTAATGGACCCAGAGATTATCATACTGAGTGAAGTAAGTCAAAGACAAACATCATGTGATATCACTCACATGTGAAGTCTAAAAGAAATGAAACAAATGAACTTATTACAAAACAGAAATAGACTCATAGACATAGAACACAAACTTATGGTTACCAAAGGGTAAACAGCAGGGGAGGGAGGGATAAATTAGGAGTTTAGGATTAACTGATACACACTACTATATATAAAACAGATAAATAGCAAGGATCTACTGTTTCATATATATATATTTATATATATAAAGAAATATATGATATATGGATTTTATGTATATATATAATAACATGGGTCCTTCTGAGAACCCTCTGCCTGGAGACCATAGATCTCTGGTGTGGCAGGTCCTTCAGCTGACTGTTTACAAGCTTCCTGCCTCCCACTCCCAACTCAGGTTCTGTTTTCAACAAAGTATTTCCAGCCTCTTCCTGCTATAGATGCCTCACTCTGGCAGAATGTCTTCTTGAAAAAAAGTTCTTTTCAGCTAACTTACAGCTGGCTCTTCAAACTTCAGAGAACCCATGTCAGATTTTTCCAGGAAAGTTTTCTCAGGCAGTTCCTTTCTCTTTGGCTTGAGGTGAAGGGAAAGCCTCCCCCCTCGCTGAGGGTGGGGCAGGTGGAGACACACAGCACATTGGCAGCTCTCTACCAGCCTTTGAAACACCCTGTGTATTCTTGGCCTTTCCTCATGGATCTACTCAGTTGCTGATGAGCAAAGGACTGCAGCTGGTTTCATAGTCTCTGTGCTTGTAGTGTTGCACCTGAAGTTCTTGGCTTCCGGTATTTGCCCTAAAACTTTCAGACCAGAGGAGTAGTTGTGTTTAACACCCTCTTACACAAGTATGACACACAAGAGATCTTTGTAAAGAGATACAGAGCAGAGGGGAATAAAGTGATGCAGGGGAGACAGAAAGGCTCTGACGCTGATTTTGGTTTATTGGGCACCTGTTTTGCACCAAGCATTATACTAGGTTCTATGCACAGGCTACACTATTTAATCTTCATATCAACCCTATAGAGCACGTACTATTCCTGTATGCACCCAGAAGCCTCTTGCCATTTTACAAATAAGGAAACTGAAGTCAATACCTTTCTCAAGAATACAAAGTGACTTACATGATTTCCAAACCCACACATTTAACCCCCATGCCACACAGCCTTCAGAGAAGTAGGGAGAAAGATGACAGCTCTATAAGAACCTTTAAGAAAAGCACCAGTCAATTGTCTCTAAGCCCAGAGAGAAAGAATTCAGGTTCACACTGCTTTTGAGAATGTGACTGGGAACCCCATTGACTCAGGCCACTGATTCAGTAACAGAAATTTGCCATCTTAGGAAACTGTCATGTCAGAACCAAACTCTCCTATCCACTGTTCCAGGTCCCTATCAGTCATGCCATTACACTGACCTTCCACTCCACCAAAACAATTGTTTTCTTGGCCCAAGAAGGCCAAGCTCATTTCCTTCTCAATTCAGAACTTTAGAGTATGGCATACTTCCAGCCTAAAAAATTCATCCAATTATTCTTTAGCAATCTATATTTGTCACTGTATTTCAAGAGCCAACTCAGAACTCAAATCATGAATTGGCTTGGTGGTATTCATCCTCAGCATTCATTTTTACTTTCCTCATTTTTTTCTAGGGACCAAAAATAAAGATGTAAAGATATGCAATTGGCTATTATGACCACTAGATGGGGATCTAATGATGGCAAGATGAAATGCTGACTCAGTTTCCTACGAGAAACCAGAAAACTGATCAATTTAGAGGTTGAGCTTAGAGGCTGAAGTTTACAAATTGGTCAACGAAGTCTGAGATACATGTTGGAACAATTACACATTCCATAATTTTCTTCATGAAGAAATCAAAACCCAAGAATGTAAAGCAATTTATCAAAGGGTAAAAGCTAAATCATTAATGTCATTTGGAAATTGCCTTATTCCATTTTGTAATACTTTCAGTGTATTTTTCTACTAAGACTTTAGATAGCAGCAAGGATATTTAAGAATTTAACATCACTACAAAATACTTAGGATTAACAATATCACCAGCTATGGAAATCATTTTTGAGCACCTAATACGTGTTAAACATTTTGTGCGTGCGTGCCCAGTTTTGTCCTACAGTTTTGTCCAACTCTTTGTCCAACGCATGGACTGTAGTCTGCCAGGCTCCTCTGTCTATGGAATTTTCCAAGCAAAAAGACTGAAGTGGGTTGTCAGTTCCTACTCCAGGGGATCTTTCTAACCCAGAAATTGAACCCACATTGTAACAGGAGGGAACAGGGCAGGGCACAACTTTTGAAAGAACGACATAGCCCAAGGACACAATGTAAACTGATTAGAATCAAATGGAACCAAGATGGCAGACAAGTCTAAACCCTGATCCTCAATCAGCAAGCTAAATGACACACCCAGAGGTGCCAAGACACTGTCAAAAGACCAAGGAGTGAGTGGTGGCCCAATTCCTGGAAATCTCCACCCCTTCCTCCAAAATAGATGGAATAATCCTCCCACTCATTAGCATATGGAATTACCAGCCTATAAAAACTAACCAGCCACTTTTTGGTGCAACGGTCCACACCGTCTGTGGAGTGTACTTCTCTGTGAAGCTGCATAAATCCACTTCTTACCTATCACTTTATCTCTCATTGAATTCTTTCTGTGATGAGACATCAAGAACCTGAGCTTCATTAGGTCCTGAAACCGGGTACCATTGGTTTTGGCTGGGTCTGAGTCCCAGCCATGTGGGTTCGTGTCCCAAGCAGGGTTTGGGCTGGGTTCAAGTGCCAACCATATGGGTTCGAGTCCCAGCACGTGGGTTCAAGTCCTAATCTGAGGTAAAGGGTTTCAGCATCTCTTGCATCTCCTGCCTTGGCAGGCAGATTCTTTACCACTGTGCCACCTGGGAAGCCCCTGGTAAACATTTTAGGTGATGCTTTATATTCATTTGCCTTTGGTACCCTGGGCTGCACCCTTTCAGGCTTCAGCCACAGAAAGCAGCCAGACCAGCACTAGTGACCACCAGCCCACAGTGCAGGGGCCCAAAAGCTTCCCTCACAGAAGGTGACGCTAGCCTGAGAATGGGCCATTCAGCAAACTCAGCGTTCACTCCTGCAGATGCTGGGCTGGGCACTGGGGTCCAAAGATGAAATGCGCCTGGTCCCCATCCTGGATCTCAACTTGAGGTGGAAAGGAGTAATACACTAATGGAGTACACATTGATTTGTGTGAATATTTGTTCACTGGACTAAACGCCACAAACACAGCGGCTCTTTCTGTTTTGCTCATACTGAATTGACTGCCTGATACGGTGTTCACACGTGGAAACCTCTCTATAAATGTTCTCTGAATAGATTAATATTGAACTTTGGTAAGGAGGCAGCACTCATTGCTTATATTCATACCTCAGGATTATAGTAAAAAAAAAAAAAAAACTTGCCTTCTCTCTCTTTAAGGTTCTCGTAGGACCCTTAGAGATGGCATAGAAGGAACAGTCGTGCAGGAGAGTGGCTGATGATGGCGAAGGCTCACGACTCATGCACCTTCATACCAATGGAATGTCCATGGTTACAAGAGGCGTCACCCCCACTGGGAAAGCCCACTGCTCCGCTGGTCTGGTTACTCTTCAGTTCACCTAAGTAATCCAAATGCAGTGCAGACACTCCATGTGCAAGTTCCAGCTTCCAAGATACACTAGACAGTGGCCCCACCATCTGTCCTTCAGCGGGGGGGTGGGGGGGTGGGCATAAAAGCAAGCAGGACCCTGTGGGATTCCTGGGCACGCAAGCCTGTCCGTGTGCCCTGTGTCCTGTTTGTCCGGAATAGACTCTAGCATCCATGTCCTTCCTTGAGTTCCAAAGGACAGATTTGAACTGTTGCTAATCAGGGATGGGAGGGGGATAGGGAGACCAGGGAAGGGCAACCAGGAAACAATATGCAGCCTAGGGGCAGGCTCCTTGATCCACCTCGAGGGATACACAGAACAATACATTTGAGCTCCTTTATAGAACTAAAGTGTTAGCTGCTCAGTTGTGTCTGATTCTTTGCCACCCCATGGACTATCCCATGAGGCTCCTCTGTCCATGGAATTCTCCAGGCAAGAATACTGGAGTGGTTAGCCATATCCTTCTCCAGGGATCTTCCGGACCCAGGGATCAAACCTGTATCTCCTGCATTGAGTCAGATTCTATACTGTCTGAGCCACTAGGGAAGCCCAGCTACCAGGGAACTAAGATACCCTCAACAAATGGAATATATTAGCCTTCTTCATTCCAGTGAAAGTGTTAGTCATTCAGTTGTGTCCAACTCTTGGCAACCCATGGCCTGTAGCCCACCAGGCTCCTCTGTCCATAGAATTCTCCAGGCAAGAATACTGGTGTGGGTAGCCATTCCCTTCTCCAGAGGATTTTCCCAGCCCAGGGATCAAACCCAGATTTCCAGCATTGCAGGCAGATTCTTTACCATCTGAGTCACCAGGGAAGCCCCTTCATTCCAAAGAAGGTCACAGTATGATAACCTGGAAAAGCTCATCAGGAGACCACCTGAGGCCAGATTAAAGAAATAAAGAGCCTGCAGACACCCTAATCCTCATTAGCGAGCCCACCCTTGAACCACTGCCATAAAGCTCCTCACCAAATCCTCCCATATTGGGACACAGTTTTTCAGGGACATTGTTGCATCTCCCTTTGCCTAGCAAAAGCTATTGTTCAACTCCACCCAAAACCCTGTCTTCAAGATTCGATATGCACTGGCATCATGCAGAATAACACAGCGATGCTTTTGTCATCACACATGAACACTGTCACAACAATGATTGGGCAAGCTCTGAAGATAAATATTTCATAGGTGAACGCTTTCAATCCAGCACTAGATTCCAAGTGTGGCTATGGCATCATCACTTTGGAAAATAACCTTGTCAACAAGGGAATGTTTTTGGTTTAAGATCACTGATTCACTCACTCTCTCTTGCTATTTCTTCTTAAGCAGATTCTGACAAAAACCCACCTGCACAACCGTCTCACCAAGGTAAAAGTCTCTGATTGTGATCATTTTTCATAATTAACATGACTAAGGAGCAAAAGCCCCCTTCCCCTCTGAAATGTTCTTCAGGACTAGAGCTACAAGTTTAAGCCACCTTAGCATAATAAGGCATCTGTTTGGAGCCTAAAGGGAATTCCATTCAAATGTAGAATTAATTATTCCAGCTAAACAGTAATTGGGCACAGTTTAGGGGTCTTGTATAATACTCAATTGAGACATGAAGGAAGAACCAACATATTTCAAAAATTTTAGCCACATGAATGTGCCTGAATGAACACTATTTTCAGCTTCTCAGCCTCCAGGCCCTCAGCTGTCCACTCCACATGAAGAGAAGGCACTTTGGCATTAGCTCAGGTGAGCATTCAAGGAGAAAGGCTGACTCTGATGTACGGTGAGACACATCAAGGAATACTATATATAGATAGATACAATCATAACTCCTAGCTTTAAAAAACTTGGCATCAGTATGGGAAGCCTCGTGAAAAATTGTTTTGTAAAAGTATAAATTGAGCTATCTAAATACTAAGAATCACTTCATGATTTATTAGCAACCAAATGTTATAAAGAGAAGTCCTAACGGGGCCGCTGTAAGTCAGACTAGCCAGCTACATACAACCTCACAGATGAGGTAGGGCCGCAGACAGCCCTTGAAGAAAGACTGAGCGGTAGTTCTTTTTTTTATCTTATGTATTTGGCCACAAAGCCTGATTTTTTTTTTTTTTTTTAGCACCTAGAGTCTGATTGTTCCAGGGAAGTCTGGTGCTACTTTTTATTGTGATGATGGCTATTTTCCCAGGATAATAGTCAAGCTCCATCTGACAAGTTTTTAAATTAATTGATTTATTTTGGCTCTGCAGTGGGTTTTAGTTACTGCATACGAGCTTTCTCTAGTTGCAGCAGTGGGGGCTACTCTGCATTGCCGTGCACAGGCTTCTCATCATAGTGGCTTCTGTTGTTGTGGAGCACGGGCTCTAAGGTGCTGGCTTTGTAGTTGTGGCATACAGGCTTAGATGCTCCGTAGCATGGGGGAATCTTCCCAGACCAGGAATCAAACCCATACCCCCTGCATTAGCTGGCAGATTCCTATCCCCTTTACTAACACGGAAGTCCTGATAATTATTTATTTACTGGATTTGTTAGTGCTCCCATCAATTTCAGCAGCGCTGTCTTGATCTGAAGCATCGTCCATGGCTGAGGTTAGTTGAGCATCCACGCCTCTAGGTCCCCTAAGGTCTCATGCTGAGCTCTGACCACTCAGACCCTTTCTGCCCTGTCTCAGCCAGATATGTCCTGCCAAACAGCACCCAGCACTACCCAGTCTCTTCCCATAAATCCTGTATGGCAAGCTCTGAGTTGGCACAGGGAATACAGAGAGGATTAGGATGGGTATTTGTAGACTAGAGAAGCACACAGTCACATAAATTTCAGCTTAGCATCATGAGGCTGAACCTAGGTGGCAAACCTAAGGGAGCGTGGAGGAAGTTTGAGAAGGCTTCCTGGCAGAAGTAGTACAGGAAATGAGAAGAGAGCTGATGGGGTGGGCATTACAGGATGAGAGAACATCATGAACAAAGACAGGGAGGTGAAAACTAGGTGGCACTGCGGTGGTATGCGGTGCTGGCTCTTCTGCAAGAGCTGGTTGGAGACAGTCAAGAATTTCCGGTTACTATATTCAAAGTCCTGTGATAAACCATAATAAAAAAATATGAAAAAGAATGTATATATGTATACCTGAATCACTTTGCTATACAGCAGAAATTAACACAACATTGTAAATCAACTATACTTCAATAAAATTAAAAAAAAAAGTTTCCAGTTGTTAAACCTTTGCTGGCTTGCAGTTGGCTATTGTAAGAATATTTATACCATGGAAACTGGCAAATGGTACAAATAAGGACATTTTTTGTATTAGAAAACCAGTTTATCAGCACACCATTGGACTTTAATGTGAAGAAGTAAAAGCAATTTGTTAATTTTAGAAGTAACGGGACTCTTGGTTAAAAGGAACAGAAGTTTATGTTAAGGATACTGGGCTATCTTATAGACTCCAAGGAAATGGCAGGCTTTTAGCAAAAGGCATAACCAAGAACCTGAACACTGACCAGAGCTTCTGGCTTTCAGCTCTGCTTTCTTCTGGTATCTGTCTGTGTCTCTCTCTCGTTTTCCTCTCTTTCCCTTCTACTGTCTCATCCTCCTCATCTCTTCCAGTTCCAGATGTCAGGAAACATCACTGACATTGTTCTTAAATTTTAAATATGATAGTTTGAACTACTGGAAAACACTCATTTCTCTGTTCCAGTTCCAAAGTGTCTTACAGAAGGATTGCAATTCACTCACTTTGACCAGATGTTCCCTTCTGAACCAATCAACTGTAGCAGAGGAGGTGTGACTCAGAGAAAGAACTAATATAGTCCTTATTTTGTCAATCAAAACCAATCAGCTGTGGTCAAAGTTTGTATGAACAGCACTGCTTACAAGGTAGCCATGTGGGGAGGAGACGGTGAGGGGGAGTGGGTGGGTAGCAATTTCTAGAAGGAAGGATGTACTGGGCAGAAAAGCAATAGGTTTCAAGATGGAGAAGGAGGTAAGCTGTAAGGTAGGTAGACTTTTGCATGGCAGGCTTGGACTTTATCCAGTGGATGGCTCAGGGGACAGGACCAGGGCACCTGGGGAAGGATATGGCAACCAGATTTCTGTTTTGAATAGATTGCCATGGCTGTGCCATAAAGGTTGAGTAAATGACAGATCAGACTGTGGCAGAGAGGACAATCAGAAGATAATTGCTGTAGTCCAGGCAAAGATTGACCTAACATTTCATCTCACCTTATGCATATAACTGTGGTTTGTTTCATCTTTTTGTCTTTGCTGACTTCATCATATTACTCCTCATTTTTTTTCTCCCCTTCATTAATTTGCAAGTGCTTACTATACTAGTGGTTGTCTTCCTTCACCCAAAAGTCATAAGCTAACTTATTTTTTCCCTCTGATTTATATCAAATAAGATACAAGCAGTTTCTACAAGTGAAGCCTTGTAATCCCCCGTTGCTGCTTCCCTTGATAAGATGAGACCTTTAAAAAGTCATTACTGCCCAACTTTTCCCCTTGACCTTCAGAATTCTCTCCTCAAAAGGCTTATTATTATGGTTTAATATAGCTTATTTTATCCCATTTTAATACAGAAGCAGCATCGTGTGGAGTTCAGAATAACAAGGAGGAAGGAGGATGAATTGAAATAGACAAGACTGGAAAAGCAAGAGAGAGTCAGGGACACAACCACGACGACCTGGAACTCAAAGTTGAGCTGGAAGGAGAGAGATTACACTTGAACAAACTAGAGGCTCCAGAACAGAGCAGCAGAAGAGAAGAAAGGAGAGGAAAGTTCAACATGCATTTGAATTACTGTTGCTTATTAGGCCCTACTTCTTTGTTGGACTGTGTTTTTACCAAGGCTGATCCATCTGGGGTCCCTGACGTATACAGGTTATAATTTGCTAAGTCTCTTTGTTATAGTTATTATTTTGAGAATCCACCCAGTAAATTTTTGAATTTTTAAAAATTGAAATAGAGATACAGAAAAAACAAAGTGAACAGCTTGATGAATCTTCATGGTCTGAACAGAATATACCTGTGTACCCAGCATTCAAATTCAAAAGTAATTTATTACATACACCTAGGAAGCCCTTTCTGTGCTGCCTTTTGATCACTACTAACTAAAAAGATAAACTTACTTCTAACAGGACAGATAGGTTTTTCCGTGTTTTTTGTACTCTTTGTCTATATATTAATTCACATGATATGTTCTCATTTGGAGCCAGCTCCTTTGGTTCAACATCGTTCACAGAATCTTCATCCATATGGTAGTAAGAAGTTAGAGATCACTCATTCTTATTGATATGTAGAATTCCATTGGGCGAATATGCTATAATTGATTTATTCTTCTGTTGATGAGCATGTGGGTAGTTTCCAGTTTGAAGCTACTATGAATAGCGTTGCTAAGACCCATCCAGTTAATATGAAAACTAGTACTGATTCTTTATTTTCTAAATTATGCATTTATTTGGCATCAAGGAGTAGGTTTTTTTTAATTTAAAAATCAAAAAATTTAACCAGTCCTTTAATTTAGCTACTCTAATCTTGATTAGAAGACTGGGAAGGGCTATGGAGCATGAGATAGGTTGCAAGGGAGGGTGGGGTTGGGGTGCAGAGCACAATATAATAAAAGAGAATAAAATTTTGCCTCTGGCCAAATGGTATTCATTTGCAAAGCAAGATCCCAAAACTATAGAGCACCTTAATCTCCTTGGGACATTCTGCCTCCTTAAATTCATGCTCTTCTTTTACATCCAGCTTCACACAATAATAATAGAACAATACAATGTTTCATTTAATCCATCATTAACATGCCATGGCCACACTTCCCTCAGCATCTGCCTATATTTCCATTTTTGTTGGACAGACAACAAATCCAAAATTTAATTATTCATTAGTTGAGAGAGACACTGTCATATATTAAATTGCTTCCCTCCGCCTGTTTTTTTTCTTTATATCTCCATATGTATTTGCCTTTGAGATTGGAACTGAGCCTATTCATTATGCAGGAAACAAAATAAAAAATGATCTCTAAATAAAGCAATGCACAGTGGGTCCTCAGAGTTCGTTAGAAACACATGCACACAGAGTTTTCCACTGTAAGAATTTTCTACCTTATTAGAGTTGACATTTAGCCCAGCCCTACATCTGAATTATAGAAAATGACTCTTTTAAAATAAATTGGCAGAGTACTGATGACCTTGCCATCTGTGTGAATTATTTTAACTTTGCTATCTAATGAAAGATATACTAACAAATGTTGCATTCCCATCTCATGGCTTTACCCATAGCCATATTTTCCTGTTTCCTACATGCAATAAGAGGGGTGGGGGGAGACAGTGGGGAGTATAGGAGGATGAGCGCAGATAGGAACAGGCTACTTATATCTGTCATTGACTGAATTATGACAATGGCGTCATGTAGATTTCACAGGTGCAGTTAAGAGGCAGGTGGAAATATTTATAATTTGCAGTAAACACTGTCAGCCTGGCGATTGACTCTCTATAAATACTGTGGTTAGGATGAGAATTTGGGAGGAAAGTTCTGCCAACAAACCTAAACAATTTTCCTGCATCATTGATGAGTTCTTCATTTGGAAAGGGAAATGTTTGATATGAAAAACTTTGCATTTTAAAGTAGCTTTGAGTCCCGGAAAGAATGCTGATCAAGAGCCCAAAGAGCTGAATGCCAGTCTTTTCTCTCCCACATCTTAGTTGTTTGACCCTTGACAATCTCCACTTTTTTGCTGCTGCTAAGTCACTTCAGTCGAGGGCTGCCCAACAGGCTTCTCCATCCAGGGGATTTTCCAGGCAAGAGTACTGGAGTGGGTTGCCATTGCCTTCTCCAGCTTCTTTGCTAATGATTCTCAAATAAAGAAGATGATCAATGTGAAAGTCTTCTTTGTAAATGATTCAGCCCTGGCCCTAGTCAACAAAGTAAGACTGTGAAAGATATTTCCTTTTGGAAGATGTGTCTTTCAGCAATAAGTACCAGCTAATAATATCAATGTTTGTATTCTGTCCTTCTGTTAATTTTTCTCTTCTTCCTGTGGATTCTGGGCCATATGGAAGGTCCACACACACACATGTAGGTGAGCCATCTGGCACTACAGGAAGTATGGCTATGTTTCTTTTTTTTTTTCCATAGCCATCGCTCTTTTTTAAAATTTATTTTTAGTTGGAGGATAATTGCTTTACATTATTGTGTTGGTTTCTGCCATACATCAGTATGAGTCAGCCATAGAAATACACATGGCCCCTCCCTCTTGAATCTCCCTCCCGGCCTTCTAGGTTGTCACAGAGTACCAGGCTGAGCTCCCTTATTGCTCCCTAACTAGAATGTGTGAGTATGAATGTGTTAGTTGGGAACTGAGTACAGGAGGAAACAGGGAGGTTTCCTGGATTTCATCAACAAGAATTTTTTGATGGCAAATATAAATTGGAAGAGGAAAAAAATGAAATTAATCTCTTTTCTCATGGAAAACTGATGACCCTCTGGGGCACACCCTCCAAACAGTCTCAGTAGGGATCTGAGGACTTGTAGGGCAGCCTTGCAGCTCTAAAAGTTCCTATAATCGCTAAATACAAAAGTTCCACCTCCAGACCTTTATGGTCAAATGGACTCCAGAAGGAATGAGCACTTTTAACATTTAGATGTGATAGGTACACAGGTATCAAATTGTTTTTCCAGCACTGTGGATGACTTGGATAGCATCATGGGCCTGAGGGTGGGGATGGAGGTGGAATAAACAGGACTGGAAGGTATCAGCTTTGCAGAGAGCTAGCCCAGCACTGAGATCATGGGTAAAAGAAATGAACTCTGTCCTCAAGGGAGTCAGTCTAGTGATCACTCAAAACATAAGCAGATAATAATGCAAAGATACCAAAACCCATAAATTAAGAGTCTAATATTCCATTTCATAGGTGAAGAAACTGAGGCTCAGAGGGAGTATAGATGACTCATCCAAGGCCACTCAAGATAAGTGGCTCATCCAGAGTCACCCAGGACCAGGTCTCCCACCACACAGTTTCTCCTCTCACCAACCCCCTTTCCTCATCTTCTTCCTCCTCACTCTCCCCATATTAGCACCTTAAACATGCCAAGACTGTGCAAAGTGTTACATGAATACTTTGCTTTTAATCCAAATAAATTCCATGGATAACATATTATTACATATAATTTTACAAATAAGTAAACTGAGTGTGGAAGAGATCAAATCTTGCCCTTGTTCCATGGTTATAGATTTGTGGCCACAGATAGAAAGCTAGATTATATTTGTCAGCATCCCTTGCAGCTAGGTACGGCTGTCCGACTAGGTTTTCTCCCTTGAAATAAAGGTAGCAATTGCCACTTTCTGGGTACATCTCTAAGATGATGAGGGTGTATCCTTGACTCTCTGTTTTCTCTTCCATGGACCAGCTGCAGATGAAAGATCCTTGGGGAGAGCAGAGTCCCAAGAGAGAAGAAACAAATTCCCTGAGATATCTCATGGGAGAGTGTCTCCAGCCCACCTGAACACCTGGCCTAGACTGCTAACAGAGTGAGAAATAAATGTCTACAGTGTTTGAGCCACTATATAACTGGATCCTTTTGCAGTGATTAGCTATACAAACTAGCATAATGAGATGTAATCTAGAATAGTTAAGTAACTATGTGGTCATGATTTTTCCTAAGATCTGATTAAGTCTAAATTCTAAACCATTGATCTCCAAGGTGGGACACAAGATTAATCAATATCCAAAAGGACAGCTTTTAAATATGAGAAATTCTATTATTATTTTATTTTGTATATTTTAAAAATGTACAGCATCAGTACAGTGTTATATACCCTGATGGTTGAAATTTTTTACTGATGCGGTGAACTATTGAAATAGCTAGCCCAAGTGGTCCTGATGGTGAAGTGGAGCTGAGTACTTATGATGGTTTTGCTTCTGTGATTTGCTGCTGTTAACATTCAAATTTCAAACTACAGGGACCTTTTCAAATGCCGCTTGTTTTTCATTGACTGCTGGTTAGTCTTCAAATTCAATACTTCCTTTTTGCTACTTAGGTACTTGCATGATCAGTCACTTGGTCGTGTCTGACTCTTTGTGATTCCATGGACTGTAGCCCACCAGGCTCCTCTGTCCATGGGATTCTCCAGGCAAGAATATTGGAGTGGGTTGCCATTTCCTACTCCAGGGGGTCTTCCTGACCCAGGGATTGAACCTGTGTCTCCTGCATTAGCAGGCAAATTCTTTTCCACCTGTTTGCAACTTAGGAGAACAATTTTTTTTGCTTTCCCTAATTTGTTCAGCCTTCCTGGAGCCTTGAGGAAGTGTTCTTTTAGGAATCTGTGGCTGAAGCTCCTTTACAAATGAATATTTGTCGTCAGGTGCTTCCATCTCCTTGACATTGTGAGCCTTCCTGTCTGACTTGTACTTGTACTCTTGCATGGGATTCTTTGTGAAAGGCTTCACCTGCAGTATGGAAGTCTGACTTTACTACAAGATTATAGGTTCCCTGCCGTCTGGACTACTACGATCTTCTGTAACTTTCCAAGTTTCTTACATGCTATCAAGAATTTCAGCCAAACCCCCAGCACTTTCTGATGTCCTACTAGCATGCTCTTCCCTCCTAAGCTTTAGGAGAATTTTTTAGTTATTATCACTGCACAACAAATTATCCCCAAACTCAACAGGTTAAAATAACATTTATTTGGCTCATGAATTTGCAATTTAGGCTTGCCTCTGATCCACTTGGCTTTGACTGGAATGATTCAAGGCTGGGAATCTCCTTGAAGCACAAGTGAAGGGGGCAGGGCACAACATTTAAAAGAATGGCAGAGCCATTGAGGACATGACAAAACTGGTTAAAACTGATTTAGACCCAAGATGGCAGAAGACTCAACTTCCAGTAGGCCTTGAGCCTCATTACACACTCATCATAATACATCAAAAAAAGATGTCCTTTTCATTATAGGCGACTGGAATGCAAAAGTAGGAAGTCAAGAAAGACCTGGAGTAACAGAAAAATTTGGCCTTGGAGTACAGAATGAAGCAGGGCAAAGGCTAATAGAGTTTTGCCAAGAGAACACACTGGTCATAGCAAACACCCTCTTCCAACAACACAAGAGAAGACTACACATGGACATCACCAGATGGTCAATACTGAAATCAGATTGATTATATTCTTTGCAGCCAAAGATGGAGAAGTTCTATACAGTCAGCAAAAACAAGACCAGGACCTGACTGTGGCTCAGATCATGAACTCCTTATTGCCAAATTCAGACTTAAGTTGAAGAAAGTAGGGAAAACCACTAGACCATTCAGGTATGACCTAAATCAAATCCCTTATGATTATATAGTAGGAGTGAGAAATAGATTCAAGGGGCTAGATCTCATAGACAGAGTGCCTGAAGAACTATGGACAGAGGTTCATGACATTGTACAGGAGGCAGGGATCAAGACCATCCCCAAGGAAAAGAAATGCAAAAAAAGCAAAATGGCTGTCTGGGGAGGCCTTACAAATAGCTGTGAAAAGAAGAGAGGCGAAAAGCAAAGGAGAAAAGCAAAGATATAAGCATCTGAATGCAGAGTTCCAAAGAATGGCAAGAAGAGATAAGAAAGCCTTCCTCAGCATCAATGCAAAGAAATAGAGGAAAACAATAGAACGGGAAAGACTAGAGATCTCTTCAAGAAAATTAGAGATACCAAGGGAACATTTCATGCAAAGATGGGTACAATAAAGGACAGAAATGGCTGGACCTAAGAGAAGCAGAAGATATTAAGAAGAGGTGGCAAGAATACACAGAAAATTTATACAAAAAAGATCTTTATGACCCAGATAACCATGATGGTGTGATCACTCACCTAGAGCCAGACATCCTGGAATGAGAAGTCAGGTGGGCTTTAGGAAGCATCACTATGAACAAAGCTAGTGGAGGTGATGGAATTCCAGTTGAGCTATTTCAAATCCTAAAATACGATGCTGTGAAAGTGTTGCACTCAATATGCCAGCAAATTTGGAAAACTCAGCAGTGGCCACAAGACTGGAAAAGGTCAGTTTTCATTTCAATCCCAAAGAAAGGCAATGCCAAAGAATGCTCAAACTATTGCACAATTGCATCTATCTCACATTCTGGTAAAGTAATGCTCAAAATTCTCCAAGCTAGACTTCAACAGTATGTGAACCATGAACTTCCAGATGTTTAAACTGGATTTAGAAAAGGTAGAGGAACCAGAGATCAAATTGCCAACATCTGCTGGATCATTGAAAAAGCAAGAGAGTTCCAGAAAAATGTCTATTTCTGCTTTATTGACTATGCCAAAGACTTTGACTGTGTGGACCACAACAAACTGTGGAAAATTCTTAAAGAAATGGGAATACCAGATCACCTGACCTGCCTCTTGAGAAATCTGTATGCAGGCCAGGAAGCGACAGTTAGAACTGGACGTGGAACAACAGACTGGTTCCAAATAGGGAAAGGAGTACGTCAAGGCTGTATATTGTCACCAATTCCGGGGTGGTTTTTTGCTTTCTGAGACAGTCTACACTCTGTCTATGGAGGGTATATCTCTCTCAATAAGTTTACTTCTTACCTATCTCTTCTCCTCTTGCAGAATTCTTCTATGCTGAGACATAAAGATCCTGAACTTCAGCAAATCCTGAGGCCAGGAGTGTAATCTCAATTAAAAACAGTGGGTTCAAGTCCCAGTCTGAGTTGTGAGGTTTCAATTTGAAGATTAACTTATTCATGTATTTCACAGTTAATGCTGGCTGTCAGGTTGTTTAAACTATTGGCTAGGACAAATGACCTTTCTATGTGACTTGGGCTTCCTCACAGTATGGTGGCTAGGTTCCAAAGATGAGTGTGTTGACTGAGTCAGATGGAAGTTATGTCACCTTTCATGACCTAGACTTAGAAATGTTTCTTCCACCACATTCTACTCATTGAGGCAGTTGTGAAGTGCCCCCTTCCCCAAAACACACTCTCTAGTTTCAAGGGGAGAAAAAATAGACTCCATCTCTTGGTGGGAACACATGCCTTTTTAGGAAATATTGTGCCATTTTAGGAAAATATATTGAGCCACAGGGATTCTCCTGATGGTGATGTTGTGGATTCTTCTGGTCAGGAGATTTTATTTCTTTACATTTCTATTCATGATAAGAATACTTAGTGCTACCTCAAATTTCAAATTTGGGGTTTTTTGCTCTTTGACTTAAATGTTTAACATTAGAATGAAAATCCTCAGTAACCTTATGGAGAAAATAGACACACATTCATATGTTTTCATTTGCAAAAACCATTGTTTGTCAAGAATAAGACAAGATTCTTATCTTTTATGCCAGCGCAGAGCGTGATCTCACATTGATACTTATTCTGACACTGGTAGGAGACATGATTTTTCAAGAGCTTTCAAAGTAGATTCTTCTCTTGTTATCTGCATACACATTTCCATCTGTTCATGGCTGACATGGGAGGCGGTCCAACTTCCTTGAAGGTCAGTTGAAGAAAACTTTTGTTGCAAGGCAATAAACACTTTCACTTGATAAAATTACTTGTAGAATTATTGGATGAATGCATTTCAGGGCACTTCAACCAACAGCTCTCTTGGATGTGTTTAAAGCTTCCTATTGAGAATGAGGCAGCATTTCAGCACAGTCCTTAGCCACGTTTGTGAAAGCTCAAGCTTTGGAAAGCAAGGAAACCTAAGCTAATTAACACAAGATATGAAACACGTTCAAGATTGGCCAGCATCACTGAATTTGACTCAAAACTAAAGCCTCCAAAGTACACTGTGAAATTGCAAGTAGGCTGTTTACTCCATGTGGACACCCTCCGGTTTGCTAACTTACTTTGTTGAACACTTCTGCTCATTAATCTCCCGGAAATGGATCCTGTTCCCAATTTCGACTCTCTTCATCCTGGTAGAAGCCTCGTTATCTCTTGCCTTGTTCAATCACCTGGCTGGATCTTCTGTTCCCATGGCCAACTCATTCTCTGACACTGCTGGTTCAAAATTCTTCAGGGGTTATGAATTAAAATTTGCATTTCTTTATATTTGATTTCTTTACGTTAAAGTGAAAAGCCGTTTATAGCTGGCTCCATACTCTTTTCCAGCTTCATCCCCTCCAAAATGTATATTGTTCTCCAAGATAAACCACTGGGATCTGGCAACAAAACTCTCACTTTTTCTCATTACGTTTCTGTTCCTGGCATTCCTCAGCCTGAAGTACTCTTCTCTCAACCTGTTAAATCCTACCTATTTTTCAGAATCAAACTAAAATGCTTCTGTACATAGTCGCTGCAGCTGGAAGGGATTTCTTCTGCCTTTGAATTCACAGAACTTCATCATTTGCACCCCTCTAGTTATTCACACCTACCTTCTCTAGCTTGTGTTATAATTATTTAAGAATATGTCTTAATTTACTTACTAGACCAGAGTTTCTTGTGGACAGAGTATACATGTCTGATTCACCTTGGAAGTCACCAAATCATCCAGCCCAGTATCTGATACCTGAGGCTCAAATTCAACATTTAATCACTCCAAACCCATCTGTTTCCCCTCCAAATTTGTCCCTTCTGTTCTTTAGTGATTCCATTCTTTTTCCATATTCATAGCATCAACCACCCATCATACCAACTGCCTTTCATATTGATTTTTCTTTTGCAATCCTGTGCATCCATCTTTTCACTGCATTTCCACTTTACTGATAACTCCCTACTCAACTTTATGACCTAAACTTTGTAATAGTCTCCTAAGACATTTTAGTTTTCAGCATCTCTATCTTCAAACCTATCTGATAAAAAAAAAAAAAGCACCAGCTTAGGGTCTTCCCTTGTGGTCCAGTAGTTAAGATTCCACCTTCTGATGCTGGGGACTCAGCTTCAATCCCTGTTGAGGAACTAAGATCCCACATGCCTCAGGGCAACTAAGCTTGTGTGCCACAACTACTGAGCCCATGCACCACAGTTAGAGAGCCCCACGTGCCACAAGAAAGAGCCCTGGCACGAAAGCAAAGATCCCGCATGGCACAACTGAGACGTCACACAGCTAAACAAACAAAAAGAGTACCAGCTAAGTACGCCAGCACTACTGCTCCACACAAGTACCCCCCTTTTCTCAGAAACTTAGACAATTCCTGATGGCCCTCCAGGCAAGTCTGAACACCTTAATCAGGCATCTGAGAATCCTCCCTTGTTTCACCCTGACTTTTCTTTCTGGCTTTACCTCCCTCCTTTCCTACACGGGATGCTTCTCTTTAACTAAACTGAAATCTCCCTTCTAGGGCACCTCTTCCAACACAGACTTCGTTACTGTCTGGATTCCACCTTAGCCTCTTAAAATCCTAAACATCTTTAATCCTGAGCCAAATTTTGTGTCCTTTGTAAAGGGCCTTTCAACATCCTCCCAGTCAGAAGTTCTCTCTGGATATGCCAGTTTGCCATCTAGTGATTTTTTTTTTTTGTCTCCTTCTGCCTCTCAGAGCTCACTTTCTCCTTCTCTCAGGCCTTATCATCATCATAAAATTTCTTGTAGAGACGACCCTGCCAGCCAGCCAGCCCTTGATGAAATTTTATCACCATCTGCACTGACAAGTTAGACCTCTGGGACTATGATTATGTCACAATACGTCATTCTATTACAGTGCTTCAATAATTACTTATATGCTTCATATCTTGTTCACTACACCATAGATCTTTGGAGTTTGCAACCAGGGAGTGCGCATTTTCCATCAGAGGAAGCACAACGCAGTGGTGAAGATCCTTCATGGTGTCTGGACCCAGATTAGTTGAGTTCAAATCCCAGTTCAGTTCAGTTCAGTCACTCAGTTGTGCCAGCTCTTTGTGACCCCATGGACTGCAGCACACCAGGCTTCCCTGTCCATCACCAACTCCTGAAGCTTGCTAAAACTCATGTCCATTGAGTCGGTGATGCCATCCAACCACTTCATCCTCTGTCATCCCGTACTCTTCCTGCCTTCAATCTTTCCCAGCATCAGTGTCTTTTCCAGTTCTTTGCATCAGGTGGCCGAAGTACTGGAGTTTCAACTTCAGCATCAGTCCTTCCAATGAATATTCAGGACTGATTTCCCTTAGGATGGACTGGTTGGATCTCCTTGCAGTCCAAGGGACTCTCAGGAGTCTTCCACAACACCACAGTTCAAAAGCATTAATTCTTCGGTGCTCAGCTTTCTTTATAGTCCAATTCTCATATCCCTACATGACTACTGGAAAAACCATAGCTTTGACTAGATGGACCTTTGTTGGCCAAGAAATGTCTCTGCTTTTTAATATGCTGTCTAGGTTGGTCATAACTTTCCTTCCAAGGAGTCTTTTAATTTCATGGCTGCAGTCACCATCTGCAGTGATTTTGGAGCCCAAGAAAATAAAATCTGTCACTGTTTCCATTGTTTCCCCATCTATTTGCCATGAAGTGATGGGACTGGATGGCATGATCTTAGTTTTCTGAATGTTGAGTTATAAGCATACTTTTTCACTCTCCTCTTTCACTTTCATCAAGAGACTATTTAGTTCATCTACTTTCTGCCGTAAGAGTGGTGTCATCTGCATATCTGAGGTTATTGATATTTCTCCTGGCAATCTTGATTCTAACTTGTGCTTCATCCAGCCTGGCATTTCGCATGATGTACTCTGCATATAAATTAAATAAGCAGGGTGACAAATCCCAACTCCAACACTTAACAATGATGTTACAAGGTACAACAATGTGACTTGGAAAAGTCACTTAAGCTCTCTGTGTCCCAGTTTCCACTTCTGAAAGATTTGGATAATAACAGAACTTAACTAAAAGGGTTGTGAGGACTAAAGGGGTAGAAAATGCAAGACAAATGAGCAATACATGGAATACAGAAAGCACTTAATATATATTAACTATTATTAGAAATAATACTATTTTTCATCTTTGAAATAGTATTAGAAGAGATTTCCTGATGGGGGCCATGCATTTGTGAAGCTTTTGAAAAAGAAACTTTCCTGGGACCCACTCTAGCCCTACTAAATAAGAATTTCTTGAAATGCAGATTGGAGGAAACCAAGGACACATGAGAACTAAATACAATGTAGGATCCTGAACCAGAAAAAGACATTCATTGGTCAATTTTCAAAATTTAAATAAGGTTTGTAGGTAGATTAATAATATCGTGTCCATGTTAATTTCCTAGTTTTAATAAGTGTGCTAAGGAGACTCATTTGGGAAAAACTGAATGAAGAATGTACAGAAACTCTATCTATTATCTTTGGAATCTTTTTGTAAGTCTGAAGTTAATTCAAAATAAAAAAATCTAAAACTTTTCCAAGGATGGGGCATGTGTGTTATCGAAAGGATCCGTTGGTGGGTGATTTGATACACACACTTGCTTACAGCTGCCTAGAGCACAACTCTGCCTGCTCCAACAGATGAATCAAATGATTCATTCCATGTGCCTTAGATGATTGTTCATTGTTTTGCAGCCCCTTGGTGATCTCCCCAGTGAAACTCCAAGCACCCAATAAACAGAACCATTTAACTCTTTTGCTGCCCCCAAAGGACCCAGCTTAGTACACTGTAGATTCAACAGTAGATAGCATTTGTTTAATTGAATTTAATCAGCACTTCCTTCTGTGGAGTACCAAAAGAATTTTTAGTAGCTTTTTTAGGAATACTGACCTCTTTCCCAAGAAATAATGCTTCTTTAAATTCATTGCTGGACCTCAGAATACAGATGAACATTTTTGGACCCATATTGCCTTCTGAATTTATGTATCTTACCTATAGAGAGTTCTGGAAGGGAACTGAAATGTAAAATGTTCAGTTTAGCAGTGTCTCTAAAGTGCTATAAGTCTTTGAAATCTCAATGGAAACAGGAAATATTCCTTTAGAAAAATTGTGGACTTAAAATCCCATGGACGGAGGTGCCTGTTAGACTGCAGTCCATGGGGTCGCTAAGAGTTCGGCACTACTGAGCAACTTCACTTTCACTTTTCACTTTCATGCATTGGAGAAGGAAATGGCAACCCACTCCAATATTCTTGCCTGGAGAATCCCAGGGAAGGGGGAGCCTAGTGGGCTGCCGTCTATGGGGTCGCACAGAGTCAGACACGACTGAAGCGACTTAGCAGTAGCAGCAGCAGCAGCAATATCCCAGGGGGAATGCAGAGGGCCTGGGTTCAATCCCTTGTCAGGAAACTAGATCCCACATGCCACAACTAAGAGTTCTCATGCTGCAATTAAGACCCAGCATAGCCAAATAAATAAATATATTTTTTAAAGTATCATAGGAGGCCATCAGAGACAACTAGCAGCAGAGCGCCACTTCTGATTTCATACCTGAAGCTGTCAAGTAATCCCAAAGCCCACCAGGCTCATATTTGGTTGCTCTAGAGTTGTCCATGCCTGAAAAGAGGCGTTTAGAATTGATAGGGGAACTGGAACTGGCAACCCACTCCAGTATTCTTGCCTGGAGAATTCCACGGACAGAAGAGTCTGTGGACTCCAGCCCATGGAGTCGCAAAGAGTTGGGCACAACTGAAGTGACTTAGCGCAGCACAGTGAAACTGATTGTATTCACACTACTCTATAGAGTTCAAGAGCCACTGGTACAGCATCCCTGATAAAGAATGACCCCATTCCAGCTCCAACACGCTCAGCTCTGGGAACTCTTTATTTTCCAAAGTAAGCCAGTCCCTTTCTAGGATAGCTTTACTATGCCACCATTCCTATGTGGCATCAATATCAACCACTTACAGCCACATGGTTCTGTTCTTTGGAGTTAAAATTTATAGAACATTTACTGTGCTTTAAGATCTTGATGGGAATTGAGAATACAAAGGTATATGGCACATATGTGAGATCTCTAAATGTTACCATCACAAGGTTGTCCATTTGGAATAGTAAAACTATATAGAAAAGATTGGTGTGACCCAAAGAACCTTTTTGAAAATAGACATTGTGTGACACCCTGCCTTCTCTTCTCCAAACTAACACACTCATAAACTTGACAGGTCTGATTTTTCAATATTTCCCGTGCCTCTAGAATAAAATCCTGACTTCTTACAAACTTCAGCTTAGTAACCTGAGTCTCCAGCCTCAGCTCGACCCTCTCCCCACCGTTACATACGCTCCAGCACCCCAGTCTTCCTTGCTGGGCCACATTCCCATCCCAGGGCCTCTGTGTTTGCTGTTTTCTCTGCTCAGAATTTTCTTAGCCAGGTCTCCATAGGCCAGTCGCTTTCTAATTCTTCAAGTCTCAGTTCAGAAGCCTTTACTTCCAAGAGGGTTTTCAAGAAAACTCTAAAATACTCCCCAAAATCTTATGCACCCTCCTTCATTACTCTCACTGCAGCATAACTTATGAAATCATCTGTTGACAGACTTTTCAACGTACATGCTGTTGTTAGATTTAGTATTTTATGTTCCCCCAACTTGATTGAAATTTCTACAAGGTCGGGGCCACACCTATGTTACTCCCACTGCACCCCTCTACCCACTTGGAAGGTGCTCAATAGTATAACTAATGAACCAGACACCCCGTGATCCAGATAATTTTTTCAGAGCCATCTCAATAAGTCAAGGGTTCTCCTGACAACATCCAGTGCACACATTAAGATGACAACATCCAGTGCACACACAATAGAAGAAAGTGGAAGCAGTCTCCAACATAATGGAATGCCAAAAGCTTAAGCCCACCAAAAGCTGGACTGCGGCCTCCTGACACATTCCCACACTCAGTACACAGCCAGGGCAGCTCAGGGTCTCACTAGATTTGTTGCCTAATCACCCAAAAGGATGGGCTTCCCTGATGGCTCAGCAGTAAACTCTGCCTGCCAGTGAGAGAGACTCAAGAGATGTGGATTCGATCTTGGGGCCAGAAAGATCCCCTGGAGAAGGGCATGGCAATCCACTCCAGTATTCTTGCCTAGGAAATCCCATGGACAGAGGAGCCTTTTGGGCTACATTCCATGTGGTTGCAAAGAGTCAGACATGACTGAGTGACTAAGCAACAACATCAACATCCAGCAAAAAAAGTGCGACCATCTCCCAGCTCCACCACCTGCCAGCTTTCTGATAATGGCTTCTCCACCCTGAGCGCTCTTCATCTCTTTACAACCACACCTTTAACTCAGGTTTCAAAGCTCTCTCCAGCCCTGTATTTGCCAGTGCACTTTTTGGGAATACTACTCACCCAAATAAAAAGGCAACAAAATAGAGCCCATTTTTTTATGGTGGAGCTACCTCTCCCAGACCTGAAGAGTGTGAAAAGGGAAGCTGTGTTTCTTCCTCATATTTCAGAAAATGGTCCCACCAAATCCCAAGTCTTGACAGTGGAAGGGACCAGCATTCATTCTGAGTCTAATAAAGACTCTCAGTGTTGACTAGGAAGATCCACTCCTATGAGTAATGAGATAAAACCAGTCAATCCTAAAAGAAATCAACCCTGAATATTCATTGTAAGGACTGATGTTGAAGCTGAAGGTCCAATACTTTGGCTATCTGATGTGAAGAGCCTACTCATTGGAAAAGACCCTGATGCTGGGGAAGACTGAGGGCAGGAGAAGAAGAGGGCGACAGAGGATGAGATGGTTAGATAGCCTTCATGACTCAATGGACATGAGTTTGAGCAAACTCTGGGAGATGGTGATGGACAAGGAAGCCTGGCATGCTGCAGTCCACAGGGTCGCAAAGAACTGGACATGACTTAGCAATTGAAAAACAAATAAGGTTGTTAAAATTGTGAGTTCACATTTTGGCATTTAACCTAGAAATGTAATTGGGATGCCCAGAGCCTGTGAGCCCCACCAGCTAGCTATTATGAGTCCTGCCACAACTGTGGAGGTTGTAAGACATGTCTGCAAGTCCTTTGGCCTGCATGCCATCAAAACATGGGGTCTTGGGCCCCTTCCCTTGAGTCTGGGTGGAACTTTATGACTGACTTGACAAACAGAATGCAGCAAAGTGATACTGTCACTTCTGACACAAGTTCAGAAAAGGCCCCTCAGCTTCTGCTGATCTTTCCCGGGAGCCTCAGTCCAATGGGACTTCCCAGGTGGAGATAGTGGTAAAGAACCCACCTATCAATGCAGAAGACGTAAGAGACATGGGTTCAGTCCCTGGATTGGAAAGACTCTCTGCACAAGGGCATGACAACCTAATCCAGTGTTCTTGCCTGGAGAAATTCCATGGACATATAAGAAAGTTCAGGTCTTCTGAGGCCAATATGTGAGGAGGACACAGTGAGAGACTAGAGAGAAAGATATTGACTTCTGAGGAGCTTGCATTATTCGGATCCCAGCTGGTTAAGTCCTAGCACTGAATGAGGGTGCCACCAGGTTACTGCAACCAAAAGTAAACCCCTGAGCAAACTCTGCAGGGCAGAGCCCAACCAAACCCCAGTTGCAGGAACAAAATAAATGATGGTCAATATTTCAAACCACTGTTTTGTGGTAGTTTGTTGAGCAAATAGCAGACACCAGCTCTTTCTAAAGGTACTTGGTTGATGTAAAGTATTGCAAGGGCTATATCCTAATAGTATCTCAAATATGGCTACAGCTCCTACCCTGCTGATAATTAACATAATAATGGCTGCCATATGTTGTGCACCTTCTGTGAAGGCAGACACTTACTTAAATGCTTTCTATACATTATTTACTTGTGTTAAAGACAACAGGCCCAAAATGTAGTTCCTGATGGCTCAGCTGGTAAAGAATCTGCCTGCAATGCAGAAGACACAGGGTTTGATCCCTGGGTGGGGAAGACCCCCTGGAGGAGGTAATAGCTACCCACTCCAGTATTCTTGTCTGGGAAATCAGAAGAGCCTGGCTGGCTACAGTCCATGGGGTCACAAAGAGTTGGACATGACCAAGTAAGTAACACTTTCACTTCTTTCATACTAAGCCTCATGACACCAAAGCAAGACTTAAGAATTCATTTAATTACACTTTCAGCTCTCCCAGGCATGAAATCTTAAACTAACCAATCAGAAATTACCTGGTCAGCACTAGTGAGGTCATTTGCCTCATATACCCCTGCTGTCCCCAGGGGAAAGTGACCCTGCCACAATCAAACCACCTTTTGCTGGTATAACTTTCTTGTCTGGCTCCCGTCTGCCTGTAAGTCTTCCTTAGGTCCAGCCCCTCACAGCTCCTCTCTATCTGCGAGATAGGATGCTGCTGCCTGATACATAAAACCTGGAATAAAATCAATCAGATCTTTAAAATTCACTCAGTTGAATTTTGTTTTTTTAACACCTGAATTCTCACAAAACTTCTATGTGGTAGATAATATTACTCCCATCCTACAAGTAGGGTAGCTGAGGTTTTAAGACATTAAGTGGCTTCTGCAGTGTTGTTCATTTAGCAGGCATTTGTTGAGGGCCTCCGTGTTCTGTATCCAGAACTGAGAAAAATGAGGTCAAGTAGACATATCCCCACTTCATGGAACTTACTGGCTGGTGAGACAGACAGATATTGACTCAGATTCACACTAATTAATGCTTTGATAAGAACAAGGAGAGATATGTTACTATGAGAGCATATAACGTGGAGATCATCTGGGGAGTCAAAAAAAAATCTTTCCCAGGAAGAAGTCCTAAGCCATCGGGTAAAAACTGATGGTAGGAGAGTCAGAGTACACTTGAGAAGCTAAGGAAGGCTCAGAGTGGGAGCCAGGGTGAGAAGTCTCAGGAGAGAAGGGCACATTACGGATTTGGGTCCTAATTATAAGGCCCCTAGGAAGCTATGGAAAAGTTTTAAGCACAGTGTAATTTCTGTTTCAGAATTTATGATCTTATATAAATCTAAATCTTACCAGGGAACTGTTGATTAGAGCTTGTCTAAGTAACATTAACAATACTTGTATAAGTAATACTTTTGTGTTTGTAGGTCATGAGAGGGCTTCCCAGGTGACTCAGAGGTAAAGAATCTACCAGTCCAAGCAGAAGACACCGCAGACAGGGATTCGATCCTGTTATGGAAAGGTTTCGGAGAAGGCAATGGCACCCCACTCCAGTCCTCTTGCCTGGAAAATCCCATGGATGGAGGAGCCTGGAGGGCTGCAGTCCATGGGGTCGCTGAGGGTCGGACACGACTGAGTGACTTCACTTTCACTTTTCACTTTCATGCATTGGAGAAGGAAATGGCAACCCACTCCAGTGTTCTTGCCTGGAGAATCCCAGGGACGGGGGAGCCTGGCGGGCTGCCGTCTATGGGTTCGCACAGAGTTGGACATGACTGAAGTGACTTAGCAGCATGGAAAGGTTTGGGGTCTGGCTGCTTGCATCCCAAAAGCCAATAAACAGGCAAGGTTGATGAAACGGAAAGTTTGCTTTATTTCAGATGCCATCAACTGCGGGTGGGGGACTGGACATCTGTCCAAAGGCTGACTCCCGCCCCCAACCCCGGCAACCAATGGGGCAAGAGCTTTTATAGATAGAAGGCGGGGCCACATGCAGAAACAGCACAGTCAGCTCTGACAGTCATCTTCAAATTGGTCATTGGTGGTCTGACCAGCCTCATCTTGATTGTTTTAGGTACAGTTAATCTTCAGTTCCAGGGTAAGTTTGTTTCTTTGAGGCTAATTCTTGGAACTGTGTCAGCTTATGTCGTGGGTACAGTCACACAGTTAACTTCTTCCACCTGGGGTTTCAGTACCAATAAGACAGCTCATAGGATATGGCTCAGAATATTATCTATAACTCTTGAGGATGAGCTATAGCTCTTGCCTATATTTAATGACTACATTATTATTCTTTGGTCTCCTTTGACTGTTTTCCTTTGTTTCTGCACGTTCTCATTTCTCTGATTAAATTTATTCTTTGACTAATGTTTTCCACAGACAAAAGCCAGGCAGAGGACATGGAGGAAAGGACCAGAAAGTCCTGCTCTGTTCCAATCCCTGGGTAGGGAAGATTCCCTGAAAGAGAAAATGGCAGCCCACTCCAGTATTCTTGCCTGGAAAATTCCATGAACAGATGAACCTGGTGGGCTGCAGTCCATGAGGTCACAAAGAGTCAGATATGACTGAGCACACACACATACACCCCTCAGGTCATGAAAACTATATTCATTCAAGAAACACGTCCCGAGAATCTACTCAGAAAACAAAACCAAAAAAACAGATTTAAGCCCCAGAAGGACATAATCAGAATTGTTCTTTTGAAAAGATTGCTTTCGTCTCAGTGGGGAGAAGAACTCTGAGGAGCACAAACTTGAATTCAGAGAATGTGCTGAAAAATCAGCTTGAGTCACCCTGCCCTCAGAGTGACCTGTGACCCCACCCACTATGACAGTCTAGGCCACTGTGAGGAAGCCATCTGCAATTTTCTCCCTTCTCTCTGTATCCAACCCATTCCTCCAGGTGCAACAGGCAAATACACACACACACACACACACACACACACACAAGCTGGTTAGGCATTTGGGTTTTCAGATGTGAAACTCCATATATTCCTAAATGGATCTCAGCAAGAAGCACCAATGGTGCCGCATTCTACTGCTCGTTTCTCACACTAAAGGCTTTGCCTCTCCCTAGCCACAGGCCGAGCTTCCTACATTAAACAGTGAACTACATAATGCTAGCTCTGTGCTTGCTACCCAGGAGACATAAGAACCTCACTGTGTATGTTAACTACTCAGAGGGGTATTGCAGGCATACATGCAAGAACCAGGTAAACGGAGGTCCACATCCAGATTCACACTTGCCTGAGCATGTCTGAGGACCTGTGGCCTGGGCCATCTGTGGGCACTAATTTGCCTGAGCGAACTGGCAAGGGAGGTGGAGGTCTGCATGGCCTGTGACTGTGGACAGGGCTCAGGGGAGAGGAAGGGATGCAGAGAGACATGGGGGCTCCTGGACTCCCGGATGGAATTGCTACAGGAAGAAGCCAAGGAGCAATTTCCAGGGGGCTTCTATATGGCCCAGGGACACCATCCTCACTTCTGCTTGGGAATTGGAGTGATTTCAGCTCTGGGGAGGCTACAGTTTGGACAGACGCCTTTCCTGGTGAGGCTAGGCAGCTTGGTGGGCCTTGGGAGACAGCGGCTTCTCCTGACATGGGCATTCCCTCTGAGGTGAGGGGGTAGTTCCTGCCTGGAGCAGTAACTGTGAAATAGGAGCCTCGTGGGCTAACCAGTGGGCTAACCACGACCTTGGTAGGTTCTCAAGACTCCCTAGAACCTTTGGGAAGAACCAATGGGGTTTTTAATAGAGCTGGTGATCTTCCCTGTGCTTCTGGGGACACAAATCAGGGAAATATTATTTTTGTTTCTCTCCATTGTGGGTAAATGAGGTCTGGAGAAAATTGGACAACTGAAAGAACAGCCAAGAGCTTCACAACGCTTTATTGGTGAGACGTGAAAGAGAAAGAAATCACAGGGACTCTTGTATCCCCCCAGTGTGGGAAGGGACTGCAGCAGTGGGAAGACCCTCATCCCTTTTCTCCAGGAGACCCACTGTCCATCACCCCGTGATGTTCAACTGATAAAAGACTTACCTCGTGGCACCTGAATACAATGTCTGACGAGCAGGAGGACGCAAGGGCAGGAAGCTGGCCAGGAGGTGGGCTAATAGAATCCAAGGACGAATGTGACACGCTTTGTAGGGACTCACTATTGAGGGAAGTTTAAAGACTTGGATCTGCATATTCTTTCTGGTTCAAAGTGATGGAAATCACACATACTGAGTGGAGGAATGTTTGGATTTGATTTTTGAATAAATTACCATGACTCAGTCCATCCTCCCAGGGAGTCATATCTAAATAAAAATCATGCACACAGAAATGAAAGTGACCCTTCCTAACATCAACTTCAAGGGTTGAAAGGAAATGCATTTTGTACCAGTTTCCAGCAACTCTGGCTGACTATTGAGTTGATGAGGCCCACTGATGAGGCCCACTGATGAGACCCTTCTGTAGCATGACCTTGGGAAAATGCAAGCAGGACCTTGGGAAAATTCTCCCTTTGTCTGGGAGAAAAATGAGCACGTCTGCCAAGGGAGTAGCTGAGCTTGGAAGGAGAGGGTGCTAGGGACTGAATGTTTGTGTCCCTGAAATTCATATGTTGAAATCTTAACCCCCAATGTGATGGTGTTAGGAGGTGAGGCCTTTGGAAGGTGATTAGTAAGGTCTTTGGGAGGTGGAGCCCTCATGAATAGTTTAGTGTCTTTTAAGCTTCCAGTGTATGCATGTGTGTTAAACTGCTTCAGTAGTGTGTGACTCTTTGCAACCCTTTGGATTCTAGCCCTCCAGGCTCCTCTGTCCATGGAATTGTCCAGGCAAGAATACTGGAGTGAGTAGCCATTCCCTTCTCCAGGGGATCTTCCCAACCCAGGGATTAAACCTTGGTCTCCTGCATTGCTAGCAGATTCTTTACTGCTGAGCTATCAGGGAAGCCCCCTTTCAACTTCTCCCAATATCAAATTCTTACTTGGGATTAGTGTCCTTATAAAAAGAGGAGGAGAGCTAACTAGCTTTCACTCTGTCTCTCCCTGCCCTGAGGTATGCAACTGGAAGATGGCCATCTGCAAGCCAGGCAAAGGGCCCTCAGCAGAACTGGATCTGCTGGCACCTTGACCTTGAACTTCTCAGCTTTGAAAACTCTGGGAAATAAATATTTGTTGTTTAACACATTATTGACCTGGGGGATCTTTGCAGAAACTAATGCCTGTGGCCATAATATGTGTCTGGTCAATAATGCGCTAAGCCATTCAGTTTTTGGTAATTTGTTACAGCAGCCTGAACAGAATCAGACAGAGGGAAAAAGAAATGTCACAGTGAACAAGCTGCTCAGGAAGCTTGTCCTAACCTCCCACAAGATATGGAAGATGCAGGGTTCCAGGCACAGACCCAGCCCCATGAGCACAGAGGTAGGCCTATTGTCTTGGCTGGTCTATTAACGTTTCACACAACTCTGGGCCCTTGCTGAACAAGTCTCCTGGTCTCTGGTCCATGACTCTTGAAATAAATGATCACCAGCTTGAGTGCTCACTCCACCAGGCGGAGGCTGTGGAGAGTAGTGGTTGGGGAAAGCGGCTCTGAGAGCCAGGGTGAGGGTCTGAACACCAGCTCTCCATTCAGCCCTGTACAGCTCACACTCTTCATCTGTACTAACAAGTGAATAATACTACACATCCGGCAGAAGGAATTGTTCCTGGCACAAAGGGAGCAACTTACTTTGTGTTACGTGCATAAATATAAAACTAAACGAACCGGGGAACTTGTGACAAATACAGATTCCTCAGCCCCTTGAGGTGGGGGATCAAGTGGACAAGTCCTGGAATCTGCATTTTTAACAAGCCCTCCCTAAGGGAATTCTAATGCAAATGATCCAGAGAAGAAAGTTTGAGAAACAATGAAGCGAAATCCATGATTTTCTTTTTTTTTTAATTTAAATTTTATTTTTTTACTTTACAATACTGTATTAGTTTTGCCATATATTGACATGAATCCAGCACAGGTGTACATGAGTTCCCAACCTTGACCCCCCCTCCCACCACCCTCCCCATATCATCTCTCTGGGTCATCCCAGTGCACCAGCCCCAAGCATCCTGTATCCTGTATCGAACCTAGACTAGCAATTCGTTTCTTACATGATAGTATACATGTTTCAATGCCATTCTTCCAAATCATCCCGCCCTCTCCCTCTCCCTCACAGTCCAAAAGACTGTTCTATACATCTATGTCTCTTTTGCTGTCTCACATATAGGGTTATCATTATCATCTTTCTAAATTCCACATATATGTATTAGTATACTGTATTGGTGTTTTTCTTTCTGGCTTACTTCACTCTGTATAATCGGCTCCAGTTTCATCCCCCTCATTAGAACTGATTCAAATGTATTCTTTTTAATGGCTGAGTAATACTCCATTGTGTATATGTACCACAGCTCTCTTATCCATTCGTCTGCTGATGGACATTTAAGTTGCTTCCATGTCCTGGCTATTATAAACAGTGCTGCAATGAACACTGGGGTACGTGTGTCTCTTTCGATTCTGGTTTCCTCAGTGTGTATGCCCAGCAGTGGGATTGCTGGGTCATAAGCAGTTCTATTTGTAGTTTTTTAAGGAATCTCCACACTGTTCTCCATAGTGGCTGTACTAGTTTGCATTCCCACCAACAGTGGAACAGGGTTCCCTTTTCTCCACACCCTCTCCAGCATTTATTGCTTATGGACTTTTGGATCGCAGCCATTCTGACTAGTGTGAAATGGTACCTCATTGTGGTCTTGACTTGCATTTCTCTGATAATGAGTGATGTTGAGCATCTTTTCATGTGTTTGTTAACCATCTGTATGTCTTCTTTGGAGAAATGTCTACTTAGTTATTTGGCCCATTTTTTGATTGGGTCATTTATTTTTCTGGAATTGAGCTGCAGGAGTTGCTTGTATATTTTTGAGATTAGTTGTTTGTCAGTTGCTTCATTTGCTATTATTTTCTCCCATTCTGAAGGCTGTCTTTTCACCTTGCTTATAGTTTCCTTTGTTGTGCAGAAGCTTTTAATTTTAATTAGATCCCATCTGTTTATTTTTGCTCTTCTTTCCAGTATTCTGGGAGGTGGATCATAGAGGATCCTGCTGTGTTGTATGTCGGAGAGTGTTTTGCCTATGTTCTCCTCTAGTAGTTTTATAGTTTCTGGTCTTACATTTAGATCTTTAATCCATTTTATTTTTGTGAATGGTGTTAGAGAAATCCATGATTTTCAAACCTTTCTGAGACTGATCTCAATAAGAAACCAATTTTAAGACAATACACAAGGCGTTCACACATACACAATCAAAACAGAAGTTTTATAAAACAACATATAAGGCTCATCTTGGAAGGACTGATGCTGAAGCTGAAGTTCCAGTATTTTGGTTATCTGATGCAAACAGCCGACTCATTGGAAAAGTCCCTGATGCTGGGAAAGATTGAAGGTAGAAGGAGAAGAGAGTGACAGAGGATGAGATGGTTGGATGGCATCACCGATTCAATGGACATGACCTTGGGCAAATTCTGGGAGATTGTGAGAGAGGCCTGGGCAATTGAACAACAAAGGTTCGTCTTGTTCACGGCACTCTATTTTGCAGTTTTTGTTCAATTTTATCTCATTTTTTAAAATGCTGTCCTTGCCTCACTAATTGCTTTTGCAAGTCACAAATTGGAAAACAAAACACTTAGAAAAAGATTTCTAAGTGCCCTCATTGGAAGGAGCACCTGATGGAGAAGGGGGCAGCAGAGGATGAGATGGTTAGAGAGCATCACCTACTCAATGGACAAGAATTTGATCAAACTCCAGGAGCTAGTGGAGGACAGAGGAGCCTTGTGTGCTGCAGTCCATGGGGGTCACAGGTCAGTCACGACTTAGTGTTCTCCCAACTCTGTGATAAAACCAAGATTACCATCCTGACACAACAAGTGTTCCCACAGATGGGACAAAACGAAACAGAGGAGCTACAGTGAAACTCAAAGTATTTGCTATCTGTGGAGAGAAAAAGAGCCCTCCTGTGCTCAGGAGGGAAATTCGGACCGAGACGAGGAATACACTGCAGGGGTGCCGTAGACTGGGGAGAAGACAGAGGGCAGGCCTACTAGGTGGGGAATGGTGGTGTGCACTCTAACACCACTTCCTGAGCCCTTGAACCTTGCCCTTGAACCTTCATGAAAGTGAATGAGCTCACCCACTGCTTGATTGGCACTTCTGAAGGAGCCAGTTTGCATTTGTCTTGATAAAAGGCTACTTGGACTTCAAACAGAATTGCAGGAGCAGAGCTGGAGTGGAGGCAGAGATGCTGCTGCCTACCTGTGAGCTATTTTTCACTTCTTGGTGAACCTGACAAAACCTCCCATTTTACAGGTGGAAAAGTTGAGTCATCCTATAATTTAGAAGCTAAACTGGGACTGAGAACAAAACTATCCAAACCCTCCTCCAACGCTTTCTTGGCCCCTCCTAAGATGCACCACCCAGGGTAGAAGATGAGTTGACTGGGGCACAAGAGAGCCAAGGTCCCAGCCTGGACTTCCCAGCCTGTTTTTTGCCCTCCTTTCACTGGAGTGGAGTCTTCCCATGAGGAGAGTTGAGTGAAGCAACAGAACTGATCCATCTGCCTCATGTAATCTGGGTTTTGTGTGTCCTGACCAGGAAGATGTCACACTTCTTTCAATGAGCAGGTGTGATGGCACGACCACTGCCCCTTCCAAGTCCAGGACTTAACCTGGTCAGGGAGGAGGGCAGGTTGGCAGGCCCCTTCCAGCTTTGTTTCAGGTTCGCTGTGTCAGACAAACAGGCTCCATTCAAAGAGCCAGCATTCAACAAAAGTACACAGAGATGGCAAGGGCAAGGAGCCACATGGAAGTCACATTTGTAATTACCACTCACTCTCAGCACCCAACCAGGCTGATGAAAACCTAACAAGATTCCCTCTTGGTACCTACTTGACGTGCTTATTTTGGTTCTTTGCAGCAAGGAATTGCTTATTCTTCAGGCTACATTTCCTATTGTCATGTTCCATTGTGTTCACGACTGCTTGCCTCAGTAACAAACTGCTGGGGTAAATGCAAGTGACTTAGAAGGAAAAATTCAGTAATTCTTCTATTTATAGCCTAAAATGAATCCAGTGGAGTGTTCTCCAATTCCACTTGCCCTGGGTATAACAGAAAGCGATAAGAACATCAGCACAGATAGCATCAGGCAGTAGCCAAAGAAGGAGAGAGAGAGAGACAGACCCCATGTGCAGGCTGTGGCAAGCACATAGGTAGGAAAAAAAAGAGCTAAATTACATCTGCTGGATCTGCAGAGTGCCTGGGACCTTACCCACTTTGCTTCATCTCATCTTCTGAACAGTTCTGTGAGGGAACTATTGTTATCTCCATTTTCAAACTTCCAAAAGCTACACAGCGAGTAAGAGTAAATAACTGAATGTGGACTTAAATACATCCCAAAACATTTGTTGAGTCGACACTGCCAGTCAGGTAACCAGTCCTCCAACCTCACATGCACTCATGACCTGGATCACCTGGACTCCTGCCGATACCAAATGGCCTGTGAATGAAGAAAGAGTTGGTCCACTGCTGTATAGCACAGGGAACTCTGCCCAATGTTATATGGCTGCCTGGATGGGAGGGGAGTTTGGGGAAGAATGGATACTTGGAATGTACAACTGAGTTCCTTAGCTGTTCACTTGAAACTGTCACAACTTTGTTAATCAGCTGTACCCCAATACAAAATAAATTAAAGAAAGCAAAGAGTTGGTCCAAGTGAGGGGAGGCCTCCTCTTCTCTTTGGCTTTCCTGGTCCCCTTAAGGCAATTTCATGTGTGGCCCCCTTGGACATTATCCCTCAGATTCCTGCTTTTCAATGGTCAAGTTGTCTAGACCCTCACATAGCCTATACCAAAGGAAAACAGCATGTGGAATAGAAAGATTTGTAGTCCTAGTGCTGTCACTATGGGGTCACCTATGACCTTCGTGGGCCTTAAGCATTTTTGCCTTTGGGAGTCTCTTCCTCCATTAAAAAATATTAAAAATTTTATTTTGCAAGTGTGTTAGTATAGAGACTCATACAATCCAGTTTGGATTTATTATTATATATTTATTTATTATTACTTCATTTTTTCCTTCTGATTTTTTTATTGAATAGTTAATGTACAATATTATATAAGTTGCTGTTGTTTTAGTTGCTAAATCATGTCTGATTCTCTTGCAATGCTGTGGACTATAGCCCACCAAGCCCCTGTCCATGGGATTTCCCAGGCAAAATACTGGAGTGAGTTTCCATTTCCTTCTCCAGAGGATCTTCCTGACACAGGGATCCAACTTCGGTCTCATGCACTGAGGCAGATTCTTTACAACTGAGCCACTAGGGAAGCCCCACCTTCTGATTTTTAAAAGGAATGAAAAGGAAAACATTTTCACGGACCTCTGAAAGCGGGCCTTTGGCACGATGCTTGCTGCACCTAATGAATATGAGCTCCCTCTGTCAAAAAATAGCCGGGTGAACTTGAGTAAGTCATATGACCTTTACTCATTTCTACCTCCTCATCTGTCCTGAAATTCAGGAAATCAGTCCTGAATATTCATTGGAAGGACCAATACTGAAGCTGAAACTCCAATACTTTGGCTACCTTATGTGGAGAACTGACTTCTTAGAAAAGACCCTGATGCTGGGAAAGATTGAAGGCAGGAGAAGAAGGGGATGACAGAGGATGAGATGGTTGGATGGCATCACTGACTCGATGGACATGAGTTTGAGCAAGCTTCAGGAGCTGGTGATGGACAGGGAAGCCTGGCGTGCTGCACTCGATGGGGTCACAAAGAGTCGGACATGAATGAGCAACTGAACTGAACTGACTGACCTCCTCATCTATAGGTCAGGTCTGTCTGCTCCAGAGGGAGTAAGTATGGATCATGGAAGATAATTGTGCTCAGAATTCAGCCTAGCAGAGTCTATCACTTATGCCCTGACAGTGAAGACAGTGAGGGGCTGCAAGATGTATTGAGACAGCTCACTGAGTGGGACAGAAGCCAGAAGCGTACGTCTCATCCTAGGAGAGCTTGGGCAGGCCGGCTGGGTGTCCACAAACACAGCACAGCAAGCTGTGGTCGCCAGAGCCAGCAGACCTCCCTGATCCAGCAGCTACACAGAGCACATACAGTTTAGATGCTTTGAGCCTATGTCCCAGCCCAGCAAATCTCACAGTCTAGTTCCTAAGTAGAACTTCAACAGCCAGACTCACTTCTGCCTGCCCATTTCAACTGAGATGTGTTTCTCTGACTTCAGATCTTTCTTGCCTTTCAGTTTCAGCACCTGTTTTTACCACCTCTCCTAATATTCTATCCAGCTTCACAACTGTGTTTACATTTTGCATCTACATTCTTGGCCAGGGGCTTCCCCAGCAGCTGCCAGTTTTTGACTCACAGAAAGTTAAGCTGTGATCACAGGTAGCTTTGGCTGCACATGGCCTGACACCTTGACCTCTGTTGAGACCTTGGAGGGTAACATTCTGATTCCGACTACAGTTTTTGTATTTTTCTCAGTACTTCCAAGCAATTCTCCAACACCAAATGGGTATCCTACAATTCAACTCAATTCTGACACTACATACATGGAAATATGTTAAGGGCTCAGTCCCACAAGGCTGTCCCCATCCTTCACTCTGATACAAGTTGTCACCTGTGATCTGACCATATATCAGAGGTTCTAATAACACCCTCCTCAAGTTTAATTAACTAAAGTGGCTCACTCAGAAAAACACTGAACTCAGAGAAACATTTTACTTACTAGGTTATCAGCTTATTATAAAAGGACATAACTCAAGAAGAGCCAGATGGAAAAGATACACAGGGCAAGGTATGGGGAAAGGACATGAAATTCACATGCCTTCTCCAGGCACACAGTTCTCCTCAACTCTTCACATGTTCACCAGTCCAGAGACTCTCCAAATGCCATCTTTTGGGGTTTTATGGAGGCTTCATTACATAGACATTATTGATGAAATCATTGGTCATTGGAAGTTGGGGGTGGGGGAGGGGAAATTTTCAACCTTCTAATCTCACACTTTGTTTCCACGGCAACCAGCCTCCAACCTCAGATATTTTCCAAAATCACCTCATTAACATAAACCCAGGTGTGGTTGAGAGGTTTGTTATGGATATCAACACACCTTTATTGCTCTTATCACTTAGGAAATTCTAAGAATTTCAGGAGCTCTGTGCCAGGAACACGGATAAAGACCAAATACATATTTATTATAAATCACAATATCACAGAGGGCTAGACCAAACAGTGAGGAATCCAGGGCAGGTGACACTCAAGTGTAGACAGCATACAAACCTGCACCTCTGGCAGTGAACAACAGGTCCCAACTGCAGACCAGCAACCACCTAACGCCCATCTATCAGAGGATTGTTGAATAAATAACTCTCAATGAAAAATTAATCAGTCGATCCAAGAAAGAAATGGAAAAATTATTTTGAGCCAAATTGAGGATTATAACCAGGGAATAGCATCTCAGAAAGCTCTGAGAACTGTTCTGCCTTTTTAGATATCAAAACAGAGTTATATAAGTTTTTTGAGACAGAGAGCTGTACATTATATGACATATTTTTAAGTTTACACAGTCCAGAGCTAACTGTTATCATGGCCCCTTACAAGATCAAGAAGGAATGTTATCTTTTAAAGAGTTGTCTTGTAGATGCTAGGAGAATGCTGCTGTTTATGGTTAAATATTTCTGTCAATGGGGAGGTTTTGCCTATGCAAAATGCAGATACACAATGCACAGTAAATGGGAGATAGGAGGCCAAAGCATAGAGAAAATGTTCTATGTCTAAATTTTTCTTCTCGTGCCACAAAATATATATTTTATTTCACAGTACTGTGGCAGGAAGGAACACCCTTTCCAGGGCCCAAGAATGGGCTCTTGTCTAACACTTGGAAATAAATTGCCTGAGGAGACACACGTGCTGACAAAGCAAGAGACTTTATTGGGAAGGGGAGCCTGGGTGGAGAGCAGCAGGGTAAGGGAACCCAGGAGAACTGCTCTGCAGCATGGTTTGCAGTCTCGGGTTTTACAGTGATGGAGTTAGCTTCCAGGTTGACCTTGGCCAGCCATCCTGACTCAGGCTCCTTCCTGGTAGTGTGTGTATCACTCAGTCAAGATGGATTCCAGATTGTAGGACATAGGGACTGGCATCTCCTCTCTCCTTTTGAACTTTTCCAAATTCTTCAGGTTGGTGGTAACTTGTTAGTTCCGCATTCCTTACAAGGACCTCCTGTTGTAAGATAACTCAAGAAAGTGGTTACTATTGGGCCTGGCCAGGGAGGGAAGTTTTGGTCACTGGTTCCCCTAACAGTACAACAAAGAAGCACGCAACTATACAAAAGAGTAAGAAAGAGCTCTGCAAACTGAATGAAGCACTTTCCAGGATGTGGTGCTAAGTGAGAAAAGCAAAGCACAAAACAGAATCTATAGTTTGTTATCTTTAGTAGAAGAAAAAAATGTTTAGAAACTCTACATGTATCTTCTCATTTGTGCAAAAATTTAAAAAAAAAAAGAAAGAAAGAAAGAAAGAAACACAGGAAGGGATAACCAGAAAATACAATGAAGTTCATTATCCACGGGGGATGGGAGGATGGGAATGGGTGAAAAACATGGCAGCGGTGGTGGTTCGGGGAAGAATTAAGTTTTCTGAGGACACTTTCTGCATCACTTTGACTTTTAGAATCATGTTAATGCCTTATATACTAAAAAAAATAAAAAATAAACAAAACCATCAGGGACTCTGGTGGGGAAATTCAAATGGAAAACAGAAATAAATGACCCTTCAGTTCAGTTCAGTTCATTTCAGTCGCTCAGTCGTGTCCAACTCTTTGCGACCCCAAGGACTGCAGCACGCCAGGCTTCCCTGTCAATCACTAACTCCCGGAGCTTACTCAAACTCATGTCCAAAGAGTCGGTGATGTCATCCAATCATCTCATCCTCTGTCATCCCCTTCTTCTCCTCCCTTCAATGTTTCACAGCATCAGGGTCTTTTCAAATGAGTCAGTTCTTTGCATCAGGTGGCCAAATTATTGGAGTTTCAGCATCAGTCCTTCCAACGAACATTCAGGACTGATTTCCTTTAGGATGGACTGGTTGGATCTCCTTACAGTCCAAGGGACTCTCAAGAGTCTTCTCCAACACCACAGTTCAAAATCATCAATTCTTCGGCTTTCAGTTTTCTTTATAGTCCAACTTTCATATCCATATCTGACTACTGGAAAAACCATAAATTTGACCTTTGTTAGCAAAGTAATATCTCTACTTTTTAATGTGCTGTCTAGGTTGGTCATAGCTTTTCTTCCAAGAAGCAAGCATCTTTTAATTTCATGGCTGCAGTCACCATCTGCAGTGATTTGGGAGCCCCAAAAAATAGTCTCTCACTGTTTCCACTGTTTCCCCATCTATTTGTAATGAAGTGATGGGACCGGAAGCCATGATCTTAGTTTTTTGAATGTTGAGTTTTAAGCCAACTTTTTCATTCCTCTTTCTCTTTCATCAAGAGGCTCTTTAGTTCTTCTTTGCTTTCTTCCATTAGGGTGGTGTCATCTGCATATCTGAGGTTATTGATATTTCTCCTGGCAATCTTGATTCCACCTTGTGCTTTATCCAGCCTGGCATTTTGCATGATGTACTCTGCATATAAGTTAAATAAGCAGGGTGACAATATACAGCCTTGATGTACTCCTTTCCCAATTTGGAACCAGTCTGATGTTCTGGAAGGACTGATGTTGAAGCTGAAACTGCAATACTTTGGCCACCTGATACGAAGAGCTGACTCATTTGAAAAGACCCCGATGCTGGGAAAGATTGAAGGTGGGAGGAGAAGCGGACAACAGAGGATGAGATGGTTGGATGGCATCACCAACTCAATAGACATGAGTTTGAGCAAACTCCGGGAGCTGGTGATGGGCAGGGAGGCCTGGCGCGCTGTAGTCCATGGGGTCGCAAAAAGTTGGACATGACTGAGCAACTGAACAGAACTGAATTGATGTTTCATGTCCAGTTTTAACTGTTGCTTCTTGACCTGCATACAGATTTCTCAGGAGGCAGGTCTGGTATTCCCATCTCTTTAAGAATTTTCCATGGTCTGTTGTGATCCACACAGTCAAAGGCTTTGGCATAGTCAATAAAGCAGAAATAGATATTTTTTCTGGAACTCTCTTGCTTTTTCCATGATCCAGCAGATGTAGGCAATTTGATCTCTGGTTCCTCTGCCTTGTCTAAATCTAGCTTGACCATCTGGAAGTTTGTGGTTCACATACTGTTGAAGCCTGGCTTGGAGAATTTTGAGCATTACTTTTCTAGCATTTTTTGGCATTGCCTTTCTTCAGGATTAGAATGAAAAAAGACTTTTTCCAGTCCTGTGGCCCCTGCTGAGTTTTCCAAATTTGTTGGCATATTGAGTGCAGCACTTTCACAGCATCATCTTTTTTTAATATAAATTTATTTATTTTAATTGGAGGTTAATTACTTTACAATATTGTATTGGTTTTGCCATACATCAACATGAATCCACCACATGTGTTCCCCATCCTGAACCCCCCTACCTCCCGTACCATCCCTCTGGGTCATCTCAGTGCACCAGCCCCAAGCATCCAGTACCATGTGTCGAACCTAGACTGGCAATTCGTTTCATATATGATATTATACATGTTTCAATGCCATTCTCCCAAATCATCCCACCCTTGCCCTCTCCCACAGAGTCCAAAAGACTGTTCTATACATCTGTGTCTCTTTTGCTGTCTCGCATATAGGGTTATTGGTACCATCTGTCTAAATTCCATATATATGTGTTACTATACTGTATTGGTGTTTTTCTTTCTGGCTTACTTCACTCTGTATAATAGGCTCCAGTTTCAGCCACCTCATTAGAACTGATTCAAATGCATTTTTTTTAATGGCTGAGTAATACTCCATTGTGTATATGTACCACAGCTCTCTTATCCATTCATCTGCTGATGGACATCTAGGTTGCTTCCATATCCTGACTATTATAAACACACGTGTCTCTTTCGATTCTGGTTTCCTCAGTATGTATGCCCAGCAGTGGGACTGCTGGGTCATAAGGCAATTCTATTTGTAGTTTTTTAAGGAATCTCCACACTGTTCTCCATAGTGGCTGTACTAGTTTGCATTCCCACCAACACTGTAAGAGGGTTCCCTTTTCTCCACACCCTCTCTAGCATTTATTGCTTGTACACTTTTGGATCGTAACCATTCTGACTGGTGTGAAATGGTACCTCATTGTGGTTTTGATTTGCATTTCTCTGATAATAAGTGATGTTGAGCATCTTTTCATGTGCTTGTTAGCCATCTGTATGTCTTCTTTGGAGAAATGTCTACTTAGTTCTTTGGCCCATTTGTTGATTGGGTCATTTATTTTTCTGGAATTGAGCTGCAGGAGTTGCTTGTATATTTTTGAGATTAGTTGTTTGTCAGTTGCTTCATTTGCTATTATTTTCTCTCATTCTGAAGGCTGTCTTTTCACCTTGCTTATAGTTTCCTTTGTTGTGCAGAAGCTTTTAATTTTAATTAGATCCCATTTGTTTATTTTTGCTTTTCTTTCTGAAATTCTGGGAGATGGGTCATAGAGGATCCTGCTGTGTTGTATGTCAGAGAGTGTTTTGCCTATGTTCTCCTCTAGGAGTTTTATAGTTTCTGGTCTTATGTTTAGATCTTTAATCCATTTTGAGTTTATTTTTGTGTATGGTGTTAGAAAGTGTTGTAGTGTCATTCTTTTACAAGTGGTTGACCAGTTTTCCCAGCACCACTTGTTAAAGAGATTGTCTTCAATCCATTGTATATTCTTGCCTCCTTTGTCAAAGATAAGGTGTCCATAGGTGCATGGATTTATCTCTGGGCTTTCTATTTTGTTCCATTGATCTATATTTCTGATGACATGATCCTCTACATAGAAAACCCTAAAGACTCCACCAGAAAATTGCTAGAGCTAATCAATGAATATAGTAAAGTTGCAGGATATAAAATCAACACTCAGAAATCCCTTGCATTCCTATACACTAATCATGAGAAAATGGAAAGAGAAATTAAGGAAACAATTCCATTCACCATTGCAACAAAAAGAATAAAATACTTCAGAATATATCTACCTAAAAAACTAAAGACCCCTATATAGAAAACTATAAAACACTGGTGAAAGAAATCAAAGAGGACACTAATAGATGGAGAAATATACCATGTTCATGGATCAGAAGAATCAATATAGTGAAAATGAGTATACTACCCCAAAGCAATCTATAGATTCAATGCAATCCCTATCAAGCTGCCAACGGTATTTTTCACAGAGCTAGAACAAATAATTTCACAATTTGTATGGAAATACAAAAAACCTCGAATAGCCAAAGCAATCTTGAGAAAGAAGAATGGAACTGGAGGAGTCAATCTGCCTGACTTCAGGCTCTACTACAAAGCCACGGTCATCAAGACAGTATGGTATTAGCCTCATCTTTTAGGATATGAACTAGCTCAACTGGAATTCCATTACCTCCAATAGCATTGTTTGTAGTGATGCTTCCTAAAGTGCATTTGACTTAGCATTCCAGGATGTCTGACTCTAGGTGAGTGATCACACCATCCTGGTTATCTGGGTCATTAAGCTCTTTTTTGTATAGTTCTTCTGTGTATTCTTGCCACCTCTTCTTAATATCTTCTACTTCTGTTAGCTTCATACCATTTCTGTCCTTTATTGTGCACATCTTTGCATGAAACGTACCCTTGGTATCTCATTTTTTTAAAGAGATCTCTAGTCTTTCCCATTCTCTTGTTTTCCTCTATTTCCTTGCATTGATCACTGAGGAAGGCTTTCTTGGATAAATGACCCTTACTGTACTTCAAATGAATAAAATAACTACACTGAAAGGGGCCAGAGGGGAGGGTAGTATAGAACTAAGATAAGTAACTTAGGAACAACATGTTTTGAAAAACTGTAAATAAATATTGTACTCTAGTTAGTAGATCTGTTTTCACTATGATATGGGTTACTAATTCTAAAACTACTTTAGCTGTATTAACATGAGGACTAAGCAAATAAGTGGACACATTGCAGATAATAAAAGAGACCGATTTCTCACTGTTGGAGAACTTACACGTAAGTAAAGGGGGAAGGCAAGTGAACCCTGTGTAGTATTGGAGGAAAACTGAAGATATCATTGTAAACTTGAGCTCATGGCTGTGTGTGCATGCACACACACACAGACAGAGATGTGCTTGTGTGTGTGTGTATGTGTATGTGGATATAGGTTACCCGCCCCCATTCTAAAGTTAGGATTCCTATGAAAGCTTTCATAAGCTGATAGGTATAAAGTGAAAAAGCAATTACCTTAGAACACATCTTGCTAATGGATACGCAAAATAAATGAAAATAAAGTACAGATGCTCACAGACACAGTACAAAGCTATGGCTTTGATGCAGAGATGCTTGAGTGTAGTTCCTGAGGAAGGACCTTGTCAGGGTCATTCTCATTACTCAGGGTACAGGCTGCCTGTGTAATGACTGGCTGCAAAACAGTCCCAGAGCACTGTTTTCACATTTTTCTGTAAAAGTGAAGAATCCCTTCGAATTTCTATCAGGATGGGAAAACAGCTACTAGTGTAGATCTTTTATACAACTGAAGTAGTATAAAGGGAGCTTTTGAAAAGCAGGAGATACCTCTGTGTGTGATGTGTACATATTTGTATGTACATTGATAGATATATAAGACACATTTCTTAGCTCTGTTCACTGAAGGAGCTTAAAAATAATGACACCAAGGAAAGGGAAAACCAGTGAGCATACCTAGGTCTTGATTTCACAATACCATTTTCCAATAAGAAGGACTAGGATCCCTTGGAGAAATGGCTATTTCCAGGGCCAAGGCACTGAAAATAAAAAGTAAGTCTGGAGTATCTTGTGATGTCAGAAACCAAGGAAGTGTTCAAAAAAGGATGAGGACATGCCAAAAGAACCTAGGAGCCCGCTAAAAGAGGCTTCCTCCAGTCAAACATGGGACAATTTGAGCAGCAAAATAACAATGGATTATAACCAATAAAACAAAAGAATCCACAAACACACAGTGACTTAAACAAATAGATGGAGAAAAGGACAAACTCTTCCAACTAGTAAAAGTAGCAAAAACACCACTTGGAAACTACCACAGCAGTGCCTGTTTCAGGCTAGAATCATTACTAAATGATCAATGTAGGGGGAGAAAGCATGAGAAACAGGATATTTATATGGTTTCAAAGTATTTATCATGAACCTTGAACTTCCAGATGTTCAAGCTGGTTTTAGAAAAGGCAGAGGAACCAGAGGTCAAATTGCCAACATCCCCTGGATCATCAAAAAAGCAAGAGAGTTCCAGAAAAAACATTTATGTCTGCTTTATTGAATATGCCAAAGCCTTTGACTGTATGGATCATAATAAACTGTGGAAAATTCTGAAAGAGATGGGATACCAGACCACCTGACCTGCCTCTTGAGAAACCTATATGCAGGTCAGGAAACAACAGTTCAAACTGGACATGGAACAACAGACTGGTTCCAAATAGGAAAAGGAGTACATCAAGGCTGTATATTGTCACCCTGCTTATTTAACTTCTATGCAGAGTACATCATGAGAAACGCTGGGCTGGAAGAAACACAAGCTGCAATCAAGATTGCCGGGAGAAATATCAATAATCTCAGATATGCAGATGACACCACCCTTATGGCAGAAAGTGAAGAGCAACTAAAAAGCCTCTTGATGCAAGTGAAAGTGGAGAGTGAAAAAGCTGGCTTAAAGCTCAACATTCAGAAAACTCACATCATGGCATCTGGTCCCATCACTTCATGGGAAATAGATGGGGAAACTGTGGAAACAGTGTCAGACTTTGTTTTGGGGGGGCTCCAAAAATCACTGCAGATGGTGACTGCAGCCATGAAATTAAAAGATGCTTACTCCTTGGAAGAAAAGTTATGATCAACCTAGATAGCATATTCAAAAGCAGAGACATTACTTTGCCAACAAAGGTCCATCTAGTCAAGGCTATGGTTTTTCCAGTGGTCATGTATGGATGTGAGAGTTGGACTGTGAAGAAAGCTGAGCGCCAAAGAATTGATGTTTTTGAACTGTGGTGTTGGAGAAGACTCTTGAGAGTCCCTTGGACTGCAAGGAGATACAACCAGTCCATTCTAAAGGAGATCGGTCCTGGGTATTCTTTGGAAAGACTGATGCTAAAGCTGAAACTCCAGTACTTTGGCCACCTCATGTGAAGAGCTGACTCATTGGAAAAGACTCTGATGCTGGGAGGGATTGGGGGCAGGAGAAGAAGGGGACGATAGAGGATGAGATGGCTGGATGACATCACCGACTCGATGGATGTGAGTTTGAGTGAACTCGAGGAGTTGGTGATGGACAGGGAGGCCTGGCATGCTGCAATTCATGGAGTTGCAAAGAGTCAGACATGACTGAGCGACTAAACTGAACTGAACTGAACTGAAAGTATTTATCCACAAAATACTTACTAAGCAGAATTGTAAAAAAAAGTTATGATGGAGAAATCTGTAAGCACCAACTTAGTCACATGATCAAAGAAAGTGAACAGCATTTGTAATAAAAAAAGAAAAGACATAAATGCAATCTGTGATCATAGACCAGGGAAAGGGCATTTGTGAGAGAACTGGCAAACTCTGAATGAGATCCTCCCCTAAATTCGTAAAAATGTTAATTAATGACATGTATAACTGCATAAATTATAAGAGAATGTCCACATATTCAGGAAAGAAACACTGAAACATACAGAAGTCAATACCCTAAAACATTTTGGAAAACTAATTGTGTGTGTGTGTGTGTGTGTGTGTCAGTTGGTCTGTCCACATGTCTGTGTGAAGATAGAGAACAAATGATTAAGCAAGTGTGGTACAATTTCAACATTTAGGGAATGTGAGTGAAGGGTATATGGAAAGTCTTTGAGTTATATTTTTCCTAAACCTGAAATTATTTCAGAATAAACAGTTGAAAATATAGCATGACTGTGAGTTGCTGATATGAACAACAAAAGGCATCTTTTGAAAGCCCAGCAATTCAGACTGATCAGAATGTAACTTTTCAACTGACAGCACATAACTGCCGCTTTAAAGTTGAGGTTATAATGTAGTTTCTCTGCAATGCTTGCCATTTTGATTTTTTTCATGTTTGCTAATGATAAGTCATATAATGTTCTTGTCAAGAAGCAAATAATCACAGATTCTTATTCGTGAAAAGGACCCAGAAGAACAATTAACTCAATTTCTGATTTTAAGAATGAGGAAACTGAGGCTCAAAGAAGCAAAGTGCTTTTCCAGAGTTGCAATGGAGCAGGAAGGTCACCATCCTTCCAATTCAACAACCAAAGAAGCCGACCCATAGAGGCCGAACACCACCCATGCAGAAGAGACACAGGCTGGAACCTAAGACCAAAAACTGACAGCTAGATCCCTCATGGAAGGATGGAGGACCACTTTGGTTGCTAAAACTCTGCCCTGGAGCTGCGGCATGGTTGATGTTTTACCACAGTGATGGCAAACATAGTCATTTCTAGAAAGTTCTCCCCTGAAATACCTGCCTTGGACGGCTCCCACCACAGAGTCCTTGGGGGAGGCACTGATTATTGGGAGCTGTGACAGACCTAGAGCTTCAATATAGTTTCTGCCCAGGGAAGGCACTACCCCCTCGGTATCTGCTTGGACCTAGATATTCAGGGTAGTCAGAATACACCTTGCTTAGCATATTCTATTGGCAGAGTAGTGACCTTGACATCAGAAGACTCTGGGTCTAGTCCAGGCTTCACCACTGACCATGTAATCCATACAATATAACTGAGACTAAATTTTCTCTACTCAAAATGGAGATGTTTGCCCACTCTAGCTGACAGTGTTAGTGTTCCACTCAGATTCTTTCAGAGTACTTTCCATCAGCTTTTTTTGTGCATCTCCTTATCAAGTACAAAGCAAGTAAAGACTCAGCCAGGAAAGAAGCAATGAAATCTTTTTCTTTTCAGGCAGTTTATTATTCACATGCCACCCCTCAGGAAGGAGATCCATTAATAGGGCCAGGTCTCGTGAATGCACAGGGTGGCTGACCAAACACAAGGGGCCAGACAACTACAGCACAGATAATGGGATGCTCTGTTGCTGAGAAACTGTGCTATAAATATTTTCAGTTTGGGGTATATTATGATGTTCTGACATCTTAAAAAAAAAAAAAAAAAAAAAACACCTTTCTGGCAGGGAAAGACTGTCCTTTCCTGGGCTGCTAGTTCTTACAGACTGGTCAAAGGGAGTTTTTGATCTGCAGACTAAGCCATTCAAAGTCCCTCCTCCTCCAAGTGGCTCTGGGGGTTGGAGGGAGGACAATATTCCTCTGCATTATCATCCCAGAGCCAGGTGCCAGGCAACCAGGAAGTAGTAGTGTTAGTCCCTCAGTTGTAAGGAAGTAGTAGTGTTAGTCCCTCAGTTGTGTCCAACTCTTTGCGATCCCATGGACTATAGCCCACCAGGCTCCTCTGTCCATGGAATTGCCCAAGCAAGAATACTGGAGTGGGTTGCCATTCCCTTCTCCAGGAGATCTTCCTAACCCAGGGACCAAACTCAGATTTCCAGCATTGCAGGCAGATTCTTTACCATCTGAGCTACCAGGGAAGCCCAGGCAATCAGGGGCACCCCTATGACCCAAAGCCTGCCTATGTTATTCAGATTAGCCAGTCTGAAGCTTTGTCTTGCCCTCCCGCAGAAAGCCCAGTAAAGGCTCTAAACCTTCCCTTCACTCTATTGTCTTCTGCCTGCTGACCATCCTGCTGTCTTTCCCATGTGGCGCTGCAGGGTGAGCCTCATCTCCTGTCTCTAGCACCTGTGAGGATAAAAAGCTTTGTTTCTGAATCTCTCTTCTGTCTCTTCTTTTGGCCACGTTTGACTGACCTCAGAAAAGAATATGAAAACAGAAGCCCAGGTCCTACTGAAGCCAAGGTGTTTTAGAGCCAGCAGCTGTACCCCAGGTGCAGCCAGGCAGACAGCCTCCAACCTCATCAGAACCTGGGAGGCGTGAGCATTGTCTCCAGCCAGCCTCTTGGGGCAGAAAGCGGGTGAGTGAACCATGGCCTTGGGCTCATTTCTCACTGGCTCCTGACCCTCTCATGTTCTGGGAGGATCACGGAGTGTTCTAGCAAGACTTCAATTCAGCCTTAGTTCAAGCTCTGCCTTTGTGGCTTCTGTGGGGTTGTGCACAAGTGCATGGGTGTAGGGCACTGGGCCAAGCTATTCCCTGCACCCCCAGTTTTGGCATGCAAGTTGCTTCCAATAGCCGGTAACTGCTGCTCTTTTTCAAAGGACCATCCTCCACAGCAAAGAAGCAAGAAATGACTGGGAATCTATTCTTTTTCTCTCTGCAGCCCAGGGAGCCCTTAGTTAATGACTGACATGCAGAAATTTGAAACTCTGACTGTCTTGTCCTAGAAAAAGAGAAGAAGTGAAGGGCAGAGCAGTGCAGGACAGGAGGACAGAGGGCAGACAAGAGCAGGTGTGCAGGGGTCCACACAGAGTGCTATTCCAGGAAAAAGCACAGGCTGATTATACCTGCATTGTGTCGCCAAAAATAAAGTTGTTCATGGTACTGTCCTCATGTATGTGTGTGTTAGTCACTCAGTTGTGTCTGACTCTTTGTGACCTCATGGACCATAGCACTCCATGCTCCTTTGCCATGGGATTCTCCAGACAAGAATACTGGAGAGTGTTGCCATCCAGGGCATCTTCCCCACCCAGGAATTGAACCCGGGTCTCTTTCATTGCAGACAGATTCTTTACCATCTGAGCATCAGGGAAGCCCCCTTATCTCTGCTATCCCCACAGAGACAGAATTAGATATCTGGGCCTTAAAGAGACCTTGGGAACTTGCCAAGGATCACAGAACTCACAAAGTGGAGGACTTGAAGCTTAAACCCAGGTCCCTTTGCTGGTTTGTTCTTTTGATGTGATTCATCTGCTTTGCCTTCTTAAGGCTTGTGAAGCCTCCACCTCTCCATGCCAGATCTCCTCCACCATGAAGACAATTCCCGCTGCCTTTCTCTCCCAGAATAATGTCTGTGAAGTGCTGCAGGGCTTCTGGAAGGACAAACACCACCATCACTTTGGAGGCCAGCAGGAGACCATACACCCACTGGTGTAACTTTTTTTTTTTTTCCTGCTGCTGAGGTCCTTGGAAATGGCTTCCCAGGTGGCACTAGCAGTAGAGAACCTGCCTCCCAATGCAGGGGATGTAAGAGATGCAGGTTCAATCCCTGGGTTGGGAAGATCCCCTGGAGGAGGGAATGGCAACCACTCCAGTATTCTTGCCTGGAGAATCTCATGGATAGAGGAGCCTGGCGAACTACAGTCCATGGAGTCACAAAGAGTCAGGCATAACAGAACTGACTGAGCACGAACCAAGGCCGTGGACCCCAAAGAGCAGCAAAGCCACAAGAGTATCAACCAACTTCCTTAAGAGTTCACACTTGGCCAGAAACTCTGCTAAGAATTTTACAGATCTTACTCCATTTCACCCTCCAAAAACATCATGAGATACACAGTACCAGTCCCCTTTTGCAAGAAGCAAAACCACAAAGTTAAGTCACTAGCTAAACACCACAGGGCTGGTGAGCATCAGAGCTGGACAAACCCACTACCCTCTGACCCTAAGACCCTTTCTCTTAGCATAAGGCTTCAGGGTCTCACTGACATGGTTCAGTTCAGTTCAGTTTAGTTGCTCAGTCATGTCCAACCCTTTGCAACCCCATGGACTGCAGCACACCAGGCTTCCCTGTCCATCCTCAGCTCCTGGAGCTTACTCAAACTCATGTCCATTGAATCAGCGATGCCATCCAACCACCTCATCCTCTATCATCCCCTTCTCCTTCCGCCTTCAATCTTACCCAGCATCAAGGTCTTTTCCATTGAGTCAGGTGGCCAAAGTATTGGAGGTTCAGTTTCAGCATCAGTCCTTCCAATGAACATTCAGGACTGATTTCCTTTAGGATGGACTGGTTGGATCTCCTTGCAGTCCAAGGGACTCTCAAGAGTCTTCTCCAACACCACAGTTCAAAAGCATCAATTCTTCGGCGCTCAGCCTGCTTCACAGTCCAACTCTCACATCCATACATGACCACAGGAAAAACCATAGCCTTGACTAGCCGGACCTTAGTCAGCAAAGTAATGTCTCTGCTTTTGAATATATTATCTAGGTTGGTCATAACTTTTCTTCCAAGGAGTAAGCATCTTTTAATTTCATGGCTGCAGTCACCACCTGCAGTGATTTTGAAGCCCAAGAAAATAAAGTCTGTCACTGTTTCCATTGTTTCCATTGTTGAAGTGATGAGACTGGATGCCATGATCTTAGTTTTTTGAATGTTGAGTTTTAAGCTAACTGACATGGTTCGGAATCCTCAAATTCATTGTCTGTGGACTAAGGAAGAAATACCTATATGTGATAGAGACTGATAACATATAGATTCACTGAAAAATCATTAATAAATGCCTTGGAGCTATTTCATTATGCTCTCAATCAGTTGTGTACTAAAATCACATCAACTATGAATTTAAAATTTCTAGTCTTTATCACACAAAACATAGTATTTAGTGCTGATTTTTCTGTCCTGCGCCTCTACTTACCTTTTGGTGTTTTTGTATTGTTTCTTCAATCAAGTAAACTCTTAGTTAGTGGAAATACACAAAATATAGTTAGTAGAAAGACTCAAAAGAATTTTGACTCGAATTCTTTTGAGTCTTTCTTGGAGTTCTTCCAGCATCTTACCCTTCATAAACATTCCATAGATTCAGGTTTGGCTGATGGATTGATTAGAACAGCTTCTGTAATATTTCTCCTCATAAAGGTCCATGGGGTGGTTAGTCTCAAGTCTCCTGCAGTGGATCATCACTGGGAGTGTCCTAATGTAGGCTGCATCTTTCTATCTAAAACCAGGCAGGATGGGGTGGGGGAACAGTAAAAATAACTACCCATATAGAGTGCCAACTATGCACCACATTCCGCACTCGGTGCTTGGGATGCAGCAGTGAAAAACCAAAGCACAGAGCTTGTCAAGTGACCACAGATGGCATTTCATTAAAACAACCACCTATAGGAAAAATGCCATCATCTCCTTTTACTGATGGAGAAGTTGTAGGGTAGCAGAGCTTCAGCTAAGGTTTATCTCAAAATGTTTCAAATTGAGAGTTATGACCTAATGTTGCATTCATTTCAGTTCAGTTCAGTTCAGTCGCTCAGTCGTGTCTGACTCTTCGCGACCCCATGAATCGCAGCACGCCAGGTCTCCCTGTCTATCACCAACTCCCGGAGTTCACTCAGACTCATGTCCATTGAGTCGGTGATGCCATCCAGCCATCTCATCCTCGGTCGTCCCCTTCTTCTCCTGCCCCCAAATCCCTCCTAGCATCAAAGTCTTTTCCAATGAGTCAGCTCTTCGCATGAGGTGGCCAAAGTACTGGAGTTTCAGCTTTAGCATCATTTCTTCCAAAGAAATTCCAGGGTTGATCTCCTTTAGAATGGACTGGTTGGATCTCCTTGCAGTCCAAGGGACTCTCAAGAGTCTTCTCCAACACCACAGTTCAAAAGCATCAATTCTTCAGCGCTCAGCCTTCTTCACAGTCCAACTCTCACATCCATACATGACTACTGGAAAAACCATAGCCCTGACTAGTGTATAGTAAAATTTACTCAGTGGGTCACAACTAACATTTATTTTAAAGGATTGGATTGGAATGGAATTATCAGAGCACTTAGGGGTACATAGTATGTAATAAAAGTATTATTTGCTGAGACTTCTGTTTCATTTATACACACACATATGAGCCACAAAGTATTTCTTACTGTGGATCATGCCAAGAAAACATATAAAAGCCACTGGTTTATTCAAATTCCAACATGTCCTCCTAATTTCTATATTGTCTCTCCAGAGGAAGAAACTATGTAGCATATTCTGGGAGTCTTTGTAAGCTTCCGTTTGGCCCTGATTATACTATGGAATGGACTTCCCCAGTGGTTCAGCAGTACAGAATCTGCCTGCAATACAGGAGACACAAGAGATGCGGGTTTGATCTCTGGGTCAAGAAGATTCCCTGGAGAAGGAAATGGCAACCTACTCCAGTATTCTTGCCTGGAGAATCCCATAGACAGAGGAGCCTGGAGGGCTACAGTCCATGGGGTTGCAGAGTCAGACACGACTGAGCGACTAACATTTTCACTTTCACTTGCCATGCTTAGGCAGTGTAGTTATGCTCCCATCATCCCTCCCACTGGAAAGCATCATTCGGTTCACCTGCAGAAGAACTCTGTCTCACTTTAACATTAATAAGCAACTCCTCCTCATCCAACTATTGTCTCAGTTGGTTTTATCAGCCTGAGATGCACAGTTAAGCTCCATGACAACCACAAAGATATGATGGATATCATCTAATTTTTTATCACTTAATAATAAAGCATTAACAAATGATACAAGAAAAAGGATAGATAATACCATCTAATCCTCTTGAGTGCCAGAACCACAATAACATATTAACCACAGAAGTATCTGAGTAACCTCAAGTATCTGAGCATGTAGCCACCAAGACTTAAGAACACAGGTACAGGATGATATCTGAAGTTCCCAAGGAATTATGTGGCCTTTACACCGGAAACTAGACTCCTCATTGTGCACCTTGAGGAACTTGAGGCATCTGGCAGCTTCTCTTGTGCATGTAGGAGAGGATGGGATGAAGAGATGCAGTGGGTGGTTCTATGGAAACAGCATAGCACTACCGATGAGAAGACTGGGTCTAGTCCCAGTTCTTTCTCTCACTAAACATGGACTTGAGCAAGTCATTTAGTCTATAAGCCCCAATTTATTGCTTTCAAAATGGAAATGTAAAAGGATTTGCATTATGTATGGAATTATGAAGATTAGTTAAGATCATATAATCCAACTATAATTCTAAAATCAATTTAGATTTAAGGACATGCATAGTGTGAAAATGAAGAAATAGAAAAAGATACTTCATGCAAATGATAATCAAAGGAGAGCAAGAATGGTTAAACTTACATCAGACAAAATAGATTTTAAGTAAAAAATGGTAACGAGACAAAGAAGGGCGTTATATAATGATAAAGGATCAATTCACTAGGAATATTAAACAATTACAAATATAAATATATATGCACCCATCATTAGAGCACCTAAATATAGAAAGCAAACATTGAGAAATATATAGAAATACAACAATAGTAGGAAACTTCAATACCCCTCTTTTACTAATGGATGGAAGGTCCAGACAGATCACTAAGGAAACAGAGGACTTGAATAATATTAATCAGCAATTTAAAAACTTCTCAACAAAGAAAAGCCCAGAATCTGCGGGCTTCACTGGTAAATTCTACCAAAAATTTGAAGAACAATTAATGCCAATCCTCCTCAAACTCTTCCCAAAAAAACTGATGAGGAGAGAACACTTCAAACTCACTTACAAGGCCAGTGCTACCCTGATATCAAAGTCAGACAAAGACATCAAAAGCATGATTCTACTTATATGAGGTATCTAATATAGTCAAATTCATACAACCAAAGAATGAAACTGTGGTTGCCAGGGGCTGATGGAGAGAGGATGGGGAATTATAAATAAATGAGCATAAAATTTCAGTTGAGTAAGATGTGTAAGTTCCAGAGATCTGCTCTATAACATTTACACACAGACAACAACACAGTTCAGTTCAGTCGCTCAGTTGTGTCTGACTCAGATGTACACTCAAAAATCTGTTGAGAAGGTAGATCTCATATTAAGTGTTCTTACCAAAATTAGACTAAAATAAATTTTAAATAAAGCATTTTGTAAATATAAGACAAGTTTCTACATTTAGATAACAGTATTTAGCATTCGTAAAAATAGTAGTAGTAACAGTAGAAAAAATATTAGCACAAGTAGTAGCTAAACTTTCTACAAGTGCAAAATTCTAGTAACAACAAAAATTTTGTAAAACACAATTTTAACACAGAATGTCTCAACTACATGAGACAAAACAAATCCAAAATAACTAAAGTATGTATAATAAAATATATTCAAAGGAAATATACCTAAATGTTAGCAATGATTGGGCTGGTAGTCTTTCTTCCAATTTCTATATTCCTGTATTTAAACTTTTGTGTAATGAATATATAAATATATTTTGTAATGAAAAAAATATTTATTAAAGATGGCAAAAAAGATATTGTTAACTTTTTTAAAAAGAGAACAAATGATTCCTGATTGGAAAGAGAGTTGAAAAGTTCTTTGGAAAATTCAGGGGTTCCAGGAATGGAAGACCCGTGAAGTTTTCACTTGTCAATTTGCATTCATTTTTTCCCAGAAAGAAGCCAACATTACTAACCAAGTCACTAGAGAGTTATTGATATTGCCATAAATAAAATTGTATTCATTAAATTGCACCATAATATAAATAAATTTTTCTTAGCTCTGTGACTTGAGAAGGACCTTTAACCCTTCTGAGACTGCATTTCCTCAGGTGGAAAATGGCAGGAATTTAGTGAAGATTAAATGAGACAATGCATGTAAGAGCCCCCAGTTGTTTTCCGCCTTCCTCATCCAGCAAGGATCTTCTGATGTCTCTTTACTGTAATTCCTTGTCTTATTTGAGAGCCTTTATTCACAAATAACTGAAACCAACTGGAACCAGCTAAAAAAAAATAAAAGCAAATGTCCTGGAAAGACACAAGAGCATCTCACAGATGGCAAGGCAGAGGTAGAGACCGGCTTCAAGGCATGCGGCTCAGAGAATAGCTCTCATGGTCTGTCTCTGGGTCCACCTTTCTTCATGCTTTCATATTCTGTGACATCAGTTCCTCCTTTCTCCCGCTGCAGTTTGATAGTGCCTGTTTTTCCTCCTCATGGCAGCCCACAGCTTCTGAGTTTACTCTCCTCACTGCCAGCCTCTCTCAGAGACTGGCAGGAAGTTGCTCACTTTAAGTCTTAATTCAAGGGAGGAAGTGACTGTTGATTGGCCAACATGGGTCAGGTGTCCACTCCAGGTCCAATCAACTCTTTCGTTCATCTACTTTTTGGAGAATTAGACCTTCTCCTCAGAAAAATGCACATATATGCAATTTTTACACATAATTTCAAGGGATTCACAGAACTGAGACATAACCATGAGCCATAAACCCAGGGAAAGAATCCTTGGTCAGCACAGTTAACAAAACTCACTGTTTACTTCTTTTATATGTGAAAGAAATGAGTCGCTAATATAGTTTGCAGAAGGTAAACATCCATATTTCAGAGGCACATCTTATAACCAGATCATAATAAAATGCTGCTTGGATACAAGCACAGCAACAGCACTTATATTTTACTATTTTCTAACTGACTATGGCAACCACATGTCTTTACAAACCATTCCCATACATGCCGCTTAGCAGAACACCCACCTGGAGCTCCAGTGAATAACATTTCCATGTGACTGTTTGGCTGTATCACTTTTCCTACTCCTACACTTACACACACCCACGCTGTCTTTTTAAGGTGCGTATAAATTCTAATCTCCTTTCTTTTCCTGTTTTCCACCTGGGTTCTGTGAGATACTGAATCTTGCCTCATATGAACATACAAGCCAAGCTTTTCCATCTGTTTCCTGTGCCTTTCCCACCATACTACTCCAAGTTGCAAGCTTCTATCAGAATTTGAGTTGTAAAAACAAATAAACAAACAAAGAAACTATAACTCCAACTGATTGGAGAGAAGGAAATTATTAGCTTATTACATAAATATTAGGTCATGTAACTGAAAAATCCAAAGTATGTAGAACTAACATTGGGTACACCTATACCTAGGGATGGAAGAAGGTCATTCAGATCAAGCCCATACATCTCTTTTCTCATCTCCCTGGTCTGCTTTCCTCTTTGTTGGCTTCACCTCAAACAGGACCTATCCACAATGAACCCCTGCCAGCTCCTGGTTTATACTCTCCTTTTAGGAGAAGAGCTTCTTCATCCTAATAATTTCAATAGAGCCTCAAAACTGAGTCTCCTTGGGGAAATTTGAATCATGTGCAGATTCCTGGACCCATCACTGTGGCTAAGGAGATGGCAGGTACTCATTGGCCAGGCCAAGGTTATACAGTTATCCCTGGTATCAACTACTAGGGGGTTGACCTCACCAAAACCTTATGGAGTGAAGTGGTTCTCCAAGGGAAAATCAGAGCTATTCTCAGAAAAGGAAGGATAAATAGTAGGCAGGTGAAAAGTACAAGTGCCCATTACTTTATCAAATTAAATTGTGTTTCCTTTTTCTTCCATTCTCTTCTTAGTTTTTTTTTTCTTCTTAGTTTTATAGCCATCTTTTTATACCCAAGAACAAAAACAGCTACACTGAAGTCCAGCATATGCTTTGAGAGTCTCTCAACTCCAATAAGGTCCTTCTCTAGTGTCAAGTATGACTCAAGACTTGACAACCCAAATTCCTGGACCCCCAGAGGGATGAATGATGGAAAGTGAGTATAGCCTCAAACTCTCCATACCTCACACCCTGAGCCAGAACATAGATTGGCTATTCTAGGAGAAGAAGAGCTTCTTCATCCTAATAATTACAATACAGCCTCAAAACTGAAGAGTAATTCTACATATGTGTGCCTAGACTTCATAATTCATGACTTAGTAAACAAGGCCATCTGTTCATAACCAAAGATAATTAGAAGGATGACCCAGAATTTGTTTCTAGAATCCCAGAAAAGGGATTCTGATCAAGCACATAGTGTTCCCCAGTGGTTTTCTCACTGTGCAATAATCAATGTGACTTGGACTGTGTCATCTCTTCTCTAAAGCTTAAGAAGTGATTGAATTTGCTTTTTAAGCCCTATTTAATCCTAACACTTGTCCTGCCTATTTCACAGTAGGCTCCAAGAAGCAAATGAGGTAATGTGTGTGGATGTACTTTGAAAATTATAGAGTACAATGCAAAAGCAAGCTATTTTTATTATTTAACAATTAAAGTCATTTATTAAATTGTTCAATATTTGTTTTCTAAATATTTACTGCTTTTCAAGCATCATGGCATTTTCTAGGGCTATGAAAATGAATAAGATGGCCTCAGGGATAGCACAAGTAACTACAGTACGGTGGGCTCTGAGGTGGGTACAGATGTTGCAGATGCACGGGAGGAGGACCCAAGTCATCTTAGGGGAGGGGGGGTGGGATTCACCTGAAAGGACATTTGAAAGAAGCACCCAATAGTGAGTATCCTCCTGCCAACTAGAGCAGGAAATGAGAATGTTTTTGTTGTTCAGTTGCTAAGTCATGTCTGACTCTTTGCAACCCCATGGACTGTAGCCTGTCAGCCCTCCCGATCGCTCATTATCTCCCAGAGTTTGCTCAAGTTTATGTCCATTAAATCAGTGATGCTATCCCACCATCTCATCCTCTGCTGGGAAGCAAGGTGTGTCTGACCAAAGACCCAGTGTGAGTAAAGACAGAAAGTGGACAAGCTTATGCCAGGCAGAGATTCGTCCAAGACCTCCCGGTGGTTTGCTGGTTTATCTATTTCTACCTGGGTATACCCATCATTCTCAATTTTCTGGCCTTTACAGGGTTTGTCACTATTTTAAATAACACCATAGCACTGCAGATGGTGATTGCAGCCATGAAATTAAAAGACTCCTTGGAAGGAAAGTTATGACCAACCTCAACAGCCTATTAAAAAGCAGAGACATTACTTTGCCAACAAAGGTCAGTCTAGTCAAGGCTATGGTTTTTCCAGTGGTGATGTACAGATGTGAGAGTTGGACTATAAAGAATGCTGAGAGGTGAAGAATTGATGCTTTTGAACTGTGGTGTTGGAGAAGACTCTTGAGAGTCCCTTGGACTGCAAGGAGATCCAACCAGTCCATCCTAACGGAGATCAGTCCTGGGTGTTCATTGGAAGGACTGATGCTGAGGCTGAAACTCCACCTCATGCGAAGAGCTGAGTCATTTGAAAAGACCCTGATGCTGGGAAAGATTGCGGGCAGGAGGAGAAGGGGATGACAGAAGATGAGGTGGTTGGATGGCATCACTGACTCGATGGACATTGGTTTGGGTGGACTCCAGGAGCTGGTGATGGACAGGGAGGCCTGGCGTGCTGTGGTTCATGAGGTCGCAAAGAATCAGACATGACTGAGTGACTGAACTGAACTGATAGCTAAATATGTTTTGCCACTGATGGGGTTCAGGACATGTTACCCTAAAATATGGCACCCCAGAATACTGACTATCTTAAGCTGCAGGAGTCAAAGAAACAGTAAAAGCAGAAAGGTTGCTCTGAACTCCCCCACTACCTGCCCTTCTTTCATAAAAGCAGGAGATAAATCTTCCAGTGAAATGTACCTTGCCTGTACCAGGAGAAAGGGAGACATCCTTATCACAAGAGACAGGTTGATTTAGGACCAAAAAGACTGTAAAAACAAGCCTTGTATCTTCATCATTTACTACCCCTAGCCATAACCTCTCTGCCTTGTCAATTCTTCACATATTTATTGCTTATTTATTTAAAAGGTATAAAAGCTTCTTTATTTGGACCTATATCCTTGTAGGTCCATACATATGAAATTATGAATTTCATATGAATTTCCTTACATATGAAATTAAATTTGTTTTTTTCTCCTGCTAAGCTGCTTTCAGTCAGTTCAGTTCAGTTCAGTTGCTCAGTTGTGTCCAACTCTTTGTGACCCCATGGACTGCAGCACGCCAGGCTTCCCTGTCCATCACCAACTCCCAGAGCTTGCTCAAACTCACGTCCGTTGAGTTGGTGATGCCATCCAACCATCTCATCCTCTGTTGTCCCCTTCTCCTCTGCCTTCAATCTTTCCCACAATCAGGGTCTTTCCAATAAGTCAGTTCTTCAGATCAGGTGGCCAAAGTATTGGAGCTTCAGCTTCAGTCCTTCCAATGAATATTCAGGACTGATTTCCTTTGGGATTGACTGGTTTGATCTCCCTGCATTCCAAGGGACTCTCAAGAGTCTTCTCCAACACCACAGTTCAAAAGCATCAATTCTTAGGCGCTCAATTTTCTTCATAGTCCAACTCTCACATCCATACATGACTACTGGAAAAACCATAACTTTGACTAGACGGACCTTTGTTGGCAAAATAAGGTTTCTACTTTTTAATATGCTGTCTCTGTTGGTCATAACTTTTCTTCCAAAGAGCAAGCGTCTTTTAATTTTGTGGCTCCAGTCACCATCTGCAGTGATTTGGGAGCCCAAGAAAATAAAGTCTGTCACTGTTTCCACTGTTTCCCCATCTATTTGCCATGAAGTGATGGGACCAGATGCCATGATCTTCATTTTTGAATGTTAAGTTTTAAGCCTACTTTTTCATGCTCCTCTTTCACTTTCATCAAGCTCTTTAGTTCCTCTTCACTTTCTGCCATAAGGTGGTATCATCTGCATATCTGAGGTTGTTGATATTTCTCCCTGCAATCTTGATTCCAGTTTGTGCTTTATCCAGCCCGGCATTTCGCATGATGTATTCTGCATAGAAATTAAGTAAGCAAGGTGACAACATACAGCCTTGATGTACTCCTTTCCCAACTGGAACCAGTCCATTGTTGCATGTCTGGTTCAAACTGTTGCTTCTTGACCTGCATGCAGATTTCTCAGGAGGCAGGTCAGGTGATCTAGTATACCCATCTGTTTAAGAATTTTCCACAGTTTGTTGTGATCCACACAGTCAAAGGCTTCAGCATAGTCAATGAAGCAGAAGTAGATGCTTTTTTGGAATTCTCTTGCTTTTTCTATGATCCGATGGATACTGGTAATTTGATCTCTGGTTCCTCTGCCTCTTCTAAGCTTGAACATCTGGAAGTTCTCGATTCACATACTGTTGAAGCCTAGCTTGGAGAATTTTGAGCATTACTTTGCTAGTGTGTGAGATGAGTACAATTGTGCCTCGCATCAGTTTAATTATTAGACCGGCCACAGAACCTAAACAGGAAGAAGGGAAATTTTTTCCCTCTCAACTTAATCTGATATTTGCTGTAATCCACCTTTCACCCTTTAAAACCTTCCTTCTTCTGTTTTTTTTTTTTTTCCTTCCTCTTCTCTCAGAAAGTATCAGTAACCATTTCGTCAGACCTGCTTTGAGGGAAAGATAAAATTTCTCAAACTGGCTGCAGAATTAACACGTACTTTCCCCAACAGTTATTACCTTGATGTTGGGACTATTATTGACAGTCAATGGCCGCTAAGACTATCCTAATTGTGACACTTTAGTGAAAGAAATTAATTTCATGAAGATGTTTCCCTCCAAGTTGTTGTTCAGTTGCTAAGTTGCATCCAACTCTTTGCAACTCCATGAACTACAGCGTGCCCACAGAACAATATCCCACACAAGCAAGTATATTAGTTATTTTCCCCTGAATATGGTAAATGACAGTGTTCATCATAATTGTTCATTGAATATGATTTCTAATTACACAGCCATGAGCAGGGCTCCAGTTTTCATTCCAATTATGTTGTTCCAGAGGAATTTTTCCATGTTTCTCTACCTAGATATGAATTCTCTGCCTCAGTCTTTCTACCTACTGTAGAAAATTGACTGGACCAATCTTTGTTCTCACTATGGAATCCAGAAAACGTGAACTTGTGTATAATCCTATTGTTATTTATAACTCACATTTCACCTCCAAAGAAGGAAGTCCCTCCTGCTCTTTAAAAAAAAAAAAAAGAGTTTTGACCTATGTGGATATCTTGAACCATAAAACTTTTTGTTGCAATCATGAAGCCCGACCATGTTGTTTTATTAGCTGGATACATGCAGCCATCACAACTGGTCAGAGCGGGTGGTGTCATGGTGGAAGTGCTTAAGATTGCATGTTGCATGATGCTTACTCTATCAGATGAGGAAAAGTAGATGAAAGAGAAAAATGAGAGTGGGGCTCAGAAAGCAGAAGCATTCCTGTCAGGCTACAATTTGGAAATAGGAAATAAATCTATCCCTTTTACAACCATCCACATCCAATTAGGAGAGAGGCAAAGCATTAAATCGCTAGGCACTTTATTTAATTAATCACTAGTGAAGAAGAAGAGAAAACAAATAAATAGAACAAGTGTCTTATTACCTTCATTACTCATCACTCTCACTGCAGTTTCGGCACCTAGTGCCTCCTGCTTCTAATGACATTTTAATGGCTCTTCACTCAGACAGTTTGGTTTGGAACAGTGGGAGAGAGTCAAGACTTCAGTAGGGAGGTGAGATACCAGCCATTATGAGGGGTTAGGTGTCCCTCAGCAGTGCCCAACCCAGCAGGACATTCTGGCATCCTACCTGCCACCCAGGGGCCACTCTCCAATTAACTCATGAACACTGTTTGCTCTGACATTTCATCTGGGAAATGAAGACATCCTGACTTCTGGGGAGACCAGAAGGCCAACCAGCCAAGGCGCCTGGAGACAGGAGTAGGAAGGTGGGATCCAGAGTTTTGCGATAGCTACCGCAGCACGTGCTAAGCAAGGTGAAGACCCCTGTGGTGACACTCCAGGAGGCCGAGTCTTCATCCCACACAATAGTCTTCATGGATGTATCCACTCCTCCTTCAACAAGCAGTCACTGAGGGCTTATCAGAGGGCATACCACATTAGATGAGGGAGTGACCGGAGAAATAGGAGACACTGCTTCCAGGGAATAGGAGAACCTGTACAAGAGGAGAAAGATGTGTCCCAAATGGTGATAAAGGGGGAGTCCCAGGATGAAGCTGTGCGGCTGACCAGGGGATCAATCAGTTCAAGTCAGAGGTAAGAAACGGGGTGAAATTTTTTTCTGAGAAAATGAAGTTGATAGAATACCCACTGGGTTTTGAATAATTGACAGATTTACATAACTGGGAAAGAGCTTGGGGACTAATTAGTGATAAGTACCTTAAAAATTCAGCAGAGACCATTATTAATCCACCACCACCACCAAAAATAGATTCTAAAAGTTATGCCACAAAGGCTCAGCTGTGAATAGGGTTTCAGTTCAGTTCAGTTCAGTCGCTCAGTCGTGTCTGACTCTTTGCGACCCCATGAATCACAGCACGCCAGGCCTCCCTGTCCGTCACCAACTCCCGGAGTTCACTCAGACTCATGTCCATCAAGTCCGTGATGCCATCCAGCCATCTCATCCTTGGTCGTCCCTTTCTCCTCCTGCCCCCAATCCCTCCCAGCATCAGAGTCTTTACCAATGAGTCAACTCTTCCCATGAGGTGGCCAAAGTACTGGAGTTTCAGCTTTAGCATCATTCCCTCCAAAGAAATCCCACGGTTGATCTCCTTCAGAATGGACTGGTTGGATCTCCTTGCAGTCCAAGGGACTCTCAACAGTCTTCTCCAACACCACAGTTCAAAAGCATCAATTCTTCGGCGCTCAGCCTTCTTCACAGTCCAACTCTCACATCCATACATGACCACAGGAAAAACCATAGCCTTGCCTAGATGGACCTTAGTCGGCAAGGTAATGTCTCTGCTTTTGAATATGCTCTCTAGGTTGATCATAACTTTTCTTCCAAGGAGTAAGCATCTTTTCATTTCATGGCTGCAATTACCATCTGCAGTGATTTTGGAGCCCCCCAAAATAAAGTCTGACACTGTTTCCACTGTTTCCCCATCTATTTCCCATGGAGTGATGGGACCAGATGCCATGATCTTTGTTTTCTGAATGTTGAGCTTTAAGCCAACTTTTTCACTCTTCTCTTTTACTTTCATCAAGAGGCTTTTTAGTTCCTCTTCACTTTCTGCCATAAGGGTGGTGTCATCTGCATATCTGAGGTTATTGAAATTTCTCCCAGCAATCTTGATTCCAGCTTGTGTTTCTTCCAGCCCAGCGTTTCTCATAATGTACTCTGCATAGAAGTTAAATAAGCAGGGTGACAATATACAGCTTTGACATAGTCCTTTTCCTATTTGGAACCAGTCTGTTGTTCCATGTCCAGTTCTAACTGTTGCTTCCTGACCTGCATACAGGTTTCTCAAGAGTCAGGTCAGGTGGTCTGGTATTCCCATCTCTTTCAGAATTTTCCACAGTTGATTGTGATCCACACAGTCAAAGGCTTTGGCATAGTCAATAAAGCAGAAATAGATGTTTTCCTGGAACTCCCTTGCTTTTTCCATGATCCAGCAGATGTTGGCAATTTGATCTCTGGTTCCTCTGCCTTTTCTAAAACCAGCTTGAACATCAGGAAGTTCACCGTTCGCATATTGCTGAAGCCTGGCTTGGAGAATTTTGAGCATTACTTTACTAGCATGTGAGATGAGTGCAATTGTGCAGTAGTTTGAGCATTCTTTGGCACTGTCTTTCTTAGGGATTGGAATGAAAATGGACCTTTTCCAGTCCTGTGGCCACTGCTGAGTTTTCCATATTTGCTGGCATATTGAGTGCAGCACTTTCACAGCATCATCTTTCAGGATTTGAAAGAGCTCCACCAGAATTCCATCACCTCCACTAGCTTTGTTCGTAGTGATGCTTTCTAAGGCCCACTTGACTTCACATTCCAGGATGTCATCTGGCTCTAGATGAGTGATCACACCATCGTGATTATCTGGGTCGTGAAGATCTTTTTTGTACAGTTCTTCTATGTATTCTTGCCATCTCTTCTTAATATCTTCTGCTTCTGTTAGGTCCATACCATTTCTGTCCTTTATCGAGCCCATTTTTGCATGAAATGTTCCCTTGGTATCTCTAATTTTCTTGAAGAGATCTCTGGTCTTTCCCATTCTGTTGTTTTCCTCTATTTCTTTGCATTGATCGCTGAAGAAGGCTTTCTTATCTCTTCTTGCTATTCTTTGGAACTCTGCATTCAGATACTTACATCTTTCCTTTTCTCCTTTGCTTTTCGCCTCTCTTCTTTTCACAGCTATTTGTAAGGCTTCCCCAGACAGCCATTTTGCTTTTTTGCATTTCTTGTCCATGGGGATGGTCTTGATCCCTGTCTCCTGTACAATGTCACGAAACTCATTCCATAGTTCATCAGACACTCTGTCTATCAGATCTAGACCCTTAAATCTATTTCTCACTTCCACTGTATAATCATAAGGGATTTGATTTAGGTCATACCTGAATGGTCTAGTGGTTTTCCCTACTTTCTTCAACTTAAGTCTGAATTTGGCAATAAGGAGTTTATGACCTGAGCCACAGTCAGCTCCGGGTCTTGTTTTTCTGACTGTATAGAGCTTCTCCATCTTTGGTTGCATAGAATATAATCAATCTGATTTTGGTGTTGACCATCTGGTGGTGTCCATGTGTAGAGTCTTCTCTTGTGTTGTTGGAAGAGGGTGTTTGCTATGACCAGTGCATTTTCTTGGCAAAACTCTATTAGTCTTTGCCCTGCTCCATTCCACATTCCAAGGCCAAATTTGCCTATTACTCCAGGTGTTTCTTGACTCCCTACTTTTATATTCCAGTCCCCTATAATGAAAAGGACATCTTTTTGGGGTGTTAATTCTAAAAGGTCTTGTAGGTCTTCATAGAACCGTTCAACTTCAGCTTCTTTAGCGTTACTGTTTGGGGCATAGACTTGGATAACTGTGATATTGAATGGTTTGCCTTGGAAATGAACAGAGATCATTCTGTCGTTTTTGAGATTGCATCCAAGTACTGCATTTCGGACTCTTCTGTTGACCATGATGACTACTCCATTTCCTCTGAGGGATTCCTGCCTGCAGTAGTAGATATAATGGTCATCTGAGTTAAATTCGCCCATTCCAGTCCATTTTAGTTCGCTGATTCCTAGAATGTCGACGTTCACCCTTGCCATCTCCTGTTTGACCACTTCCAATTTGCCTTGATTCATGGACCTGACATTCCAGGTTCCTATGCAATACTGCTCTTTACAGCAGCAGACCTTGCTTCTATCACCAGTCACATCCACAGCTGGGTATTGTTTTTGCTTTGGCTCCATCCCTTCATTCTTTCTGGAGTTATTTCTCCACTGACCTCCAGTAGCATATTGGGCACCTACTGACATGGGGAGTACCTCTTTCAGTATCCTATCATTTTGCCTTTTCATACTGTTCATGGGGTTCTCAAGGCAAGAATACTGAAGTGGTTTGCCATTCCCTTCTCCAGTGGACCACATTCTGTCAGACCTCTCCACCATGACCCACCCGTCTTGGGTTGCCCCATGGGCAGGGCTTAGTTTCATTGAGTTAGACAAGGCCATGGTCCTAGTGTGATTAGATTGGCTATTTTTCTGTGAGTATGGTTTCAGTGTGTCTGCCCTCTGCTGCCCTCTTGCAACACCTACCATCTTACTTGGGTTTCTCTTACCTTGGGCGCGGGGTATCTCTTCATGGCTGCTCCAGCAAAGCACAGCCGCTGCTCCTTACCTTGGATGAGGGGTATCTCCTCCCACCACCCTTCCTGACCTTCAACGTGGAATGGCTCCGCTAGGCCTTCCTGTGCCTGAGCAGCCACCACTCCTTGGTTTACCTGGTCATAATAATGTAAATCCTGACTATTGATTGGATCAAAATGACCATATAACTACACTGGGAGATTGTGAAGAAGGACAGTTGGCCTGGAGAAGGTGGTGAAAGCTTAAATTTTCTTCTTCCATAGAAGGAAGTCAATAGATAATATCTGAAACTGAGAAATTAAGATATAGCAGTACAGCATGGAAGTTAGAGAAATGAAGCTATACCTCACTTGCCAGAAAAGAATCAAGTAGAGGAACTGAAAATAGTTGTTTCTGGATCTGCAAGAAATGAAGAAAGAGAAGAGTGAAAGAACCACATTTTTATAGCAAGTCACATCGAACTATTTGACTTCCTGCACTTTGTGGGTGTGTATGTGCATGAAGATAAAATGTTAAACTAACAAAACAAAAGCAGCTCTATGAGTCTCCATGGTGTATTTATCAAGTCCGGTTGCTAAATAAAATATGGAAACCCCCAATGACTTTGAATTTCAAATAAACATAAAAAATGTTTAAATCTAACATTTTGGCAATAAAATTGTATATTTTTATGGTATACAAAGAGATATTTTGATATATGTTTACATTGTGAAATGATTATCATGATCAAAATAATTAATATATCCAGGACCTCACATAGTTACTTTGTGTGTGTGTGTGTGTCTGTGTGTCTGTGTATGTGTGGTGAGAATACTTAAAATCTACTTGCTTAGCAAGTTTTAGGTATATGATATAGTATTATTAACTGCAGCCAGCATACTGCACATTAATCTCCAGAGTTTGTTCATCCTGCATAACTGAAACTTTATACCTTTAACCAGTATCTCCCCATTTTATGCACTCCTAGCCCCTGTCCACCACCATTCCACTGTCTGCTTTTATGAGTTCAACTTTTTGAGATTCCACATATAAGTGAGATTATGTAGTATCCAATAATTTGTTTTAATTTATTTTTTGGCCATGCTGTATGGCATGCAGGATCTTAGCTCCTTGACCAAAGATCAAACTCGTGCCTCCTGCATCAGAAATTTTAACCACCGAACTGCCAGAGAAGTCCCCAATAATTTTTTAGTAGAAGTAATATTGAAAATATTTCATAGGACATACTTAAACTAAAAAATCATTCATTGCTATCTGAATTTCAAATTTAATTGGTGTTGTATAGTTTTATTTTAACCCTCATCATGGCAATATCTTAATACTAAACATCTTGTTCATTATATTAGAAACCACTTTATAAAGAACCATGGTAGAAATTTCTTTAAGGTCTGAATTCCAGAAAGAACTCCTGAGCAATGTGAATGTATTGTTTTTACTTCTGGACACTATGAACTATATAGAAAAATTGATCTGGACTAGAGAATTGTTATCAAAAAGTTATCATTCTGGTGAAGTCTACTCATTGGCCTAAAACACTGCCAGAACCACCACAGATTTGCTTCTATCACCTGGCCACTGGTAATAAGGAAGATGGCTATCTAAACAAGAGACAAATTGTATTACAAAAAAAAAGAACAGAAATTAAATAAACAACAATGAAAACAAGCCCTTTGCTTTTCTAAGCAAGTCTCTTTTGATGGCTTCAAAGAAGTTCCAGGGGTGGGTGGACCAGAGCCTTCTTCAGCACTAGCTGGCTTAACAATGAGGCCAGTGCTCATGGTGGTCCCAGGAGCCAGAGTTTGTGCCTCATAAGCCAACATCTTTCAGACAGCACCGAAATGTATCTAGAAATAAAACCTTCCCCTTCCCTTTTACCACGTGAGCATGAGGCATGAAACCCCAGCTGGCCACTCATTAGATGCCAGGGTTTGCTGCTTTCTCTCTGTAGGAATAGTGTCTGTCATTGGGGAGGTGCTATCCTCAGCTGCTGGAGATAGGGAATAAATTATCTCTTTCCTGACATCCCCTGCCAGCTTGTTAGCATCACTGACAACTGCTCAAAGGCAGCAGAGCAAGAGAGGTGGCAATGAAGTAGGGAGAGAAAAAAAAAAGTTGCCACTTTCAAGCTTACACTGGGCAGATTCTTATTTAGAGCAATAAGTCAGCGTCAGTTTGGCTCAGATGTTCACGTCTCCCTCTGGCTTCCTATATAACAACACAAAACGCAGCCTATGACCCCTGTCCCAGTTGTAGCCGTGTACCTGTGCTCTGCCTACATGTCGATGTGAAAGCATCGAGAAAGGATGAGTATTTCTGAGCAGCTCCCTACAAATGCTAAAGGGTACTCTCTGAGGTCAGAAGGGCCTAGGGCTTAACACCTGAATGTATCACTTATCTATTAGCTGAATTCACTTTGAACAAGTAGCCTCTATAATACTTTGTTCTCTCATCTCCAAAATTGGTACAGTGAGTCCATGTTCACCCCAAGTTTACTGTGAGGATTAAATATTTTTTTAAAAAACTGAATGGTGCTTGGCATAGAGTAAAAGCTCACTGGATGATGTGCTTATTAACCCACATAGCCAGCCCTTTGAGCTGTGCAGCCCTCCTCCTCCAGCCATCCCATCATTACTGCCTTCTCAGCCCTACTGAGGGCAGCTAAACGATCAGTTCTCACACTCTGGGTGAGAGAAAACAAGGTGGGACAATGCTTGCTATGGCAGGAGTGCTAGCTGCAGGTCTCAGGCCAGCTGGCATGGCAGGAAACTTCAGCAGTGGAATCACCAGTGCCCCAGGACAGCACCCACCTTCTGGGACATGCCTGGCAGTGCACAGATGGGACCTTCCTTTCTGAATTAGTGACTTGCTCCCAGGATGTAGGTGAAGCTTAGTAGTCTGCACAGCCTTCCGGAGCTCATGGCAAAAGTTTGTCTGAGGCAACTGATTAGAGGCTTTGTTGGTGTGGCCGTACAGAGAAAGATCAGGCAAGAGCATTTTCTTTTAGCCTCAAGAGTCCTGCTTCAGGTGAGGGGGCGGGACAGAAAGGAAAGGCTTATTCTCAGATCCCCATTGGTTACCAAGCCCAGAGCTTCCATAAGCTGTTTCCTTACGGGTAGGACATTACACAGGAGAAGGCAATGGCACCCCACTCCAGTACTCTTGCCTGGAAAATCCCATGGACGGAGGAGCCTGGAAGGCTGCAGTCCATGGGGTTGCTGAGGGTTGGACACAACTGAGCGACTTCACTTTCACTTTTCACTTTCATGCACTGGAGAAGGAAATGGCAACCCACTCCAGTGTTCTCGCCTGGAGAATCCCAGGGATGGGGGAGCCTGGTGGGCTGCCGTCTGTGGGGTCGCAGAGAGTCGGACACAACTGAAGTGACTTAGCAGCAGCAGGACATTACATTTTATGGCAAAAATAATTTGCCCACTCTGCTACCCATTCACCCCTTCTGTCTTGGTGATTAAATCCTTAGTTTTCAGCTGTGCACCTGTGTGACTGAAGACCAGCTTCCCATTCTCCATTGCTGCTAAATATGGCCCTGAGGCTAAATGCTGGTCAGTTAGATGGGGTCAGAAGTGCTATGGAGCAACTTTCAGGAACCTTCCTTGAAAGTTAGCTAATGCATGCTCTTTGCTACTTTCTCTTTCTTTCTTATTCTTGAGGACAAAATGTGGACATGAGGGCTGGAGTTTAAGCAGACTTTTCAGGGGAAGAAGACAAATGGTGATAAAGGAATGGATGAACTGAAAAAGTGTGGGAGCCTGGGTCTCTGAGGCTGTGAACAGCCACTGAGTTAGCTCTGGCCTGTCTCCATTTGGACTTCTTTCATGATGGCAAGAACTAAACTCTCTTTTGAAGCCACTTCTACTTATATATTTATTTTTGTTGTACACATTTGGACCTAACAGATACACCTTTTTGTTCTGAATTAATATAGAATCATGCACCAATAGAGAAGATGATCTGAATGGTAGTAGGACCAAACAGTTTTCATTCTAGACAAGCAAAAATATTTCTTTCTGTTTTAAATTACTTTGTTACTATTTCTTTAATATTGTTTTTGTTGTTTATTTTCTCTCTTTTCTTGTCTTCCTTTCTTCTTGTTTTTTCAATGGGAGGTTCAGGTTTTTAAAAACATAAAATCTGTTTCTGTTTTTAAATTACTTGGTTATTGTTTCCTTGTTATTGTTTTTGTTGTTTCTCTCTTTTCCTGTCTTTGTTTCATCCTGTATTTTTTTTTTTTTTTTGGCAGGGGGAGGTTAGTTTTGTCCATTCAGAAAATTAAACAAAATTCCCTTGGCCCCACATCCCTTTATTTTCTATTTTATTTCTGAAAAGCCAGTTTTCTGCCTGGAGATAAATGTTTTATGATTTTGTCTTTATCTTCAAATTCTGCCACTTGAAAGACTTGTCATAAGTTTGAATTTAAATTAAAGGCTTTTAAAAATCTTTTCTCCCTGTCCTTTCTGTTGATATACTGGCATACCCCAGCATTTCTTTAGCAGCCTGTAAGGAAGGATACCCTTTAGGGAAGAAACCACCCCCACCTGCTCAGGTCCAGCTGTGTCTGTTCAGCATTTGGACTTGGCATTTTCTCTGCAGCTTCATCATTGCAACCATCTAAAACCACCCATGTCACTGAGCCCACTATGTTCTTACAGCCCAAGAAATACTTCCCTCAGTCATTCTGAGGCCCTGCCTAGTTTATATTGGCCATTTTCACAGCTGGCATGCTCTAAAGTCAGTCCACAAAAGCTAATTAAGCTAATTCATCACAATTATCCCAGTCACAGTTACTAGTCCATGTTGTATATCTCAGATCCCCAGGAAATCATGTCAGGCTCATAAGAAATGGGAGCTGTTATCAAACCTGGGCTTTTTCATCTCCTTTTGCTTGGATTTTATAAGGGCAGGTGTCTCAGGAAGCCTCTTGCCTCATGTCTCATACACATGCCTGACTTTAGCCTCCCCATAAAAGTCACAGTTTGGGACTATGGGGGGAGGCGGGAATTTGATGATTACCTGTGCTTCCCAAATTCTTAGATGACAAATTTTTAGATTTCTGGATGACAAGAGTCACCTACCAGATCCTAAATTCTCCCAACTCAGCTCAGATCTACCAAATCAGAATCTCCAGGGGACATCAGGGAAACACTGGGCAGTTAGGGAAACACTGATCTAGATCTTTGTGAGCAAAACTAACATAGATGTGACAAGGGAGCTTCAGAGTGTGGCTTTAAACAGACCTCACCACCTTTGCTTTAAGCAAGAGATTTAACTTTTCAACCCTCAATTTCATCGTCTCTAAAATGCAGGTAACAAGTCCAGCCCATCTGACTTGTGATGTAGATAGAAATAAGATCCAGGGACTTCCCTGGTGGTCCAGTGGTTAAGACTTCGCTTTCCAATAAAAGGGGTGCAGGTTTGATCCCTGGTCCAGAACTCAGATCCCACATGCCCTGTGGCCAGATCACCAAAACATAAAATTGAAGCAATAAATTCAATAAAGACATCAAAAAAATGTTTAAAAAAAATAAGAGAGAGAGAGAAGATCTCTGTGAAACAATTGATGCTTATAGCAAGATCTCAGTGGTGGCTACCAGCATTCTTATGGTGACAATGAGTTTTATGAGCCTGAAGAGGTCTTAATTTGCATTCGAAAATGAAGAGGACTTAAAACTTCACCCAGGAGACTGGAGCTCTTCTAACTTCAGCATACTGAAAGCTGGCTTGACAGGCAGATGGGAGAGAGGCATTTTTCTCTTCTAACACGGAAACAAGGTAGAAGGCACAGTAGTTCTGTGATATAGGCAAGTCTAAGAGGTCAGATTTTTCAGGGACATTAGTGAATATGAGTCAGTCACTCAGTCATGTCCAGCTCTTTTCGACCCCATGAACTGTAGCCCACCAGGCTCCCCCGTCCATGGAATTTTCCAGGCAAGAATACTGGAGTAGGTTGCCATTCCCTTCTCCAGGAGATCTTCCCAACCTAGGAAACGAACCTGGATCTCCTGCATTGCAGGCAAATTCTTTACCTTCTGAACCACCAGGGAAACCAAGCACATTAGCTTGTAAGGTATTTTCCCAGAAGGCAGGTGGGTAGGTAATTTCTTGGTAGGGGATAATTTTGGGTATTGCCTTGGTGGTGGTGGTTTAGTCGCTAAATCGTGTCTGACTCTTGCGACCCCATGGACTGTAGCCCACCAGGCTCTCTGTCCATGGGATTTTCCAGGCAAGAATACTGGAGTGGATTGCCATTTCCTTCTCCAGGGGATCTTCCTGACCCAGGAATCGAAACCGGGTCTCCTGCATTGCAGGCAGATTCTTTACAGACTGAGCTATGAAGGAAGCCTTGTTCAAGTAGAAATCCTATAGTCACAGAAACCAATTCCCAAGTCATCTATCTGGGATTTTAAACCTGGGCTTCCCTGGTAGCCTGGTTGATAAAGAAACTGCCTGCGGTGCACGAGACCTGAGTTTAATCCCTGGGTCAGGAAGATCCCCTGGAGAAAGAAATGGCAACCCACTCCAGTATTCTTGCCTGGAGAAACCCATGGACAGAGGAGTCTGGCGGGCTACAGTCCAAGGGGTTGCAAGAGTCAGACACAACTCAGCAACTAAACCACCACCACCACTAATCCAAAGAGAAGGTGTTAGTCCAAACTATCTTAAATATTTAGTCTGGGCTTTTCTGCTGCTGGGCCTCTGACCACTCTACAGGCCTGGCCTAAAACGTTTCTTGACCTTGGTTTCCTCCTCCCCACTTACATACTGGGGTCCAGAAGTGGGAATTTGGACTCAGAAGGCTGGGGAACTCCTAAGGAACCAGGCAGGTCTGACTTCCCTTATCTCCTTAGAATAATAAGAAGACTCCAGGTGGATCTAAACATTATTATTCCCTCAGCCTGTCCTAATCTCCTGGCTGGCATGAAGTCAAACAATGGATAGTTATGACTGTTTAGTAGCAAAAAGACAAACTTGGGGACACTTGGCTAATTATGAAGCCCTCCGTTATATGCCCAAAGTATAGCAAAGAGTTGAGGGCAGGAAGAGAAGGGCGGGTGAATGAAGAATTTTCAAAATTCTAGGCAAACTGAGCATTGTATCATTTAGTTTTCATAACAGCCCCATGTAATGAACTTTATTCTACACATTTACCAGTAAGAAAACAGATATATTTCACAAATTGCTCAAGTCAAGCAAATTGCTCAAAATCACACAGCCAGTATGTTGAAGAGCCAGGGTACAGGTCTATGAACATTTAATCCCAAACTGATGCCCTCTACTGTCTACCAGACTGCTTCTAATGACAGTCAAGAGAAGAAGAGAATTAAGAAATTCATAAGCTAAAGTTTTTCTAGAGACATTCAATGGCCCCCCACTCCAGTACTCTTGCCTGAGAAATCCCATAGACGGAGGAGCCTGGTGGGCTACAGTCCATGGGGTCGCTAAGAGTCGGACCCGATTGAGCGAATTCACTTTCACTTTTCACTTTCCTGCATCGGAGAAGGAAATGGCAACCCACTCCAGTGTTCTTGCCTGGAGGATCCCAGGGACGGGGAAGCCTGGTGGGCTGCCGTCTATGGTGTCGCACAGAGTCGGACACGACTGGAGCGACATAGCAGCAGCAGCAGAGACATTCCTAAGACTTTCCTCGTGGTCCAGTGGCTAAAACTTTGCATTCCCAATACAGAGCAGCCCGGTTTGATCCCTGGTCAGGGAACTAGATCCCACATGCCGCAACTAAAAGTCCCATGTGCCACAACAAGGACCTGCCACAGCCAAACAAATAAATAGAATAAAAAGGCATTCCTGTACTTGGTTTAGATTTTACCTGGTTTCTCTTGAAATAAACTGTGTCATCTCAACTCAGGCCCTGCAGTCCACATGTTTTCTGTGGCAAACCACATTTGCCTGTATAGGTGAGAACAGCCACAGAAATGATACACACAAATGAGCTGTCTGTGTTGCAGTGAAAGTATTTACACCAACAGCTGTCATTTGCCAGCCCCTGCTCTAAAGGAACAAGGTTCTTCCCTACTTCTCTTCCAAGCTTTTCTTTGTCTCATCCAAATCCCATCCAAGTGTGTTGACTATGAATACAGGCATAGAAACCAGGTGTTAGCTGATGCGCTCTGCTCTCTGAGATTAAAATGAAACCACTTGCAGAGCTAGGCCTGCACGCCACCCAGTTTCTCGAGAGTAAATGAACATACCCGGTGGTATAAAGTTCAATGTATGGATCATCTTGCCTTCTCATATTTTCTATCCTTATTCTACACCACATCATGCCAGACATAGATCCTAGGCTTGTTCCTTAATACACACACACACATCTAATCATATAGAAATTTGTTCATAGCTGACAGATATCCATGGGGAAATGGATACTGAATTCACAATGAAATAATTCAAACTATTTAACATCAAATGTGTTATTCTCAAGATTCCTCTGGCCACTTTATCCCTAATTTCTAGCTCCCTACCATCTTTTTGCTTACCATCTTCCAGATAATTCTCACATTTTGTTAGGCAGAGCTACTCGATCCATCTCCATGCCCTCTAGGTGTGGCTCTGCAAGGAGATGACCTGCCTTCTCTTCCTCACTCTCCCTCCAGCCTCTGTAAGAGGAAAGGGACGACTTAGAAATACCTCCCCATCATCTCAAAACCGCCCTCCTCTCTAAAATCAAAAGGTCCTTTACAGTTTTCATTTTAAGTGACATTTCCCCTCCATTACACAAATTAAAATCACTTTGTAAGGATATTTTTTACTTTGAGCAAAAGAAGTGAACTCTAACATAAATAGGAGATAGGTATTACTGAATGTATGCTGAGGGAAAGCTGAAGAAATGGTTTCAGAGTGGCAAACAAGACAGCACAGGCCTCTGTGGGCAGGAGCCTGTGGTCTCTGTTTCTCTAATATACAGCCACTAAATGAGATACCAGAGGCTTTGACCCTGAGTGTCTCTGTTCCAGACTGGATTCCAGAAAGAGTGACGTACTCTAATTGTCTGGACCACATATAGTTCTTATGGTTAAGAGTCTGAGTACTGAAATGAGTAGCCGCATCAGAACCCATCAGGTCTGGGAAGGCAAAGTCTACAGAAGGGATGCTGTGCCCTCCTCAAAAACAACTAAACAGATGTTCACTCTAGGACAGAATTACTAGTTAGAATGCTCCAAATATGTCTTACAGGCAAATGTAAGGAGATCAAAACATTTGCTTTTTTTTCGGGATGGGTGGGGTGGGGTGAAATTCCCTGGAGATCTAGTGTTAGAGAATCCACCTGCCAATGCGGGGGACATAGGTTCAAGCCCTGGTCTGGGAAGATTCCACATGCCTCAGAGCAATTAAGCCCATGTACCACAATTACCGAAGCCTGTGTGTCCTACAGCCTGTACTCCAAACAAGAAAAACCACCTCAACGGCCAGTCCCCCGCAACTGGAGAGGAGCCCTCTCTCGCCACAACTAGAGGAAAGCCCATGTGCAGCAACAAAACCCCACTGCAACCAAAAATAAATAAATACACAAATAAATTTTTTTAATTTAGATTTTTTCCATTTCTCACTTGCCTAGCACTGGTTAACATAGTAAATGTTTTCTAAGGTACAGGTGTAGCTGGTACCTAAATCCAGGCTCCCCCACTGAAAGTCTTGCTCTTTGACTTATAGACTCTCATTTATTCATGATTGCCCTACAAATTATAGATGAAGGTGTATTATTATGCCCATTTCACAGATGTGGACATTGTGACTCAATTTCTGTGACAGGCAGAGGTGGGGTGTGAAATCGGTCTTTACTACTTCAAGCCCACACTCTTTGGCAGGATTGTTGTTAAGAGGTCTTTCGAATGTAAAGGTCACTGACTATCCCAGACCTCATCTGTATAAAGTACATGACTCTTCGCCACCTGCTTACACAGAAACCACCCCCTTTGAATCCCCCTAGTCTCCCTCCCTCCCTGGGAGAGCATCTCATGAATGCTCAGAAGACACTTGCTCATATTCTCTGCCCCAGCTCCTCACTGAGGCTCCTGGCCCCTCTACTGAGGCTGAACCCCAGGAGGATACAAAGATACCTCTATAGAACTCAGGCTGCTTTCCCTGATGAACCTGGAGTTCTCAGGGTACCAGACATGCCCAGGACGGCAGCAATCAGAAGCGGAGTGGAAGGACAGCCCTTTATCTGACTATGAATTTTACTGTTTCTTCGCCCCCCAAAAGATGCTGATCATTCCCAGACAGGGACAAAGTCTTTCAGTGACACTAATCTTTCAGCTTCTAGCCCCAACCTCCTGCTCACTACTTTCCAGTTCAGAGTCCTTGAAGGGTTTGTTTGACTGTCCAGGCCTCGGTTATGCATCACACACAGGCAGCAAAAAGGCCACGGTAACAATTGTCTAGACTTCTCCCCTCACACTGTGGAAATCCTAAATATACAAAAAGATTCAGAAGTTAGAAGGTCAAAAATAAATAAATAAAAAGGGCAAATGTCCATTGGATGCCACGTAGCCCCTCCACTATCACTCTCACCCCCAGCTCTATCATCAGATCCTCTTTACTCCTTTGGCAAAAACAGCCAAGCAAACCAAAAAATTTTTAAATCCTCTTTGCATATGAAATTATGCAATTCAATATTTGGGAGGAGGTAGAACCCTACACACCAGAGGAATCAAAGTACTGCCATTCTGAGGACAATGGGGAACTCAGTCATAATTCATTAAGGAGGACACAGTTGGGAGACCAAGGAAAGATAAGGAAGGGGGCAGGGAATGAGGAGCCGAGGTCTTAAAGCTTAGCGTGGATACTTTCTATAAATCAACTCCTAAAACTTGTAAAAGAAAGACTTCATGCTCTAAAGTCAGATAGACCCAAGTTTCAAACTTTGGTTTCATCACTCTGTAAACTTGTACAAGTTACAATATCTCTGAGCCGAAGCTTCTTCATTTGCAAAATAATGAACAGAAAATCACTGACCAATTTAAATAAGATAATGGAAATAAAGTGGCTTGGAGATTGTCATTTAATAAATACTCCTTCTCCCCCTCCCCTCTGGGGAATCAAGATAAATAAAATTTTCATTTGCATAGTAAGCTAGTTTGTGTATTTCTTGCACGATTTTCCATATTTATAACTTTTTAATGAAAGTATTTTTAATATGGCTGTGAAAAAGCATCTATAATTACATTTAACAAGAATTTTCAATAACTATTTTTAAAAAGGGTTTTTTTTTTCTAATGGAAATTGTAGATTAAAAGTTATGAAAGAGTAGTCTATATAGTGTGGCTCTCTAAGTAAATTGTAATATATGATTTCTGGGCTTATTGGGAAGAGGGTAAATTAACTTTTGCAGGGTGGTGTTATTGGGTGCCTGCCACTAGGCTGGGTGCTTCATATTTAATCTTTATAGCAACCCTATAAGAAAGTCATTTTACAGATAGAGGAACGTGAGGCATTCAGCAATTTAGCCAAAGTCACAAAAGAGAAGTTTGTCTGACAACGAGGCCCATCATGGAGAGTTTAGCCAAGTTACATGATGGTATTGCTGCCTCTGCCTTCCTTTTGTTCAGCCAAATAGCCTGCAGGGCCCTAAACTAACACGAGGCCTCTCATGCAAGCACAAGCCCTGGATAGCAGCCACAGAGTCACAAGTGAATGTAAGTTCCTGATATGACTTCTCGACAACCCTTGTGTCCAAGTCTCCCCTGCCCCCCAGCTCTTTCCCTTTAGGTGCCCCTTAGGTAAGCCATGGTCTCTCAATGGAGTTTACCAAAACCTTGCTCTTTTGGTTTGAATTGACCAATCAGGCCCTAGCCCAGGATCTCCAAAGCCCTACACCCACAGACCCTAATAAAGGCACGTGACCCAGGTCCCGCCTTTCTCTCTAACTCTGCCTTGGCCTCCCCATGTGGCCCCTTGCAGTGTGCCTGGTACTTCCTTCCGCCCAGGAGGACTAAACTTCTATTTCAATTTCTCTTGTGGTCTGTTTGGAACTGAACTCAGCTCACTATCCAGCACCATGGATCCCACTTACTATATGCTAATTTGACAAAGTAATGACACACATACTCAGGCTACTTCCACTAATCCACTCTTGCTCACTCAGACCATGGCCACCAAACAAAAGCAATAATAAGTGTGTCCGACTGTCAAGTATTCACTAAGCAGCAGCAGAGCAATAACAGTTTGTCTTCTCACAGCCCCATAGCTTTGGCCAGCAAGAAGACAGTAAGTCCAGATAGATTTAGACGTTTTATTACGCACAGCGTGGCAGACAGTGTAAGCTCCCTGTCTGCATCAGGTCCTTACTCCCCAAGTCCCATGGGGGCGACGCAGAGGCAGGCACACTTGAATATCCCGCAAGGAGCAGGTGTCTGACCCCTGAGGAACCCTGAGCTGGGAGGAACCCTCCCCTCACCCCACACCCCTAGGAGACAGGAGATTTATTACCCTGCAGTATAAACAAATTTTCCCTGAGAAAGGGCGAGGGAGGTCTTTATCTTTACTGTCCTGGATTCTCTCCATGAAAGGAAACATTCTCTCTACACTCCTGGAATGTAAACAAATCTGAGTAAACTGGTTGTTAAAACCTAGCTGAGAAGAACGTGAGAGATTCATAAAGAATTGTCTCCCATCCCCCTAAAAATGTAATGGGGTGTTAACACACCACTCTTTTTTGTTTAATTTTTCCTTCATTTATCAAACAAATATTAATTCATTGATTCACTCATTCAAAATCTATTCACACATTACTAAGCGATTCCTGTGTATACTGGTAGGTGTGCTGACTGCTGAGCATAAAGCCATAAGACAAACACAGTCCTTACCTTCATGGGGCCAACATTTTGGCTAGGGGTCAAAATCTGTTTCCACAGCAATCTTTGGCAGGTGGTATTCACCAGGGCCGACCCAGAAAAATCCAGTTGTCTCTGAAAGAAGGCATGTGCTTAGTCACTCAGTAATGTCTGACTCTTTGTGACCCCGTGGACTGTAGCCCGCCAGGCTCCTCTGTCCATGGGGATTCTCCAGGCAAGAATACTGGAATGGGTTGCCATGGTCTCCCCCAAGAGATCTTCCCAACCCAGGGATCTAACCCAGATCTCCTGCCTTGCAGGTGGATTCTTTACCATCTGAGCCACCAGGGAAGCCCAAGAAAGTAGGCATAGGCAGTAAAACAACTCACAAAATCCTTTCATAAGCACTAAATGAACCTACATATAGACTCATTATTAAAGCAAGGAACTGAATGTCAGGGCATATTGAGGTTCCTAACACATTCACTAAGTATTCTGGTAGATGGTGTCATTGTTGCTGGTGAGGAGACCCAGGTAAAAAGGACTGAAGAGCCAAGAAAAGCAATCATTTTTTCCTTAGAATTTAATCTTACCAACAAAAATTCTCCTATTTCCATAATAATTACTAATTTGTTTGTTAGATAATATTTTAGGTTTCATTATATCTGAAAATAATATATGCTTATTGTTAAAAAGGAAACCCTAAAAACATGTAGAAAGTGTAAAGGAATGGGTTATCATGCAACATGATGCCACTCAGGTAAAACTATTTTAACTTCCTGGAGTAGTATTTCCCTAGTTAACTCAAATTCACATATTCAGATATCTGTGGGGACTTTGTTTGTCTTTCTTTTCCTGAATTGAAGTTCTATTGCATATAGAGTTTAGTTTATACTGCTTTTTTCACTTAACTCTTATAATAATATTCTTCCAAAACAATTTTAATAGCTACACATGAGTTCATCATATAGAGAAGCATTAATTTATTCAACCAGCCCCCTGCTATTGTACTATACCTTCTGTTTGTTTTTTCTTAGGATACATAGTTTTTTTAAGAAAAGAATTTATTTGGCTACACTGGCTGCAGCACTCAGGATCTTTAGTTGCAGTGCTCAGGCTCAGTAGTTGTGGCCTGTGGGCTTAGTTGCCCTGGGGCATGAGGGATCTAGATCCCAGACCAGGGATAGAACCCATGTCCGCTGCATTGGAAGACAGACTCTTAATCACTGGATGACCAGGAAAGCCTCGCTCAACAGCTTCTTAAATATATCTTTCCCCACATCTCTCTGTTTATGTCATTGGGATTGATTGCCAGTAGTGGAAAGATGATCACACTGAAGGGTGTGCCCATTATTGCTGAAACACTGTTTCAGCAGAAAACAGAAACACTGTTCTATTTTACATTCTACACGGGATTGTTTTGTTAAACTCTCAGCTTTTGAGGGGAGGTGGATGATAAGGGTGAGGAGGAAGAAAGGGGAAAGGATGGAGGAAAAGACAGATTCAGAGGCAGACAGCACTCACATATTTGTAATCCAGGAGTTTGTTCTTCCCAGAGTGCAGTGGGTGAGGGCGCTTATCCGTTTTCCTGAATTTGGTTCCAGGAATAAGCTCTGGTGGACCAATGCTTCTGGACTCTTCCCCTGTGGTCCCCATCAGAGTCTTCAGTGATTTTCATAATAGATGAGGTCACTGACAACTCTTCAGTTTTAGAACTTTAGAGAGTTCCTCCCCCTTTGCAGGGGCTGAGAAGTATCATAGCCTCAGTCATGTTGCCCAAGACTAACTCTTTAAATAATATCCAGATTACAAATGTAATTTTTCAGATTGTCTTTGCTTTGTAGATTTTTTCAAAAATATTTCATATTAGCTTTAAGAATATTGGGAATGAAGAAGATAATATGAGAAAATAGACCATCCATAGTCTTCACAATCACAGTCATTGTTAACATTTCAGCAATTTTTCTTCTAGGCTATTATTCATACTTTTTTTCCTTTTATAAAATTGTAGTCTGACTCAGCTTTTTTCCACTAAACATTGCCATGAGCGTTTTTCCATGATATTACATAACCTACAAAAACATTCATTTTAATGGCTACAAGATATCCCAGTGAGAAGAAGAAACATAATTTCTGTTGCCATTCCCTGTGGGAAGGCACTCAGAATATTTCTGACTATAAATAATCCACGTCAACACTTCTGTGCATAAAGCTAATTAAAGCAATGTTAGCTTTGCTCTGAGACAGATAATTTTTCGATACAAAACACTAATAATGGGTAATAAAAATAGTGATGACTTATTGAACACTCATTAGTCTCCAGGAACTTTACTTATATTACTCTTATTCACAATGACTTTTTTCAGGTAAATAGTGATAGCCCCATTTTGTAAATGAAGACACCAAGACTCAGGCATTAATTTATTCTAAAATGTAATGCTAAAGCTCAACCAAGATCCTTTTGTTTCAAAATCCCTTTCTTTCCATCCAAACATACTGTTCTTTTATTATATCAAACAGTGTAAGTATTTTTAAGGATCTTGACACACATCATGTCCTACTATTTCTGCCATCTTTTCTTTAACATAGAAAGTTTTAATTTTCATGGATCTGTATATTTGTTTGCATGACTAACATGGATAAGAAACATGGATTTGTTTATTTGTTGGACCTAGAATGGTTTTTAGAGGTTTATTTTGTGAATGTCAGTCTTCCCCTCTATTCTAAGGTTGGAAAGTTGGTAAGTATCATTTTTTTCTGAGGTTTGAATTTTTTATATTTAATGACTTAGTCCATCAAAAATTTTAATTTAGTATGTATTCTACATACTAAAGAGAAGAATTTTTCTCTTGAATTCTAGTCACTTACCCTAAGCCCATTTATTGCAGATATTCTCTTTCCTGTTAAAAGAGGTAAGATGCCTGTATGTAACAGAATGTTTCTTGGCTTTCTCCTTTCATTTATCCATCCACTCATTTAGCAAATATTAATTCAATGGCTACTCTGTGCCAGACACTGTACCAGGTCTTGAGGATACATTCATAAAGACAGCAAATTTACTAAACAAATAAACCAATTATTAACTATACAATGGTGCAACCCACTCCAGTATTCTTGAGAATCCCATGGAGGGAGGAACCTGGCATGCTATATAATCCATGGAGTCACAAAGAGTCGGACACAACTGAGTGACTAACACTGTCACTAACACATTAATAGGTATAACAGTTCTAAAGAAAGTAGAGAGGACCAGGGTGGCTCACAGCAAGAGTACCTTAACTTATTCTTGCACAAATTTCACACTTCTAATTACTGAAGTTTTCTTAATTTTAGTATCTAATAAGCTAATATTTCCTCCCTAATTCATTGCTCTTCTTGACTGCTTATTCTTCCAGATGAAAGTAGGAATGATTTTTTTTTTCAACTTTTGAAATTATCACATTGTACTATTGAATTAAATAACATTAAACAGAATAATGAAATTGCAAGACTTGACATCATTATGATAGTCCATAATTCTACCCAGGTTTCCTTTTCTAATTCTCAATAACATTTTGTAGTTTTCTCCAATACATTGTTCAATTTTCTTGTTAAGATTGGTTGCAGGCATTTCATATTTTTCTGCTATTGTAGTCAGGATCCCAGTTTTATTATATTTTATAACTTGTTTTTAATGTTTATAAAAGCAAACTATTGATTTATATATATTTATAATGCTTTCAGTATTCTACTGAGCTCATTAGTTCTCATATTTTTTCCAATTTTGCTCCTTTCAGTTTTCTATAGATACGGTCCTATCCACAAATAATAAACTTTTTTTTTTTTTTCACTAAATTGGCCTGAATTTCCAGAAAAAATAAATTAAAATGGTGATTATGGGTTTCCATTTCTGTGCCTGGTTTGATGAAACTTTCATTATTTCGCTGTTTCATACAATGCTGGTTGATGGTAAGGCTGATACTTTTTAATCAGAATAAGAAAGTATCCATTTATTCCTAATTTTTAAAAAGAGATTTTATTAGGAACAGGGATTTAATTTTATTATTTCTGTGATCTTCTGTAATGTTTTTTTTCCTAATGATCTTGATGTAGGAGATAGGCCTCTGGGCTGGACAGCTGGTGTTCATCAAGTGGAACAAAACTGAAGCTTTGTTCTCACCCAGACTCTCCAAGGACAAAGCTTGTGACAGAAGCTGAGCTCTGCTGAAGTAAAGAGATAAGGTGCCCATTCCTAAGGTCAAGGAAAACTTCCCTGTCTACACATGCACAGGAAGGCTTCTTGGGAGACAAAATGGGAGGGGGCACCACCCCATAATAAGTGTGGACATGCACCCACGGGCCTCTATGGTGGGATCTAGTTTAGCAAAATGTTGCACAGACTTGCTGGCGAGAGTCCTAGGACAAGTCAGATGCAAGAAAGAAACAAGATAATTGGCCGAAATATAAACAAAGAACCAGAAGGAGTGTCCTATACAAGTGATTTACATCACCTCCTGAGTTCCTCTTTCAGGAAGCCTGTCCTCCTCTTCGGGTGTGTATTTCTGCCTAGCTTCTGATTTACTGTGCTCCTCTTCATTAGAGAGGACACCCATACCCTTTCTCTCTGAGAGGTGTATTTCTGCCTTGCTTCTGTCTTAAAGAGCCTGTTTCTCTGTGTGGTCTCCCACTTGTGCTGTGTCTCTAATAATCAACTTTGCACCTGTTTTTACAGTTTTTGCCTCCTTGAAACAGTCTTGCTTTCAAATGGAGGAAATACCAGGGAACTTTGCTTGTAGACTCTAGCCCATGCGGGTGGTGTTGAGGGGTCTCACAGTTAGGATTCCTGGTTTTCATTCAGGCTACCCAGCTCCAATTCCTGAGCAAGAAACTAAGATCTCTCTTCAGGACTGCTCACTGCTCTCCTTCCGAGATCAACCTCTCTCTTTTTTATTTTATTTTTGACTATCTACATAACATGATTTTACTGTCCCCCAATAGTCATTAACATGGCTTGAATATTTTAAGAAACTCTTGCCTAGGAAGATAAAAGTTGCAAATAAATTGTATTGTTCATTTTAGAAACATCCAGAAAACTTATTTATTTATTTTTGAATTTTTTTTTGGCCTATAGTCGATTGAAAATGTTGTGTCAGTTTCTGCTGTACAGCAAACTGAATCAGCTATACATTTACATATGTCCACTCTTTTTAAAATTCTTTTCCTGTATAGGTCACTACAGAATATTGAGAAGAGTTCCCTGTGCTATACAGTAGGTCCTTATTAGTTATGTGTTTTATATATGATAGTGTGTATATGCCAATCCTAATCTCTCGGTTTATCCTTCCCTTACCCCCTCTCTCCCTTAGTAACCATAAGTTTGTTTTTACACAGCTGTGACTTTATTTTTGTTTCATAAATAAGTTTATTTGTACCATTTTTTAGATTCTTCATGTAAGCAATATCATACAATTTTTTTTTTTTTTTTTCTGTCTGACTTACTTCACTCAGTGTAAGTCCATCCACATTGCTGCGGGCATTATTTCATTCTTCTTAATGGCTGAGTAATATTCATATATATATATATTTATATATATATATATACCTCATCTTCTTTACCCATTCATCAGCTGATGGACATTTATGTTGCTTCCATATCCTGGCTGTTGTAAATAGTCCTGCAATGAACATTGAGATACATGTATCTTTTCAAATTATGGTTTTCTCTGGATATATGCCCAGGAGTGGGATTGTAGCATTGTATTGTAGCTCTATTTTTCATTTTTTAAGCAACCCACATGTCATGGCAGTCCAAAGGTAGGTTGTAAAAGAATTTCCACACACAGTATTGCAGAAAGAAGTAAGTATACTAAGAACAAAGAGCAGAGATAACATGGGCATTGCAAGCACAGTGGGCTGACACCTCCTGACAGGCCAGGGAGAGTTGGTGCTTTTTGTGGATCAGAAGCCAATTTTTATAGTCTCAAAACAAAGAAAACTCCTGCTAGAGGGTTGGAATTAGGTGACTGGTTAGGGTGCTACAGAGTAACTATTAGGGTGGGTGTTTTTGCATAATTTGGGGTCAGAAAGCTGGCCAGTAAGGATCAGGGGGGGCTTTTGGCAGTGGTTCCAGTGGGGTTCAGCCAGTTCTGGAGATGACCTTCTCTCTGGGCTCTGCTTCAGCAGCCTCAGTACAAGGCCTACAATCTGTGGCCTTGGGATAGGACTCCACACTCTATATGGTTTTCCACAGTGGCTGCACGAATTTACATTCCTACCAACTGTGTAGGAGGGTTCCCTTTTCTCCACACCCTCTCCAGCATTAATTGTTTATTGTTTTCTTGATGATGGCCATTCTGACCAGTGTTACGTGATACCTCATTGAAGCTGTGATTTGCGTTTCTCTAATAACTAGTGATGTCGAGCACCTAATGACTTTCAATGTGAGATAATTATTTCTTTAGTTCATAGCTGTTGCACTGGTCACATTTGGTTTGGCAATTTGGTGATTTTTTTTCCCCCTAAAGATGACTGCAACATTCCTGAGTACTTTGGTAGCTTTGAAAAGAGACTGGAACCAGGAGCTAGCCCACCTTGGAAGTGTAGGAACAGCACTGTGAATTCAAGTGGAATATGTTCAAGCTCCTGAAGAATAAACCCAAACTCCCACAGCCATCTAAGTGAGGACCACTGCAGAAGGTTCTGTAATTTGGGGGAACATTTATTTTTCTGAGAGAATAATGAATTGATTTGATAATGGAAGGGGCATGGTGGTTTTCAATGTCATAGAGAGTCAAAAATCTGGTGCAAGTCCTCTTCCTGGCATGCAGTGTTGTTCCTGGACTTTAATGTGGTTTGGTCTGGTAAGTTTCAGGAAGGACATAGCCAAATACAATTTGAAAAGTAAAGTTAATCTTGGCCATAACTTTGGACTCTTGCAATCACACGCAAGAATCTTGACTTGCTGACTTGCCCATCTCAATGACCATTTCTTCATGAATATTTATTGGTACTCTTACATGTCCTGCACTTGGCTAGAGTGTCTTAAAAAGGTAGGTTTTATTATAACTTAGGTATTGTGAGACCAACAGATTAGGAGATGGCTGCCACTGAAAAATAATCTGTTACTTCACAGGGTTACACTCCCTGCTTGTTATTTTTCCTCAAGATTGCTATGGCAATTCTAGGCCTTTTACGGTTCTATGATAAATTTTAGGATTTATTTGCTCTAGTTTCATGAAAAATGTCATTGCTAATTTGATAGTGATTGCAGTAAATCTGTAGATTGCTTTCGGTAGTATGGCCATTTTAACAATATTTCTTCCAATCCAAGAGCATGGGATATGCAAACAGCTCATACAACTCAAGAACAACAACAAAAATCCAGTATAAAAAAATGGGCAGAATACCTAAACAGACATTTCTCCAAAGACAAACAGATGGTGAACAGGCCCACAGAAAGATATTCAACATCACTAATTCTTAGAGAAATGCACATCAAAACTACAATAAGGTACCTACCACATCACATCAGTCAGAAGGGCCATTGTTAAAAAATCTACAAATAACATTCTGGAGAGGATATAAAGAGAAGGGAACTCTCCTACACTGTTCATGGGACTATAAATTGGTGCAGTTCAGTTCAGTCCCTCAGTCGTGTCCGACTCTTTGCGACCCCATGAATCACAGCACTCCAGGCCTCCCTGTCCAGCACCAACTCCCAGAGTTCATTCAGACTCACATCCATCAAGTCAGTGATGCCATCCAGCCATCTCATCCTCTGTCGTCCCCTTCTCCTGCCCCCAATCCCTCCCAGCATCAGAGTCTTTTCCAATGAGTCAACACTTCACATGAGGTGGCCAAAGTACTGAAGTTTCAGCTTTACCATCATTCCTTCCAAAGAAATCCCAGGGCTGATCTCCTTCAGAATGGACTGGTTGGATCTCCTTGCAGTCCAAGGGACTCTCAAGAGTCTTCTCCAACACCACAGTTCAAAAGCATCAATTCTTCAGCGCTCAGCCTTCTTCACAGTCCAACTCTCACATCCATACATGACCACAGGAAAAACCATAGCCTTGACTAGACAGACCTTAGTCAGCAAAGTAATGTCTCTGCTTTTGAATATGCTATCTAGGTTGGTCATAATTTTTCTTCCAAGGAGTAAGCGTCTTTTAATTTCATGGCTGCAGTCACCATCTGCAGTGATTTTGGAGCCCCAAAAAATAAAGTTTGACACGGTTTCCACTGTTTCCCCATCTATTTCCCATGGACTGATGGGACCGGATGCCATGATCTTTGTTTTCTGAATGTTGAACTTTAAGCCAACTTTTTCACTCTCCTCTTTTACTTTCATCAAGAGGCTTTTTAGTTCCTCTTCACTTTCTGCCACAAGGGTGGTGTCATCTGCATATCTGAGGTTATTGATATTTCTCCCAACAATCTTGATTCCAGCTTGTGTTTCTTCCAGTCCAGCGTTTCTCATGATGTACTCTGCATAGAAGTTAAATAAGCAGGGTGACAATATACAGCCTTGACGTACTCCTTTTCTGGAACCAGTCTGTTGTTCCATGTCCAGTTCTAACTGTTGCTTCCTGACCTGCATACAGATTTATCAAGAGGCAGATCAGGTGGTCTGGTATTCCCATCTCTTTCAGAATTTTCCACTGTTTATTGTGATCCACACAGTCAAAGGCTTTGACATAGTCAATAAAGCAGAAATAGATGTTTTTCTGAAACTCTCTTGCTTTTTCCATGATCCAGCGGATGTAGGCAATTTGATCTCTGGTTCCTCTGCCTTTTCTAAAACCAGCTTGAACATCAGGAAGTTCACGGTTCACATATTGCTGAAGCCTGGCTTGGAGAATTTTGAGCATTACTTTACTAGCATGTGAGATGAGTGCAATTGTGTGGTAGTTTGAGCATTCTTTGGCATTGCCTTTCTTTGGGATTGGAATGAAAACTGACCTTTTCCAGTCCTGTGGCCACTGCTGAGTTTTCCAAATTTGCTGGCATATTGAGTGCAGCACTTTCACAGCATCATCTTTCAGGATTTGAAAGAGCTCCACTGGAATTCCATCACCTCCCCTAGCTTTGTTTGTAGTGATGCTTTCTAAGGCCCACTTGATTTCACATTCCAGGATGTCTGGCTCTAGGTGAGTGATCACAGCTTCATGATTATCCGGGTCATGAAGATCTTTTTTGTACAGTTCTTCTGTGTATTCTTGCAACCTCTTAATATCTTCTGCTTCTGTTAGGTCCATACCATTTCTGTCCTTTATGGAGCCCATCTTTGCATGAAATGTTCCCTTGGTATCTCTAATTTTCTTGAAGAGATCTCTAGTCTTTCCCATTCTGTTGTTTTCCTCTATTTCTTTGCATTGATCGCTGAAGAAGGCTTTCTTATCTCTTCTTGCTATTCTTTGGAACTCTGCATTCAGATACTTATATCTTTCCTTTTCTCCTTTGTTTTTCGCCACTAAATAAATTGGTGCAGCCACTATAAAAAAAGAGCATGAAGCTTCTTAAAAAACTAAAATAAAGTCACCATATGATCCAGCAATCCCACTCCTGGGCCTATATCTGGACAAAACTATAATTTGAAAAGATACATGCAACCCAATGTTCAGGGCTTCTCTGGTGACTCAGATGGTAAAGAAACTGCCTGCAATGCAAGAGACCCAGGTTTGATCCATGGGTAGGGAAAATCCTCTTTAGGAGGAAATGGCAACCCACTCCAGTATTCCTGCCTGGAAAATCTGATGGACAGAGGAGCCTGGCAGGCTACGGTCCATGAGGTAGCAGAGTCCATAGCAACACTATTTACAATAGCCAAGACATGAAAGCAACCTAAGTGTCCATCAACAGAGGGATGGATAAAGACTATGTGGTAATATATATATACACATATATGTATATATATACAATGTAATATTACTCAGCTACCAAAAAAATGAAATAATGCCTTTTGTAGCAACATGGACGGACCTATAGATTATCATGGCAAGTGAAGCAAGTCAGATGGAGAAAGGCAAATGTCACATGTCATTTATATGTGAAATCTAAACTATGACATAAATAAACTTATTTACAAAACAGAAAAAGACTCAAGGATACAGAGAACAGACTTGCGGTTGCCACACAACAGGGAGGTGGGACGGATAAATTAGGAGTTTGGGATTAACAGATACACATTAATATATACAAAATAGATTAAAAACAAAGTCCTACTGTATAGCACAGGGAACTGTATTCAATATCCTGTAATAAAGCATAATAGAAAAGAATATGAAAAAGAAAATATATATGTGCATGTATATATGTATATATATATGTGTGTGTGTGTGTGTGTGTGTGTATAACTGATTCACTTTGCTATATACCAGAAAAACAGGGCTGTAAAACAACAATTCAATAAAAAATAAATTTTATAAAAAGAATAGAGAATTGTTTCAATAAATAATGGTTAATCATTTATTCAGTTTTTAGATTATTTATTGGTTAAATACATGATTAAACTAAAAAATTGCAGGGTTTTTTCCTTACAAGTCTCCTTTGCCATTTGCAAGGATTATTTTATGATGCAGAACCGTATCAAGAAAACAGAGAACTTTTCATCTTGCTGAGATTGTTTTCATCAGCAGTTGAAAGGGGACACAGTTTCAAGGCTAAGCAACATAATTCCACTTTTTAGCACATAGAAAAAAATGTAATGGGCTAAGGATCTGAGAACTCACAGTACTGAAAGGAGAGGATAGCACAGCAGTATTAACAAATATATTTCAGGACATGAGAAGTTTTTCCACTTTGCACTTAAAAGCAATTCCAATTTTTACTGATGTTCTTAAAGAATATCACAGAGGATATAGTTCTAAACCATAGCAACGTGTCTTAAAATCCTTTCTTTTTCTTCCCTCTCAATCTTGCTTCTCCACCTTGTTGTTCAAAGCGTCTCTCTCCATTTCATTTCCAGCTCGCTGCCAACTCTCTGCTATAACTCATCCAAGTGACTCTCAACTCCTTTGGCTCCCATCTTCCCTCCAACCCCCCCACCCCCGACTCTTGGATCTATTTTTTCTCTCTCTCACCAGATATTTGCTTCCTTTTTGATGGAAAAGTTCTGGCCTCTCCCATTAGATGCTCCAGCCCAGGCATTGAGCTGACTTTCTCTTAGAAGGGGAGGGGGAGGAAGATTCAATGATTCTCTTTCTTTCACTGTCAGGGGGATGGGGAAAATGCTGTAAATCACATAATTTAACTTTTTCTTTGTGACTCTTATCATCATGTAGCAGTATCTTCAGGATCATCTAGAAAAAATGGCCCACAGAACGCAATTGGCATGCTTTCAGTCCGGACGAGGGATCCTTGGGTGTGATGGGTGCAGGGGCTGCGAGAGGGAAGAGGAAAGTTGTTTATTTCCAGGGAAACTTTTTCAAATTTTCCATCTCCCGGGAAATCCTGAGTGCTTTCAGCTGAGAATCACCTTGACATCTCCTGCATTCAGTTTATCAGCCTTGCATTTGGTTTACCAGTAAATCCTGTTGACTTGACTTCAGAAAATTCCAGAATCTAATCATTTTTTAACATCTTTTCAGCCACCACTCTAGTCCAAGGTGTGATCAACTCCCACTTGGATTATTGAAGTAGCAAACCTGTATTCATTTCCATTGCTGCTATAACAAATTACCACAAACTTAGTGGCTTAAAACAACACAAATGTATTATCTTACAGTTCTAGAGGTCTGAAGTCCAAAATGGATCTCAGTGGTCTAAACTCAAGATGTCAGTAAGGCTGCTTTCCTTTCTGGCTCTAGGGGAGAATCTGGCCTTTTTGAGCTCCTATAGACCACTTGCATTGCTTGGCTCATGATCAAGTCTTTCTCACACTGTGTCATTTTCTCAATTTCCTGCCTCATTTTTGCACTTATAAGGACTTTTGTGACTACATCTGTCCAACCTGGAAAATTCAGGATAATATCTCCGTCTCAAGGTCAGCTGATTATCAATCATAATTCCACCTGCAACCTTAATTCCCCTTGCCTGTAAAATAACATATCTGCAGCTTCCAGAATTAAGATGTGGACATCTTTGGGAGGATCTTATCCTGCTTACCACACTTCTAACTCATCTCCCAGCTTTCACTTGCCTGTTTCAATCTTTTCTCCACAGCCAAAGTGATCCTATTAAGTTGTTTATCACATTACTCCTCTCTGCTCAAAACCTTCCCACACCTCCCACTTCATAATCCCAATACCTCTCAACATCACCAAGGTTCTTATTGGCTCTATTAATAAGTTCACTAATAGTGAATAATCCTTTCCGGCCTTGACCCTACAGCATTGTGGAGAGCAGCACTGCATTTTTTGTCCTCATGTTTCGTTTAGAACGTATTTGCCTGTGTTCATCAGTGAGGTAGGCCTTTTGCTTTCTCTGTGCTCTTCATTTGGTTTTGCTTTGTACAGTAGGTAGAAGGCTATGCATCGTCTGTAGCTCGGAGAAATTGAAACAGCATAGAAAACTTTAGCTCCTTAAAATTTTGAAAACATTCTGTGTCTTTTAATTTTTTTAATTTAAGGGAGCTTAAAACAATTGAGCATAACAAATATTAAGTAGTAAGGTGACCAAGTTTTATAGAGCAAGTATTTTAAAAATACACGTAATTTGGGCTTCCCTGGTGGCTCAGTGGTAAAGAGTCTGTCTGCCAATGCAGGAGACACAGGTTCAATCCCTGATCTGGGAAGATCTCACATGCAGCAGAGCAACGAAGCCCAAGTACCACAACTGCTGAGCCTGTGTTCTAGAGTCTGAGAGCCACAATTACTGAAACCCAAGCACCCAGAGCCAGTGCTCTGCAACAAGAGAAGCCACCACCAACAGAGGCCCACACACCACAACTAGAGAGGAGCCCGAGCAGCAGTGAAGCCCCAGCACAACCAAAAACAAAGAAATGAAATTTACATTTAAAAAAATACAGGTAATTTGTTGCCTTTCTCCAGGGTCCTTCTCATTCTATTTATTCATTCATTCTAATCCAAATAGAATACAAAAGCTTTGATTATGGTGCTCCTTTCTACCATGTCTAGGCCTATCTGATAATCTAAATTGTAACACTGCCAGATCTAAATTGTAACACTGCCAGAGTTTCAAGCTGATTGGTCTCCAGAGGTCTCTCCCTGTTAGCCAGGTTGCTGCCTCAGTTTACAGGCAGCCTGTTCACCTGGGTAAACTGCGAGAGCTATTGGAAGAGAAGGCCTGAGGTCAGTTTCTAGGACTCTGGAGTAGCTGGGAAATACTTCCCCAGTTCTTTCCACCCCAAGAGTCCCCTACATGCACCCTCTGACAGGCCAGACTGAAAATGGAATTGGTTACAATTCTCCCCACACACGTTAAGACACGTCAAGCCACCATGACAATATACCATAGACTGGTGACTTTAACAACAGACATTTCTTCCTCACAGTTCTAGTGACCAGGAAGTCCCAGATCAAGGTGCCTGTGTTGCTGATTTCTGATAAGAATGCTCTTTCTGGCTTGTCAATAGCTGCCTTCTTGCCCTGTGCTCATGTGGCAGAGAGAAGGGGCAAGCTCTCTGGTCTTTTCTTATAAGGACGCTAATTCCATCATAAGGATCCCACCCTCAAGACCTCATCTAAACCCAGCTACCTCTCAAAAGCCCCAAGTCCTCATACCATCACACTGTGGGTTAGAGCTTCTGCATATGAATCTGTATTGGGGCCGGGTAGGGGGAACATAATTCAACCTACAGAGCTTCCCAGGTGGTGACGAATCCTCCTGCCAAAGTGAGAGCCACAGGAGACGTGGGTAGGAAGATCCCCTGGAGGAGGAAATGGCAACCTACTCCAGTATTCTTTGGAATAATCCCATGGACAGAAGAGCCTGGTGGACTACAGTCCATGGGGTCCCAAAGAGTCAAACACGACTAAGTGACTGAGAATGCAATCGTGCAACAACTCAGTCCACAGCAACCAGCTATCTCTAGTCAGTAAGAGGTCATCTTCCACATTAATCTAGTGGGAGAATCAAATGTTGTCACCTCCCCCCACCCCACCCCCACACACAGACATACACAGCCTCTTTTATTTGAATTAAAAGCTGCTGACAAGTTTGCATACTGTTATTTTCCTGAACATCACCTCAGTCAATTTTTATAATCCACTTCTATAAGAAAGCCCTTCAGAAACTGCTCTCAGAAAGAGCCTAAACCCATTCTAAGAAGGAGTCCCATGTTAAATGCTAAATATGTAAACATGACTTTAGAACTGAGACTACAAGTTCACTCTGTACCTTAGAATAAGAATAAGTCTTTGCTGCCCTGAAGAGTTGACGGGAGCAGTTCTGGAAGTCTTGACTGCCAAATAATGTGAGGGTCTTTGCTGATCCACTAAACCACAACATGGCCATGAGTCCTGGGCTTTCTTGTGTTTCAGATGAAAATTAAGAGAGAATTAGCTATACGTACTACATCCATGCATTCTCCCAGGGTTTGCTACAGAGCGTGGAGCATCCCTACTACAGTTGTGAAGGGAAGCATTCCAGGTGCCCCCCCCCACCTCACTCCCCCGCCCACCCCGACACTGCATTCAGCACTGCAGCCTCAGAGGTGTATCAACCACACGGGGAAAGACAGTCAACAACAACGCCTCTAGCGGGCCAGAGTGGCGTGAACATTCAAGCAGTAACCATGGCATAGTTACCTAGATCAATATTTTTCCTCTCTCTTTTCACGTCTCAAATCAATGAGAGAAGTTACTGCATATCATAAACTGAGGTATGACCAAAAGCCACATAAGACCATTAGCTCCATTTGGTTACAATGGCAATCTGTGTAAGACCTGACCCCCAGCCGCAGGCAACACACAGTAGGGTTGGGGAAACAAGAACAATACAACAGGAGATTATCCATGTAAGTATTTAGCATATCATATACCTGGCACATAGTTGGGATTCAGCTGTTAGTACCATTACGATTGCTACTGTGAAGATGAGGCTGCGGTGGGGCTTCCCTGGCCCAGTGGTTATCAATCTGCCGTGCAATGCAGGGGGACGTGGGTTCAATCCCTGATCAGGGAAGTAAGACCCCACATGTGTCAGGGCTACTAACTCCCCATGCCACAACTCCTGAGCCCATGCGTTCTAGAGCCAGTGTGCTGCAATGAAGACCCAGCACACACAAAGTAAAAAATAAAGTTAAAAAAAAAAAATAGATGAGGCTGTGGTTAGAAGCAAGAGAACAATGTTGAGACTCCTTCCCTGGTCACCATCCACCCTCCTCCCCCTACAAGGGCCAGGAGGTCTGAGAATGAGCCAGCACGAGGTCTCCAGGGACAGGCTTCCAGTCTGAGCTGTCTGGGGTATAAAGAGTCAGAAGACGGGGCACTGAGACAAGACCTGAAGAACTGCCAAGAGTCAGGGCCAGGAGAGCCAGAATAAAAACCCACATCCAGATGCTCTTTGTGAGCAGGAGAAGAAGCTGGAGGTCGGGGGCCAGGTAGGCCAGAGTAGCAAAGAAGCTAGTTTGAAGCAAATCAAGGAGGATCCTGGGAGGCTGTCCAAAAGGATGCTGGAATAGCCACACATCACCCTGACAGGCTGCCGGGCATGGCCATGTCTAACCGTCAGAAAGCTTATAACTGTACCATAAAGAATGTGATAGGTAACTGGCTCTTGAAGTGGGGCCTGAGGTCGAGCAGCAGTGGCATCACCTGGAAACTTGTTTGAAATGCAAATTCTCAAGCCCCACCCCTGACCTGCTGAATATGAATCTCCAAAGATGAGCCCCCTGGGCTTCCTTAGAATCTATTTGCACTGCAGGAGCCGCAGGAGATGCAGGTTCAATCCCTGGATCAGGAAGATCTGCTGGAGGAGGACATGGCAACCCATTTGCCTGGAGAATCTCACGGACAGAGGAGCCTGGCAGGCTGTAGTCCATAGTGTCGCAAAGAGATGGACATGACTTAAGTGACTTAGCAAGCATGCATGCAAAGGTGAGCCCAGTGTCTGCCCTCAGGAAGTACAGTAAGACAAACTTTTAAAATCAGCATTTCTCTGCTTTGAAAGTGAAAGTGAAGTCGCTCAGTCATGCCCGACTCTTTGCAACCCCATGGATAGTAGCCTGCACCAAGCTCCTCCGTCCATGGGATTTTCAAGGCAAGAATACTGGAATGGGTTGCCATTTCTTTCTCCAGGGACTCTTCCCAACCCAGGGATAGAACCCAGGTCTCTCACATTGTAGACAGACGCTTTACCATCTGAGCCACCAGGGAAGTCCTACTTCTCTACTTTAGCTATACCCTAAGATCACCAGAGCAACCCATCCTACATCGATGACATCAAAATCTTTGAAAGATGGGGTCATGGGCATTGACCTGTTATTTTAAAAATGCCCGGGGCAGTTCCAGCGGTAGAAAACTACTAATTTCAAAAAACCTTCCTTAGGAGAAATCCATTTATAAATGAGGGGTATTAATATATCATTGCTGTTCCCTGGGCTGGAAATGGTGAGAGACCGTATGTCCCAATTTTATCAGCCCTCTTCTCTGGGTTTCATATAGCCTTAAATGAGATGGCTTATTGGAAGGACCTTTAACATTAACTGGCTGTAGTTGGTAAGGCTTTCTACCCTCCTTCCCAACAGATAACTCCTCAAGTGTCAGAGTAGAAAGTATAACCCTTTAAAGTGATTAAGGACATGCTTTCCAGAAACCTGGGATCAACAGAATCAAAATGCGTGTGTCATCTCACAAATGACTGAGTAAAGACCAAATGCTTCTTCAACTGAGATGAAAATTAACTCTAAAGTCAATACAGCTTCATTGTGCTCATTGCAATGGAGTATCGGCATACTGATTTCATCTGGGGCTTAAATTATTACTGTCTTCTCAGCATTTCAATCTTTTTTCAATTTTTTAATGCTTCTTCTACTGAATTTTAATCAGGGATGTTATTATGTCCTCTCTGGTTTTTCCTCTCTTCTTCTCTGAATTCCTCCTGCTCATCCCTCCTCCTTTTCACACTGAGAAACGTCATGTAGATTTCATGTGAATTATACATCCTTGGGACTGTGGCCCTGCTTGTTTTAAGACCAGGGGCAGTTACCTCCAGCCATAATGGCCATAATAATTAGATGCAATTATTTGCTAAGTGTGCTTACAAATTTACCAGAGAGCCTAGATTAATTGCCATCCATATCTTAAAGCTTCCCATCACCTTAAGGGGCCACTTAGTCCCTTCCTTCCTCTAAACTAATCAATCCACAAGCAATATGTGCTTAATAGTCTCTGAATAATTACCAAGCCAGTCCAGGCTTTGCTAAGCTCAGCCCAAGCGAGGCAGTCATGCAAGGTCCCCAGGGCAGCAGCACCAATCCAGCTTCCTATACATGGAGCTGCCTCCCTGGCATCCTGCTCTGTTTGCCTCCTTGGGAGCAGGTGAACTCCCTCTCTCCATAATAATGTTTCTGAATATTTATTTGCTTCTTTTTTGAATGAGGAGGGATGGGACACGGAAGCAGAAATAACCTTGCATGCCTACAAAGTCAGCTTTTTCATTCCTAACTCAACCTCTCATTGAGCGCAACAGGGGTGATTGATTGAAGGGGGGCGGGAGGTAAGGAACTGCTCTGGCTGCCTTAAATCGCAAGATGCAAGCGATTAGGAGAGCGGTGTGAGGATTCCCAGCAGCAGCCTGTTTGAATGCTGTAGATTAACCTGCACCCACTTCCACTCCCCACCCACCCGCTCGCGCCTTGCACTTCACAGCCATTGCCAGCATCCCCACAATGCAAGAAAAGCATGCCTCTTGGTTCACAAACACTTTCGCATCTCATTTTCACTGGGAACAATTTGGGTGACTTGATTTAGCAAGTTTCCTCTCCATCTTACAAATAGCAGAAATTAGGCTCCCGGAGTTTCAGTGACTTGCCCCAGGCAGAACTCAGACTACTGACTCCAGACTGCAGTTCCTTGGGGAAACTACACGGCTTCTCTGGGAAACTTAAAATCTTCCAGAAATACCTTCTGAGAGCTGGTGCTCACCCACCCACCAATCTCCATGTTGAAAGTTCCAAACTAGAGATGTTCCATTTGTCTGGGACTGGGGTCTGAGTTAAAGTGTGCTACCCTTGGAAGGTTAGCACCTTCAGTTTCCATGGAACACTAACAAGACCTTGATTAAACTTCATGCTCAGAATGTTCCTTGCTGAGTGGAGACTGAGGGTCTAGGAAAGAAGAAAGCAGCTTTGTTGAGAACAGGAAACGAGAAGGCCGGCCCCCAGAAAGCAGGTATGTAGTACACTCTGGGATGGAGGGTGGGGAACGTGAAAGTGGACAGAGATCAGAGGTCAGAGAAATGGAAGTTATCGGCTCCATACCTCATAACTTAGCTTCAGGGCAGCCTCACCTCCTAGATGAGGAGTGCTAAAACGTGCTTCCACTGTATAATCCTAAGGGATTTGATTTAGGTCATACCTGAATGGTCTAGTGGTTTTCCCTACTTTCTTCAACTTAAGTCTGAATTTGGCAATAAGGAGTTCATGATCTAACCACAGTCACCTCCTGGTCTTTTTTTTTTTGACTGTATAGAGCTTCTCCATCTTTGGCTGCATAGAATATATAATCAATCTGATTTCGGTGTTGACCATCTGGTGGTGTCCATGTGTAGAGTCTTCTCTTGTGTTGTTGGAAGAGGGTGTTTGCTATGACCAGTGCATTTTCTTGGGAAAACTCTATTAGTCTTTGCCCTGCTTCATTCCGCATTCCAAGGCCAAATTTGCCTGTTACTCCAGGTGTTTCTTGACTTCCTACTTTTGCATTCCAGTCCCCTATAATGAAAAGGATATCTTTTTTAGGTGTGAATTCCAAAAGGTCTTGTAGGTCTTCATAAAACCGTTCAACCTCAGCTTCTTCAGCATTACTGGTTGGGGCATAGACTTGGATTACTGTGATATTGAATGGTTTGCCTTGGAAACAGAGATCATTCTGTCGTTTTTGAGATTGCATCCAAGTACTGCATTTCAGACTCTTTTGTTGACCGTGATGGCTACTCTATTTCTTCTAAGGGATTCCTGCCCACAGTAGTAGATATAATGGTCATCTGAGTTAAATACACCCATTCCAGTCCATTTTAGTTTGTTGATTCCTAGAATGTCGACGTTCACTCTTGCCATCTCCTGTTTGACCACTTCCAATTTGCCTTGATTCATGGACCTGACATTCCAGGTTCCTATGCAATATTGCTCTTTACATCATCGGACCTTGCTTCTATCACCAGTCACATCCACAGCTGGGTATTGTTTTTGCTTTGGCTCCCTCCCTTCATTCTTTCTGGAGTTACTTCTCCATTGATCTCCAGTAGCATATTGGGCACCTACTGACCTGGGGAGTTTCTCTTTCAGTATTCTATCATTTTGCCTTTTCATACTGCTCATGGAGTTCTCAGGGCAAGAATACTGAAGTGGTTTGCCATTCCCTTCTCCAGTGGACCACATTCTGTCAGAATCAAATTCTATCTAAATCAAATCCCTTATGATTATAACATGGAAGTGAGAAATAGATTTAAGGCCTAGATCTGACAGATAGAGTACCTGATGAATTGTGGACGGAGGTTCATGACATTGTACAGGAGACAGGGATCAAGATCATCCCCATGGAAAAGAAATGCAAAAAAGCAAAATGGCTGTCTGAGGAGGCCTTACAAATAGCTGTGAAAAGAAGAGAAATGAAAAGCAAAGGAGAAAAGGAAAGATATAAGCATCTGAATGCAGAGTTCCAAAGAATAGCAAGAAGAGATAAGAAAGCCTTCTTCAGTGATCAATGCAAAGAAATAGAGGAAAACAACAGAATGGGAAAGACTAGAGATCTCTTCAAGAAAATTAGAGATACCAAGGGAACATTTCATGCAAAGATGGGCTCCATAAAGGACAGAAATGGTATGGACCTAACAGAAACAGAAGATATTAAGAGGTTGCAAGAATACACAGAAGAACTGTACAAAAAAGATCTTCACAACCCAGATAATCACGATGGTGTGACCACTCATCTAGAGCCAGACATCCTGGAATGTGAAGTCAAGTGGGCCTTAGAAAGCATCACTACAAACAAAGCTAGTGGAGGTGATGGAATTCTGGTGGAGCTGTTTCAAATCCTGAAAGATGATGCTGTGAAAGTGCTGCACTCAATATGCCAGCAAATTTGGAAAACTCAGCAGTGGCCACAGGACTGGAAAAGGTCAGTTTTCATTCCAATCCCAAAGAAAGGCAATGCCAAAGAATGCTCAAACTACTGCACAATTGCACTCATCTCACACACTAGTAAAGTAATGCTCAAAATTCTCCAAGCCAGGCTTCAGCAATACATGAACTGTGAACTTCCAGATGTTCAAGCTGGTTTTAGAAAAGGCAGAGGAACCAGAGATCAAATTGCCTACATCCATTGGATCATCGAGAAAGCAAGAGAGTTCCAGAAAAACATCTATTTCTGCCTTATTGACTATGCCAAAGCCTTTGACTGTGTGGATCACAAGAAACTGTGGAAAATTCTGAAAGAGATGGGAATACCAGACCATCTGACCTGCCTCTTGAGAAACCTATATGCAGGTCAGGAAGCAACAGTTAGAACTGGACATGAAACAACAGACTGGTTCCAAATAGGAAAAAGAGTGCATCAAGGCTATATATTGTCACCCTGCTTATTTAACTTCTATGCAGAGTACATCATGAGAAACGCTGGGCTGGAAGAAGCACTAGCTAGAATCAAGATTGCCGGGAGAAATATCAATAACCTCAGATATGCAGATGACACCCCACCACCCTTATGGCAGAAAGTGAAGAGGAACTAAAGAGCCTCTTGATGAAAGTGAAAGAGGAGAGTGAAAAAGTTGGCTTAAAGCTCAACATTCAGAAAATGAAGATCATGGCATCTGGTCCCATCACTTCATGGCAAATAGATGGGGAAACAGTGAAAACAGTGTCAGACTTTATTTTGGGGGGCTCCAAAATCACTGCAGATGGTGATTACAGCCATGAAATTAAAAGATGCTTACTCCTTGGAAGGAAAGTTATGACCAACCTAGAGAGCATATTCAAAAGCAGAGACATTACTTTGCCAACAAAGGTCTGTCTAGTCTAGGCTATGGTTTTTCCAGTAGTCATGTATGGATGTGAGAATAGGACTGTGAAGAAAGCTGAGCACCAAAGAATTGATGCTTTTGGACTGTGGTGTTGGAGAAGACTGTTGAAAGTCCCTTGGACTGCAAGGAGATCCAACCAGTCCATTCTGAAGGAGATCAACCCTGGGATTTCTTTGGAAGGAATGAATGCTAAAGCTGAAACTCTAGTACTTTGGCCACGTCATGAGAAGAGTTGACTCATTGGAAAAGACTCTGATGCTGGGAGGGATTGGGGGCAGGAGGAGAAGGGGACAACAGAGGATGAGATGGCTGGATGGCATCACCGACTTGATGGACTTGAGTCTGAGTGAACTCTGGGAGTTGGTGATGGACAGGGAGGCCTGGAGTGCTGTGATTCATGGGGTCACAAAGAGTCAGACACAACTGAGCGACTGAACTGAACTGAACACGTGCTACCAGACCTGACATTTCTTCTCTGCTCTGTTCTAAAAGGCCAGGGACACAGCCCATCTGAAAGAGGGACAGAAGAGGCTATCAAGCAGGAGCCCCAGATCTGTGCTGCACTCAGATTCTGCCCCTTTCTTTTGTCCAAGGCTGACACCTATCCCCATGCTTGTTGCCAACACAGCAGAAACCTGGATTTGGCATGGGATGAAGCAAGGTATGAAATCACAAGCCATTTCATTGTAGTTAGTCTCCTTTGAGGGATTCCTAGGTGGGTGGCACTAGAGGTAAAGAGTCTACCTGTCAATGCAGGAGACATGAATTTTATCCCTGGGTAGGAAAGCTTCCCTGGAAGAGGACACAGTAACCCATTCCAGTGTTCTAGCCTGGAGAATTCTATGGACAGAGGAGCTTGGTGGCTACAGTCCATGGGATCACAAAGAGTCAGACATGACTGAATAATTAACACTTTCACATTTTCACTTTCTTTCAGGCTCCTTTGGAAAAGCCTGTGATTGAAAACAGGTTAACACTCTTCTGCCAAAGCCTTTGACTGTGTGGATCACAATAAACTGTGGAACATTCTGAAAGAGATGGGAATACCAGACCACCTGACCTGCCTTTTGAGAAACCTATATGCAGGTCAGGAAGCAACAGTTCGAACTGGACATGGAACAACAGACTGGTTTCAAACAGGAAAAGGTGTACGTCAAGGCTGTATATTGTCACTCTGCTTTTTTAATTTATATGCAGAGTACATCATGAGAAACGCTGGGCTGGAAGAAACACAAGCTGGAATTAAGATTGCTGGGAGAAATATCAATAACCTCAGATATGCAGATGACACCTCACCACCCTTATGGCAGAAAGTGAAGAGGAACTAAAGAGCCTCTTGATGAAAGTGAAAGAGGAGAGTGAAAAAGTTGGCTTAAAACTCAACATTCAGAAAACGAAGATCATGGCATCTGGTCCCATCACTTCATGCCAAATAGACGGGGAAACAGTGGAAACAGTGTCAGACTTTATTTTTCGGGGGCTCCAAAATCACTGCAGATGGTGATTGCAGCCGTGAAATTAAAAGATGATTACTCCTTGAAAGGAAAGTTATGACCAACCTAGATAGCATATTGAAAAACAGAGACATTACTTTGCCAACAAAGGTCCGTCTAGTCAAGGCTATGGTTTTTCTAGTAGTCATGTATGGATGTGAGAGTAGGACTGTGAAGAAAGCTGAGCGCTGAAGAATTGATGCTTTTTTTTTTTTTTTTTACTTTATTTTACTTTACAATACTATATTGTTTTTGCCATACATTGACATGAATCCACCACGGGTGTATACAAGCTCCCAATCCTGAATCCCCCTCCCACCTCCCACCCCATATCATCTCTCTGGATCATCCCCGTGCACCAGCCCCAAGCATCCTGTATCCTGTATCGAACATAGACTGGCACTTCGTTTCTTACATGATAGTATATATGTTTCAAAGCCATTCTTCCAAATCATCCCACCCTCTCCCTCTCCCTCAAAGTCCAAAAGTCTGTTCTATACATTTGTGTCTCTTTTGCTGTCTTGCATAAAGGGTCATCATTACCATCTTTCTAAATTCCGTATATATGTGTCAGTATACTGTATTGGTGTTTTTCTTTCTGGCTTACTTCACTCTGTATAATCGGCTCCAGTTTCATCCATCTCATTAGAACTGATTCAAATGTATTCTTTTTAATGGCTGAGTAATACTCCCTTGTGTATATGTATCACAGCTTTCTTATCCATTCATCTGCTGATGGACATCTAGGTTGTTTCCATGTCCTGGCTATTATAAACAGTGCTGCGATGAACATTGGGGTACATGTGTCTCTTTCAATTCTGGTTTCCTTGCATTTCTCCAAAGAAGACATACAGATGGCTAACAAGCACATGAAAAGATGCTCAACATCACTCATTATCAGAGAAATGCAAATCAAGACCACAATGAGGTACCATTTCACACCAGTCAGAATGGCTGCGATCCAAAAGTCTACAAGCAATAAATGCTGGAGAGGATGTGGAGAAAAGGGAACCCTCTTACACTGTTGGTGGGAATGCAAACTAGTACAGCCACTATGGAAAACAGTGTAGAGATTTCTTAAAAAATTGCAAATAGAGCTGCCTTATGACCCAGCAATCCCACTGCTGGGCATACACACCAAGAATTGATGCTTTTAAACTGTAGCATTGGAGAAGACTCTTGAGAGTCCCTTGGACTGCAAGGAGATCCAACCAGTCCATTCTGAAGGAAATCAGCCCTGGGTGTTCTTTGGAAGGAATGATGCTAAAGCTGAAACTCTGGTACTTTGGCCACCTCATGAGAAGAGTTGACTCATTGGAAAAGACTCTGATGCTGGGAGGGATTGGGGGCAGGAGGAGAAGGGGACTACAGAGGATGAGATGGCTTGATGGCATCACCGACTCCATGAACATGAGTCTGAGGGAACTCCAGGAGTTGGTGATGGACAGGGAGGCCTGGTGTGCTGCGATTCATGGGGTCACAAAAAGTCGGACACGACTGAGTGACTGAACGGAACTGAACTGAACACTCTCCTAGTGCCCAGTTCAGAGATAGTGAAAGTGAAAGCAAAGTCGCTCAGCCATGTCCGACTCTTTTGCGACCCCATGGACTGTAGCCTACCAGGCTCCTCTGTCCGTGGGGGTTTTCCAGGCAATAGTACTGGAGTGGATTACCATTTCCTTCTCCAGGGGATCTTCCCAACCCAGACGCTTTACTGTCTGAGCTACCAGGGAAGTCCTTCAGAGATATATATATGTATATACACATATATACACCTGTACTCCTGAATCATTGTAAAGAAATGTGCTTCAATTTAAAAAAAATAACAAAGCCTATCTTGAGTGCTCAAACAAAACAAAACAAAACAAACTTGGTTAAATATGTGGACAAAAAATGTCACCTGCCATATCAGTAAACAAAGGATGTAGCAAGCATCAAGCCATCCCACACCGTAGCTGCCTCAGCTGTGCAACCTGAGGGGATTCAAGAAGAAAAATAGGATACTGGCCCTCAGTAGTTAAGATGAATGTCAAAGGAATGATTTCAATGAGCCTATTGCAGGAAGCAGGACCCCTTCCAAGGCCAGAGAGTGGGCCTTGTCTAACTCTTGGAAACGAAGCATCTGAGGTGACACGCATGCTGACAAGCAAGAGACTAAAGACTTCCTGTTAGGAAGGGGCGTGCAGGTGGCAAGCAGAAGGGTCAGGGAAGCCAGGAGAACTGCTCCACCACGTGGCTCACAATCTCAGGTCTGAGGGTAACAGGGTTAGTTTCCCGGTTGTCTCAGGCCGATCGTTCTGACTCAGGGTCCTTCCTAGTGGTATACGCATCATTCAGCCAAGATGGATTCCAGTGAGGAGGAATCTGGGAGGTTTTTAGGACATATGGACTGGCATCTCTTCTCTCCCTTTGACCTTTCCCAAATTCTTCTGTTTGGTGGTAGCTTATTAGTTCCATATTCCTTACCAGGACCTCTGTTGTAACATAACTGAAGTGAATGGTTACTATCGGGCCTGGCCAGGGCAGGTGGTTTTGGTCAGTGGCTCCCCTAATAAGCCCAGACTCTTGCATTTTCCCATACACAGTAAAGCACTAAATTCATTAACCTGAGATGTTTGGTTTTCTTTAATTAGCAGTAATCTTTTTGATGCTCACTGCCTGCTTTTTCATTTGTTTGTTTGTTTGACTGCCCATATATCCTGGCTTCTCCCTTAACCACTTCAGAGCACTCTCTCAGAGCTATATGAGAGGCTGCCTCCCAGGCTTAAGCCCTCAGCAAGTTTCATCAAACAAAATGTAATTCTCAACTTCAAGGCTGTAATTTTTTTTTTCACTCAACAAACAAATAAAAATCAAGTCTAGCTGAATATGACACCCCAAAAGATGCCACTTTGGCTTTAGAATTATTTTATGCTGAAAGAAGTTGAGAAGAAGCAAAAATAAAAACGCTCTGCCCTTCACACAATTTGCCTAAAAGCAGGACATAAATTTACCAACATGACCCCTTACCCTCTCTACCAAGAGGGAAAAAGGTTAATCAGCCCCCATCCCCAACAACTTGAAACTTTCATCAATGGAGAAGGCATGGGCCTAAATTTGTATTATTCTCTCGTTACCTATATTTTTCCTGGTCACCTCTTCAGATCCTCCTCCATCCCTACCACATACACACCTTTCTTTCCTTTGTATTTATTAGAAGATGCCATATAAGTTGCAGTTTTAAGCCACCTCTGAGAATCACTCATATCCCCTTGGGTATCTCTCATGTATACATGAGTTATACATGTTCTTAAAAACAACATTCAGGTAAGTAAATTTAATGATCTAGCCGGCTTTATTCAATAATTCATGAATCAAGCAGCCTTTCACCTAACAAACGGAATGGAGCTCTGAGGAGGTGTATGAAATGGAAGGATTCTACAGGCAGAAGAGGGCAGGAAAAGGAAGTTTCTAATAAACACAAGGAGCTTACCTCGGTGCTCTGTGATGACACAGCAGGGTGGGATCGGGGGTCAGAGGGAGAATCTAGAGGGAGAGGATGTATGTATGCTTACAGCTGACTCACATTGTACAGCAGAAAATAACACACATTGTGAAGCAAGTATCCTCCAATTAGAAAAAAGTTTTCACGATAAGCTTTAAAAAAAAAAAGTGGATTGTTTCAGTCAAGGTCACCTTCCTATGGGGGACAGAAGAGGTCTGTTAGAGGACTGCCTCAGCAGGGCTAACCAGGAAATTCCAGAGTGACCAGTTTAAGTTTGCATTCCCAGGAGAGGCTAACACTTCTATTAGGTTAGGTGGTAAGTCCTGATTTGCTGACCTGGGACTTAGTACAGGTTGACTCCATTTGGTGCTTGCTGTTTCTTTTCTTTGTTTCTTCTTATTTAAAAGTATTCCTCCCCTTTGATCAGACTCTCACTCTAACTGAGAGATTAAAATTAAAGGCATTAGCATCACTCCCAGCTACTCGTCTCTATTTCTTCCAGCTTTTACTGATCCTGTGCCGTAGCCACACGACATATTTTGCTGAATCTCTGTGATCTTCATAGGTCAGGACTTCAGATTCACATTTCTTAAGCTGGTTATTCTCTTTGTCCCCTTTTTGATGTTTCAGCCTTAGAAAGAACATTTGCTTTGTGGTGAACAGCTGCAAACATGCATTGAAAGCTTTTGAGAAAATCCAATGCACAAGGGAGATGACTGTGATTGTTATAAGCGGGGTAATTCCCAACGTTTGGAGTGCACTTCAGAGCCACGATCCCAAAAGCAAAACCAAAATCAAATAAGTTCAAGGAAGACCCTGTTGAAGGAGTTACCGCTTTAAGCCAGGGGCTCACTCAGTGATCTTCCGTACTGAGCCTCAATTTCCCCAGAAGTGTTAATCCAGGAGCAGCAGGTGATGTTGGCCACAGCACAGACATCTCTTTGCTCAGCTAAAAGATAATCGGGGATAATATCCTAATATTAGGTACAGTTTTGGCCAGAGAGTCTACGGATTTTTGTCCGGCAGCTCCTGCTTTAGCAGCAGATTCTGTAGTATCTTCAAGAGCTAAAGAAAGGTTTCTGGTCATAGACTCATTTTCACTTACTCCTAGCCAAAGCAACAGTGATCTGCCAGAAAAACTCATTTTGAATCATGAATGCCTCTCGGTAATTTCCATTTGAGTCTGTGGCTTAAGACTGGAAAAGTAGGCCAGTAAAAGTCACAGGTGGTTTTATTCTTATTACCCTTGCCTTGTGTCACTTTCTTTGTATAGAGCCTGGAAACAAGGTTTCTCAAGTTTGGGGTTGTTAACCAGAAACACGGAAATGGGCCCACAGAATCTCAGAGTCTGACACAAAAGGGGGCTGCGTTTATTCCAGATAAACTGAGGCACTGAAAATCTGGGTGAAATTTGTAATGGGCAGAAATACAAGATTATGATGACATCAGGAATAGAAGAAAAATCGGTCATAGTAAGGACCACAGGGTCCTCAGTATCTTGGACATATCAGAGTTTCTTTTATGACAAATCTTGCAGTCTCGAAAGATTACCACCACCCCTTCTGGCAGTGAATGTACAGGGTGATGGCATTATTTTTACATGCCAATGCCAGAGTAAAGGAAAGAAAGAAAAGAAAGGGTTTTATGTTTAATTAAAATGGAAAGTCTTGACCCAACGTCTTGTGTAGAAGCATTCTATGTCATATGTCAGCTGCTTCTCTTCCTCATTAAGCGACTTGAAGCAGGGCTTCAGTTTCCAGCCAGAGACTGAAGTCAGACGGCAGGGGTGAGAGCACAGAATCCTAGCCACTAGACCAGTGGTCTGTGACCAGGCTCTGACTCTTTGGCTTTGCAGAAAAAAAAATTCCCGCGAAGTCTGGAATAGTGAAACAAATAAAGTATTTATTAGGAGGAAAACAGAGTACAGTATGGGTGGATAGACACATGCACAGACTCAGAGTGAAAGTCAGAGTCTTGCCCTTGTGGTAGCTTGAATTACTTTTATGAGGGTGTTGCAGGGAGAAAGCTAATTCTGACTCCATGTTGGAAACTGTTTCTTTGACTTGCTTTTCACTGCTTTTATTATTATAATCATACTTAATGGCTTGCCTGGAGGACCCTGCCACTCTGCTTGACTGCAAATTAAAGTGCCTTTGTTCAGCTCCTAGAGAGATAGTTTGTCCCTGCCCACCTGTGAATAGAAGAAATTAACACACCCCTTCCAAAGGCTGGACACTCCCTTGGAGATGTTTTACAAGACAGAAGACCCTTTCACTTTACTTCCCCACTTCATCTCCCTCTCAAAGACATATGTCTTTTGATTTCCAGCTTAGGTGGAAATCTTCTCTCTGATATAAAGAAGCAATTTGAAGATACTGTGGTTGGATAGGTGGCTCAACTTTTGATGGCATTTAAGCTGCAACCTACTTGTCCTTTTTAACAATTAGCCTTGGTGGCTCAGAGGTTAAAGCGTCTGCCTGCAATCCGGGAGACTAGGGTTTGATCCCTGGGTTGGGAAGGTCCCCTGGAGAAGGAAATGGCCACCCACTCCAGTACTCTTGCCTGGAGAATCCCATGGACAGAGGAGCTTGGTAGGCTACATTCCAGGGGTCTCAAATGCTGCCTTTTGATTTTCGTTCCTCATTGCTTCTTTCTCTCTGATTTATAAAAGAACCTGGCATCCAGACCCCAATAAGATGGTTATTTTAAGGTGCTAGCCTGCCATCTTCTTGGTCTGCTGGCTCCCAGATTAAAGTCTCTTGCTTCAACATGTCATCTGTTGAATTCATTGGCCTGTCTTGCAGCAAGCAGAATGAGCTTGGACTCAGTAACAAGGACATTTCTTCCAGGTTTCCTTTGCCAATCATTTTGATTTGCCTGGTTCCAAGACCATATCTGATATACCTCAGGATCCTCCCATGTGCATACACATCTCTTAGCCAAGATGGATTCTATCAAAGAGGCCTATGGGTAGTGAGCATCAGTTAGGACCACTCCCTTTTTTACCTCTAAGAAGCCTTTCTGCGCATGTGTGGTCAGGGTGGTCTCCTGACTTCAAGCTTGAAAAATATGTGGTTTTTTATCTTCCATCTGGGCAGGGGATGCTTCTTGAGGTCAAGGCTGACAAAAGTTCAGTTCTTCAATACTGGCAGAAATAGTCACTGGTTTTCCCAACTGAAAACTGACAAGATATTTGAAAGGATTTTTTTCAAAGTAGCCTTGTGTCCAGAAATTGGACAAATGGAAAGCTGATATTCAGAACCTGATAGAAACTTTTCTTAGGCCTCCTCCCTTAAGCTAAAATAAAACTGTGTACCCAGAGGAGCAAAAAAAGTCTTCCAAAGACTTTGTGAAAGGATTTACTAAAACATTTCAAAGACAAAAGCTCTAAATCCAGGACATATGTCTTTTGATTTCCATCTTAGGTGGAAATCTCTCTGATATAAAGAAGCAATTTGAAGATACTGTGGTTGGATAGGTGGCTCAACTTTTGATGGCATTTAAGCTGCAACCTACTTGTCCTTTTTAACAATTAACCCTGGTGGCTCAGAGGTTAAAGTGTCTGCCTGCAATCCGGGAGACTAGGGTTCGATCCCTGGGTTGGGAAGGTCCCCTGGAGAAGGAAATGGCCACCCACTCCAGTACTCTTGCCTGGAGAATCCCATGGACAAAGAAGCCTGGTAGGCTACAGTCCAGGGGTCTCAAAGAGTCTGGACACTGAGCGACTTCACATTCATCTCAAAAGACTTGTAGGTATTGTAAAAAAATTCTGCCCTTAGGAAACATAAGTCCTTCTTAACAGGCACTTGTATTCTTTTCCTGTGCCTTTCAGGTGTAAATATTCTACTTGATTCCTCTAGGAATTCTTATCTAGGTCATCTCTTTGAAATACCAACTTCAGGGAGGTAATTCTTATCAGAAGAAAAACAAAAGGGGGAAAGGTTATTTTGAAACTTAGGTGAATAAAGTCTGTCTTCCTCCAAATATTAATAAGCTTTAGCAATATAAGCAGGTAACTTATCTCATCTGCCAAAAAAAATTTGAATCCAATCTCTTTTATAACTGGTAAGTTCAGTATTACTGCACCAGATTCACAGCTAAAATTGGAAATCGGAAGCTATAAGGTCTCTGTTTACTTCTGAATGTATGTTTATGCATATGGATGCGTGCATGCTAAGTCATTTCAGTCGTGTCTGACTCTTTACCATCCTATGGATTATAGCCTGCCAAGTTTCTCTGTCCATGGCATTCACCAGGCAAGAACACTGGAGTGGGTTGCCATGCCCTCCTCCAAAGGATCTTCCTGGCCCAGACATGGAACCGGCATCTCTTATGTCTCCTGCATTAGCAGGCAGGTTCTTTATCACTAGTTCCTCTTGGGAAACCCATCTATATGGGCCCTCAATCTTTCTCAAAGATGGAGAAGCTCTATTACAGTCAGCAAAAAGAAGACCGGGAGCTGACTGTGGCTCAGATCATGAACTCCTTATTGCCAAATTCAGACTTAAATTGAAGAAAGTAGGGAAAACCACTAGACCACTCAGGTATGACCTAAATCAAATCCCTTATGATTTTACAGTGGAAGGGACAAATAAATTCAAGGGATTAGATCTGATAGACAGAGTGCCTGAAGAACTATGGACAGAGGTTCATGATATTGTATAGGAGGCAGTGGTCAAGACCATACCCAAAAAAAAGAAATGCAAAAAGTTTGTCTGGGAAGGCCTTACAAACAGCTATGAAAAGAAGAAAAGTTAAAGGCAACCGGGAAAAGGAAAGCTATAGCCATTTGAATGCAAAGTTCCAAAGAATAGTAAGGAGAGATAAGAAAACCTTTTTCAGCCATCAGTGCAAAGAAATAGAGGAAAACAATACAATGGGAAAGACTAGAGATCCCTTCAAGAAAATTAGAGATACTGTTAGGGGAAGCAAACTGATTGAAACCGCCCACCCTGGCCAGGCACCATAGTAACCATTTGCATGAGTTGTTTTATGACAGGAGATCCTGATAAGGAATACGGAACTAATAAGCCGCCTAAGCCACCACCAACCGGAAGAGTCCAGGAAAGGCCGAAAGTAGATACCACGAGTCCGTCCACGTCCCAGAATCCCTCTCACCAGCATCCATCTTGGCTGAGCGATGGGTGCACCACCAGGAAAGACTCTGATAAGAATGATTGGCCAAAGACCACCTGGAAACTAATCCCATCACCATAAAACCCGATATTGTGAGCCACGTGGCAGAGCAGTTCTCCTGGGTTCCCTTACCCTACTGCTCTCCACCCGGGTGCCCTTTCCCAATAAAAACTCTTGCTTGTCAGCACATGTGTCTCCTTGGACAATTTATTTCCAAGTGTTAGACAAGAACCCAGTTTCGGACCCTGGAACGGTTCCGCCTTCCTGCAACTATATACCAAGAGAAATTTTCATGCAAAGTTGGGCACAATAAAGGACAGGAATGGTATGGACCTAACAGAAGCAGAAGATATTAAAAAGAGGTGGCAAGAATACACAGAAGAACTATACAAAAAAGATCTTCATGACCCAGATAATCAAAATGGTGTGATCACTCATCTAGAGCCAGACATCCTGGAATGTAAAGTCAAGTGGGCTTTAGGAAGCATCACTACAAACAAAGCTAGTGGAGGTGATGGAATTCCAGTTGAGCTATTGCAAATCCTGAAAGATGATGCTGTGAAAGTGTTGCACTCAATATGCCAGCAAATTTGGAAAGCTCAGCAGTGGCCACAGGACTGGAAAATGTCAGTTTTCATCCCAATCCCAAAGAAAGGCAATGCTAAAGAATGTTCAAACTGCCACACAGTTGCACTCATCTCACACACTAGCAAAGTAATGCTCAAAATTCTCTAAGCCAGGCTTCAACAGTACGTGAACCATGAACTTTCAGATGTTCAAGCTGGACTTAGAAAAGGCAAAGAAACCAGAGATCAAATTGCCAACATCCGTTGGATCATAGAAAAAGCAAGAGAGTTCCAGAAAAACACCTATTTCTGCCTTATTGACTACACCAAAGCCTTTGGCTGTGTGGACACAACAAACTGTGGAAAATTCTTCAAGAGATGGGAATACCAGGCCACCTTGCCTGCCTCCTGAGAAATCTGTATGCAAGTCAAAAACCAACAGTTAGAACTGGACATGGAACAACAGACTGGTTCCACATTGGGAAAGGAGTACATCAAGGCTATATATTGTCACCCCGCTTATTTAACTTATATGCAGAGTACATCATGAGAAATGCTGGACTGGATGAAGCACAAGCTGGATTCAAGATTTCCAGGAGAAATAACAAAGAAATAAAGAGCCTCTTGATGAAAGTGAAAGAGGAGAGTGAAAAAGTTGGCTTAAAACTCAACATTCAGAAAACGAAGATCATGGCATCCAGTCCCATTGCTGTAGCCATGCATTCTGGGCAACAAACTCACTCAGAAGGACAATGCAGATAGTGGAGTGCAGTTTATTACACCTGCGGGCCCAAGGCAGAGTCTCCTCTTAGCCAAGGACTGTGACCAGTTTTTGTGAAAACCTTATATATCCTAAAATAAGTGCCCAAACCCACCTCCCCAAATTCCTTGAAACTAGTTTGAACAAAGGAAAAGAAAGATACAATCAAAACTAACCTGTGATTCATATGCCTTAAGCCTAGGTAGTTAACAGTAGACAAATATCAATAGACCTGTGGTCCTACCCCAATAAGCATAATAGAATTTATGATTCTATTCAGCTACCAGACCACCTGACCTGCCTCTTGAGAAATCTGTATGCAGGTCAGGAAGCAAAAGTTAGAACTGGACATGGAACAACAGATTGGTTCCAAATAGGAAAAGAAGGACGTCAAGGCTGTATATTGTCACCCTGCTTATTTAACTTCTATACAGAGTACATCATGAGAAACGCTGGACTGGAAGAAACACAAGCTGGAATCAAGATCACTGGGAGAAATATCAATAACCTCAGATATGCAGATGACACCACCCTTATGGCAGAAAGTGAAGAGCAACTAAAAAGCCTCTTGATGAAAGTGAAAGAGGAGAGTGAAAAAGTTGGCTTAAAGCTCAACATTCAGAAAACGAAGATCATGGCATCCGGTCCCATCACTTCATGGGAAATAGATGGGGAAACAGTGGAAACAGTGGCAAGCTTTATTTTGGGGGGCTCCAAAATCACTGCAGATGGTAATTGCAGCCATGAAATTAAAAGACACTCCTTGGAAGAAAAGTTATGACCAACCTAGATAGTATATTCAAAAGCAGAGACATTACTTTGCCGACTAAGGTCCGTCTAGTCAAGGGTATAGTTTTTCCTGTGGTCATGTATGGATGTGAGAGTTGGACTGTGAAGCAGGCTGAGCACCGAAGAATTGATGCTTTTGAACTGTGTTGTTGGAGAAGACTCTTGAGAGTCCCTTGGACTGCAAGGAGATCCAATCAGTCCATTCTGAAGGAGATCAACCCTGGGATTTCTTTGGAAGGAATGATGCTAAAGCTGAAACTCCAGTACTTTGGCCACCTCAAGCAAAGAGCTGACTCATTGGAAAAGACTCTGATGCTGGGAGGGATTGGGGGCAGGAGGAGAAGGGGACGACCAAGGATGAGATGGCTGGTTGGCATCATGGACTTGATGGACGTGAGTCTGAGTGAACTCCGGGAGATGATGATGGACAGGGAGGCCTGGCGTGCTGTGATTCATGGGGTTGCAAAGAGTCGGACATGACTGAGTGACTGAACTGTACTGAACTGAACACAGATAAGTAGGGTATTCTTTTAGGCTACGGAGAGTCTAGGTATGAGCCCTGGGGCTCTTCCATCAGGGTGGGGGTGAGGGGTCTGGTTTTCCAGTTGGTATGTCATTTCCATAGATACTGGGCATGTAGGGCAAAGTCCACAATCTGGCCCAAGATGGAGTTCTGCTTTCAAGATGGAGCCTGTTCTGTTTCCTCCTTCACCATCACTTCGTGGCAAATAGATGGGGAAAAAACAGTGAGAGACTTTATTTTGGGGGGCTCCAAAATCACTGCAGATGGCAACTGCAGCCATGAAATAAACAGATCTTGCTTTTTGGAAGAAAAGACAGCATATTCAAAAGCAGAGACATTACTTTGCCAACAAAGGTCCATCTAATCAAAGGTATGTTTTTTCCAGTAGTCATGTGTGGATGTGAGACCTGGACTATAAAGAAAGCTGAGTACCGAAGAATGGATGCTTTTGAACTGTGGTGTTGGAGAAGACTGTTGAGAGTCCCTTGGACTGCAAGGAGATCCAACCAGTTAATCCTAAAGGAAATCAGTCCTGAATGTTCATTGGAAGGACTGATGCTGAAGCTAAAAGTCCAATACTTTGGCCATCTGATGCAAAGGACTGACTCATTTGAAAAGACCCTGATGCTGGGAAAGATTGAAGGCAGGAGGAGAAGGGGACAACAGAGGATGAGATTGTTGGATGGCATCACCAACTCACTGGACATGAGTTTGAGCAAACTCTGGGAGATAGTCAGGGACAGGGGAGCCTGAGATGCTGCAGTCCATGCGGGTTGCAAAGAGTCAGACACAACTGAGTGACTTAACAACAAAAAAGAAAAATTAAGTGCTTCAAATAAATTAAGAATTTTTTAAAACTTTTAGTAATATAACAGAAACTTAACCAAATGCTTTTCAATTTTGTGGGATCTGGGAAAATATTCTGTATTAAATTTAGTTTAAAAAAATTTTTTTAAGTTTAAAACAGGTGTATCATAAGAATTACCAGCATTAAACATAATACTGCGTCCTACATTTGTGTACAAAAGGTCAAATATGCTCATGTTATTGCTTACAAAATTTGTCAGCAAAAATAACAGCTTGAGATTGAAGCCCTGTAACTCAGATTAGAGCTTGAACTCACATCCTTTTAACTGAAATCACATATCTGGACTTAATGAAGCTCAGGTTCTTGATGTCTCATAGCAGAAAGAATTCAGTGAGAAACAAAGTAATAGGTAAGACGTGGATTTATTTAGACAGAAACACACTCCACAGACAGAATGTGAGATATCTCAGAAGGTGAGAGTGGCTCCAGGGTATGAGGTTGTCAGTTTTCATAGAAGGGGGTATTTAATAGGCTAAAGATTTGGAGGAGTATGTTAGCTCTTTGGGATAAAGGGTAGGGATTTCCAGGAATTGGCCCACTGCCCACTTTTTGACCTGTATGGTCAGCCTTTGAACTGTCCTGGCACATGTGAGTGTATCATTTAGCTTGCTGATGTGTTACAGCGAGAATATATTGAGGTTCAAGGTCTGATGGAAGTTGATTTGTCCACCATCTTGGATCTCAGTTCAGTTCAATTCAGTTCAGTCGCTCAGTGGTGTCTGACTCTTTGCAACCCCATGAATCACAGCACGCCAGGCCTCCCTGTCCGTCACCAACTCCCGGAGTTCACTCAAACTCATGTCCATCGTGTCAGTGATGCCATCCAGCCATCTCATCCTCTGTCGTCCCCTTCTCCTCCTGCCCCCAATCCCTTCCAGCATCAGAGTCTTTTCCAATGAGTCAACTCTTCCCGTGAGGTGGTCAAAGTATTGGAGTTTCAGTTTTAACATCAGTCCTTCCAATGAACACCCAGGACTGATCTCCTTTAGAGTGGACTGGTTGGATCTCCTTGCAGTCCAAGGGACTCTCAAGAGTCTTCTCCAACACCACAGTTCAAAAGCATCAATTCTTTCACGCTCAGCTTTCTTCACAGTCCAACTCTCACATCCATACATGACCACCGGAAAAACCATAGCCTTGACTAGACAGACCTTTGTTGGCAAAGTAATGTCTCTGCTTTTCAATATGCTATCTAGGTTGGTCATAAGTTTTCTTCCAAAGAATAAGCGTCTTTAAATTTCATGGCTGCAATCACCATCTGCAGTGATTTTGAAGCCCCCCAAAATAAACTCAGCCACTGTTTCCACTGTTTCCCCATCTATTTCCCATGAAGTGATGGGACCAGATGCCATGATCTTCGTTTTCTGAATGTTGAGCTTTAAGCCAACATTTTTACTCTCCTCTTTTGCTTTCATCAAGAGGCTTTTTAGTTCCTCTTCAATTTCTACCATAAGAGTGGTGTCCTCTGCATATCTGAGGTTATTGATATTTCTCCCAGCAATCTTGATTCCAGCTTGTGTTTCTTCCAGCCCAGCATTTCTCATGATGTACTCTGCGTATAAGTTAAATAAGCAGGGTGACAATATACAGCCTTGACGTACTCCTTTTCCTATTTGGAACCAGTCTGTTGTTCCATGTCCAGTTCTATCTGTTGCTTCCTGACCTGCATATAGGTTTCTCAAGAGGCAGGTCAGGTGGTCTGGTATTCCCATCTCTTTCAGAATTTTCCACAGTTTATTGTGATCCACACAGTCAAAGGCTTTGGCATAGTCAATAAAGCAGAAATAGATATTTTTCTGAAACTCTCTTGCTTTTTCCATGATTCAGCGGGTGTTGGCCATTTGATCTCTGGTTCCTCTGCCTTTTCTAAAACCAACTTGAACATCTGGAAGTTCACAGTTCACATATTGCTGAAGCCTGGCTTGGAGAATTTTGAGCATTATTTTGCTAGCGTGTGAGATGAGTGCAATTGTGCAGTAGTTTGAGCATTCATTGGCATTGCCTTTCTTTGGGATTGGAATGAAAACTGACCTTTTCCAGTCCTGTGGCCACTGCTGAGTTTTCCAAATTTGCTGGCATATTGGGTGCAGCACTTTGACAGCATCATCTTTCAGGATTTGAAACAGCTCAACTGGAATTCCATCACCTCCACTAGCTTTGTTCGTAGTGATGCTTTCTAAGCCCACTTGATTTCACATTCCAGGATGTCTGGCTCTAGGTGAGTGATCACACCATCGTGATTATCTGGGTCGTGAAGCTTTTTCGTACAGTTGTTCTGTGTATTCTTGCCACCTCTTCTTAATATGTTCTGCTTCTGTTAGGTCCATACCATTTCTGTCCTTTATCGAGCCCATCTCTGCATGAAATGTCCCCTTGGTATCTCTAATTTTCTTGAAGAGATCTCTAGTCTTTCCCATTCTGTTGTTTTCCTCTATTTCTTTGCATTGATCACTGAGGAAGGCTTTCTTATCTCTCCTTGCTATTTTTTGGAACTCTGCATTCAGATGCTTATATCTTTCCTTTTCTCCTCTGCTTTTCACTTCTCTTCTTTTCACTGCTATTTGTAAGGCCTCCTCAGACAGCCATTTTGCATTTTTGCATTTCTTTTTCTTGGAGATGGTCTGATCCCTGTCTCCTGTACAATGTCATGAACCTCATTCCATAGTTCATCAGGCACTCTGTGTATCAGATCTAATCCCTTAAATCTATTTCTCACTTCCACTGTATAATCATAAGCGACTTGATTTAGGTCACACCTGAATGGTCTAGTGGTTTTCCCTACGTTCTTCAATTTAAGTCTGAATTTGGCAATAAGGAGTTCATGATCTGAGCCACAGTCAGCTCCCAGTCTTCTTTTTGCTGACTGTATAGAGCTTCTCCATCTTTGGCTTCAAAGAATATAATCAATCTGATTTCAGTGTTGACCATCTGGTGATGTCCATGTGTAGAGTCTTCTCTTGTGTTGTTGGAAGAGGGTGTTTGCTATGACCAGTGCGTTCTCTTGGCAAAATTCTATTAGCCTTTGCCCTGCTTCATTCCATACTCCAAGGCCAAATTTGCCTGTTACTCGAGGTGTTTCTTGACTTCCTAATTTTGCATTCCAGTCCCCTATAAGGAAAAGAACATCTGTTTGGGGTGTTAGTTCTAAAAGGTATTGTAGGTCTTCATAGAACCGTTCAACTTCAGCTTCTTCAGCGTTACTGGTTGGGGCATAGACTTGGATTACTGTGATATTGAATGGTTTGCCTTGGAAATGAACAGAGATCATTCTGTCATTTTTGAGATTGCATCCAAGTACTGCATTTTGGACTCTTGTTGATCGTGATGGCTACTCCATTTCTTCTAAGGGATTCCTGCCTGCAATAGTAGATATAATGGTCATCTGAATTAAATTCACCCATTCCAGTCCATTTTCAGAGAAGGCAATGGCACCCCACTCCAGTACTCTTGCCTGGAAACTCCCATGGACGGAGGAGCCTGGTAGGCTGCAGTCCGTGGGGTCGCACAGAGTCGGACACAACTGAGCAACTTCACTTTCACTTTTCACTTTCATCCATTGGAGAAGAAAATGGCAACCCACTCCAGTGTTCTTGCCTGGAGAATCCCAGGGATGGTGGAGCCTGGTGGGCTGCCATCTTTGGGGTCGCACAGAGTTGGACACGACTGAAGCAACTTAGCAGCAGCAGCACCAGCAGTCCATTTTAGTTCACTGATTCCTAGAATGTTGATGTTCACTCTTGCCATCTCCTGTTTGACCACTTCCAGTTTGCCTTGATTCATGGACCTGACATTCCAGGTTCCTATGCAATATTGCTCTTTGCAGCATTGGACCTTGCTTCTATTACCAGTCACATCCACAACTAGGTATTGTTTTTGCTTTGGCTCCATCCCTTCATTCTTTCTGGAGTTATTTCACCACTGATCTCCAGTAGCATATTGGGCACCTACTGACCCAGGGAGTTACTCTTTCAAAATCCTATCATTTTGCCTTTTCATACTGTTCTTGGACCTATTTGGTTCTAATCTGTTTATGTCATGTCCTTGGGCTATGTCATTCTTTTAAGGTTGTGTCCCGCCCCCTTCCCTCCTATTGCAGGATGATGACTGATTTTGTCTAACATCTCATGAAACATTTGTGAGTAGCCTAAACAAAATTATTGGAAAAGAGCAGATTAAATAGATGAAAGTGGAACAAAATAATTTATAATTAGCTTTTCCATAATAGTGAGGTCTTATAAGCTCTGTCCATTTAAAAGTAATTTCTAAAATATTACAAGTTGAAATCTAGAATTGTGCTTAGTTAAGGTAAATAATGGAAGCATTAAAAATATAGATCATTTTAAAACAAGATAAAATACTGAAACATTCATAACTGAATATAAGTTTATCCACTTTTGGCTTCTTTATTTCAGAAAAAAACTAAAAATATTTGGGTCCTTTAGTAAATATGTTTGTGACACACTAAAAATTTTATTATGAGAAAGTATAGGTCTCTAGAAACTATACAAGGTATTTATAAATCTGCCAAGCCACAGAATGCTAATATTACAGGCAGTTTACAGTTGCTTACTTCTTAATTTTTAATACTTAGGTTTTTACTTAATTAAGTTTTTAAGGGTTAAGAATTCTAGTATATGAAGTCAAATCTGCTAGAAATAATTAGGGAAACATCTTCATATGCAAGGAAAATAGAATGTGTGCTATTGGTAAAAGAAATTATGAAGAATGGAGATGCCTTTTGTTGTTGTTGAGAAGGAAAAAATCCTAAAGATGATTCCAAAGATTTTGTCCTAAAGTGAGGCTGCTTGTTTCAGAATGGGAAAGAGAAAAAAAGCAGGATAAAATCTGAATGCAAAAAGAAACTTGTAAAAGGTTTGTGGAAAAGAAATCTTTGGAAAAGAATTTTAATGTGTAAGTTTATAATTAATTTAATTTAATTTAATACTTTTTAATATCAACAGTAAACTGGTACAAAATTAGAATTTTAGTTTTTCTGTCAAGGATGACTAAATATTGTTTCACAGTGATCTGAGATCCTGTTTGATTAAGTGCTTTAAAACTGATATTTTTGACACACTTCCCCAAAATAAACTCTAAATGAAGTTCTTTTCTTTTTTTTTTTCTTTTTATGCTGATCTAACTTTGGGATTTTTTCAGAAGGCCCCTAGAACGTCTCAAGAGATTCGTTTTCTCTCCTTATAAAAAGAGAGAGCTTAAACTAATTAGGCTTACTTGATATGTTATATTAAATGGGAAACATTTTCAAATAAGGAATAGTAAGTTTTCTTTATGTTGTGTTCGTATAAGCATCTTCAAGGAGACTCATAAAAAAGAAACTGACATGTACAGGTTTCTGATAACTTTAAGAGCATAAAACCAAACTGGGTAAGAATTTCCAGAACTAATGGAAAAATTAGATTCAAACAGAAAAATAATTAATAACATGGGACTCAATTTTTATGACTTCTTGTTTGAAATATTGCTGATTCTTTAATGCTTTGTTTTTCCAGACTTAAGTTTCCATAAGAAAACATTTTCTCTTAAGCTACTTAGAGTAATCTGGTAAAGTATAACTTTGTAAGCAAAGATGAAACATCAGCCCCCTACCTGATCACTCCAGAATTCAGAAATTCTTGACTATTCTTTTATTTTCATTAAAATATGTGTGTGTGTGAGTGTGTGTGTGTGTGTGAGTGTGTGTGTGTGTGTGAGTGTGTGTGTATATGTGTGTGTGTTAGTCGCTCAGTCATGTCTGACTCTTTGCGACCTCTTGAACTGTAGCCCACCAGGCTCCTCTGTCCATGGAACTCTCCAGTCAAGAATACTGGAGTGGGATGCCATTTCCTTCTCCATATATATTTACTTTGGGTCTTAGTTGCAGCATAGGGGATTTTTGTTTCAGCACACGGACTCTCTAGTTGTGGCACACGGGCTCTGGAGCTCGGGGGCTCAGTAGCTGCTATGCACGGGTTTAGTGGCATCGTGGCATGTGGGATCTTATTTTCCAAACCAGAGATCGAACTTTGTACCCTGCTTTGGAAGATTGGTTCTTAACCACTGGACACCAGTCAAGTCCCTTGACTTCTTTTCATGGCTAACATAGTTAATTATTTGCATAATTTCAATAAGGACCTCTTCTCCTTTAATAAGACACAGTTAGAAACATTGGCTATACCACTAAGACTTTGGCTGGAATGTCATCTTTGAGAGATGTGGATAGACTCAGACATGACCAGACTGTTTTAAGGAACTAAGATTGGCTTTTACAGAGACAATATAGCCCCTTGGAGAAACCTGATACTTTGCTTAGAAGGCTCCAGCAAAGCAGTCTTGAAAAGATCTTATGTGGTTGATCACTGTTCTTGCCGCATTTGTATAGATAATCAGGCCAAGTTTAATGGTAACAATTTACTTTTGCTGTAATTATCTTTTGTTTTAAAAAAATGAGGTCCTTGTAGAGAGAAGAAATTGTGTTGTTGGATTCTGGTCATGTTGATTGCCTTTGAGGTTTTGCTATATACCCATGACTGGACTGGGCCCTGAATTCTTCTAGTTTCCTTAGATATCTGCCTCCAGCTCTCCAAATGAACATTTCTAATTTTTCCCCCCTTCTTGGGAATCACTGAAAACAAAGCCTGAGCTTGACTTGTCTTGGAAGGGACTATGCCAGGTCCTTCTCACTACCCGGATGGCAGCTAAACTTCGGGGACTTGAACCTTAGGTAATGCATATCACCCATAAAGAAGCCTCCATCTGACATCTGGTCTTATACCAATGTTGGAGGCCACCTGAGATCAGAATAGCATAGAAGTTTACCAGAAAATGTCTCAGAGTCCCATTAGTTATGAGAAAAACCCATTCAGGGGCCCTGCCTTGGATATGGAGTATCTGTAAGGGCACTAACTTGATGGATTGTTGTTTACATTCTCATAGTCTCTTTAGAGTGGAAAGACAATTCAGACATTATTACTAGGATGGATATTAAAATAAAGGAGGATAGAAGGGAGCAGGAGTTATGAGAATCTTATAGTCTTTTGTTTTAGATAATATTTTGTCTGCTTGTATCTTTAATCTTTCATTAGCCATTTATAATGACCCTTTCAATGAAGCCATTTTGTAATTTTAAGGCTTTAGGAATTTTCTGCCCACCAATTAAAATAGATATCCCATTCCGTTTGATTGGGGGGGGGGGACTTGCTTTCAAATACACTTCTTAAATGAATGATCTTGTCTAATTAGAATGCTCCCCATTACAGCCATTATAATTCTCTCTCTTTTTTTTTTCCAGTAAGATTTTACCATCTCTCTAGATATTTATAACTTCCAGGACCACAGTTCTTTGACATGAAATAGGCAAGTGTGTCAAATGTGCTGTGCTCAGCTCTTTGGAAGTTAAGAGTTCTGTTTACTTATTTAGCTAAGACTTTGAGTCTCTAAGAGCCAATTAATACCTAAAAGTGATGTGCTGCTGGGTTGGGAATAGTGTAATGTTTTATAGTATGTCTCATTGCACAGAAATTGTGTTGAGGTTGGTGAGTGACCTAGTGTCGATCTAACTCATTTTCCATGACCAACTTCTCCTAATGTGAGAGTTTTGGGTGGCAAGTTTTAGGTGGCAAGCACTTTAACACTTTTTCAATGCTTGAGCCATGCTTACCAGGTTTTATAGGTTTTTGTCTTCCAAGGTTTCCACTAGAATCTACATCCATAGGAGGAAATGGAAAGAAAAAAGAAACCCAAGCTATAACTTAGAAGAATAGAATAAAATCATTTTTCCTTCCCTACAAAAGAAATGAAAAAGTTTAATCTCTCTTCCCTAACACTGGACATCTGATGGTATCTTATGGAGGGTAGGGACTAGGTTTAATTTCTCTCTGCATATGAAGCACTGGCCTGATGCCAATAGGCAATAAATGCTGTTAAACATCCATTTGGTGTTGCTGATCCTTGGTCCTTGTCTCATCTTCACAGTTCCTCAGGCTTTCTGTGGATCATTTGTGTTCTTGTGTGCTTGAGTTCAGGGTCTGGGGGCTTGAGCCCTTCTCTAAGGAAACTGACATTCTCTATACTGTTCACTGCCATTACAATCTGATGCTTCTCTTGCTTATGCTTCTTCCCATATAGCATCTTTTCCTAATGCTCCCAGTGTCTAAATTCTTTCCTTTAAGTGCTTTCTCTAGGCAGCTCCTCACACTCTTACTCCCAGAATTAACTCTTCTCTACCACCACAGTTATCTAAATCCTTTACTAATCACTCAGGCCAAACTGACAGTCGAGTGTCCATTTTTAAATGCTAATTGCTTTTGGGGTCTGAGCCCCTTCAGTCAGTGGTGTGCTCTATTACCTTTCGTTACTTATGTTTCACAAAGCCCGATAAATTTCCTTGTGCTCCCTCCCTCCCTCCAGCAGGGGGAACAGAAAGAATGCTCAAATAGTAGTAACAAATTATTTTCATGCAAGGGGCTTACAAATGAGAAGGAAGTAAATACCATCACAAAGCTGGGTCTCAAATCACCTAAGTCATGTTCTTCTCTGCAGAGAGTAGATGGGATCTTGTGAAAAATTCCTATTCCTGGGCTTTGCTTCAGTCCCATCAGGATCTTTGAATGTGAGTTCAGGACCTGAGTTTTAACAAACTACCCCTGATGATTCTTATGTTTACCAGTTTGAGAGCTATGGGAATAGTGTTTCAAGCCTGGGCCTTGGGACTAATTGGGTTTGATTGTTTTTGCTGCTGTTGTTACTTTTCCTACATAATTTTTCAAGTTGATATGTTGTGTTTCATCTTTATTCAGTTCAAGAAAGTTGGTTTGTTCGTTTCTTTCTTTTTCTCTTTTTGGCTGCAGCATGCAGGATCTTAGTTCCCCAACTAGGGACTGAACTTGCACCCCCTGCAGTAGAAGCACAGTCTTAACCACTGGATCACCAGGGAAGTCCCTGGGTTTGATTTTTGGCTTATTGCTTTACTTCTATGTGCTTCACTATATGTTATGTAAACTGGAGGCAACAATAGTCCCCACCTCAGAGGATTATTGTGGAGATAACTGAAGAAATATACTTAGCTTGGAGTTTGGCATACTGTGTGTGTGTGTTCAGTCATTTAGTCATGCCTTACTCTTTGCAACCCCATGGACTGTAGCCTACCAGCCTCCTCTGTCTGTGGGATTTTCCAGGCAAGAATACTGGAGTGAGTTGTCATTTCTTATTCCAGGGGATATTCCCAACTCAGGGATCAAACCCACATCTCTTGTGTTTCCTGCATTGGCAGATGGATTCTTTAGCATAGTGCCACCTGGGAAGCCCTTGGCATAAAGTAAGTGCTCAAAAAATAATCACTTTTGAAGAGGGAAGTGCTTCTTTACAACCCTCGATGTTTCCTTCTGTGTGGGGGGAGCTCCATTAACATAACACTCTCAGCACAACTCCACCCCATCAGTCAAGGTGGAGAGGAAGGGTATCACACTGATCAAAGCAGCAAGAGCACAGTGGCCATGCCCGGCTCAGTTGCTTCTCTTTCCTCTTAGGAATGAACTAGCCCAAAAGAGTACAAACCCTCCCTGTTCCTCCAGAGACAGACTGTTTTTGTACGAGAATTGGGTGCAAGGGTGTCAGAGAAAGAGGCGGGAATGGAAAAGGAGAAGAAGCATATGTAACCCTGATCCATCCTGATTCACACTTCCCAGCCCCAGCTCTGCTAAACCCAGGGTTCGGTAGTGGGAAGCTGTAGTGACCTAGCTCCAGTTACCGTCACTGCCGGTGGCCCACTGGAGACCTGGTGTTTCCCATCTCCTTGACTTTGGGCTTTTCTGGTTTAGAGGTCCAGGTTCCAGGTTCCCACCAGAGAATATAACAAAAGAACCACTGAACTATAAGTAATGGCTACTGGCAGGGTACTTGGGGCTCGCTGCGCCAAGGGACTTGGGAAGAAGTACAGTTACCATCTTGGCAAGAGAAATTGACCCTGGCCCATAAGAGGAGGTAGGGCTGCTGTACACATTGGCACAATGGGCATACAAAGGAATCTGGTGCCCAGGTCATCTGTTTGCCTCTCTTGGCATCCCCTTGACCAATTTTTCATGGTAAATGGACAACTTTAGCAACCACAGCCTAAGGAAGGCATGGCACCCAGAGAAAAGATCATCAAGGATGCGAGTCTCATCACACCACCTGTACAGCCACTTAGACCAGCAGAGGTGTTTTCTGAGGATGAGGGAGACAGTGAGTACCAGCTGTGGTCTCAAGACCAGCTCCTGTGATGATGGGGCTGTAGTTTGTCCCACTAGTGTTTTCCTTCTATGCCTTTGCCAGGAAAAGAAGCCTGGCAGCATTATGGAAAAGTTGCTTCCAGAAATTGAATAAAGTAGATTCACACAGTGGACACTCTCATGAGTGGCCAGGATTTTCTTTGAGGACAAAACAACTCTTCCCCTTCTGCTGTAGATGTTGCTGGTTGACAGCCCTCAGCCAATAGTCTTCTCTAGGGATTGTCTTTAACTGAATATCGCCATCTTCCAAAGTCACACCCCTTGCCAGGGGTAGCTTGAGTCCTAGACTGGCCTATATAAAAGTATAAAGACCAACTGTGCTCCAACTGAGACCTCTGAATAGCCCTCATCATTGCTTCTTTCCTCTCTGCTAACCCTGCTTTCTTTCAATTTTCTCCTATGGTTGTAGATCACAAGAGGATTCCCTAATAGACTTCCTGCAATCTAATCTCCAGCTCAGATTTCGCTTCCCACCATGTGCAACAGAAACCCATTTGCTCTCACTAAGCAATGTTGTCCAGTCTAGGCCTTATCCACACTAAGATGCTATCTGGCCTACATCTACCTTACTCTTTGCCTGATTTCTGATTCAGAATCTGGACAGGATTGCAAACACTGTTGGACTGCTTGCAGTGGACTTGCATGATGACTGCTTCAAAATCCCACAAGTCGGGCTTCCCTGGTAGTCCAGTGATTGAGAATCTGCCTTGCAATGCAGGGAACACCAGTTCCATCCCTGATCCAGGAAGATCCCACGTGCGTTGGAGCAGCTAAGTCACAACTACTGAGCCTGCTGTCTAGAGTCCTCAAGCCACAACTGCTGAGCTTGCATGCTGCAACTACTGAAGGCTGAGTGCCCTAGATAGAGCAGGTGCTCCACAATAAGAGAAGCCCCCACAACCGGAAGCTCATGAACCGCAACAAAGAGTAGCCCCCCTCTTGCCACAACTAGAGAAAGCCCCTGTGCAGCAACAAAAACTCAGTGCAGCCAAAAAAACAATAAAATAAAATTATAAGTCTTGAAAAAAAAATACCAGAAGTCATTATCAGAAAATCAAGGAAAGGCCAGTGAACAGAGGCAAGCAGGACACCAATGCTATCTCTGTCATATGGACCATCATTTATAGAACAAGAACCAGGCCAAGAGTCTAGGGTTCGGGAAAGTCAGGAATGGACTCAACCATGGTGAGAGGAATTTTTTTTAATTTTTTAGTATTTATTTTTATTTATTTGGCTGTGCTGGGATGTTGTTATGGCACACGGAATCTTTAGTTGTGGCATGTGGGATCTAGTTCCCCAACCAGGGGTCAAACTTGGGGCCCCTGCTTTGGGAACATGGAGTCTTAGCCAGTAGACCACCAGGGAAGTCCTGCAAGGGAATTTAATTTCATGCTTAATTTCATGCTTCATCCTTTATAAGCAGCCTCACTGTGGAGCATCTTACAGCCAAGGATCAGGCCAAGAATTTCCTGACAATAATAAAGGATGAGGTGTTCAAATGTGCCTGATAACTTCATCGTCTGGCCAGTCATGAGCAGTAGGGTCTAGTGAGAATAACACGGGCTTGGGACAAGAGTGACCACTGTCTGACTCCCAGTTTCCCTATCATGACCCCAAACAAGCTGCTTAACTTTGCTGAGCCTCCTTTCCTCATCTGCTAAATAAAATAAGAACCTTTCAGAGTTGGTGGGAGGATTAAATAAGATAATGTATGTAAAGCTCCTAGCACAGAGCCTGGCTTTCAACAACCGATAGGCATTTGAATTTTTCCATAAAGAGTTTTTAAGCTTTTCAATGTGATGAGTTATGACTGGTCTCTCCTAGCCGATTCATTTACCTCCCACTGTGCCATTTCTAAATAAGGAGACTGTTTACACTTGGGCAGAGCGAGACGTGAGTTTTTGGGCAGCTATGTAGGGCAGGGAGCTATCTAATGAGCATGGTTTATTTTTATCCACCACTTCTACATTTTGGACGTCACCATTTTGATACAGTTCAGCCCTTCCGGTAAAATGATATTTCCTGCTCACCTGCAAAAGGTGAGTTATATAATGCCACTTAGTCTCAAAGGACAGAAGGCAAGCAGCTCCAAACAGAGTGAGGTGTTGAAGCACAACTTAAGGGCATGTGAGATCAGGAGGCCAGAAGGCCAGGCTGGAATGGACAAGATGATGACATGGCCAGGGCTAGGATCTATGCTGGGACAGTGCAAGAAATGAAGAAAGAGAGTTCCTTGGTTCAACAGCAATTCTTGAGTCATCTTCCCAGAGTCCATTGCAAGAAAACAAGGATAATAATTCAGAGAAATACTTTACCTCAGGAGGAGGAAATGCTGGGAGAAAATATCAAAGGGATTTGAAAAATAGAAGTTCAAGGCTGTCACCAGGGAAGACTCACCCCTCTGCCCACCCCTTTGGCACCATATCCTTCAGGCTTCTGTTGACAATAGAATTTTTGTCCCCACATCCCTGGGCTTCAGCTTTGGAAAATGATTTACCTGAACAAGAGAGGGAGCAAGACAAGTAAGAGCTTCCTAAGGATCCTGGACCCCTGGCTCCACCTGAACTGGCTCCTTCAGAAGACTGAGGGGTCTTCAGACCAGACTGGACTGGCATCTGGAGGGACAGGCCCATCCAACCACCTAGGGAGTGGCCTTGTCAGCTGCTCTGGTCTGTTTTTCTCTGTACACAAAGTTTTCACCTGAACAAATCCAAAATTCCTCTGAATTTTGATTCTCGGTCCCCAACTTCCTTTCTCTTTACCTTTTTACCATTTTTCCACCTTCTACCACAGACACTGTCTAAGGACAGAAGCTTGAAGGGGATTTTCTTCTCTGAAATCTCCGGGATGGTCTACTGGTTAGCACTCATCTGATTGCACAATGGAAAGCTTTGTCCTGTGCTGAATGCATTCCCATGCCCCGAGAGTGGAAAGGAGCTCAGGTGATCGAGAGGACACTGGTGACTATGTCTGTGTGCATGCTCAGTCTCTCAGTCATGTCTGGCTCTTTTGTGATGCCATGGATTGTAGCCTGCCAGGCTCCTCTGTCCATGGGATTTCCCAGGCAAGAATACTGGAGTGTGCTGCCATTTCCTTCTCCAGGGGATCTTCCTGACCCAGGGATCAAACCTGGGTCTCCTGCATCAGCAGGTGGATTCTTTACCACTGTGCCACCTGGGAAGCCCCTCGTGACCCTGACCCTCCTGCAATCATAGCCCTGGCACCTAGGCTACCCTCAAAACCCTTTCCCTTCTGATTACATCAGTATATGCATCAGAAGGGGCCCTTGGGCAAAATTACCTATGACAATAATAATAATAATGCCATCAATTGAGCACCATGACATGAAGGGCTTCTCATCCATTACTTTATTTAATCCTCACAACACCCCTATGAAAGTAGATATTATTGTTTTTCCATTTAGCAGATTACCAAACCAAGATTTGGAAAGGATAAATAACTTGTTCAAGTTGTGTAGGTAGTAAGTGACAAAGCCAAGGCTGACCCTCAGTTCCAGCTGATGGCAGACCCTAAGCTCTTAACCACACTTAACTCTGTGGAACCTCGGGTGTTTCTGAATAAAGGATCCAGGTACATACTTCAGCCCTCATGCCCCTTCCTCCAGAAAGCTTTCCTTAGTCTCTCCCCTCCCACCTCCAGTTCCCCTATTCCCAGGCCACGTCTTGCTCACAACTGCATTGCTTCGTGGGCTGATGAGTCTGCTTCCCACAGTAGAGGGAGGATCTTGCTCGGCTCTTGAAAGAGAAGACTATCTTACTCATTCTTATATCCTTGAACCCTGTGAGAACCTGATCCAGAGAGGGGCTGAACCTAAAGGCTTTCAGGTTTTCCCAGAGACTGGATCTACCACGTAAGCCCTTGAGCGGTGCAGGACTGAGGAGGTAGGTGGAAGAAGAAATGGGACTGAAAATCAACCCATCTGGAGCCACATTCACCAAAAGTAGGTTGTTGTGGTGGTTTAGTCACTAAGTCATGTCCGACTCTTTTCAACCCCATGAATTGCAGCATGCCAGGCTTCCCTGTCCTTCACTGTCTCCTGGAGTTTGCTCAAATTCATGTCCATTGAGCCCATGATGCTATCTAGTCATCTCATCCTCTGTCGCCCACTTTTTCTCCTGCCCTCAATCTTTTCCTGCATCAGGGTCTTTTCCAATGAGTCAGCTATTCGCACCAGGTGCCCGAAGTATTGGAGTTTCAGCATCAGTCCTTCCAATGAATATTCAGAGTTTATTTCCTTTAGGACTGACAGGTTTGATTTCTTTGCAGTCCAAGGGACTGTCAAGAGTCTTCTCTAGCACCACAATTTGGAAGCATCCATTCTTCAGTGCTCAGCAAGTGGATTACTTTTCTTAATGGCCACAAAGGTGCCCTTGGGATAGCTCAGCCACTCTGAACTGGGAATTAACAGTTTGACAGTTGGAATCCACATCATACAGCCCAGATGCTTCCAATCCTGTTTGTTTTAGGCAATCCAGTTATGAAGTTTCATCACGGGGATATTACAGACTGAATGTTTGTATCTCCCCCAAATTAGTATGTTGAAATCCTGTCCCTCAGTGTGATGGTATTAGAAGGCAGGGCCTTTGGGAGCTAATTAGGGTTAGATGAGGTCATGAAGGTGGGGCCCCCATGAATGGGATTAGTGCCCTCCTAAGCATATTGAAAAGCAGAGACATTACTTTGCCAACAAAGGTCTGTCTAGTCAAGGCTATAGTTTTTCCTGTGGTCATGTATGGATGTGAGAGTTGGACTGTGAAGAAAGCTGAGTGCCAAAGAATTGATGCTTTTGAACTGTGGTGTTGGAGAAGACTCTTGAGAGTCCCTTGGGCTGCAAGGAGATCCAACCAGTCCATTCTGAAGGAGATCAACCCTGGTTGTTCTTTGGAAGGAATGATGCTAAAGCTGAAACTCCAGTACTTTGGCCACCTCATGTGAAGAGTTGACTCATTGGAAAAGACTCTGATGCTGGGAGGGATTGGGGGCAGGAGGAGAAGGGGACAACAGAGGATGAGATGGCTGGATGGTATCACCGATTTGATGGACGTGAGTTTGAGTGAACTTTGGGAGTTGGTGGTGGACAGGGAGGCTTGGTGTGCTGTGATTCATGGGAGCGCAAAGAGTCGGACACGACTGAGCAACTGAAATGAACTGAAGAGTCGCAAGAGAACTTACATCTCTCTGCTCTGCACCCAGTGAGGATATAAGAAGTCAGTAGACCTCAACACAGAAAAGGGTGTCCATAGGGCTCAGTCTTGCAGGCGCCCTGATTTCAGACTTCCAGCCTCCAGAGTGGTGAGAAATAAGTGACTGTTGTTTATCAGTCACTCAGTCTATGATACTTTGTTATAACAGCCCAAACAGACTAAGACGAGATGTGATCTAAGGTGCCTAGTTTGGTTCAACCACTTATGGTTTTCAAGATAAATGTCCTGAGTAGGTCAAGTTTATTTTTCTCCATCCTGTCTGAGACCTTGAAGTCCCAGCAAGAGCATGTAGCTGTGAATTTCCTGAAGCAAGCAGCTCAGGCCTGAGTCGCTCTCTCATCTCCTCTGACAGCCCGAACTTAGTTCCTTTCAATTATATGCATGAAAAATAGCATTTAAACCAGTAAACCCTCATCCCAGCATAGTCTTACATTATTCAAAACCAGAGTAATGATCCTTTAAATAGAATCATAAGCTTCACCTCTCTGTCACCGTGTCCTTACCTTTCAAACTGAGAACCAACATCACCAAAAACAGAGACACTATTCTTAGCTATTTCAATAGTTTCTTATAAAATCAGCTAAATATAAAAGGTGCTGGTTATTCATTTCACCATTTGGGCCAACTAAGAGCGGTGGGTGTCTCCTGGACACCAAGATAAAATTCAGTCTCTAAAGCTCATTTCGGTTGCTGGGTTAGCCCCATGCACCGCACAATGCAAAGCATGGGCTCTGGGGCCAAATTCATCAGCCAGGTGCCTGGCTTACACTGTATGGCCTCACTTCCTTGACTTAGTGTCCTCACCTGCTAATATAGGGAGGGTGATGGCACCTTGCCTGTAGGATTACAGTGAGGGTTTAGCAAAATACTCCCAGTGAAGTACTTAGCATGGTGCCAAGCGTGTAGAAATGCTTACGTGTAATCAAAACCCTTTTTTAAAAAATCATTCCTGTCTGAGATACAACTAAAATTATTCCAAAGAGATTGGGCCCTTTTAAAAATGTAATCAGCGGAGAGTTAGTTTTGTGAATTGTCAGAAATTACGCCTGACACATCTGCAGAAGCCGAGAGACTGTAAATAAGTTCACCGTATGAGCCTGAGAGACACAGAGCAAAGCTGTGGTTCCGCCCGTCTCCTTTTCCCAGCTGGGACAGCTGAACAGAAGAATCAGTCCATTTATTGTCATCGTTCTCATGCCCAGCACTTGCTCACTCTCCCATTTTATTCCCCAGGGTGACCTGCAGGCCTGGTAGGTGACACCGTTGATTCCAGCTGTGCTTGGATTCTCTGAGCAACCAGACCATGTGGTCTTGGGTAAACTCCCTATCTGTTCAACTCACTCATGGGACTGAGGGTCTTGGGGGTCATCTTAGGGATCCTGGGCCCCCCATGGGCGGTGGTAGAGGGGAGCACACCTGAGCCTGGGCCAGGTGAGCTGCTGAGTCGAAACATAAGTACCAAGAGGAGGTGCTCTTGCCCAGGAAGTCTCAGTTTGAAAACTGAAAGTGTTAATCATTCAGTCATGTCTCATGGACAGAGAAGCCTGGGGGCTATAGTATATGGGGTCACAAAGAGTCAGACATGACTGAGCGTCTGAGCATACATCCTGACATACAGTTAATGTCTGAATCTTTACGATGCTATGGACTGTAGCCTGCTGGGCTCCTCTGTCCTCGGAATTCTTCAGGCAAGAATACTGGAGTGGGTAGACATTCTCTTCTCCAGGGGATCTTCCTGACCCAGGCATCGAACCTGAGTTTCCTACATTGCAGGCAGATCCTTTACCATCTGAACTACCAAGGAATCCCTTGAGGACTGAAAGTCCTGGGCAGACTGGGGTGGCTGGCTACCCGAGGAGAATCCTGAAGGTCCCTTCCCAGGTGGTGCCTGGGCAGAGGCGTCAGTCGTGTCAGGATAGACACTAGACCCACAGCACTGACCCCAGACCTTCTGATGGTGTAGTCACAGCCCTTCAGGGAAATCAGTGCTAGTCACCAGGCTCTGGCCTGGTGTAAGACCTTTGATATGCTTAGGAATCATGTTTATTTCATCTTTCTGTTTCCTCCAGACTACCTGTCCTTTCAGGCTGTGTGCTCACCTTGGAATCCCCTTGCCACTCTGCTCTGAGCTCTCACCACGATGGGCCCTGGCTTTGCCTTTTGGAACCAGAGAAGAACCAAAGGTTCTGGGAGTCAGGTCCCAACTCTAGGTCAAATTCTCATATTTAGAATCCAGGGGGCTGTATGGGCTACAGGTTCAGAGCCCATGAGACTCTATCTTGGCCTCATCCGAAACTAAGTGTGCATCAGAGCAACGAGTTTAGCTCTTGATTTGCTCAGAGGTGTGTGAGGGGTGAGGTGTATGGCAGAAAAAGTCTTGCCCAGGGTGAAACCAAGTCAGAATGGTGGAACTTTCTCCAGAACACTCCTTTCTTGTCTTTGTTAGCATCCCACCCACCTTTACTCTCCGAGGTCTTAACAAGCCCCTATGAGGGCACCTGCCCCTATGAAACTCCCCTGAGAAGCCTCCCCATTCCTCCCTCCCACTCTTCAGCCCCTACTATAAACTCTTAATGTTATCAGAGATTGTACCACAAAAATGCACACTTAATGATCATGAACTCCGTATTGCAAAATTCAGACTTAAATGAAGAAAGTAGGGGAAAACCACTAGAACATTCAGATATGACCTAAATCAAATCCCTTACAATTATACAGTGGAAGTGACAAATAAATTCAAGGGATTATATCTGATAGACAGACTGCCTGAACTATGGATGGAGGTTCGTGACATTGTACAAGGGGCAGACCAAGACCATCCCCAAGAAAACTAAATGCAAAAAGGCAAAATGGTTTTCTGAGGAGGTCTTACAAATAGCTGAGAAAAGAGGAGAAGCTAAATGCACAGTTACAAAGAATAGCATCATCTGAATGCACAGTTACAAAGAATAGCAAGGAGAGATAAGAAAGCCTTCCTTAGTGATCAGTGCAAAGAATTAGAGGAAAACAATGGAATGAGAAAGAGTAGAGATCACTTCAAGAAAGTTAGAGATACCAAGGGAACATTTCATGCAAAGATGGGCTCAGTAAAGGACAGAAATGGTATAGACCTAACAGAAGCAGACGATATTAAGAAGAGGTGGCAGGAATTCACAGAAGAACTATACAAAAAAGATGTTAATGACCCAGATAACCATGATGCTGTGATCACTCAGCTAGAGCCAGACATCCTGGAATGTGAAGTCAAATGGGTTTTAGGAAGCATCACTACAAACAAAGCTAGTGGAGGGGATGGATTTCCAGTTGAGCTTTTTCAAATCCTGAAAGATGATGCTGTCAAAGTGCTGCACTCAGTATGCCAGCAAATTTGGAAAACCCAGCAGTGGCCACAAGACTGGAAAAGGTCTGTTCTCATTCCAATCCCAAAGAAAGGCAATGCCAAAGAATGCTCAAACTACCGCACAATTGCACTCATCTCACATGCTAGCAAAGTAATGCTTAAAATTCTCCAAGCCAGGCTTCAACAGTACATGAACCTAGAACTTCCAGAAGTTCAAGCCGGATTCAGAAGATGCAGAGGAACCAGAGGTCAAATTGCCAATATCTGTTTGATCATAGAAAAAGCAAGAGAGTTCCAGAAAAACATGTACTTCTGCTTTGTTGACTATGCCAAAGCCTTTGAATGTGTGGATCACCACAGACTGTGGAAAATTCTTCAAGAGATGGGAATAACACATCATCTTACCTGCCTCCTGAGAAATATGTATGCAGGTCAGGAAGTAACAGTTAGAACTGGATGTGGAACAACAGACTGGTTCCAAATTGGGAAAAGAGTACGTCAAAGCTATATATTGTCACTCTGTTTATTTAACTTCTAAGCAGAGCACATCATGTGAAATGCCAGGCAGGACCAAGCACAATCAGGAATCAAGATTGCTGGGAGAAATATCAATAACCTCAGATATGCAGATGACACCACTCTTAGGCAGAAAGTGAAGAAGAACTAAAGAGCCTCTTGATGAAAGTGAAAGAGGAGAATGAAAAAGCTGGCTTAAAACTCAACATTCAGAGAACAAAGATCATGGCATCTGGTCCCATCACTTCAAGGCAAATAGATGGGGATACAGTGGAAACAGCAACAGACTTTATTTTGGGGGGCTCCAAAATCACTGCAGATGGTGACTGCAGCCATGATATTAAAAGATTACCCTTGGAAAATAGTTATGACAAATCTAGACAGCATATTAAAAAGCAGAGACATTACTTTGCCAACAAAGGTCCATCTAGTCAAAGCTAGATTTTTCCAGCAGTCGTGTGGAAAGAGTTGGACTATAAAGAAAGCTGAGCACCGAAGAATGGATGCTTTTGAACTGTGGTGTTGGAAAAGACCCTTGAGAGTTCTTTGGACTGAAAGGAGATCCAACCAGTCCATCCTAAAGGAAATCAGTCCTGAATATTCATTGGAAGGACTGATGCTGAAGCTAAAGCTTCAATATTTTGGCCACCTGATGTGAAGAACTGACTCACTGGAAAGACCCTGATGCTGGGAAAGATTGAAGGCAGGAGGAGAAGGGGATGACAGCGGATGAGATGGTTGGATGGCCTCACCGACTTGATGGACATGAGTTTGAATAAGCTACGGCAGTTGGTGATGGACAGGGAAGCCTAGCATCCTGCAGTCCATGGGGTCACAAAGATTCAAACACGACCGGGCAGCTGAAATGAACTGAACTGAGCTGAATGACTGTCTTAAGACGACCCTTTCAGGGATCACTGGTGTAGTTCATTTTCAGAGACGTTTGTCTGAACATGTAGAAGCCAGAGAAAGTCCCATTATGTAGGGGAAATTAAAAAAGACTTTCTTGTTTTGTTCCTTAATTATTTCATGTTAATTTTGTTTTCTCAATACTGTTTCAAGTTCATTCAGGAATAAGAAGCTTGTCTTATTTATCATACTCCCTCTTTTTTTAAACCTTCACAGCATCTATCTAGGTGTCAGAAAGCTAAAAAGGACTCAGTAAATACAATCAGAGGATGTTGAATGAATTCTGAATATACCATGGCTCCAGCATGATACCTCACAGACCAAAACTCAACAAGTGTTTGTTGAAAGAAAGAATGAACACTCCTATCTCTTGGAAATGGATCCAGCTTATCCAAATTTGCTATTCACTGGCTTGGTGAATAAGAATTCACCAGAAACAATACAAATATAAATGTATGGAATGAAACAATAATATAATAGAGTGGGATGTAGCCCTTGGTAGTTAAATGATTTCTCTACTTTTTATGGGGAGATTCTGGCTCATTATCTTCTCATTCATTGGCAAAGGGAGCTGAATGTATATTTGAAATACACATCTACCCTTCCTCTGGGATTTTTCCTTGTGTCAACTCTTAAAAACCCCCTGCTTCTTCAGTAGCTATAAGACAAGCCACAGGATGGCAAATTTTAATATGAAAAAATAGTGGCATACATTTAAACTGCTGATATTCTGAGAAAAAATCTTTCATAGTACTTTTCATTCTGTTAGCTGCTGTCTACACATTGCACAAATAGATTTCTATTTACTAATGGTGGTAATTAAGGCAAAGTCTTAAACTTAACCAAATGATTGCTTACTCCAGCAGATATGCAAATCAATTTTCCTGTCATGTTTAATTTTTCCATCTAGTCTGTTATGTGGTTCCCATAGTCTCAGAAGGAACAGCCTCTGTACTATGATACCAATCTTCCTGGCTATATATGAAAACCTAACTGGCAATAACAGAGAGATTCTGCTTTAAAAAAAAAAAATGAAAAGAATGACAGGAAATTCCTAGCCAGGTAACCTTCAACATCACTGTTCTCAGTGTCTTAATTTATAAAATAAGCATGTATGCTCAGTCACTGAGTCGTGTCTGACTCTTTGGGACTCCATGGATTATAGCCACTCAGCTCCTCTGTCCATGGAATTCTCCAGCCAAGGATACTGGAGCAGGTTGCCATTTCCTTCTCCAGGGGATCTTCCCACCCCAGGAATTGAACCTGCATCTCCTGAGTCTCCTGCATTGGCAGGCACATTCTTTGACCACTGACCCACTTGAGAAGCCAAAATAAGCATCAGTTCAGTTCGGTTCAGTCGTTCAGTCATATCCGACTCTTTGTGACCCCATGAATCGCAGCACGCCAGGCCTCCCTGATTTTTCAATTAAATGTAATCGTATGCAGTGCACTTAACCTTGAACATAGACTATAATTGCTCAAGAAATGTTAGCCATTGTAATAATAATTATAAAATATATTAAGAAAGTATACATTGTTGTTATTATTGTTGTTGCTAATGCTGAAGGGAAAATTTTGTGGAACTGGAGCCTGAGATGACCATATTAGGCCTCAAACACTTGCAGAAAGAAAGGAACTAGAAAGAAGCAGGGATGAAAGAGATCACTGCTTCCTACCTTCCCATTTCGGCTTCCACTGGTTTCTTGCTCTCAGAAATACATGAAATTGAATCTGCTGCCTTTAAGTACATGCCCTGTGGAAGTCAGTGCCTTTTGACCAACTGACTTGGGGTAAAAGTTGAGCCCCCAGGGAAAGACTTACTCAGTGTGAGATTGTAGCAGTTGTGTGTGTGTGTTTGTGTGTGTTGGGGCAGAGAGGGTTGGAAGTCATACATTTTTATATCTTTAGGAGAAACACAAAAAGGGTAAGAGAAAGGGAGAGGAAAGGGGTGAAGGTCAAAGACTCCATGATATGACTTCCTTTTGCTTCTCCTCCATCTTACGTAAAATTACTAAACTCACAAAATAATCGAGACACATAAATTGGAGAGGTGGAAGCCAGTGATGGGGCAAGGATTTATTTTCATACTAAAGTATTGGGATAAGGGCTGTCCAGGTAGCCTGAAAGCACAGAAGCAGAGAGCAGGAGGAACAACAAACGTCAAGTGCACAAATAAACTGTGGAGTGGACTTTCAGAGTTTCCAAGAGCTACAACACTGAGGCTTGGGGACAGCTGAGTCTCTGAGCCACTGAAGATCCGATAGGCATCTTGGATTGATGCATGGATGGACAGATGGATTGATGGATCCATGCATGGATCTAGCCAATGATGGATGCATGCATGCATGCATGCATGGAAAGATGCATGGATGAAGACAGAGGTAGAAAAATGTGTAAACTCCTTGAAGGCTAAGAGCAACAGCTTCATCTTATTCATTTTTGTACATTCAGTGTTATACATGGCAGATATTTTCTAAATTCTTATTGAATAGATGAGTGATAAACGAATGACTGAATAAATTAATTTGCAAGTACTAATCTTTTAATATACATTCTATCTATCCATTCACTGTTATCGTTATGCTGAAACATATGTTTATTTTATAAGCTTACATATATTTCAAGGTTGAAGATGATATTCCATCAGCTTAACTATACTTACCATAAAGCAATGATTTAGTGCTTACAGAAGACATAATCTTTCCTTCTGGTCCACCAGACAAACACTTATGTTCCATCTTCATTTTCTGCCATCCATCTGGGGACAAGGCAGTGGGAGAGGAGATTGCAGAATGATGTAACCAGCTAATGCAGCAATACATCGCCAGCCTGAGCAAGGCAGGAGCTACTACAAAGGAGCTGACTTGGTCTGTGAAGTGTATTCTGATTCTCTGTCTCAGGCTTCTCCAGATTTCTGGACCTGAACATACCATTCGGCTCTGCCTATCTGAACAGCTCTCATCATTGGCTAGATGTGAGAGTCTCCTGACTGTGAAGTTCTAAATCAGGCACGGACTCTGCTGTCTCTACACATATCCACACACAGCTCTCTTGGTCTGCACTGGAGCAATAAGGATCTGCCAACTGCTGCAGATTAATTTTATTTAGGCATCTTTTTTTTTTTCCTAATCACACAGATAATTTCAATAAAAAAGAAATCACTCCAATACCAGCTGTCAGCCTCAGTGTAGTCCTGGTAATTATCACCTTGTCAGACCTTGGAATCTTCCTACATGCTATATCATGGTTCTGAGTTCATCTGAATTTATGCATTATTTGCAGAGATAATGACACCTATCAGATCACCTTTTAACTTCATTTGAAATGAAATTAACTGCCAAGGAGACCATAATGACTTATAGGAAGACGTTCTAAGCCTTAAAATAGCAAACTGATTTCCTCTCTCCTTTCCCTATTCTGCCTTTCCTTCACTTTTCTCTCCAATTAGCCTGCCACTTCCTTCATCATCTCATTGGAGTCTTAGAAGGGCAGGAAACTGGAGGGGCCAGATCATTTAAAAAAAAAAAAAAGATATTCACTCGTGTGTGTGTGTGTAGACAAGCTGCTGATTCTAATTTCAAAGGATGGCATTTTACATCTTCCTGTTCTATTTCTTCCCCTGTCAACACCTCACTTAATGCTAGTGAGGTTCTAGAAGGCAATCCGCAAAGATGAAAATCAAACGAAATGAAAATTATAAATAGAATTAACCTCTTTTCCCTTCTTTCCCCTTTCCCTTTCATTGCCTAGAAATTAGACTTATCATCGCTTAACTCTAGCCCAGAACTTTTGCCTCAGACCCCTCTGTCCTATTTCCTTTTAAATATCTCACCTCAACGACCAATTGATCTTCAGAGTCAACATATCTGTGGTGGGGACTGCTACACATTCACCAAAACCCACCTCAACTACATTTCCCAGTGTTCCATATGGGTGGATGTGGCTATATGACCAAGTTCTAAGCAAAGGAAAGTTGAGAAGTGATGTGGATCAGTACCAAGCCTGACTGACACTTTGCAGAACCTGTCATGTGACACTGCCTGTTCTTTGGCTATCTGTTGACTGCATGGAAGGAATTCTAAAGACCTTGAATAGGTTGAGGAGCCACAAGATGGGAGGGGCCACAAGATGGAAGGAGCCTGGGCCTCTGGATGAGCTTGTGGGAGGCTCTCTGGCTGGGAACTCCTGCATTGAACTAGGATGTGAACCGGAAATAAACTTCCATTGTATTCAGGATTTATCTGTTACCATGCTTTGGTTACCATTATAGGGGACTGGAATGCAAAAGTAGGAAGTCAAGAAACACCTGGAGTAACAGGCAAATTTGGCCTTGGAATGCAGAATGAAGCAGGGCAAAGACTAATAGAGTTTTGCCAAGAAAATGCACTGGTCATAGCAAACACCCTCTTCCAACAACACAAGAGAAGACTCTACACATGGACATCACCAGATGGTCAACACCGAAATCAGATTGATTATATTCTATGCAGCCAAAGATGGAGAAGCTCTATACAGTCAACAAAAACAAGACCAGGAGCTGACTGTGGCTCAGACCATGAACTCCTTATACCAAATTCAGACTTAAATTGAAGAAAGTAAGGAAAACCGCTAGACCATTCAGGTATGACCTAAGTCAAATCCCTTATGATTATATGGTGGAAGTGAGAAATAGATTTAAGGGCCTAGATCTGATAGATAGAGTGTCTGATGAACTATGGAATGAGGTTTGTGACATTGTACAGGAGACAGGGATCAAGACCATCCCCATGGAAAAGAAATGCAAAAAAGCAAAATGGCTGTTTGGGGGAGGTCTTATAAATAGCTGTGAAAAGAAGAGAGGTGAAAAGCAAAGGAGAAAAGGAAAGATATAAGCATCTGAATGCAGAGTTCCAAAGAATAGCAAGGAGAGATAAGAAAGCCTTCTTCAGCGATCAATGCAGAGAAATAGAGGAAAACAACAGAATGGGAAAGACTAGAGATCTCTTCAAGAAAATTAGAGATACCGAGGGACCATTTCATGCAAAGATGGGCTCGATAAAGGACAGAAATGGTATGGACCTAACAGAAGCAGAAGATATTAAGAAGAGGTGGCAAGAATACACGGAAGAACTGTACAAAAAAGATCTTCACGACCCAGATAATCATGATGATGTGATCACTAATCTAGAACCAGACATCTTGGAATGTGAAGTCAAGTGGGCCTTAGAAAGCATCACTACGAACAAAGCTAGTGGAGGTGATGGAATTCCAGTTGAGCTGTTTCAAATCCTGAAAGATGATGCTGTGAAAGTGTTGCACTCAATATGCTAGCAAATTTGGAAAACTCAGCAGTGGCCACAGGACTGGAAAAGGTCAGTTTTCATTCCCATCCCAAAGAAAGGCAATGCCAAAGAATGCTCAAACTACCGCACAATTGCACTCATCTCACATGCTAGTAAAGTAATGCTCAAAATTCTCCAAGCCAGGCTTCAGCAATACGTGAACCGTGAACTCCCTGATGTTCAAGCTGGTTTTAGAATAGGCAGAGGAACCAGAGATCAAATGGCCAACATCCGCTGGATCATGGAAAAAGCAAGAGAGTTCCAGAAAAATATCTATTTCTGCTTTCTTCACTATGCCAAAGCCTTTGACTGTGTGGATCACAATAAACTGTGGAAAATTCTGAAACAGATGGGAATACCAGACCACCTGACCTGACTCTTGATAAATCTGTATGCAGGTCAGGAAGCAACAGTTAGAACTGGACATGGAACAACAGACTTCCAAATAGGAAAAGGAGTACGTCAAGGCTATATATTGTCACCCTGCTTATTTAACTTCTATGCAGAGTACATCATGAGAAATGCTGGACTGGAAGAAACACAAGCTGGAATCAAGATTGCCGGGAAAAATATCAATAACCTCAGATATGCAGATGACACCACCTTTATGCAGAAAGTGAAGAGGAACTAAAAAGCCTCTTGATGAAAGTGAAAGAGGAGAGTGAAAAAGTTGGCTTAAAGCTCAACATTCAGAAAACGAAGATCATGGCATCTGGTCCCATCACTTCATGGGAAATAGATGAGGAAACAGTGGAAACAGTTTCAGACTTTTTTGGGGGGCTCCAAAATCACTGCAGATGGTGATTACAGCCATGAAATTCAAAGACACTTACTCCTTGGAAGAAAAATGATGACCAACCTAGATAGTATATTCAAAGGCAGAGACATTACTTTGCCGACTAAGGTCCATCTAGTCAAGGCTATGGTTTTTCCTGTGGTCATGTATGGATGTGAGAGTTGGACTGTGAAGCAGGCTGAATGCCGAAGAATTAATGCTTTTGAACTGTGGTGTTGGAAAAGACTCTTGAGAGTCCCTTGGACTGCAGGGAGATCCAACCAGTCCATTCTGAAGGAGATCAGCCCTGGGATTTCTTTGGAAGGAATGATGCTAAAGCTGAAGCTCCAGTACTTTGGCCACCTCATGAGAAGAGTTGACTCATTGGAAAAGACTCTGATGCTGGGAAGGATTGGGGACAGGAGGAGAAGGGGACGACAGAGGATGAGATGGCTGGATGGCATCACGGACTTGATGGACGTTGAGTCTGAGTGAACTCCGGGAGATGGTGATGAACAGGGAGGCCTGGCGTGCTGCGATTCATGAGGTCGCAAAGAGTCGGACACGACTGAGCGACTGAACTGACTGAACTGATGCTTTGGTTCCCTGGGTAGATGTGGGGGGTGGTGACCAACCCCCAACTCCAAAGGTGGTTTGGATGTTAACATTGATAATGCCATATGTGCACAAGAGGGCATGAAGAGATCTATTTTCACAGTATGAATCTTTCAGGAGAAAGCAGGACAGGCTCCCAAGAAGGTCTAAAGATGGCTTAGGAGAGTGAGGAAGGGTGATTGACTCAGGCTTTTACTGTGGTTAGCAGATGAAACTAGGGATGGCTCCCAAACAAGCCAGGTGTTATGTGACTGGGAATGTCATTCTGACATTCTTATCAGCTTGCTCAGATGTGGGAATAAGGGGAAGGCAGCTGTCAGCAATCAAACATCAAAAACAGAACCAGACTCTATTGCACCATAGCTGGACTCACCTTGACTTTAACAACATCAAAACTGAATGCATTCTCACCCATCACCCAGCTCACTCCTGCCTTCTCTCCTGTTTCCCTTGGGACCAGACTGACCAACACCCCAAAAGTTGGACATTGAACAAAGGACAACCTTGGAGAAGTGACTGGCATGAAGGCCACACTCCCTGGGCACTCACTCTGCTCCCACCTGCTCCCGTCCCCTCACAGCCCCAGCTGGGAGAATTTCCCAGAGATTGAGGGCAGAGCAGGAGCCACGAGGGCCCTGTTTCTGCCAGAAGCACTACACAGGGGCTGGGCTGATGATGGCTTTCCAACACCTGCCCAGTACCCAGAAGACCGTGCTTAGCTTTCTATATGTTCCTCCCCACAGCTGCTTCCATGAGCCAGAGTCTCACAAGCCAAAAAACAGCAGTCAGAGAAAGACCTGGCATTTTTCCCCTCAAGGTTTCTCAACTGTTACAGGTACAGAAGGTGATGGAGTTCAGTGTTAGTCACTCTGTTACTCTGGAGACCCAGCTGTCTCTGCTCCTTTGAGTCTGTGTTTTTCAGTGATTTGGACGAGAATGAGCCCAGGGAGCTTTGCAGGGGTAAACAACCTGCAGACGCTCTGTCTGGGTCTTTGCCTGTTTTCCTGTTATTGAACCAGCAAGACCTCTCCAGGACGCGGGCCTCCCCGTTGTTTTAACACTCTTCCCTCCTACATTCCTCCCAGGACAGTGATTCCTACTGACTGTAGGACTTATCTCTGCCTCCTGCTGATTCCAAAAGCAATCCCAAATTCAATGTACTTCAACATATATTTACTGTAGCCTGTTTAGGACTAAGGGTTTCTCAAGTGGCTCAGTGGTGAGAATCTGCCTGTCAATGCAGGAGACCCAAGAGACACAGGTTGGATCCCTGGGTCAGAAAGATCCCCTGGAGTAGGAAGTAGCAACCCAGTCCAGTATTCTTGCCTGGAAAATTCCATGGACAGAGGAGGCTGGCAGGCTACAGTCCTTAAGGTTGCAAAGAGCTGGATAAGACTGAGCGGCTGAGCACACTTTTAGGACTAAGCCTAACTCTGGAACTAGTGAAATAAATACTTACCCTCAGAGAGTTGGTAACCTATGTGATCCTCAGTTCAACCCTTTCAATTTATTCCTACATTCAGATTATTTGGATTATCACTAGTGTCACTGTCCAGTTTGGAGCAAGCCCAAACTTTTCACGTTCCTTGCAATGTCTAGTTCCATATGCGGAACCCATTCCATCCCGTAATACATACTCATCGCTCTGTCACCATCGAGCCCAGCGTGCTCGCACACCTCTCTCGGAGTCTCTCCTGCTGCATTTCAGAGACCGTCACCCTTGTGATGCTCATGGCTGCAGGCTCTGCCCAGGTAGGTCTAGGAAAGCCTGCTGATGCGCTCAGCCCAGTTCCCGCAGAACACCCCTTCCACGTGACACCTCTTCAGAGTCCTCACGGAGAAGGAACTGCTGCAGCCCCAGATGAAGAATAAGGGGTGGGGAAAGACTTCTCCCCACCCAAATCCTACCATCTGCCCTCCCGGAGCCTTCGGTTCTTTGAAGAGAGTATCCTTGAAGCTTCTGTGCCCAGTCCTATGAAATGGATTCTAGATACCCTGCTCTGGACACATGCATTCTGGAACGGATCTGGTGTCTTCATGGGAAGTTCATTGGCAATACATGTCACACAGGACAGGGTCGAGTGCAAAGCCCCACAACACCTGTTTCAGGATGACCTTCCACCTTCCAGGCTGATGCTGATCCATGAACCAGCACCCTTGGGTCCCCTCTGTTTAGCTCCCTAGAAAGTATCATCATCCAAGGGGTGCTGAACACTTGAGTCTAGAAGGTACTGGGTTTCTCTGAGCCGTGAAGTTGAAACTTGTGATGGGGCTTCTCCCCCTGTAACCCATACCTAGGTGGCATGTGTCTCAAATGAAGAACGTGATCAGACCTCAGTTTCTTATTTTTACCTAGAAGAGGTAAGAGCTACAGCCACCGCTGGCTCTTCAGTGCTAAGTTTTCCACTGCACTTGTAATCATGTTAGCTAGTTAGGGCTAGATACCATAGTGCAGTTATTTTAATCTACTTTGTTGTTGCGGTTTAACCCCTCAGTTGTGTCCAACTCTTTTGCAACACCATGGACTGTAGCCCACCAGGCTCCTCTCTCCATGGGATTTCCCAAGGCAAGAATACTGGAGTGGGTTGCCATTTACTTCTCCAGGGGATCGTCCGAACCCAAGGACTGAAACTTTGTCTCCTGCATTGGCAGGTGGGTTCTTCACCACTGAGCCACTGGGGAACCCCATTTTAATCTAATCATGAAATATTAATCAATATGAAGAACTGCTAATTTTAAAGACTGGTTGCCCAGGCTGCAGGGTTCTAAGCCATCTCTTAGGTATCTGGTCTGTATGCCAGGCATTGGATTATGCTGTGATTTCCAGCCCATGGAGAGGGATGTCTGTGCCTCATAGAGTCTAGAAAATTTCCTCAATTTCCTCAATTTTGGGCCTCATCTGTAGCATCTGCCAAATTCTGTGGTGTAAATCCTCCCAGCATGGCTGATTGAAAGCTATTACTGGGACACCACTGAACACAGAAATGGGAGGAGGTGCAAATTTGTGTGCTTTTACACAGTGTTTCCATCACAGATGCAACTGACATCATCTCAAAAGCATAAATCACAGCAAAACGTAATAAAGTAATTAGGGGGTGATGAGTTTCGACTAGATTTTACCTTTGTTTTAATTTAATGAATTTAACTGTAAGCTTACATAAACAGTGTTAATGATAGCTGTGTTTAACAACCATTTAGCAAAACCCCTAAAAATGTAGTGATCGGTTCCCATAAACCTGTATAAGCCAGCTCAAGCACACTACTAGCTGGGGAGGAAGAAAATGCGGGCATCACAAGGTGTCCAAGGGGTCAAGTTCACAGCACAGGAAGACACTCCTGGGGCATCCAGAGCTGTCTCAGCAGAATTTAACAGGAGTAGAGAAGATCATAGCGAGGGTGGAGCAAAGCATGGATGATACTATTCTGTGGCTGTATTGACCCTGTATCTATTTCCCAGTTGTGAGTGGAGCGGTAATTGAAACCCAATCAGAGATGTCAGTATGAATGCTTTCTCCCCTGCAAATGCAATTATGCAAAATAACTGCATCACATGCAGAGTTCCTGGCAACAAGACAGCTCCTGGTTCCTAGTCAAGAAGACGCTAAAGCCTGTCCCATCTTTCCCCAAAAACACCTGGCTGTGTCCTGAAGAATCACCTCTCCTCTCGGCTCACGCTTCCCTCTGCCTGGATGAGGGCATGTTCCAGGATGCCTCCTCAAACACCTACAGCAATGACAGCCTTCTGCCTAGTCCTCTGCAGCAGAGGCAGCCCTGAGATCTAAACTTCGTTTGCCGGCACACGGTTTAGAACAGAGCAGCCCAAGTCCAAGAAAAGAAGAGGTTATGAAACAGATCTGTGCAATGACACAGCGTGAGTGCAATTAATTGTTGTCAAAGCATTTTGCTGGCTGCATTCATCTCTTATGTAGGAGAACAAAACTGTCATAACGGTGACAACTTTATTCAACACTGGTGCAATTATGAAGCCTAAAAATAGGAAGCAGAGGGGAGATTTGCTTGAGAGAGCTGAGCTCTGTTACCCATGCCTGGGACGGTTCTGCTCCCAGGAAGGAGGGTGGATAGGAAGGAAGCTTAGATTCATTGAACGTTACCATGTGCTACTATGAGAAATGTTTTACCGTCTTATGTGACATAATCCTCCCTTCAACTCTGTGAAGCGAGGAGGAGTGGAGCAGAGCTCTGAGGAGCAAGATCTGTTGAGCACCCAGTATGAGATAGGCTCTCTGTACGCACTCTACATACATAATCACTACCATAACCTCTCTCAAAAGGAGGTATTATCCCCACTTTACAGATGGGAAAGCTGAGTCTCAGGAAGATTAAGAAGCTCTTGCAAGATCCCAGGCTCAAATGCTTTCTATTACAAAGTTATTTATTTGGGCTTCCCTGAAGGCTCCGATGGTAAAGAATCTGCCTGAAATGCAGGCAACATGGGTTCGATCCCTGAGTTGGGAAGATCCCCTGGAAAAGGGAAAAGATACCCATTCCAGTATTCTTGCCTCGAGAATTCCATGGACAGAGGAGCCTTGTGGGCTACAGTCCATAGGATCGCAAAGAGTTGGACACGACTGAACGACCGACACACACCCAAAGTCATTTAGGGACTTCCTTGGTGGTCCAGCGGCTAAGACTCTGAGCTCCCAATGCAGGAGCCCCAAGTTTGATCCCTGGTTGGGGAACTAGATTCTGCACAACACAACTAAGACTCAGCACAGCCAAATAAATAAAAATAAAGATTAAAACAAACAACAGTCATCTACGGGGACTTGTTCACCATGAAACCTGTGAGGTGAGCAGAGCCACACTTCAGGATAACGCCTCCTCTCTTCTCCTTTCTTCATCCCCTTTTCTACTTTCTCTCATTCCCTTGCCATCCCTTGCAGGAAGGCAAAAATGGCTGAGGCTACAAAGCCACCCAGCAGTGGCAGATCCTTGACTAATACCCAGATCTGTCTGAACCCGCTAAGCATGTGTCCTCACACTGTGCCAGACAAGCTGGAGAGAGGTTTCATCTTGCCCAAGACGCGGGCAGAGAAAGCAGAAGCAGAGGTAGGAAGAGAAGCTGGGTATTTCTGCCCCACATCTCTGAGAAGAAGGAACCCAGCCCAATTCTGGGGGCCAGGCACTGCCACAGCTTAGGAGCTGCGGCTCTGTCGACTCTGGCCAGAGTCTGACCGAGTGCAGCTGAATCGAAACTTTCGGCTGTTGTTTTGGCACTAAAGATCCAATCTGATGTGACTTCTTGTTGGTATTTTTGGCAGCTCTGGTGAGGTTCTCTTTTTAATGAAGAGATACCAGTCACGGTATCTTACATATCTTTTCAGGTGAATCCCATGATCGTTGGTGGATCTCTTGCCGAGGTCCAGAACCACCTGAGGTGTCTATCTGCGTTTCCTCATTTAACTCCTTCTATTGTCTTCTGAGAAAGCTTAATTGTTCCCATTTTACAGAAAAGCAGAGGAACAAAGGGCATTCTCCAGATCACTTGCCTAATAAATTGCATTATTATGGCTGCAATTCATTGAGCATCTATGATGCGTGGGCACTGAGCCAGGCACTTTCTGTCCATTGTCTCTCACTCCCACAGCTCCCCTAAGATGGGAGGGATCATAACAGTTTTGCAAAGGAGGAAACTGAGGTTCAGAGAGGTCATCCAGTCAGGTTAGGATTAGAATTTGGAGCCCAAGGGCAAAAACTTTTCCTTTGTTGCACAACTTATAAAAGCCTTTTTCAACTTGGATTTTTGTGTTGATAAATTGAGTGCTTGGGAAAAAACTGGTAGAAGCTAGACTTGGGCTGGAGTCTACACTCTATGACTTCCTAGTAATTGTGACACTTGCTCATTTGTTTAACCTCTATGAGCTTTAGTGTTTCAACTATACACTGGGGACAGGAAGAGCTCCTGCCACACAGCACTGTTGTAAGGATTCAGTGACACCTTGCAGGTCAAATGCTTTGCACAACGCCTGGCACAGGGCAAATACTCGACAGCAGTTGTTATCGTGATTGGCCAGAGAATATGGCATTGAAAAGAGGTATCAGGTCCCAGCCTGACCTCCACTTAGGACACTACAGATGGAAACATCAAGGGGGGTAGCTGCTGGGTAGAAGAACACCAGAATCTCCACTCCTTCCCATGGCCAGGTTACTTCCCTCCCATTGGAGGACCTTGGCCTGGGTGGGCACCAGGCAGAGAACAGGATGGCGAGCAAGACCCACCTCCTACAAAGAGTTGTGTTTACCATGTGCTGGGCACTCTTCTAGATTCTCTGCAGATGTGAACTCATTTAATCTTTATAATGTCAGTGCAGAGGGTGCCACTGTTCCCTTCATTAATGAAAGTGAAAAGTAAACTTAAACGACCCCCCTCCCCCACCAGGTCCCACTCTGACCCTTAGGGCACAGCCATACCAAGCCTATGGCCCTGCCTCCCTAAGGCAACGGGCACCAGGTCAGCATGGATGCCCCCCTGTGATTGCTGTGCCCCTCCTCCTTGATGCTCAGACACATGCTTGGAAGGAAGAGCTCTCCATCACCCAAGAGTGACATTCCCTTTGTGACTGATCCAGGGTGTTGCTTCTCCCACTTCACCCTCCTTCCTCCTTTCGGTCATTTCTGTGTGATAAACGACAAGTGACAAAGATACTCAAGAAGAAAAAGTATGTGAGAAGAGGCAGACCTGGGCTTCAATTCCAACTGTAGCTATAGACACACCCCTTACTATTAAATAGCTCTGGGTCTCTGCAAGTGATTCATCTTCTGGACATTTTTCATCAATAAAGCAGAGATAATATCAACATCATGGTTTTCTCATGAGGACCAGACAGAAGCACATGAAATTTATAGTATAATGCACAACTCCTCAATTACTAAGCTGTTGCTATTATCTGGCCATTTATTCATAGCCTTAAGCTCTGGTCTGGCTGTTCACCCAGGAAAGATTCATTTGCCCCGAGCCTCCCTGTTTTCCTGACCTGTAAACTGGGGGTTGAGAGCATGTAACCTGCCTTGTAGGATCACTGTGAGAGTTGGGAGAGGTCTTGCATAAAGCTCGGCACACAAAATGGCTCCACCAACTGTGTACTTTACTCTGATTCTTATCATAATTAACTTCTCCCAGGAATTGAAAATTGGCTCAAATTCCCAACAACCACTGGAATTTCTTCTCAGTCACAACTTGTGGGGGAGAAATATTTGTATATTTCCCTTTCATAAACATAAGAACTGCCCAAGAGACATTTGAAGATTTAAAAGCTTTTAGACAACCACCTTAGAGAAGAACTGCCCACAATAAAGCAAGTCTGAGGCTGGCCCAGGAAAAAAAAGAAAATCAGGTGCTTCTTCTATAACTCTGTTTTAAAAATCTTCTCTTTCTCTCAGAAAGTTAATGTTAATCAAACCTTAATAGGATCCTAGCTACTTTCCCAGCTCTCAGGTGTGATGAAAAGAACATGGGGTTTAAGGTCAGACAACCTGGGTTCAAAGGCAGGTCTGGGACTGTTGTGTGACTTCAGGTAAGACAGTTACCCTCTCTGAACCTCAGTCTCCTCACTTAGAAAATGGGGAAAAGAATCACATCAACGTCATAGGAATGTGAGGAAAAGTCAAATGAGATGTAAAAACAGTTTGTAAAATGAAAAACACTATGAAAATGTGAATTGCTGTTATTTACTGTTAAGAGAAACGATATCATATTTAACGCTCAATCCCAGTAAACAGAGTCCCTCAGGAACCCCCGTATCTTTGTGTCCTCCTCCTTTTTAAGTTGGACGTTGCTATTTACATTTTAACAGTCTTTTCACATCTGTATCTGCTATTATGTCATTTCAAATTGCTTTGGAAAGAGGCAAAGGACAAAAACAAACAACAGCTCCTGGATCATTTATCCTCTGCTCTCAGTTGCATTTGCAAGATGGTGGTAGGGTCAGATTTGCTGTCTGCAGCCTGGAACCCAGGACTGGTTTCTCTGGTTGAAGGTAGCCGGTTATCTCAGGAATCGAATCAGAAATGATACTAACCAGCCGTAAAGGGAGCTCTCCACCCCAACCACAGTTACTCAGCCAAGGGGAAGCTTGATCCCCAAAATATTGCCTTGAATCCTCTGGTTTCATACCTTCAACCTCAAAGAAGAAATCTGCATTTTGTTTTCTGTAGAATTTTTAGAAGCAACATGTCTTTTTGAAACTTTGCTTTCTCCACCTACTAGTTTACCATCTATATAGAGATGAAGCCAGCCTATAATGGGTTTAAAATGAGACAGCCAGGTAGGCGAGACACTCAAGCAATCACAGCGTTTTAAACACAGAATACATGTTACACAAACACCATTCATAAATCTGAGTCACAGACTTCAGATGGAAGCTGGTACATGTATAAATAGCCTGTGTATGTCAAACACAAGAAAAGAAGGGAAGTTGGGGGAATAAGGTCAAAATCATGGTGCCCTATTTAAACATAATGAAAATCTCAGCCTTGTCATTATTTACAACCCCGAGTACAACTCCTACCCAAGAAGGAGAGAATGTCGAATGGAAAATTCTAAATGAACTAATGTCCTCGTGTTGAACCAAATATCACAAATGCTGCAGCATCACCAATGAAGCTATAGTTATGCTGTCTCACTTCTCAGCGGCCGGATGCCCACAGCACAGAACTGCCACACCAGCTCTTTCTGGCCTCAGGACTGTTTGGGAAGCCTTAAAAGTTAGTAGTTTTGACTAGTGTTGATTAATTGACTCGCCTTCAATGGCCCTGTGATGGTTTGGGATGACAACAAAACAGTACAGTTTGTGGTGGCGAAGAATTAACACTTTGAACATGTCATCAGTATTTTTAAAAAATCATTTTTTCCTACAATTTCCCACTTCCCAGCCCCCACTGCTGATTTTGGCCATAATTCTTTACCAACATACCGTCCCAAACTCAGTTCCCAACATCACTGGGCTGGGCTCTTACAAAGCAGAGCAGAAAAATAGACACCCTTGCAGACTCAAGGCTGGTTACCGTCCAAGGCAAGTCTGCACACTTTCCAGGCCCCGCCCATCGAAGTGAAGGGCGTGGCCAGGGCTTGGAAGAAACGCGAGAGTCTCAGGTAAGCCCATGACATCCTTGAGATCTTCAATCGGTCCCACAGTCGCAGCCTTGACTCTGGGTCACCCAGATCCTCAGAGGGCACCCTCCAGCCTTCCAGCCATCACACCCACAGACCAGGAACGCAGCATGAACTTCAGGGAGCCTTTCAGTAAAGGGGATTCAGGAAGCAGCAATTCTCGTTCAGAAGAGGCTTCGTGTTTCATCACCCCACGTGCCCCTGCTGCCCAGAAGATCTACAGGCCAAGTGTGGGGTGCGAGCGTGGAAGACTGGTACACAGGGCGACAACACGCGTGACAGCAGGCTGGCTCGGCCGCTGGCTGCTGCCTGCTTCTGGCTCCCGATTCCAGGTATCTGCCCATCTCTGTCTGTCCCATCCCCACACTGGTTCCTGCTCCCGTCACCAGCAGGATGGACTAAACAGCCTCGGGCCTCTCCCATCTCAGTCTCTGTGGATGTGCGTGGTCTTCGAGTTAAGAGCTCACTAAAGTGTAGATCATGCTGGATGCAAAAAGAAGAGGAAAAAAGACGGCATTAGTGGGAGCCCTCAAAGGACTTAGACGGCCCTTAAAAGAGGCACTATCCATAAGCCAGACCCCTGGCTTCTTTCTCATTCCTGTCATTAAAGCAACTTATCTGCTCCCCAAACTCTTCCCTCTTCTACTTCCCACCTCATGTAACCATTGTTATGAGGCCACACTGTGCCCCTTGGATGAGAGAGATGACTGCTCTGAGCGTCTCTCATTATTCTCAATAGGATAATAATTATGGCTGCTATTCCTCTTTTCTGCAATTGCAGGGCAGGTCCCCAGGGGTCCGGGGTGCCATGGATTCTTTATGCCACCAGCTGCCACATGCATATGTGATGGCCATGTCCAGGGGCTCCCAGATTATGCTGGTTAATATGTCAGTGCTGGGGAGAAGCTCACCATCATGACTGTAGGGACGTGTGTGTGAACACAGGCCCTCTGGGCTCACAAACTAAATGAATTCGTAGCTGGTTAATTCCCCGGCCCTCTTGTTTTTAACAAAGTCCAGGCATTAAACATGTATTAAGAGCACGCGTCCTACGGTGGTGTTCCAACACCACGGAGGAGGGAGTCACGCATCCCTGTGCCCTTAGAAAGGGCTGCAAGCTAATTCTGCAACAAGGAAGAAGATTCTATACCAAAATATACACTCTATCTGGCAGAAAGAAAAACAACTCTTTTACAATATAGAGAGAAGAAAGGAAAATCTAAGAAACAAAACCAAAGACAACGAAACTGAAGAATTCTGCTTCTAACCTCCAGCTGCAAAGCCCCATCAAGGCCCTTCTGAGGAGCTCAAGTTTTGCCTTTGAGAATCTGGTACACTTCATGCTCACAGAGCCTCACCGGTCAGGCCTGGAGCTAGAGCAGTCTTATTTGACACGGGGAAATACGGGGATGAAAAGTGGATCACTCAAGGTCACAGAGCAAGGCGAGGAGCCACGTCCCAATACCAAAGCCAGTGCTCCTTCCACTATAACACTGAACCTCACAGTATCTGTTCACTCACTTTCCTTCCTGCATTCATTCAATATTTATTGAGTGTCTCCTGAGTGCCAGTCCCTATTCTCAGTGCTGGGAAACTGATGGAGTATGCAGCCCCATCAACTGCACTGAGGGAGGGTGCAGTTAAGCTGTAGCAACAATAAGGACTGAGCGAGCACCTACTATGTGCTGGGCACAACCAGGGCACTGCAGATACAGAGGTGAATGAAACAGACTAAGTCTCTGGCATCAAGTACATCATAAATAACATATCCAGAATGAGAGAAACGAACAGGAGGGGAGGCAGGCACAACCCAGAGTAACTGGTTAGGAGGGTGGTGCTACTTAGGTATTAGTACCATTCTGGTTTACACCCTTAATTTGAAAAGGACTTTATGCTGAACAGGTAGAATCCACACTGGACTAACCAGTTTCTATTGATTTTGACTTTAATATTAGCATTAGTATTAATATTCAGTCAGTTCAGTCGCTCAGTTGTGTCCAGCTCTTTGCAACCCCATGAACCGCAGCATGCCAGGCCTCCTTGTCCATTACCAACTCCTGAAGTTCACCTAAACCCATGTCCATTGAGTCGGTGATGCCATCCAACCATCTCATCCTCTGTCGTCCCCTTCTCCTCCTGCCCTCAATCTTTTCCAGCATCAGGGTCTTTTCAAATGAGTCAGCTCTTTGCATCAGGTAGCCAAAGTATTGGAGTTTCAGCTTCAGCATCAGTCCTTCCAATGAATATTCAGGGCTGATTTCCTCTAGGATGAACTGGTTGGATCTCCTTGCAGTCCAAGGGACTCTTAAGAGTCTTCTCCAACACCACAGTTCAAAAGCATCAATTCTTCAGCACTCAGCTTTCTTTATAGTTCAACTCTCACATCCATACATGACCACTGGAAAAACCATAGCCCTGACTAGATGGACTTTTGTTGATAAAGTAATGTCTCTGCTTTTCAATATGCTCTCTAGGTTGGTCATAACTTTCCTTCCAAGGAGTGAGTGTCTTTTAATTTCATGGCTGCAATCACTATCTGCAGTGATTTTGGAGCCCAGAATCTACAAGATTGTCTAGAACTAAAACCCAAAAAGGATGTCCTTTTCATTACAGGGGATTGGAATGCAAAAGTAGGAAGTCAAGAAACAACTGGAGTAACAGGCAAATTTGGCCTTGGAGTACAGAATGAAGCAGAGAAAAGGCTAATAGCGTTCTGCCAAGAGAACACACTGGTCATAGCAAATACCCTCTTCCAACAACACAAGAGAAGACTCTACACATGGACATCACCAGATGGTCGACACCAAAACCAGATCGATTACATTCTTTGCAGCCAAAGATGGAGAAGCTCTATACAGTCAGCAAAAAGAAGACCAGGAGCTGACTGTGGCTCAGATCAAGAACTTCTTATTGCCAAATTCAGACTAAAACTGAAGAAAGTGGAGAAAACCACTAGACCATTCAAGTATGACCTAAATCAAATCCCTTACAATTATACAGTGGAAGTAAGAAATAGATTTAAGGTACTAGATCTGATAGACAGAGTGCCTGATGCACTATGGATGGAGGTTCGTGACACTGTACAGGAGACAGAGATCAAGACCATCCCCAAGAAAAAGAAATGCAAAAAAGCAAAATGGCTGTCTGAGGAGGCTTTACAGATAGCTGTGAAAAGAAGGGAAGTGAAAAGCAAAGGAGAAAAAAAGTATTAATGTTAAGTAGCCCCTATCCTGGGGTTTCCTGGGTGGCGCTAGTGGTAAGGAATCCACCTACCGATGCAGGGGTTGAAAGGGACTCTGGTTTAACCCCTGGGTTAGGAAGACCTCCTGGAGGAGGACATGGCAACCCACTCCAGTATTCCTGCCTGGAGAATCCCCATGGACAGAGGGGCCTGGTGGGTTACGATCCATAGGCTTGCAAAGAACCAGACACGACGGAAGTGACTTAGCACACTTGCATAACCCCCATCCCATGTAACCTGCAGAGGTCTCCTGCTCCACAAGGCAACCTGAGGAGGGGGTGGCACTGGATGCTGGGGTGATTCACATGGCATGCGGGCAGAGTCCGGCTCTGGGGTCAACTGCTAACTGTCAGTTAGGACCTTCGACACATTTCTTAACCTCCATGATGTTGTTAGGAGCCCATCGGGAACCTCAAACTGTAAAATCCAAACCCCCTCCTTTACAGGGTTCCCAGTGGCTGTCACTCGAGTCCATCACTGTGCTCGACTCAGAAGCAGCTCTCCGTGCACGTGGGTCCCCTTCTGTCCCTGTGAGAGTGGCCTGGGCTGACAGTCCTGTGCTCACCACAAGCCCTGGATCTAAGGAGCTGGGAGCCCCTGAGGTATGAGAAACAGGGTCTGTGAGGAGCTCTGAAGAGAACCAAGAAGTCAGATTCAACAAAGAAGGCAGGACCCTGATTGCCACCCAGGGTCACAGTGAGGTGGGAGAAGCAGTTGTTTCCCCTTTTGTTTTGGAAACAAAGTCCTTAACGAATGTAACATAAAGGCAGAGTCAAATTGAACTAAAGGATAGACAGACAGAATGTCTGGAACAGGTCAGTTACAGGATGATCAGAGCCATCTAACAGGAGCCCCAGGACTGCCCCCACAGCTCAGCAGACAGAGAGCAAAGTCATGAGGACTCCTATGCCTTCTTCCCTCCAGCACCTTAGGTTTCAGCAGTTACTGCAACAAAACTGAAATGAGGGAGCTTGATCCCCAGTGAACAGGGCAGGATCGGGGGAAAGTTCTTTCCTTATTCTGCTGGCTTTGAAGAGGGACAACACTGCCTCTGGGGACAGGCCCCTCGCCTATGACTCAGCAGCAGGGACTACCCGCAGCCCCACAAGGAAGCTGAGGACACTCCAGTGAGGAAACCTGACCTCCCTGTTAACCCAAGGTGAGCAAATCACTAAGCCCGTGAAACCCTGAGTCACCTTCTGCAGGCTTCCCAAGATAAAAAGCAGTCTGAGCCAGCTTTCGTTAAGACACTTGGGCCAATCTGCTGGGCACCTTGGAAAGCTCCAGAGAGGCTTCAGAGACCCTTAGGCTCCTTGCAAATTGAAATAGGCGATGTACCAGGACATTCCATCCAGGAAGAGGACGGAAGTGTCACCCTGAGCCTGAACCAACCCTTGACTCCAACAAAAATGTGGTAAAAAAAAAAAAAAAAGAGAGAGAGAGAGAATGTGGTAGAATATTCTGAATCACCTCCAGGGCTGAGTTATTCCAGAAGTTATAGACGCAGTGCTTCTGAGTCTTCTGGACCCTGGGGATGCAGAGAGGAGAGGAGGTGGACAAGCAGCATCTCCCGGATGATACATAGCCCTGCAATTCTGAATAAGCAGATCTGAGACCAAGAATCTGCTTGTTAAAAACCATACCCTCTTCACCCCCAATCCTAACGCAGAAGATCCAAAGACCACATTTCGATAAAGACTTTTCTAAAGGTTTCCCTAAAGGAAATCAACCCTGAATATTCACTGGAAGGACTGATGCTGAAGCTCCAATGCTTTGGCCACCTGATGGGAAGAGCCAATTCGTTGATAAAGACCCTAATGCTAGGAAAGATTGAAGGAAGGAGGAGAAAAGGGTGACAGAGGATGAGATGGTTGGATGGTATCATTGACTCAATGGACATGAGTATGAGCAAACTCCAGGAGATGGTGAAGGACAGGGAAGCCTGGTGTGCTGCAGTCCATGGGGTCGCAAAGAGTCGAACACAAGTGAGCAACTAAACAACAACAACAAAGATTTCCTAAGAGCCACTAGTTAAGAGCTCGGTCTTTGGGACTCAGCTTGAGAGGGACTTCCAGCTTTGTCACTATGAGCTGTGACCATGGGAAAATGACCTAATGTCTCAGACTCAGTTTCCTTATTGTTAGCACAAGGGCAATGATAGCATTTAGCTCATACACTAGGCAATATACGTCAAGCTCTTAGCTCAAAGCATGGCTTGGCTTTTAATTGGAGGATAATTGCTTTACAATGTTGCGTTAGTTTCTGCCATATATCAACATGAATGAATCAGTCGTAGGTATACATATGTCCCCTCCCTTTTGAACTCCCCTCCTACCCCATTCCACCCCTTGAGGTTGTCAGAGAGCACTGGGTTTGAGTTCCATGTGGCATATAGCAAATTCCCACTGGCTGTCTATTTTATACATGATAATATATGTGTTGCAATTTAGCTCTTTCGTCTCTCCCTCCCCTTCCCTCATTGTGTCCACAAGTCTATTCTATGTCTGTGTCCCCCATGCCGCCGTGCAATGTGAACCCTCTTTCTAAATTCCACATATATGCATTCATATACAACATTTGTTTTTCTCTTTCTGACCTACTTCACACAGTATAGTAGGCTCCAGGTTCGTCCACCTCATCAGAGCTGACTCAAATGCATTCCTTTTCATGGCTGAGTAATATTCCATTGTACATATATACCACAGCTTTATCCATTCATCTGTTGATGGACGTCTATGTTGCTTCTGTGTCCTGGCTACTGTAAATAGTGCTGCAATGAACACTGGGGTACATGCGCCTCTTTCAGTTCTGGTTTCCTCAGGGTACATATGTGCAATAGTGGGATTGTTGGGTCATTTCATAGTTTTATTGCTAGTTTTTTAAGGAATCTCCATGCTGTTCTCCATAGTGGGTATATCAATTTACATTCCCACCAACAATGCAAGAGGGTTCCCTTTCCTGCACATCTTCTGCACCATTTATTGTTTGCAGATTTTCGATGATGGCCATTATGACCAGTGTGAGGTGACACCTCATCATAGTTTTGATTTGCATTTCTCTGCTCAAACTACCACACAATTGCACTCATCTCACATGCTAGTAAAGTAATGCTCAAAATTCTCCAAGCCAAGCTTCAGCAATATGTGAACCGTGAATTTCCTGATGTTCAAGCTGGTTTTAGAAAAGGCAGAGGAACCAGAGATCAAATTGCCAACATCCACTGGATCATGGAAAAAGCAAGAGAGTTCCAGAAAAACATCTATTTCTGCTTTATTGACTATGCCAAAGCCTTTGACTGTGTGGATCACAAGAAACTGTGGAAAATTCTGAGAGAGATGGGAATATCAGACCATCTGACCTGACTCTTGAGAATCTGTATGCAAGTCAGGAAGCAACAGTTAGAACTGGACATGCAACAACAGACTGGTTCCAAATAGGAAAAGGAGTACGTCAAGGCTGTATATTGTCACCCTGCTTATTTAACTTCTATGCAGAGTACATCATGAGAAACGCTGGACTGGAAGAAATACAAGCTGGGATCAAGATTGCTGGGAGAAATATCAATAACCTCAGATATGCAGATGACACCACCCTTGTGGCAGAAAGTGAAGAGCAACTAAAAAGCCTCTTGATGAAAGTGAAAGAGGAGAGTGAAAAAGTTGGCTTAAAGCTCAACATTCAGAAAACGAAGATCATGGCATCTGGTCCCATCACTTCATGGGAAATAGATGGGGAAACAGTGTCAGACTTCATTTTTGGGGACTCCAAAATCACTGCAGATGGTGATTGCAGCCATGAAATTAAAAGACGCTTACTCCTTGGAAGAAAAGTTATGATCAACCTAGATAGCATATTCAAAAGCAGAGACATTACTTTGCCGACTAAGGTCCATCTAGTCAAGGCTATGGTTTTTCCTGTGGTCATGTATAGATGTGAGAGTTGGACTGTGAAGAAGGCAGAGTGCCGAAGAATTGATGCTTTTGAACTGTGATGCTGGAGAAGACTCTTGAGAGTCCCTTGGACTGCAAGGAGATCCAACCAGTCCATTCTGAAGGAGATCAACCCTGGGATTTCTTTGGAAGGACTGATGCTAAAGCTGAAACTCCAGTACTTTGGCCACCTCATGAGAAGAGCTGACTCATTGGAAAAGACTTTGATGCTGGGAGGGATTGGGGGCAGGAGAAGAAGGGGACGACAGAGGATGAGATGGCTGGATGGCATCACTGACTCGATGGACGTGAGTTTGAGTGAGCTCCGGGAGTTGGTGATGGACAGGGAGGCCTGGCATGCTGCGATTCATGGGGTCGCAAGGAGTTGGACATGACTGAGTGACTGAACCGACTGAACTGAACTGAATAGTGAGCGATGCTGAGCATCTTTTCGTGTGTTTATTAGCCATCTGTATGTTTTCTTTGGAGAAATGTCTGTTTGGGTCTTCTGCCCACTTTTTGATTGGATTGTTTAAATACTGGGTAAATGCAGCTGTTTTCCGCCTGCCCCAGCCTAACTCAAACTCCAAGGCAGGCCCCTCTTCCTCGCCCGGCTACTGCCGACCAGACCACTTTGAGGATAGCGCTGGGTACCTGGAGATATTGTGGCCTGGTGCAGATAGGGACAGGAGAGCAAAGTGACAGGTGAGACACCTCAGGGATGAGCCCAAAAAGGAACAGGAAGGAGGAGGAGACATTTTCAGAAAAGGCACTTCCTGGAGTATCAAACCACAAGACAGTCTGTTTATAGCTATCCACTTCATTAGGATATTCTACTCAGAAGTGAAGTGAAGAGAGGGGAGACTCTTGAAACAGAGTTACAAAGTCAGCATGTTTTATTTAATTAGAGTGGTGTTGCCTAATATTGGGAGAATTGTGAGTATAAGCATTTAAGGACCCAAAATGCCCATTTGTGAAGCGTGACTGCCCCAGGGGGTTTCTGTTATGGTCCCCAAGAATACTTTCACATGAAACTAGGGGGCAAGGGACGATAAGGCTATGCATCCACGGCCACTGGTGACCTGACTGTCTGAGCTGTGGAGCTGCTGGGGGCAGGGAGCCCTACGGAGGAGTAACCAAGTGCACTTTACCAACAGTCCCCTAAGAGGGGTTGGCAGAATGTGTTTTCACTGTGTAGCTCACAGGCTACACCTGTCAGCTGGCAAGGTAGGACCTTGTGCCCCTCCTTCTCCTTCATACAGAAACCTCTAGATGGCTCCAACCGTCCCTGACAGGCCAGGACTCCAGTGCTCAAAGGCCTGATATCCCCTCCACTTGCTACAGGAGTCAAATCCACCAAGAGGAGCAGAAACTCACCAGTAAAGGTAGTAGAAGAAGGAGAGGAGATAGAAGGCCAGCTTACACCACGCCTCCTTCTGACAGTAACTCAAGGTGTCTGCGTTCATGACCACCGGTGGGTCATAGGCGAGCTCGGAGCTGTCTGCTGGACAGTGGAAATACCTGTAGAGAGAGCAGACATGCCGTCATCGGCTCTGAGACCTGGGAGGGACGTGGGAAGTCATGCGGGCCGAGTCCTCCTGATGCCAGGCTTCCCTCTGAGGAATCGCTGCCAAACGGTCATCTGCATTCTGCCAGAATCACTGCCCAAAATATAGCCCAGGAATCACTAAACAGTGGCTCAACCACTGTCCTCCAGCAGGTGGTAACACCCGAATACGCAAATCTACCAGCGTCACACTCGCCCCCGACACAGGTGCTCTGGTAGAAGGAAACCGTGTCACTTGGAAGGTACCAGGAAGAGCCTCCTTTCTCCAGGGATGTGGGTGGGTGAGGGGTCGTCTGTGTTGTGGGGAGGTGAGGCGGGGAGTCTGCTATGTGTACAGATCTAGGCATCACTAGGGGCACAGGTGTGTGTGGACATCAGTTGCATCTCTGCCTCCAAGTGTTGCTGTACCACAATTCTACCATACATATTCATTACTTTGGATTAAACATTAATTCATCTTGGATTATCCTCCTCCCAGACCCTCTTTTAAAATCCCGGGTACTCTGGAAGGGACATCACATTCCCACTTGAGTGTGGAGGAGTTTACAGGTAATTTTCTCCTTGAGAGAAGGACGAGAACAACAAAAAGAACACTGGCCATTGCAGGGAGAGAGCTGCTCCAGAGGGAAATGGGGTGAATCCAGACAGCGCTGGGAGGAGGGGGCAAATGCAGACTTGGTGTCAGCTTCAAAATATCGCCTTGGCGCAGCGTGAACCAGCTGTGCTCACAGGAGGCAAGAGACTCCGGCTGTGCTGGGTGAGACCTCGGGAAGTGGTCAGGCAGGAGGTGAGTCCTGCCCCTGAGGCTGTCTGGCCCTTACAAAGACACTGCCCCCAGGGTCTCAGCCAGCACCTCATTCAAAGCCAGAGAACAAAGTGCAGCTGAAATCGCTCTACAGCTGCTTTTTTGTCAGTCTGGTGAGGGAATCAGGAAGCCAGGTGCAAATTAATGGCTCCTGTGAGGCTCTGGGTCCCACCGTGGTCCTCGAGGGAAATGGAGGACCAGGCGAGGGGTGTGACGGGCTTAATCACACCGCCTTTGAAGAGTATCCCTGTAACGCAGCAACTCCCGGAGCTGGTATTTCAGTTCCCTCTTCATCCCCTTCAGAGGACTGCGCTGACATTATCTGTCATCTACGCTGTGCCGAGAGGAAATCCCAAGCCAGATTCAATGACATCTGCCAGCTCACAGCCCTCCAGGCCACTCACCACTCCTCTTCCTGGGAGCATATTTCAAAACCTATTTGCTTTTGCTGTGGCCTTGTTCCCAGGTGACATCATTAAGTGGAGGCAAAGGTGGCAGGGTGGCTGAGTGGCTCAGGGACTGAGCTTCTTCGGGTCAGCCATTAACCTCTCTGAACCCCAACTTCCACATCTGTAAAATGGGGCTGAAACTGCCTACTCCAAAGGGCTGTTGTGACAACTGTGTGAAGTGATGGGTCCAAATAAACTCAAAGAACAGATGATGCACAAACGTACTGCTGTTCTACTTGCAATTAAGCAAACAGAGCTAAGGCAGAGGGGGCTTTAACTGCCCTAGAAACATCGCTGGGCTGGACCTTCGGAGAGGAGAGGTGGGCAGAAAGGAAAGAGAGGGAGTTCAAGGACTCTGATTTGTAAAGGACACTTCCCCTCCTCAATCCTTTTTCTTTCATTTTCTGGGTACTTACAAACTGCCAGAACTAGGCTAGATCTGTCAGGGATTCAAAAACATAAGGCTAACTTCCTACTGGCAAGAAAATTGCAGTCACTCCCTTCTACACGGAAATGTTCCAAGTGGAACGGCATGGCTGGCTCTCCCTCCCTCCCTTTTGGAGGGGTGATAGCCCTAAGAATCAGTGCACTAACCAAACTTTGGTAAATAAACCACATTTTTGATACCCTGGATTAACAACGCACTGTTTGAAGAACTCTGGGACAAATGACTTTTAGAGGGAGAAGAGCCAGCCCTCAGATGACAAGGACATGACCTGTGTTCCCTGCAGAAATGGCCCTGCCATGTCCCAGCCGAGTGATGCTGGGTTGTGACTTAACCTTGGTAAGTCTTTGTGACCTGTGTGTATCACCCACCCTTCTGTTGTGGATATTGGAGGAGGCAGACATGGAAAGTCTCTGGGTGGGTACGCAATCCATTTTAACACCATAATGTTTCTATTTGACTTCTCTTTAAATTCAGATTTTAGTAGGTTACCTTTACATAAAAGGACTTTCGTATGTAACTGAATCATCTTCATTCCTCCCTAAACCTGCATCCTGCTCTTGGTCACCTCCTAGCCACCCAGCCTTGATATGCCCCCTCTTCCTCACCTCCTGTTTCCAATTATTGGCCAAATTATGTCCAGTTTACCTCTCCAGACCTCTCCCCGTCTTTTCTCTCCATCCCAACTTCCATTACCTGGGACAAGCCTTCATTCTTTCCACCTGGAATTTCACCAGAACCTCCTAATTAGATTTCATCCTTAAAATTTCACCCTCCTGCCCAGCCTTCCCACTGCTGTCAGGGTCACCATCCTAAAAATTGGATCCGGCAATGTCATTTTCCTCCTGGAAAGCTCCTGAGAGTGAGCCATTCCCTACAGAAGAAACGTTTCCAACTTCCTACCAAGTCATTTCAGACCCTCCACCCCGATCCTCGACTGTCAGCCCCATCTCTGCTCCCTTTCATCTCAGAACCCCACAGCCAACCACACCGAACAACCGCTGCCCCCCAGAACACCAGGAGCTCTCTCACCTCTGAGCCTTTGCACAGGCTAGTCCCTTAACCTCGAGTGTGCTTTTCCAGATTTCCCAGTGCTGCCCCTCCATTCCTCTACGTTCCACCCATGCTCCTCATACACCTGGTAAGAATATATTTCCCTCTACCACTAAGGTATATATTCCTTGAAGGTAATATTATATATTACATTCATCTTGGAATCCCTCACAATGTCTGGCCTATAATATGTCTTCCATATGTTTGCTAAATGAAGCAGTGAATGTTCTAGACGTGACTGAACACAGGCTATGCTGTATAATGGTATAATGACAATGATTAAATGTTTGTGAGGCACCAAACGTGTGGCTCATTTATCTGTACAACTGCATCTTTTACTACTTTGGTATACACTCTCCCCACCCCCAACCCACCTTCTATACCCATATGGTGATTCTCTTTTACAAAAAGCCCAAATCATATGATCTGATGCATGGTCTTAGCAGGGAATAGAACATTTAAAATCAGAACTGTCCCAGAAAATGCAGCCCATCTGGTAGGTGGGTTATTTTTATTAATATATAATTCATAGGCCAAAAAATTCACCTTTTAAAAGTATACAATTCAGTGGTTTTTAATATACTCACAGCATTGTACAACATCACCAGTATCTAATTTCAGAACATTTTCATCAATTTCAAAAGAAAACAGTGTACCCATCAGCAGTCACTCCTCACTCCCACTCCCTTCCAGCACCTGGCAATCCCCACTCTACTTTCAGTCTCTATAGATCTGCTTATTTCGGACATTTCTTATAAATGGCTTTTTGTGATTGGCTTCTTTCCTTGTGGCTCAGCTGGTAAAGAATCCGCCTGCAATGTGGAAGACCTGGGTTCAATCCCTGGGTTGGGAAGATCCCTCAGAGAAGGGAAAGGGTACCACTCCTGGAGAATTCCACAAGGTCGAAAAGAGTATTCTCGCCTGGAGAATTCCCGTGGGGTCACAAAGAGTCAGACATGACTGAGCGACTTCCACTTCACTTCTTTCACTTGTAATATTTTCAGGCTTTGTCCATGGTGTTGCATGCATCAGTACTTTATTGTTTTTATTGCTCAGTAACACTCCATTGTAAGGATATATCACATTTAGTTTGTTCATTCATCTTTTGATGGACACTTGGGTTGTTGTTGTTGTTTAGTCACTAAGTTGTGTCTAACTCTTTGCAACCCCATGGACTGTAGCTAGCCAGACTCCTCTGTCCATGGGGTCTTCCAGGCAAGAAAACTGGAGTGGGGTGCCATTTCCTTCTCCAGGGGATCTTCCTGACCCAAGGATCAAACCCACATTTCTTATGTCTCCAGGATTGGCAGGCGGATTCTAGATGGCTGAGCCACCAGGGAACCTTGGTTTTGTCTACTTTGTGGCTACTGTGAATAATGATATAGCTGCCTTTAACACGGATCTGTGAGGGCTGAGGCTGCGGTTAGTGGGATCTATAGGAAGGACCTTCCTTCACGGGACTTACTGGACTGCTATCTGAGAGCAGTTTGCAGAGAAGGCTTTGGGGTAAGGGTCACCTAGGGAGGGGTGAGAGGAAGGCACTAGCTGGCTGGTCCAGCTGAGGTATGTCATCTCTACAGGGCAGGCTGCCCGAGCAGGAAAGGGAAGGACGGAGCAGTCCTAAGCAGACTTACCTCCAGAAGTGATAGAAGAGTAGAGGGACATTCAGCCCCAGGGTGAGCCACTCCTGAGCACACAGGAACATGATGCAGAAGAGGCTGTGGATGGAGTATTCTGGCAGCACCAGCTGAAGAGGAAGCAGAGACACAGGCCTGAGTGAGAGGGCAGAGAAGCCACTCCAGCCTCTACAGCAGCTGACGTCTGCCTGGGTCCTGCCTCCAACACGCTGATGGCACACAGCCCCTACCCCCACACAGCATCACGGAGTCCCTGCCGCCGGCCATTTCTGGTAAGTTCTCCTCTTTATGTGACCAGAGCCATGCTTCATACCTAGCCCTAAATGGACAGAGGCCCTCAGCACCCTACATACCAGAGCAGCGCACTTGCTTCAGAGGGTCACCCATGGATGACCCCCTGGGAGAAGCAGAAGAGGCCATCCAGCCCCCGTGATGTCTGACCCCGGGTGGGAGGCACTGGAAGAAACACTGATAGGGTTTTCAGTGATTCAACAACTGCGCTGCTCCTGTTTTCCTAGCCTCTATGCATTCACATATAGAGACTCACAGACCTAAAGCAAATATTAATTAATATGTGTGCACGTGTCCTAAGTCACTTCAGTTCAGTTCAGTTCAGTTCAGTTCAGCCGCTCAGTCGTATCCGACTCTTTGCGACCCCATGAATCACAGCACTCCAGGCCTCCCTATCCATCACCAACTCCCAGAGTTCACTCAGACTCACGTCCATCGAGTCGGTGATGCCATCCAGCCATCTCATCCTCTGTCGTCCCCTTCTCCTCCTGACCCCAATCCCTCCCAGCATCAGAGTCTTTTCCAATGAGTCAACTCTTCACATGAGGTGGCCAAAGTACTGGAGTTTCAGCTTTAGCATCAGTCCTTCCAAAGAAATCCCAGGGCTGATCTCCTTCAGAATAGACTGGTTGGATCTCCTTGCAGTCCAAGGGACTCTCAAGAGTCTTCTTCAACACCACAGTTCAAAAGCATCAATTCTTCGGCGCTCAGCCTTCTTCACAGTCCAACTCTCACATCCATACATGACCACAGGAAAAACCATAGCCTTGACCAGATGGACCTTAGTCGGCAAAGTAATGTCTCTGCTTTTGAATATGCTATCTAGGTTGGTCATAACTTTTCTTCCAAGGAGTAAGCGTCTGCTAATTTCATGGCTGCAATCACTATCTGCAGTGATTTTGGAGCCCCCCAAAATAAAAAGTCTGACACTGTTTCCACTGTTTCCTCATCTATTTCCCATGAAGTGATGGGACCAGATGCCATGATCTTCGTTTTCTGAATGTTGAGCTTTAAGCCAACTTTTTCACTCTCCACTTTCACTTTCATCAAGAGGCTTTTTAGTTCCTCTTCACTTTCTGCCACAAGGGTGGTGTCATCTGCATATCTGAGGTTATTGATATTTCTCCCAGCAATCTTGATCCCAGCTTGTGTTTCTTCCAGTCCAGCGTTTCTCATGATGTACTCTGCATAGAAGTTAAATAAGCAGGGTGACAATATACAGCCTTGACGTCCTCCTTTTCCTATTTGGAACCAGTCTGTTGGTCCATGTACAGTTCTAACTGTAGCTTCCTGACCTGCATACAGATTTCTCAAGAGGCAGGTCAGGTGGTCTGGTATTCCCATCTCTTGAAGAATTTTCCACAGTTTCTTGTGATCCACACAGTCAAAGGCTTTGGCATAGTCAATAAAGCAGAAATAGATGTTTTTCTGGAACTCTCTTGCTTTTTCCATGATCCAGTGGATGGTGGCAATTTGATCTCTGGTTCCTCTGCCTTTTCTAAAACCAGCTTGAACATTAGGAAGTTCATGGTTCACGTATTGCTGAAGCCTGGCTTGGAGGATTTTGAGCATTACTTTACTAGCATGTGAGATGAGTGCAATTGTGCGGTAGTTTGAGCATTCTTTGGCATTGCCTTTCTTTGCGATGGGAATGAAAACTGACGTTTTTCAGTCCTGTGGCCACTGCTGAGTTTTCCAAATTTGCTGGCATATTGAGTGCAGCACTTTCACAGCATCATCTTTCAGGATTTGAAAGAGCTCTACTGGAATTCCATCACCTCCACTAGCTTTGTTCGTAGTGATGCTTTCTAAGGCCCACTTGACTTCACATTCCAGAATGTCTGGCTCTAGATGAATGATCACACCATCGTGATTATCTGGGTCGTGAAGATCTTTTTTGTACAGTTCTTCTGTGTATTCTTGCAACCTCTTCTTAATATCTTCTGCTTCTGTTAGGTCCATACCATTTCTGTCCTTTATGGAGCCCATCTTTGCATGAAATGTCCCCTGGTATCTCTAATTTTCTTTAAGAGATCTCTAGTCTTTCCCATTCTGTTGTTTTCCTCTATTTCTTTGCATTGATCGCTGAAGAAGGCTTTCTTATCTCTTCTTGCTATTCTTTGGAACTCTGCATTCAGATGTTTTTATCTTTCCTTTTCTCCTTGGCTTTTCGCTTCTCTTCTTTTCACAGCTATTTGTAAGGATTCCCCAGACAGCCATTTTGCTTTTTTTGCATTTCTTTTCCATGGGGATGGTCTTGATCCCTGTCTCCTGTACAAAGTCACGAACCTCATTCCATAGTTCATCAGGCACTCTGTCTATCAGATCTAGGCCCTTAAATCTATTTCTCACTTCCACTGTATAATCATAAGGGATTTGATTTAGTATCCAACTATTTAGTTCAAATAAAGGAGAGCTGGGGAAACGGCATTTTGCTTGATGGTGGATGGATCCAGAGGAACCTGAAAGGGACGATATGTAATGATAAAAGAGGGAAACTTTAACCTCCGGAGGGAAAAGAGTCCGGTCCAGATCAAGAACAGTCAGAAGGTAGAAGGTGACCAGCAGGAAGACTAAACCTCCCAACCCCAATCCACCCACACTGGTGTAAATGGTAAAAAGAGCTCAACGACTGTGAACCAGCCCCTCCTAAGGGTGATTACATCTTAACAGAAAGTAAAGTTGAAACAGAAATAAAAGTGACTATAAAAGAGAAATGTGGTACCCAGGCAAGTAGCAAGGAAACCCTAAAACAGAGATATAAATGTACCATCTTTCTCACTCATAGAGGAATAAATATTTAATGAATGAGTATTTAATGAATGTATACATCTATGTTGGGTGGGGGGTGGTTAATCTCTGGGCATTGTTTAGACCATGATGAATGCTTTGGTCCAGCTAGCATATTCTAACCATCCTTCAAGACCTGTCTCAAGCACCACTTTCTAATGGAAGCTCTGCCCATCCCGCCACACCGCCCCCCGACCCTAAAGTTCTCAGCCCCACAGGATGCTTTCTGACCCTCACCCAGGGGGATTCTCCACATCCATGATGGAGTCATAACCATCCTCCCACCTCTCAACACACCTAGATCTCTTCCAGTATCTACTCCACAGGTCTATAAACTGTCCTGGCCAAACTCTATTTTCTATTCTTTTCTCATCTCCATTTGCAAAGTGTTTTTTTGCACTTAGTAGAGACTTAGCAAGTATTTGACAAAATCAATTGAACTGACCATGCATGCATGGCTGGAGCATGGCTGGCTGGCATCAGGGATACAGCCTGTGGCCACAAACCAAAATTCCTCTGGAATTTTGCCTCTAACAAACTGCCTCTAACTATCCCATCTGGGGGAAAGAACACAACCTCGGTCTCTTTCGTCTCTCACTTTAGCCAGATTAGCTAAAGTCAGATGACAGATAAATTGAGGGACACGCATTTGAAATAAATACATGCAGAGGCACATGTGGAAGAAATGCATTTTGTAACTAAGTGGCATGTTCTTTCATCTCAAGTCCAGTGAAGAATGAACTTCATTGACCCACATTTTACAATTCTCAGGCAGTAATCCTAGAATCAACATACAAGAGCCAGCAGTGACCTCAGTGGGGGAACTGGGCACAGCCAGCCCCTGTGAGCCTGGACCACCTGGTAGGAGGGGGTATGTCCCATCATTTCTCCTCCCAGGACCTTGCAGCCATCTTTACCAACCCCATCTGTGCCCAGCCAAGGTACCTCCTCACCTCCTCCTGCTTAAAGAGAAAATCCCCCTCCTCCCTTCTCCAGTTCTCAGCCTGCCAGCTCCAGGGGGCAGTGGCTGTGACCTCTACTACTTACATCTCTTCATTTTTTAATCATCAATTTCAGACACTTATGCCGAGGTAATTAACATGTTAAGAGACAGCCACCGCGGGCCTGGATCATCCCCGTCTGCAGCTCCAGTGACAAATCTCCAACTGATTACAGGTCCCCCTATTCATCACCATCACTGCTTCTCTCTTCGGAGCTTGATTTATAGTGGAAGCTGCAACCTTCTGAGCAGGGAGGATTCGTCACTGTCACCACACCGAAGAAAACTGCTTAATGGAGGCCACCTGGATCCACAGGGGACACAAGCTGAGAATCCATGCTGCTCTTGGGGTGGCTTCTCCCGGCTGCCTCTGCCTAACACTGAGCAGCACCCTTGCAGGTGGGGCAGCAAGGGTGCCCTTTATGTGCACGCATTGCTTTTCTCCTGCTTCCCCAGGAGATCCCTGTTCTGTGGCGGGGACTGTTCCTCCTGGACACAGTGAACCTCTACCAGGCCATGTGCTCTGGGCCTGCCCACTGGGCATTACTGCTGCCCCCCACCCCCTCACCCCACCTCAGCTCCCCTCCACGGCCCCCCACCCCTGCTCCTGCCCCTCACATTTCCTGAATCTGCCCTTAGGATGTCACTGGGTGGGGCCGAAGGGCTATGAGCAGAATCGGCTGGAGGATTTACCAGCCAAGACAAAGCGCTCCGGGGTCTCTTTCTCTCCCCTATGACACAGCAAAGCACACTTAGGGTGGAGGGTCCTCCATCATCCTGAGGCCATAAGTGAGGAGACAGGTGCTGGGGCAGCTGGGGATGGATACCCAGCATGAACAAGCAAGAAATGCGGCTTGGAGGGTTTGGTTTGGTTTGTGTTTTTGTTGTTGTTGGGTGTTTTGTTTTTTATGGTTGTTTGGTTTGTTTGTTTGGCCAAGCCATGCAGCATGCAGGATCTTAGTTCCCTGATCAGGACTCCAATCCACCTGCAGTCTTAACCACTGCACTGCATTCTATGCTACTGAGATTTGGGAGCTGTTTCTTACCATAGCATCATTTAACCCATCTTGTCTGGTACAGAATGAGTAATCAGTGGGAAGAGCAAAGTGGTGACTCCTCCTGATGAGCAGCCCGCCCTTGCTTTCACCAGCACTGGGTACACACCGAGGCAGGGGCTGAATGATCACCAAGCTGGCATAATACTTATTTTCCATGTGGGCTGTTTGGACTAGCTGTCCCATCCCAACCCTGCTTATCTCACTTTTCTACAAAGACTGTCCCTGAATCTCCTGGGCCAACTACAGGAACACTGAGGGGAGCATTGATTGTCCCCCCACCATCCTGAGTTATCCCCTTCAATGGAAATTACTGTTTCCTTAATAAGACGAGTTGTTGAATGGTGCCAATCTCATTCTTTCATACAACAAACAGAGGAACTGCTTCACACAGGCCCTACTCTATTGAATTCCTGTGTCTCATTACACCTTGCTTTACAGAGTCATAAATACTAAATAAGTGGTCTCGATATAGGTCTTGTGAGATTGCTGAAAAGACTGCAATTCACTCCATCCAGGGGGGCTCATAGAAGGTTTTGTCATCAAGGCGGAATCCAGGAAACTTGAAAGGATAAGCAAAACCTAACCACACGAGGAAGCTAGAAGTCAGCCCTCCAGGAACAGGAAATGATGGGACAAAAGAAAGAGGTAACAGTCACCACCTGGGTGGGTTCTTCACAAGCCCACCTAAAAGGCTACTTAGTCACCACTGAATGGATTAAGGCCCAGCCTGATGCGAGCCAAGTTCTGGGTAAATGTTCATTTTATTCCCCTCCTGCTGGGACCCAGCTTTCTCATCCCCCAGGGCTGCGGGCTTTGTATGTCGCCATCATAAACTGCGGAGTATGGGCTGGTCATGAGAGTACAGTGACAACACAGCCTCCTGCCACTCCATCCTGCCCTGATGCTCGCAGAGGTCAAGTATCAGGTGAAGTTCTCAGAGCACACTAGCAAAGCTCAGACACTTGTCAGTGAAGACCTCAAAGGGTTCACCCCTCCACCCCACCTCCCTCCCCAACCCCCCAGCTTCTTCCATGGCCTCTAAGAGGATGGATGTGGGGTCTGGTGAGGATCACCTATCCTGACTCCCTGCCCAGATTCTAGTCCTCAATTCCCAATTCCTGGCAGATGCTTCCATCCAGAGAAGTTTGCAACCACCTGGTGCTGAAAGCTCAATCTCCTTCCAGCACCTGTAAACTTTATCTCCTAGATGTCCAATTTCTGCTAACAATAGCCACCTCTGGCTTCTCTGTCTCATCCATTTCTCACGCCACTGTTTCCAAATTTTGCCATTTCTTCTTCACAGCCACTTGGATTTGCTTCCCCTTTTTTAATTTCTACTGCCCCCTACTGGTCTGGAGAAGGAAATGGCAACCCACTCCAGTATTCTTGCCTGGAGAATCCCATGGACGGAGGAGCCTGGTGGGCTACAGTCCACGGGATCACAAAGAGTCGGACACGACTGAGAGACTTCACTTTCACTACTGGTCTACTTCCCCTACTGGAGAATGGGCCCCAGCACTTTCTCCCAAGGCTGGTACAAGAACCTTCTAACAGGTTTCTGTCCCTGGACACCACTCTGTCCAGCAGAGCAGCTACCTCTTCTCTCCTATATGTGCCACACTCAGCTCAGCTCTAAACTTTCATCCACCACCTGTTTCCCCCAGGAATTTTATTTTCTTTCTACTTAAGCATCATCTCATTCATTCATATATCCATTCATTAGCTGCTTTAGCCCACAAGTGATTTGCAACTGAAGAAAGCTGAGCGCCAAAGAATTGATCCTTTTGAACTGTGGTGTTGAAGAAGACTCTTGAGAGTCCCTTGGACTGCAAGGAGATCCAATCAGTCCATTCTAAAGGAGATCAGTCCTGGGTGTTCATTGGAAGGACTGAGGTTGAAGCTGAAACTCCAATACTTTGGCCACCTCATGCGAAGAGTTGACTCATTGGAAAAGACTCTGATGCTGGGAGGGATTGAGGGCAGGAGGAGAAGGGGACAACAGAGGATGTGATGGCTGGATGGCATCACTGACTCGATGGACATGAGTTTGGGTCAACTCCGGGAGTTGGTGAAGGACAGGGAGGCCTGGCGTGCTGCAGTCCATGGGGTCGCAAAGAGTCGGATACGACTGAGCGACTGAACTGAACTAAAAAACCTTTACTCATGATGGGAGAATACTGTAATAATGTATCGATGTCTGTCTTATTTCATTGTGGTGGAGAAGGGCCTAGGGGCAGGAGGAGAAGCTCTTCTAACCCCTAAAGGGAGAGAAAAGAGAGAGGAAATGCTTGGAGTTGAAGCAAAGGAATCAAGCTCCCTAGCGAGAGAGTGGATTCCCTAAGACTGGGGAGGAGGAGATGGCAAAGGCGGAGAGGTGGTACCAAGCATCCCTAGTGGTAGGGATGCACTCCTGGATCCCACCAGCATCCCAGTGGGACAGGATTTCTGAGGGGCTGGGATAAGCCTGGCTGGGGCCAAACACCCCAAGAGCCAAGCCATAGAAGCCACGGGGAAGGTCCCAGGGCTCCGTGTAGCTTGAAGGGAGTGTCAGCTGTGAGACCACCCATCTCTCAATGAACCCTGTTGACTCAGACAACAAGCTTTTCTGCTGTGATCACACTGGGCTAAATATTAGCCCACTATCTCAATGTGTTATATAAATTCTTACCAGTTACATAATGATCGACGGTGTGATACTGAGAAAGACTTATTTCCCTCATCTGTAAATGCCAACGTGTGCGACCTACCAACAAAGTTGCTAGAAGGGACTCAGGGTGTTCTGTGACAGTGCTCTCAAGGCGGAAGAAGCATCAAAGAAAGAAAGATGTCATTGTGGAGACAAATGTGATCATCTTTGTTAACAGTTACTTATGAGCTTGAGTCTCCATCCGATCTCCTCTGACCTTCCCCCACTATGATTAAACCAAGCTTCCAGCTTCACCAAATGGGAAGAAAAACCCACAGCTGTTTAACAGCCTGCCCCAGTCCTTGCCTGTTTTCAACAACAACCCAGTTCCCTGTGTGTCTGTCCTGAGGTTTATCTGCCCCAGGAGCCAGTGACTATGAAGAAGAAGAAAAGATAATGTCTCTTTCATTTGATTGCCTAGCCCACACCAGACTGGCCCTAAAACAGAGATGCCCTTCTGGGATGAGCAGGGCAGAGGCAATCTTCTCATAGATATCCAGCATGGGGATCTATTCTCCAACTGTCCCCAAATGAACCATTGTGCACATAATTCACACGAGGAGGAGGAAACAGCGGGATAAGAGGCATACGATGGCAGCTCAGGAACCTGGGATTTTGCTAAACTGGAAGACTATAAAACAGCATCTAGGCACTGTCAGGAAACCTTATTCTGTCTTAGTCCCTTTGCTCAAAGGAAGTCACTTTCTCTTTAGTTGCTCTGGGTAAAGCTCTCCTGGCAAGCTGCAGTCCATGGGGTCACACAGAGGCACACAGACTTAGTGACTGAACAATAACAAAGCTCTCCTGGAGAAGGCGCTGCCCCGCAGCAGGGAAGCAAGGGCCTGCACCAGACTGGGGCCAAGGAGGGCCGCCCAGACTCGCCAGTCAGCCTCCCCAGAGGCAAGGCTTCCCTGCAGCCTCTGCTCCCTCCGGTGGAGGGCTGGCATCCCAACCACAGATGGCACAATTAATGAAGAACATTCCAACAGCTCAGACTTGGGATGGGCCAGCTGGAGTGTTGCCTATTTGATGATGCTGGCACGTCAAACTGTTTGACCCCCTGGATTCTGCATCAATGTTTATCCAGTATTTTTATGGGGAAAGCAGATGACTCTGGTACATATGCAACTTAGCCAAATAAAAATGCTATTAGAATTGTAATTTAAAGTCACCATAAAATTGGGGGGAGAGGATGATAAATTAGGAGGTTAAGATTAACAGATATACACTGCTATATATAAAATAAACAACAAGGACTGACTCGATAGCACAGGGAATTATATTCAACATCTTGTAATAACCTACAATGGAAAAATAATCTGAAAAGAGCATATGTGCTATATATATATAACATATATATTACATATATACATTACACAAACACACACACGTATATGTGCTGTGCTGTGCTAAGTCACCTCAGTTCAGTTCAGTTGCTCAGTCGTGTCCGACTCTTTGCGACCCCATGAATCACAGCACTCCAGGCTTCCCTGTCCATCACCAACTGCCGGAGTTCACTCAGACTCACGTCCATCGAGTCGGTGATGCCATCCAGCCATCTCATCCTCTGTCGTCCCCTTCTCTTCCTGCCCCCAATCCCTCGCAGCATCAGAGTCTTTTCCAATGAGTCAACTCTTCACATGAGGTGGCCAAAGTACTGGAGTTTCAGCTTTAGCATCATTCCTTCCAAAGAACAGCCAGGGCTGATTTCCTTTAGAATGGACTGGTTGGATCTCCGTCATGTCCAATTCTTTGTGACTCCATGGACTGTAGTCTGCCAGGCTCCTCTGTCTGTGGGATTCTCCAGGCAAGAACACCCCTCCAGGGGGTCTTTCTGACCCAGGGATCAAACCTGCATCTCTCACATCTCCTGACTTGCAGGTGGGTTCTTTACTACTAGCACCACCTGGGAAACATATATATATTTATAAACTGCATCTATATATAAATTGTATTCCTGTGCTATACAAAAAAGATCTTCATCATCCAGATAACCACGATGGTGTGATCATTCACCTAAAGCCAGACATTCTGGAATGTGAAGTCAAGTGGGCCTTAGGAAGCATCACTATGAACAAAGCTAGTGGCGGTGATGGAATTCCAGTTGAGCTTTTTCAAATCCTAAAAGATGATCCTGTGAAAGTGCTGCACTCAATATGCCAGGAAATTTGGAAAACTCAGCAGTGGTCACTGGACTGGAAAAGGTCAGTTTTCAAGGTCACTTTTCATTCCAATCCCAGAGAAAGGTAATGCCCCCAAATGTTCAAACTACTGCACAATTGCACTTATTTCAAATGCTCACAAAGTAATGCTCAAAATTCTCCAAGCCAGGCTTCAACAGTACGTGAACCATGAATTGCCAGATGTTCAAGCTGGATTTAGAAAAGCCAGAGGAACCAGAGATCAAATTGCCAACATCCATTGGACCATAGAAAAAGCAAGAGAGTTCCAGAAAACCATCTACTTCTGCTTTATTGATTACGCCAAAGCCTTTGACTGTGTAAATCACAACAAACTGTGGAAAATTCTTCAAGAGATGGGAATACCAGGCCACCCAACCTGCCTCCTGAGAAATCTGTATGCAGGTCACAAAGCAACAGTTAGAACCAGACATGGAATAGCCTGGTTCCAAATTTGGAAAGGAGTACATCAAGGCTATATACTGTCATCCTGCATATTTAACTTCTATGACGAGTACATCATGTGAAACGCTGGGCTGGATGAAGCACAAGCTAGAGTCAAGATTTCCAGGAGAAATATCAATAACCTCAGATACGCAGAGGACACACTTCTGGCAGAAAGTGAAGAGGAACGAAACAGCCTCTTGATGAAGGTAAAAGAGGAGACTGAAAAAGCTGGCTTAAAACTCAGCATTCAGAAAACTAAGATCATGGCATCCAGTCCCATCAATTAATGGCAAATAGATGGGGAAACAGTGGAAACAGTGAGAGACTTTATTTTCTTGGGCTCCAAAATCACTGCAGATGGTGACTGCAGCTATGAAATAAAAAGATGCTTGCTCCTTGGAAGAAAAGCTATGACCAACTGAGACAACATACTAAAAAGCAGAGACATTATTTTGCTGACCAAGGTCTGTCTAGTCAAAGCTTTGGTTTTTCCAGTAGTCATGTACAGACGTGAGAGTTGGACTATAAAGAAAGCTGAGCACCAAAGAATGGATGCTTTTGAACTGTGGTGTTGGAGAAGACTCTTGAGAGTCCCTTGGACTGCAAGGAGATCAAACTAGTCAATCCTAAAGGAAATCAACCCCGAATATTCATTGAAAGTACTGATGCTTAAGCTGAAACTCCAAAACTTTGGCCACCTGATGTGAAGAACTGACTCATTTGAAAAAACTTTCATGCTGGCAAAGATTGAAGGCAGAAGGAGAAGGGGATACAGAGGATGAGATGGTTGGATAGCATCACTGATTCAATGGACTTGAGTTTGAGCAAGCTCTGGGAGTTGGTGATGGGCAGGGAGGCCTGGCACGCTGCAGTCCATGGGGTTGCAAAGAGTCGGACACAACTGAACAATTGAACTGAACTGAAACTTGAATCATTTTGCTGTACACCAGAAAAAGAAAAAGAAAAAGTCGCCATAAAATCAATCTGACAGATGCCGACTGTATGCACACCAGGAACTGCAGGCGTGGCTCTGTGCCCTTTGCTGCCAGCACGTCTCCCAAATGCCTGGGCCAAGTATTGCTTTGCCCTTGTCAGAGTCAGGATCAGACCCTCACATCCAATCCCAGGAGACAGAGCCAGGCCTCAAGGGAACCGGGCACCGATCATTTCACCATAAGCCTGTTCCACAGGACCACAGGGGAAATAAGGGGAGACAGTAGGAGAAGGAGACTCTGCCTGAGTGACCCAGGGCCTGGACAGTGATTCCCAAATGGTATGGTACTTCTCAACCACCTGAGGGTTTTGCTAAAATGCAGATGGCTGGGCCCCACACCTAGCATTTCGGATTCAGTAGGTCTGGGTGAGGCTTAATAATCTGCCTTTCTAACTAGCTCCCAGGTGAACCACTGAGAATCTCGGGCCTCAGAGTGTGGCCATAGGACCACCATCAGCCACACCTGGGAGCTTGTTAGAAACACAGAAGTTAGGCTGCATCCAGACTGCTGAATAAGACCTTGGTGAAGTCTAACAAGATCCCCAGGGGATCTGTATGCACAGTGAAGTCTGAGAAATGCCTGCTTACCACTGATTCCCAAAAGAGGGCCCTCCAGCCACCTGCAGCAGAACACCTGGGACACTTGTTTAAAATGCAGATTTCTGAGTTCTGCACCCATCTACTTGCCAAGATAAACTCTCTAGCCAAGAATCTGCAATTTTCAGAAGCATCCCAGTTGATGTTCTTAAACACTGGAGCTGAGATTCATAGCCAAGAGCTTGAAGAACACAAAGGGCAGAGGCTTCCATTTTCAAGACCCTGGGTTCCAGTCTCCCAGCAGGGCGGTGACAGTCCAGCACTCACAGAGTAATGCTTACTAACTACTGCTCGTGGACTTGAGTCTGCACAGGTAGTATATGCAGATAAGGGTGGTAGTGTCTGGCTCCCGGCTCTCCAAGCCACTGCCAAGTGGGAGAATCCCCATGAGGCTCCCTGAGAAATCAAGGCCGTGGTGTCTAACCTTGAAGGGTTAGCCTTGGCATCTTCCAAGGATGGAGGTCCAGCCTCCTCTCCCCTCCAGAACCTTGCAGCCTCTATTTCCCACCATCTTCTCTCTGTCTCCAGCAGGTGACCCCCTGACCTTCAATGTCACACACAGTCTCCTCCTGCCCATCTATAGCCTTCCTTGGGTCTCAGTGGACTTTCTAGACCTGGGAGATGCCTGGTTTGTTTTAGGACCAAACCTTTGGGGTTCCAGTCCTGCCCTGCCCACACCTCCCAGCCTGCCTTTATCACCATTTTCATGCAGCTTCAAGACACACTTGAATTTCAAAAGCCTCTCTGCCAGTTTCCTCACATACTTGTTAAATTACTAAACTACCTATGAGCCCACTCAAGGAGGAGGTGAGAATAAAAGCACGCTCTCAAATAATGCCATATTTTTAAAGGGACACAATTCTCCTACAACTAGCTAGCAATTCAAAGACATCTTAAGCTAACACTTGTAGCTACCCACTCCTTTCTTTCTTTCTCTAAGCCAGGGATGAGAAGAGTGGGAACTGTCGTGTTCAGAATACAGGGAGTGATTAGGCAAAAGTTCAGATTGTTTGAGAGGAGAGAGACAAACAGAAGAGAAAGTTCTAGAATGAAAAGGGCAGAGGGCTAAGTGATTGACAAGCCTTCCAGAGCTGAAGAGCTCCACTTATGCACTCAGTCAGTAAATATCTATTATAAGCCCTTGGATGCATGCTAAATCACTTCAGTGGTGTCCAACTCTGTGACCCTATGGACTGTAGCCCACCAGGCTCTTCTGTCCATGGGATTCTCCGGGCAAGAATACTGGAGTGGGTTGCCAAGCCCTCCACCAGGGGATCTTCCTGACCCAGGGATCAACCCTGCGTCTCTTATGTCTCCTGTACTGGCAGATGGGTTCTTTATGACTAGCGCCACCTGGGAAGCCCATAAGCCCTTTCTAGGCAGTGAATGCAAAGCAGTCTAGTTGGGGGAGACTGGTGTGTAAGTGAGCATGGTAACCACGGATTCTCCAGCACAACAAATGAGAGCTGAGGTACAGAGGCAGCATGTAAGCAGCACGAGGAAGGAAGAAAGGAAAGAAGAAACATCCACTCTGAATGAGGAGTTGAAGGAGGGCTTCCTGGAAGAGGATGGCCTCTGAACTGAGATTTAGAAGATTAGCTGTATGAGGAAAAGCAGAATACTCAAGCTGGGAGCCAGCTAAGGTATCAGATGATTAGATGAGAGAAGAGAGGAGAGGATTACTCTCAGAAATCTTCAACAGCTAGGTGATGAACTTGGAAGAGGAAATGTTTTGCAGGGGGCAAAATAAGGGCTCAGGACTGGCCAGTGTTTGAGAGGTCTGTAGGAGAGTTGAGTGTGGAGGATTGGTCCTCAGAAGAAGGACTTGGAGGTTATAGAAACACTGATGGTAAACGAAATTAGGATTGCCTCGTAGGAGAGCGCAGAGTGAGATGAGATCAAGAACAAAGTCCAGGTTAAAGTCCTCAGGTTCAGCAATATTCAAGGGGTGAGCAGGCCAAGAAGGCTAATAACAAAGGGCAACCAGACAGGCAGGAGGAGGACCAGAGGGCACAGGGTCATAAAGCCAGGGGATCTTGGTGGTTAGAAATGGAAGGAGAAATGGGCAGCCAAACACTGCTGGGGGAGATGAACATCATGGGAGGGAAAGATGCCCACTGGATCTGGGGACAGGGAAGAGACAGCCACTTCATTCACTGTGAAAAAGAGCCTGGTGGAGAGCAATAGCTAGGCGCATGGGGATAAGGGCTTTGTTTTTTGTCTGTTTTCAGGAAGGCACATGAGATAAACAAAATTTCATATGGATATGGACAAGTTCTACAGTAATAGTGATCCCATCCCTCACCAGACAAAGTGACATGAATCTCTGGATTGGCCCAAAGACTGAACAGCAGGTGGAAAAGGGTTTGTTTTTTTAATCAAACAGTCAACTTTCCGGTGAATTTCTGGAATGCAGACAATCCATTTAAAAGCTGGGGACAGCCCGTGCTTCTTCTGTAGCCCCTGCAGTTCTGAGGAATAGTGTTGCCAGGTGTCCTAGAGCAGGTGTTTGATAATAACTCATCCATGAGTGGATGAATGGGGTGACCCTGAGGTCCCTCTAATCACTTCTCTATGGAATTTCAATTGTGGCCAGTTTGTTCATTCCATCCACTCATTCAAGAGACATTATTCAGGGGCTAGCCTGTATCAGAGCCTGGGCCAGCCAAACTTATACCACCTCACACAGCGAACGTGTGGGAGGCACAAACAAGTCCTTCAAAACACATCCTCCTGCCACCTGGGAAGTGCAAAGCCGGCAGCTCTCCACACTCCTTGCAAAGTAAGGATCCTGTGTGTGTTTACTTCCATGCAAAGAGCAAAGGAAATGGGCCAGTACACATCTCCTCTTGACTCCTCACTATCTTTCACATTTTCCCTGGTGCCTATAAGAAATCTGTCTCAATAAGATGATTCGCAGTGAGTTTAAGGAATGAAGGGGTCTTAGGAAAGTATATATTTTTGTGAAGCTGCGCTGATAGAGAACTCTGGAAATGTTTGACTAAAATATAAGGGCTGGTGTTATCCTGTCTGTGACGCCCAAGCTGATGTCTGAAGGCTGCTTTAATTTCAGGGAGCCCAGGCCCTGTTGAGACTGCTTAGAACAAACACATTAATGCTATGTGTTTCAGACTAACTAAAAATTACACTGAAATGGAAGGATCAAAAGTCAGACCAAAGTACTAAAAAGACAGATTTCATACTGGGTGTAAAATAGCACATACTTTTCTCCTTTCAATAAAGCCAGCCATAAGCATATATGCTGGTTGATATAATAATAACTAATGTTTATTCAGCCCTACGGCTTCCCTGGTAGCTCAGATGGTAAAGAATCTGCCTGCAATGCAGGAGACGCCAGTGCGATTCCTGGGTTGGAAAGTTCCCCTGGAGAAGGGATAGGCTACCCACTCCAGTATTCATGGGCTTCCCTGGTGGTTCAGACAGTAAGGAATCCACCTGCAATGCAGGAGACCTGGGTTCGATCCCTGGGTTGGGAAGATCTCCTGGAGGGGGGCATGGCAACCCACTCCAGTATTCTTGCCTGGAGACTCCCCATGGACAGAACAGCCTGGCGGGACAGTCCATAGGAACACTAAGAGTTGGACACAGCTGAGCAACTAAGCAGAGCACAGTACATTCAGCCCTGACCACTATGTTAAGTGTTTACTGCCTTATCCATTTATTCCTTGCAACAACCTCTGAAGGAGGAGCTCTTATAAGCTTCATTTTACAGAGCAGGAAACTGAAGCTCAGAGAAGTAACTTGATCAGGGCTATAAGACCTTGGGCAAGTGGTCATATATGTGACTGAATGTGGACTCACAGATGTAAATCCCTGGACACACACACATCACATATATGTGGATGAGGCACTAGAGGAGGTCATCAAAAGGACAGGACCACCAGGTGACCTTGAAGCTAGATCTGAGCACCTGAAGGCTTCTCATCCCCTTGCCTGTCCTTGCAAGATACACACAGCCTCCTGTTGCCACAGTGGCAGCTGCACCAAGGATGCAGCCTTGAGAGAGTAAGCTGCTGTTGAGACCATCTGGACTGTATATATGACTGAACCCCTACATAAACTTTAAGATTCTGGGGGGTTGGGTGCAGAGATCTACTCATTTTGTAGCCACCTAAGACGAGTTTATAAATAAATTTTCAAATTTATGTTTTGCTTATTAAACCTGCCATCTATCAATCTAGAGTGATATACCTCTTTCAATGGTCTCTCCTTGCCCTCTCCAGAAGACTAAAGAAATGGGCTTTGGGAAAGAGGTATCTACAAAGGAAATCCCATGCTGGCCATAAAATTCTATGTGGGGAGGGGTGCCCTGTATGTCAGATGACTGTGGACCCCTGCACGAGCATGAGTTCACCCTGAAAATGCCACTGCTTTAATGCATTTGGTTGGAACACTATGCAGAGCACACCGTGGCAAACAGAAGCGAATGGCTGCCCCAGTAAATGGCCTTTACTATGGGCAGGTCAGTGGCCATCGATGCCCAACTACAGGCTAAAGCCTAGGTTAGAGAGTTGAAAAGAAGAGCAGAAATTAGAGACAAAAACATGCAACTGTCTACTCTTTTGCTAGTCTGGGGGCTAGCAGATAAGGTGGGAGAAAAGATTAGTAAACTGGAGACTTTAGTACAAGATTTTGCAAAGCCAGGAGGGCACAAGCTGCCATAGATTAATATCTGAGCATGTGTGACAAAGCCTGGTTAGGGCACTAGAGGTAGAATCCTTGGAGAAGCTGGGATCATGAAAGGAAGGATATTACAGTAATTGACAATAAAACAGACAGAGTGCCCCACGTCATCCAACTCCTAATACAAAGGGAATTTTAAATAGCAATTACCCTAGACTTCTGACAACAGACAAATACACCCCAAAACTCCTAGGAGCAAACTTGCAGTCTTTCTCTGTCCCTTGAAATTGTAAATCTTATCACGTCTTTGAGATGTAAACACCCCAAAGGACAACTAAGTCACTGCCTACAAAGACTGAAGGAAAAAAAGGGGGAGAAAGGTTTTTTTAAATATAGACTGCTGGGCTTTCTTGGAGGTCCAGTAGTAATGAATTTGCCTTGCAGTACCAGAGACACCAGTTCAATTCCTGGTTGGGGAAGATCTCACATGCCTGGAGCAACTAAGAGAGTAACCCCTGTTCCCTACAACTACCAGCACAAACATAAATATTTTTTAAAACAGAGTGCTATAGAAGCTCCCTTAACCAAAATCTAGTTCACAGCCTCCTTGACAATATTAGTCAAATATAAATCTTAAAAGTCTTCCTCACAAATACTGGATAAAAAGCTTTAACCATGTAAAGGAGAGCCTAATTCATGGCTAAAGTTTTGGAATGAAAGCTATGGGGTCTGTGTTTGTATGTTTAGGTATGTGTGCATATATGTGTTATACATGTGATGTTTTTCTATCTATGGAAAGTATTATCAAAGTTTTTTATAAAAGAGCTCTATCTAATTGGTTTCAAGAAAAAAAAACTTTAATATCAATAATGGACTTATATAAAACTGAAACTCACTTTTTCTTTCATCTGCTAAAAGGAAGAAGGCCTGTTTGTGATACGATTATAAAAACTTTTCTTTACCTTTTAAGTAATCTGCCTATAAAACAAAGATTCTGTGTTTTATAAAAAATAATTTCCTGTTCATTATCAGGTATTGAGAAAGTGAAATCTTCTTTATTAAAAGAGCTAAGCTTATATATATATAAAACTATGTTACTCTGCATTTGCCTTTGACATCTTAGTTGTCACTTTAGTTAAATGGATAACTAAGTGTTGTTATGCAGATGATACCACCCTTATGGCAGAAAGTGAAGAGCAACTAAAAAGCCTCTTGATGAAAGTGAAAGTGGAGAGTGAAAAAGTTGGCTTAAAGCTCAACATTCAGAAAACGAAGATCATGGCATCTGGTCCCATCACTTCATGGGAAATAGATGGGGAAACAGTGGAAACAGTGTCAGACTTTATTTTGGGGGGCTCCAAAATCACTGCAGATGGTGACTGCAGCCATGAAATTAAAAGACGCTTACTCCTTGGAAGGAAAGTTATGATCAACCTAGATAGCATATTGAAAAGCAGACATATTACTTTGCCAACAAAGGTCCATCTAGTCAAGGCTATGGGTTTTCCAGTGGTCATGTATGGATGTGAGAGTTGGACAGTGAAGAAAGCTGAGCGCTGAAGAATTGATGCTTTTGAACTGTGGTGTTGGAGAAGACTCTTGAGAGTCCCTTGGACTGCAAGGAGATCCAACCAGTCCATTCTGAAGGAGATCAGCCCTGGGGTTTCTTTGGAAGGAATGATGCTAAAGCTGAAACTCCAGTACTTTGGCCACCTCATGTGAAGAGTTGACTCATTGGAAAAGACTCTGATGCTGGGAGGGATTGGGGGCAGGAGGAGAAGGGGACAACCAAGGATGAGATGGGTGGATGGTATCACTGACTCGATGGACGTGAGTCTGAGTGAACTTCGGGAGTTGGTGATGGACAGGGACGCCTGGCGTGCTGCAATTAATGCGGTTGCAAAGAGTCGGACACGACTGAGCGACTGAACTGAACTGAAGTGTTGTTTCAAAATGAACTCTGATCCCACTTAATCAAGCATTTTAAACCTTTTGATATTTTTTACAAACTTAAATTTGGGCAAAATCTTTTAAATCCCCAAATCAAATTCTAAATGACGTCTTACTGACTTCAAAATTACTTTGGGCTTATATTAGGCTTATTTGATAGGCTAAGTTACATGGAAAACAATCAAATAAGAAATGATGCTAAACTTTCTTTAGGTTTTTTTAATATAAATGTATATCATTAATATAAATGTTCCTGGAAAGGTTCTTCAAGGAGATTCATGGAGAAACTAAGATCAATTTGCCTTCATATGGGGGGGACAGCAGTGGAGCTTTCAAGTACTCCCATGAGGCACAGCATCATAATACAGGGTTGGCCAAAAAGGTCACTGGGATTTTTCCCATATTACAAAAAAACCCAAATAATCTTTTTGGCCAAACCTATATACCAGGAATGGTAACCCGAGACCTGGCCTGTTTTTCTTCCCCACATCAGTAAAATGTGCCTATTAATGTTGACGTAGGGTTAACATACGAAGACTTGCCTCTGCTGCAGGCCATTCTACAGGCTTTTCTGGAACACCTGTGAGGGAGAAGATTAGAGGTAGAGATGCGGGAAATTCAAGGTCCAGGTACTGCCCTAAAGTTTGGGGGAATCATTTGGTTAAAGAAGATGTTCATTGTCCCAGAAGTTGTGATTGATAAGATGCAAGCCTATTAAAACCCCTAACAGCATGAAAAAGATGCAAGCCTTTGCAAGGATTTGAGATCTGGAGGACTTCTATCCCCCACCTGGCACAGCGCCTCCATCCCTGATCTGCCTGGGAAAGAGAAGGCACAGGTGGGATTGGGCATCACAGCAAGAAGCCACCTTGAGAAGGCAAAAATTCTAAAGCTCTGGGCAGCTCCTCAGCAGGGCTACCATTGAGTTAGACATATCTATGACTCTGGAAGGTATGTTTGGGCGCTATGGCAGAGACCAGGGAAGGAGAGAGTACCCCAAGGATTTTGGCCCCAGCTTTAAAAGGGGGAACAAAATTGATCCACTCCCATAGAGCAACAGCTCCTAGCAATGTACATAATACTCCTCCAAGTAGAATGCCTCACATATCATGGTAATAACATCCCTTCCTATCAAGGGATAAATTGGAATATGTTCCACTGACCTACCTCTGCCATGGATCCCACTTTGACTCAATAGCATGCTTATTTGCTGTAGCTCACTGTCTCTAAAAATGTAGGTGCTACTAAGCCCTGTAAAAAATATATATATATCCTCCAAATGACCTCTATGCCTATAGCAGCCTCTATGGCCAACAGAGAGAGAATAGGTGAGTTTCCTGCCGATGTCTGTTATACAGATGCCTAGAAACAGGAATAAACCACACCACCAATAGGCTGAACTCAGAGCAGTTTGGCTGGTGATCACTCATGAGGCCAGGCTGTTAACAACCCAGGAAGCCAAGGGATAGATGACCATAAGCAAACCCTTGTGGGGTCAGGATACCTGGAAAGACATTGGGTTCATCTGCAAGAGCCTGAGGCATTTCTTTCTGCCCTCCATGCGCCTGGCACTGACAGCCATAGCAACCAGGAAGCTGATGCCCTAGTTCGGGTATGAGCCCTAGCAACGGACTCTCCAGTTCATACAGCAGATTGGACACAGAGCAGGTACCACAGCACGCATTACCAAGGATGCCAGGCCACCCTTGAAATGACTAGTACGATGCAGTAGCAGCATGTTTTGTGTATTCGAAACTATGCCCAAGGCAAGTGCCAAGGAAGTTTGGGGTCATCCACAGAATTCCCAACCATCGAGGGACTAGCACATCGATTATACTGGCCACCCCACTCTGAGACAGCATTCTAAATATGCCTTGGTTTGTGTGGACACTGCATCTGCCTTAACCCAAGCTTTTCCCTGTTGCCATGCAAACCGCTACCATCGCCAAGGGACTCAAGAAACTGAGTGCCACATACAGATACCCTCATGGAACAGTGATCAGAAGTCACAGTTCAAAGGTCATGACATGCAAGACTGGCCAAAAGAACATGGCATTGAATGGGGTTTCATCTCCCCTATAACCCACAAACAATGGGATTAACAGAAAGAAAATATAAAACATTAAAGAAGCAGTTAAAATTCCTAACAAGTAAAACTATCTTGGCTGAGTAGACTAAAGTGCTCTGCCAGGATTTAATAGATTTGAATGATCAACCAGTAGAGCCCGTCACCCCATGTGCCAGACTGGGGACACCTACCAATGCACCCAATACTATAAAGGCGTGAAATAGTAAGAAACAGCCACTGCCCCGACTCTCACCATGGATCAACAGGCTATGCTGCTGAGAACACCAAGCCTCATCACACTTAGGAAAGAAGTTACCTACTGGAATTTGCAATGAGATATCCCACTGGGATGGGTAACGTACTTGGCACCCCCAGGTAAGGGATAACTCTAGTGGGATCCCACTGTCCTACTGCAAGCTGGATCTGTGAAAACACACTACAGCTGGAACGGAACATGCACCATCGAAAGAGGAGAGAAAGTGAGGGTCTTGGTCTGGCATATCCCGTTCGCCGTCCACCTCCTCATGCCTGTCAGTTCTGCCTTCTTCAGCTGACAAGTACGGTACGTACAACTAGGTCAAGTCCTAAAACTGCCAATCTCTTTCTCTTCAAGGAGGGGACACACTCTGTTTTCCATTGGTATGATCATTTGGCCATCTTTGTTCCCCTCTATGAGCCTAGAGGACATTATAACGTGTATAGAAGCCCTTACAAAATTCTCTGAGCAAACCTCAAATGATCTAAGCCAACAAAGTGTTTAAGCCTTCAAATAATTTAAGCCTGCCCTTACTAACAAAAAACAGAATTGCCTTGGACATTATATCATAAGGAGGCACCCATGCCATTATCTAAACAGAAGGTAGTGTGTTCATACCTGATGAGTTCACCAATACATCATCACTATATAAATCACACAAAAGACACAAATGAATGCCCTGAGTGACCTGACCCCAAGCCTAGGAGACTTCATAAATCCGTGATTCAGATCATAGGGCTGATGGTGAGGGGGAAATTTCCCTCTCTACCCTTCTCGATGAGTTCTTGTGGCTGGACTAAAAATTGACACAAGACAGATTAACAGGAGAAAAAGAAACAAATTTTAACTCATGTGCACAGAGGTCTTAAAGAAGTGGGATCTAAGACGTGGCCAAAGCAGACAGTTTTTATACTTTTTAGACCAAGAAACAGTACGTGTAGACCAAGAAACAGTACGTGTGTATTAGTCACTCAGTCATGCCTGACTCTTGGTGACCCCGTGGACTGTAGCGCTCCTCCAGCCACGGGATTCTCCAGGCAAGAATACTGGAGTAGGTTGCCATTTCCTTCTCTGGGGGATCCTCCCTAGAGAAACAATAAATGAGGGAGGAATTGACAGAACAAAGAAATTAAGCTTTGGGTGCTTCATTAGTGAAGAATCTAAATTGTGTGGGCTTGGGGTAGTAAGTGAACGCAATAACAAGCCATGTTCACCAGGCTTCTCAGCCCTAAATTCCCAGTCTCTGGCGATAATGGTGTCCTTTTACATTCAGATGCACAGAGCTCACCTCTGACATGAAAGAAATTTCCTGCTTTGCAGGGAAAGAGAGGGGTGAAATTGTCCTTGTATCAACCATTTCTTAAGTAACTTAATTTCAAAATAATCAATATGCCATTGAAGCATAGTCTGAGCTCCAACAGGGCTCTTGATAACACACACACACACACAAAATTTTATTTAGTTTAGGAATCATTATCTTGATATGTGTTTTCTCTTGCACTTGTCTAGACTATGGCATCAGTTTTCAATGCAGCCAGACAGCCTCCCAACAAGCCACCTCCATGCTGGGGAAAACCCTTGCTGACCATTCAGGGCACATTATGGAAAGGGGACATACAAGATTGTAAGAGCTGGTTGTGAAGGAAGAAGTGATGGAGGAGATCAACTAGAGGGTGGGACCACCGGCTGACACTTGAGCTGGCCCGGGTTATCAAGGCTCCTCACCCCGTCCCTGTCCTCTGCCTGCTGCTCTCACAGTGGGGCCTGTTCCAAGAGAGAGCAGGGTGTTACTGAGACCCTGTGGACTGAATACATGACTAACCCAGTTAAGGCCTCTATATAAACTTTTAAGATTCTTGGGGTAGGTGTGGAGATCCACTCATCTTGTCTTCATACAGGACAGCCTTGTAAGTAAGCTCCCTGGCTTATTAGACTTGCCACCTACCAATCTGGAGTGGGCTGCCTTTTTCTTCACTCTCTCCCTGCCCTCCATATACAGGGGCCAGTGTACGAACCAACACATACTGAACAATCAAAACAAGGCAAGAGGTGTGATATCCACAAGACTCCTGAGAACTGTGCAAAGACTTTGTCGTGACAATCAAAACCACACATGCCTCTCAGCAGTGACTCTTTTTTCCCTCCCTTTGACTTTTCAGTAAAACCAGAGATGGGTCTGGAAACCACAGGTACAGTGATGATATTTTAAATAACTGCAGAGGGAGGTCTCCCAGGCAGTGTCTGTTTGACGCCTGATTAACCCACTACTGAAGGTCGTATTTCCCTGAAGATCCAGGGTTTAACACCATTACAGTCAAAAGAGGCATACAGGACATTACTGCTGAGAATGCTGGAAGAGGGGGAGGTGGAAGGAATTTTAGGTTTAGCTAAATTAATTAAGATTATTTAATGTTAACCTTTCAGTCAAAGCAACTGCTAAAAATCAATGTGGCAGCTGGAAAATCTAAGAAGTTTGGAAACTTAGGATAAAGCTTTCCAGAGTTTTCAAGGTGGTTGCCAGAGCAACCTCAGGGACCAGATACTGGAAGAGTTGAAACATTCTATTTTAAAAACAACCAGTTGTTCATCATAAAGCCAGAAATGATACAACCAAATAATAGGATACACATTGGAAAGTCTTATAAAGATGAGCATTTTCTCAAAACTGGAACGAATTCCATCTGTGAGCAATATTTTGACCCTGGAAGCAAACAGATTTCAAAGTGACTCCCAAGGGTCTGGATGATCATCTCCCTTTTGCACAAAATATTGAAATTTAAAGCTCCTCTCTCTACTTGAACTTTCTTTCAACTCGTGTCTGCATTGCAGGTTCCTCTTACCCATCAAGTCCCATCTCACTGAAGACGTCTCTCACATGTGCATGCATGCATTCATTCAAACAACACTTGTTGAGCAATTTATTGTACTACTATACGTGAGATATCCCGCCAGGTGATCCAAAGGGGAGATGACTCAATGGCATGGTCCCAACTTTGGGGAGAGTCTAGAAGGACAAGTCAGATAGATACATAAATACAACACAAGGCAGTGTAAGATCTGATCGTGCGACTGTAGGACCCCAAAAGTCAATGGTTCCCAAAACTGTTGGACATCAGAATCCTATGGTAGACTGTCACAAAAATGCAGATTTCCAACCCCACTTCACAATCTGGATCTGGATATTTTTTATTTCTAAGAGGATTTAAAAAAAAAAAAACTTTTTATTTTATATTGGAGTATAGCCAATTACCTGGCTAGCTCAGTTGGTAGAGTATGGGACTCTTAATCCCAGGGTCATGGGTTCAAGCCCCATGTTATTTTGAGGCTTCTAAGCTGGCTCAGTGGTAAAGAATCAGCCTGCCAATTCAGGAGTTTTGGGTTTGATTCCTGGGTCAGAAAGATCCCCTGGAGAAGGAATCAACAACCCACTCTAGTAGTCTTGCCTGGAAAATCCCAGAGGAGCCTGGCAGGCTATAGTCCATGGGGCCAAAAAGAGTCAGACACAGCTGAGTGACTAAACAACATAACCGATTAACAATGTTCTGATGGTTTCAGGTGGACAGCAAAGGGACCCAGTCATGCATATACATGTATCCATTCTTCCCCAAACTCCCCTTCTATCCAGGCTGCCACATAACATTGAGCAGAGTTTCTTGTGCTATACAGTAGGTCCTTGTTGGTTATCCATTTTAAATATAGTAGTGTGTACAATGTCGTGGATCTGGGTTTCAAATGCTATGCATCTGACTCTGATGAGCAACCAGGTCTGGAAACAGCTGCTACTGGTGACAGGGGGAAGAATTTACCCCCAGCCGAGACGACAAAGATTTCACAGAAGTGGATGTGCCTTTAGAGTCTAGGGAAGATATGCACCTAAGAGGAGGGGGGTTACCTGGCTGGCCTGGGTTCAAGCTGGGGAGAAGTAGAACAGCCTAGAAAAGGCCCCTGAGAGGGCCAAGAAGACCAGGTGAAGGAGTCGGGACTGGAGGCAACAGGCAGTGAGAAAGAATCAAAGGCCTCCAAGGACGGGATGGACACACATATGGCAATGTCAGCAGGAAAAATTTGCCCGAGTTATGACAGACAGATCAGTCAAAGCTGGCATCTGGCTTTAGAGAAATCTCTGATTATTAACAGTAAAGACATTAAAAAAAAAAAAAAAAACTAAGCTGGTTGCAGTAGGAAAGAAAAGAGATGAAGAAACAGTATTTAATGTCAATGTGCTGCTTTATTTTGAAACAGATTTGTTTTTAATTAGTCATGACATATTCATCTCTATAAAGCTATATTTAGTAACACCTAGGATCATGCTTCATTTATTTGTGTTTTTAAACACTTTTCTCTGGGTTTGTTCTGTTTCCTACTTTGGAGAAAATGTGATTTTATCAACCCATCAAGAGAGTGCCTCCTGTGCACCAGGACAGCATAGGACCACAGACAACTCAAAGTTGAAGAAGAAGTAGCACTGGCCCCCAGGAAGACTGCAACCAGGAAAGGAGTCAGATATGTCAATAAGACATCATTATGTAGGAAGACCACTGAGAGAGCCAGTCAGACAGAGAAGGCAGACACTTCTTTAGTGGATTATTAAAGATTTCATGGAAGAGGCCACATTTGAGTTGAAACTGAAAGATAGCATTTTAGCCCACAGAGAAGGACATCCAAGTAATGAAATAGTGTAAGACAAGGCACAAAGAGAGGAAGTCACAGTTTTATCTATCTATGGTGCTCAGCACAACCCCCAGCACATAGTAGGTACTCAATAAATGGGTGAGCAGATAAGTGAAAGGAAGTAGATTTCAATAAGGTTAAAAGAGGGGGTAGGAAATCAAAGAGGGTCTTAAAAGAAATGCTAAGTATTGGCCATTCATTCTCTAAAGTTGGGACCCCAAGAAGACTTTGCTTCCCTGGTGGCTCAGTTGGTAAAGAATCTGCCTGCAATGCAAGAGACTTGGGTTCGATCCATGGGTTGGGAAAATCCCCTGGAAGAGAGCATGGCAACCCACTCCAGTATTCTTGCCTGGAGAATTCCCAAGGACAAAGGAGCCTGGCAGGCTACAGTCCATGGGGTCGCAAAGAGTTGGACAAGACTAAGCGAAAGCAAGAAGACTTTGGATAGGAAAGTCACGTATGGTAAAGATTGGCTTAGATCACTCCAACGATGATGTGCAGAGTGAACTGAGGAGCAGGGCTAGGGAGCAGACCAAAGACCAGAGGGAAGAACACACCTAGGAAGTTACTGCAATAGTCTAGCAAAAGAAAGGAGAGCCAGAGCTCTTGAGGAAGTGGCTTGGGGAAGGAGAGTTGCAATTCATGAAGCACTTCAGAAACAGAATCCACAGACCAGTAACAGATGTGGTAGTAAACCTGAGTGGCACGAAAGCTAATGTCCCAATTAACCAAGGTGGTTAACCAAAAGAGTAGGCTGTAAATCTATAGTGAGTTTATCAATTCAGTCGATCAGTCGTGTCCAACTCTTTGCGACCCCATGGACTGCAGCACGCTAGGCCCCTCTGTCCATCATCAACTCCCAGAGTTTACTCAAACTCATGTCTGTTGAGTTGGTGATGCCACTACCTCATCCTCTGTCATCCCCTTCTCCTTCTGCCTTCAGTCTTTTCAAATGAGTCAGTTCTTCGCATCAGGTAGCCAAAGTATTGGAGTTTCAGCTTCACCATCAGTCCTTCCAATGAATATTCAGGACTGATTTCCCTTAGGATGGACTGGGTAGATCTCCTTGCAGTCCAGGGGACTCTCAAAAGCCTTCTCCAACACCACAGTTCAAAAGCATCATTATAGTCCAACTCACACCCATACATGACTACTGGAAAAACCATAGCTTGGACTAGATGGACCATTGTTGGCAAAGTAATGTCTCTGCCTTTTAATATGCTGTCTAAAGTGGTCATAACTTTTCTTCCAAGGAGCAAGCATCTTTTAATCTCATAGCTGCAATCACCATCTGCAGTGATTTTGGAGCCCAAAAACATAAAGTCTGTCACTGTTTCCACTGTTTCCCCAACTATTTGCCATGAATTGATGGGACCAGATGTCATGATCTTAGTTTTCTGAATGTTGAGTTTTAAGCCAACTTTTTCACTCTCCTCTTTCACTTTCATCAAGAGGCTTTTTAGTTCCTCTTCACTTTCTGCCATAAGGGTGGTGTCATCTGCATATCTGAGGTTATTGATATTTCTCCCAGCAATCTTGATTCCAGCTTGTGCTTCATCCAGCCAAGCGTTTCTCACGATGCACTCTGCATAGAAGTTAAGTAAGCAGGGTGACAATATACAGCCTTGACGTACTCCTTTCTCTATTTGCAACCAGTCTGTTGTTTCATGTCCAGTCCTAACTGTTTTTTCCTGACCTGCATACAGATTTCTCAGGAGGCAGGTCAGGTGGTCTGGTATTCTCATCTCTTCAAGAATTTTCCAGTGATTGCTGTGGTCCACACAGTCAAAGGTTTTGGCATAGTCAATAAAGCAGAAGTAGATGTAAGTTTATGGACAGGTGACAAAAGGGAGAACTCTGAGCCCTTCAATTCCTTTCTCTGCCCCAACCCATAAAATAGGAATTCAACCAACAGTTTCCACATCTTAGGGAAGTATTAGGGAGGAAGCATGTGGCCTGGCTTCTCTTGCTTTAGGGACTGCCTGTCCCTAAACTTCATTCATTCTCTTCCTCCACTCCTGCAAGCATGTGCTAGGTTTCTGTGGCTAAGGTCTAAAGCCTGCTTGCATGGCAACACAAGCCTCGAGCCCATCCCTCTTTGGTATTCACTACTGAAGGTGCTGGAATCCTACCTTGACCATCCATGGAGGTGGATGGATAGGACACTGTATTTTCATCCTCATCTAGACTCATTGGTTCAACCCCAAAACGTGGAGAAGTGTGATTCATTAGCACTCCTTGAGGTACTAGGAGTAGAACCAGGTAAAAATGCTCAATAGATGGCTTCAAATGCTTGCCTGGAATTCAAGAGGAAGACAGAGCAGGAGAGAATGTATAGGTTTGGGGGCCACTCTAAGGTGAATGATGATAGAAGCTCCAGCATTGGAGAGGGATGAGCTCAGAGAAAGCAGAATCTTACACTCAAATCTTACACTTACCCCTTACTCATATAGGGGTAGGCGGTGGGAGAGTGGTTGGAGTGGAAATGAACTGAAAAATGCACTTCCCATCTGAAGGCGTCATCACTACCTCACTCCAGCTGATTGTTGCCTTGAGGGGTACGGTTCCAATACTGCCAGGTCCCTTGCAATTATTTTCCCAAAAGAAGCTGAAAATCCAGATTTTTGTATGAAATTTTCAGATTCTTAAAATATTAAAAGGGTCAAACAAAACAAATTGGCAGGCCATATATGACCCATAGACTGCCGACTGGAACTCCTAGTATAGAACAGGAAGAAAACAAGGTCAAAGGCAGAACATGAATGAACGTCTGCATTTGGAGTGTGAGGGAAGAGGAGTCAAAAAGGAGTTAGAGATGAGTGGACAGAAGACAGAAAGAAAATTAAGAGGGTCTAGTGACAAGAAGTCAAAAAGAAGGTGTCTAATAATGCCACACTACAGAAAAGTCAAGGGCGTAGGAACGAAGAAGTCGATCAACTGGATTTGTGACATCATTGGTGACCTTCAAGATACCATTTTCAATTGAATGACAGAAGCATCTGGCAAATTGCAAGGAATTCAGAGGTAAGTAGGAGTGAGGAAGTGTAGGCAAGGGGTGTTGATGACTTCCCAGAATTTGGCAAGAATCGAAAGAAGAAATGTGTGGGCTGGCAATATGAAGGGTTACCAAGGTCAGTGAAATTGTTTAGAATAAGGCAGACTAGATGCATTTAAAGATGAGGGGGAAAAGAGTTGGATAGCAATGAGAGAGAAAGAAGGTACTCCGGAAAGAGGGAACTAGTTTGGATATGCTCCAGATTGAGTCAGAAGGAGACTGAATCAAGGGAACCCACGAAAGGAGTAGAGAGGGGCCTGGAGGTAGAGAAGGCTCTGAGAGACGAAGATGGAAAGCAGAGCAGGAAAGAGGCAGGAACCTGGCGCTGCTGGGCTCCATCTACTCACGAGTGAAAGTGGTCACTGTTGAGAAATGGCAGAGCAGTCTGGACACTGAAGGACAGTGGAGAAAGCCACTTGCAACCAGTGAGGCAGTGTGACAGGGGTGGTGTAGGGATAAGTCAGGGGCCAGCTGCAAGCAGTTGAGGACCCCCTGTCGGGTGAGGCCAGCAGGGTACTGAGTCAGCAGAGGGGAACTGACGAGGTGGGGCAGGCAAGTCTATGGGGCAACGTGTTCACGCCCGCTGCTCCTTCCTTCAAGGCTACACGGCAGGCCTTCAGAGAATACTGAAGAACAGTGTAGCCAGTCAGCTCTGTATCTGACAATCGGGGTCTCAGTCGTGCTGCTCAAAATAACGTGCATCCAGACACCCTGGAGATCTTGTTAAAACCCAGACCAGGATCCTGTAGATCTCGATGGGGCCTGAGAGTCTGAATGTATTACAGGCAACTGTACCACAGCCAGCACTGCTGGACTCCCACTGCTGATTGGCCAATTCCACCAGGAGAAAGGAGAAAAGAAAAACTGCGTCTACAAACTTGATGGTGAACTATCACTTGTCCACTTCAGTAGAGGGGGTCCCTGTGATGTTCCAAAGAAGCACAGAGGTTTTATTCTAGATTGAGGAGTGGTTTTGTGATTGTTGGTTTTCATCCAACAAATCTACTCTCCTGATTACATCTTGTTTATATTCGCATTAAAACGGACTTCTCTTTCCCATGGTCAGAAGGGAGAGATAGCCAACTGGAGTTTAGATACTGCAGTAGACAATAATATGAAGGATATCCATCTGTGAATGATGGAAAGTCAACAGGACTTGGAAATACAAAGTGAATAAATAACCCAATGAAATAAAAGTGGGTGGAGGGGGAAAGGACTCAGGGTAAAGAGGGGACAGAGTTAGATTTCACTCTGCCATTTGGGGGGCACTGCATTTCTGTCTTTCTGCACTTTCATTTATCTTCAGAGAAGGAGCTGGACTGGAATTCACAAAGGCCCTTCCCAGCTCTAATATTCTAGGATTCTAACCCAGAAGTCTGTGACTACTGGATTCTCAGAATTGGGCCCAACTTCCATTACCATTCACTCACTGAACAGTGACTCAGCACCCATACGGTGCAGGCACCATGCAAGGGTCTAGGGAGTTCGATTTACAAGACTCGGTCCCTGTCCTTCAGCAGCTTATGGTCTAGTCAAAGAGAGGGAAATGCATTGCTGCCTGGTAAGCCCTAGGGTAGACATCAGCCCAGGGGCTGCGGGACCCTGCAGAAGGGGCAAGACCCCAACCAAGGGAGGAAGCAAAAGGCTTCCCAGAAATGGTGACATGAGCTGAATTTTAAAGAATGGGTAGGTTCAGCCAAAAAAAAAAAAAGGAAGAATGAGCAGGAAGAGGGAAAGTGAATGGAGCTTAGTTGGGTGTGGTTAGAGCAGGGAAGCAGGCAGCCTAAGAAGAACTACGCCCTCTGTAGAGAATTCTCCACCACCCACTGCAGCTGTGGATGGAGAAATCAGACACACCCCTGCCACATCCACTTCGGTGAGGCTGCATCAAGCAATTAGACCCTGAAGATCCGGCACACAAAACACAGAAAGGGCACTGGAGATGCTAGGAGAGAAAGGAAAGGAGGAGATGAGGATGCTGGGCAACCAGAGAAGGTAGTGATCACAGGGGCTGGTGACTCCAGATCAATTAAAAATAAACATCGTGGGGCAGGGCTGTCCTCTGCACAGCAGGCTGTAAACAGCAAGCAGGGCAGCCCTCTCTGAGGACTGAGAAGCAGGAAAGGGCAGCCTCCAGCATCCTCCACATAAACCTTCCTGTGGAGAAATCAGCTTGCATAGTCCTCTGGTGCAAGGCTCCTCAACCCTGCTGCTGCCCATTGGAAATGTCCTGTGAACTTTAAAAAAACTACCCATATCCAGAGATGCTTCCAAAAGGTCAGTGTCATTAAAAAAAAAAAAAAATGGAGAGTCTCTTTCAGATTAAAGGAGAAAGTGGGAAATATGGCAACTAAATGCTATGCGTGCTACCCGACTGGGTCCTGGATATTTTTTAAAAACCATAAAGAACTTATTGGGAAAAGAGAGGAAATGTGACTACAGACAACTGTTATTAATAGATAACATTATGATGACAATGGCCTTGGGTGTGATCACGGTAGCGTGGTTATGCTGGAGAGAGTATTCAGGGGTAAAATGTCATAACATGTGCAACTAAATGGTCCAGCAAAAAAAAAAAAAAGCTACATGCCTGGGGGGAGGGGAGAACAGATGCAGCAATCATGGTGAGTGATAACTTTTGGTGAAGGCTACATTATAGGTATTCATTATACTACTCTTTAAAAATTTTTTTTTATTGGAGTATAGTTGCTTTACAGTGTTGCATTAGTTTCTACTGAACAGCAAAGTGAATCAGCTATACATATACCCATATCCCCTCGTTTTTGGATTCCCTTCCCATCTAGGTCACCACAGAGCACTGAGTAGGGTTCCCTGTGCTACACAGTAGGTTCTCATTAGTTATCTGTTCTATGACGTGAAATGAAGTTGCTCAGTCGTGTCCGACTCTTTGCAACCCCATGGACTGTAGCCTACCAGGCTCCTCAGTTCATGAAATTTTCCAGGCAAGAATACTGCCATTTCCTCCTCCAGGGGATCTTCCCAACCCAGGGATCAAACCCGGGTCTTGCGCTCTACCATCTGAGCCACTGGGGAAGCCCCAGTGTCGATAGTGTACACGCGTCAGTCCCCATCTCCCAATTCATCCCACTCCCCCTTCCCGCCTTGCCACCCATATGTTTATCCTTTACATCTGTCTCTCTTTCTGCTTTTGTAAAGAAGATCGTCTATATGAATTTTTCATTATTTTACTCTTGAAACATTCCCTTTCATTTGACATTTCTCCCTTCCCCAAAAAAACAATTTTTTTTAAGTTTCTATGTGCAAATCTCACCACTATATTGGAAACTCAGAGAGTGGGGCCAGGCCCTCAGCATTTTATGAAACACTGCAGAGAGGGCCTTGGTTCAGGCAGTCATGAAAACTGCTGCCCTGTTTCTTCTTGGAGCTGGAAACACCTCTGACCTCTAAAAGCCTACACATCCCAGCAGCTGAAAGGCTTTGCCAACTGTTGGAGGTACTAGGAAATTTGGGGGGAGCTAAGGACCAACAAGTCCATTCTGAAGGAGATCAGCCCTGGGATTTCTTTAGAAGGAATGATGCTAAAGCTGAAACTCCAGTACTTTGGCCACCTCATGCAAAGAGTTGACTCCATTGGAAAAGACTCTGATGCTGGGAGGGATTGGGGGCAGGAGGAGAAGGGGACAACAGAGGATGAGATGGCTGGATGGCATCACTGACTCGATGGACTTGAGTCTGAGTGAACTCCGGGAGTTGGTGATGGACAAGGAGGCCTGCCATGCTGTGATTCATGGGATCGCAAAGAGTTGGACACGACTGAGCGACTGAACTGAACTGAAAGGACCAGGTAGGTGTCTGTGCACCCCTACCCAGCCCTGCACTAGGGAGGGGAGGCGCAGGGTCAGGGAGGAAGTCAGCCCCAAGACCCACTGGGTCACAGCAGCCAGGCCACACAGGGCACTTTCATGCAGTAGTGGACCTGAATTCTGAACCCTGCCTGGCAAAGAGTCTCAAACTTGACTGTGTATTACAATCACCCAGTGGCGGGGGGAGGTTTTAAAAATCCTGACTCCCAGGATTTATGCCAAACCAATTAAGTCAGAATCTCTGGAGACGGAACCTGGGCATCAGAATTTCTTAAAACTCCCCAAGGGATTCCAGTGTGCAGCCAAGTTTGAAAAAACAGAGCACTTGGCAAATATTAGATATCACGATTAATAATTATGTGGGCCTGACAAAGGCGGTGGCCAGCTGCAGGACTCTACCAGCCCCAGCATCAGCCATGGGCTGGGTCAGCACCCCGCGGGCATTTCAGCAGAACTAGGTAAGCACCAGGCACTCCCACACCCCAGCCCCCCCGCCAAAGACACACACACACCACTGTGTATAAAACACCTGAGTCACCGCTGCTCTGAAGCTCCCCACAGCAGCCCGTGGGGCATTCTCCCCATTCTGACTCAAGGTGAGCAGTGGATGGCAGTGAAGAGCTGCGTGCCAATCAGCCCACGAAAGAGGCTGAAGTTAAAGAGCTTTGGCTTTTGCCGGTGGTCTGCGTAACTCCAGGGGGGTGAGGGCTTGGGCTGCTGTTCTGGAGGCAGCCGTGTGGGTCCCGCCGGTACACATACTGAAGGGGATAAGGCGTGGGATGCAGGTGGAAGAAGAGAAGGTCTGTAGACTGCGGGATGAAAATGACATCACCTATGTAGCAGGAGGGCAGTACATCCTCGCTTTTCTGGTCCTGAAAGAGAAGTGATGCACAGCCCCTTCTCTCCCAGAGACACTGTTCCAAATCGGCATGAGCTGGAAGGCTCTCAGAGGTCCTGAAGGCTCTCCAGAGGGGATGTGCTGCAAGCGCTAACGGCAGCCCTTCCAACCAGTGTGTTTCTGCGGGACCAGGGCAGTGACTAGAAGGAGGCTGCTGGAGGAAGGATATTACCTGCAGCTTCCGGTGAAAACTCCCCTGACCTTCAAGGAGAGGGCCTCAAGGAGGGAGGAAGGGATGACGGGAGAGACAGGGAAGTGAGAGGGAAGAAAGGACCCTGGAGTCTGCGAGGATCGCTCTCAGAAGCCCTCCACTCTGGCGGACCATGAGAAGCCCCTGGGCAGCTCTGGCAAACACCACAGCCCACGCCCCCTTGGCTAATTAAGTGAGACACTCTTATGGGTGGAGCCTCTGCACCCGGAATTTAAAAGCTCTCCAGGAGACTTCAATGTGCTGCCCAGACTGAGAAGCTCGGGTCTGTGAGAACAACTTCCTGACCACAACCTTTTTGGGAAAGTTATCTGGTAAATTTTTTAGAGTACAAATTCATATCCTCTTTAACCTGACAATCTCACTCCTGTGATATAAACACACAAAGGTATTTATTGCAGGGTTACTGATATAGGCCAAATCAACAAAACTGAAGAGAGACAGAAAGTCCACAAATATGAACATGACTGAACAAAGTGGGTGGACTGTGGTAAAGAATCCGCCTGCAAATGCAGGAGATCCCCGTTAGATTCCTGGGTCGGGAAGATCCGCTGGAGAAGGGATAGGCTACACCATGCCAGTATTCTTGGGCTTCCCTTGTGGCTCAGCTGGTAAAGAATCTGCCCACAGTGCAGGAGACCTAGGTTCAATTCCTGGGTTAGGAAGATCCCCTGGAGAAGGGAAAGGCTGTCCACTCCATCTGGCCTGGAGAATTCCATGGACTGTAAGGTCCATAGGGTCGCAGAGTCGGACACAACTAAGTGACTTTCACTTTCACTGTGGAATACTATGAGAGTTTGTGATTATTCTTAAAACAGATAGATCTATAGTACTCTACTGATCTAGAGGGTTGTCCATAATAAAATGGTATGTGGGGGAAAAGTTATGGAAAAATTTTTTTCAATTATTGGGGAAAAAAGGCAAAAGGCCAACTCTGAGTGAATGTACACATACGTATGTGTGTGTGCTTAAGTGCATTTGTCTGTGTTTGTGCACGGAAGTAGGAGCAGAGACTCAAGCTTTTAACATTAGTTATGTCAGAGAGTCAGGAATAGAGAGGAGTTGGGAGCTTATTAATATTTACTTCGAATTAACTGAGCATCATTTTCTAGTTAAAACAAGGAGATACAACATCTACAATTAAAATCATTAATGAAGAAAACCCACAGAGTGTCTGACTCTTTCAGGATCCTGTAGCCCGCCAGACTCCTCTGTCCATGGGATCTCACAGGTAAGATTACTGGGGTGGGTTGCCATTTCCTTCTCCAGGGCATCTTCTCGACTCAGGGGTTGAACTTGAGTCTTCTGCACTGGCAGGTGGATTCTTTACGACTGAGCCCAGGGGCAAGATGACCTAGATTCAAATTCTGGCTTTGCATGTCCTACCTTCAGTTCCTTAATCCCTCTGCCCTCAATACGCTCATTGGTGAAAGGGGACCAAAGTGATGCCTACATCAGAATGGCATCCACATCAGAGATGAGCATTAAGTGAGATGACCCAGGCAAGTGCTCTGCACGACGACATCTGGCATATTCTAGGCCACATACAGTAATTTAATAAACATTGTTGTCATGGAAAATATTTTCCCTAAGTCACTAAAGACCAATCTTCAAAGTCTAGGTAAGCTCACCTCCTCCAGCAAAGAAAAAACCCAAGCCCCCTTGTCACTCTCTACATTGCTTCAACCTTCCCTAGAGCTGTGCATATAGTGACTTTTTTGTGCAGCCTGCAGGGCACTATGGTGGGCAGTGTTCTTTATGACTTCCTCCAGCTCTGGAATGGGTCACACTGTCCTGCTACCAAGTGATAGCCGCTGGGCAGGAAAGTGCCTGGGATCTCCTGGGAAAGGATGTCCTACAAACAAACAATAGTTACAATAATTATATAACTTCAGCCATCCTCAGTAACTGGCCCTTCTGTAAATGCTCACAGTGTATACATGGATTTGGTCCTGACCCTGGGCCTGCTGAGGAGAAAGGAGCCAAAGCTAATTAGAATGATGAACGACCCCAGCCTTGTCCAGTGTCTGCTGAGTCAACTCTATGCTTGGATGACTGGCGCCACACGCTGCTCCCTGCAAGGGGTGTGACAGTTCGAAGAGGCCAGGCCCTGTTCTTTCTGTTTGGAGCATCTCTCCTGAAGAATGATGGGAGCACTTCTTCACAGGCTTTGCTCAGAACAAGCTAGCTTTTTTATTCTGATAAACATGCAATAAAATCCAACAGAAAGAATCAGTCTTGCCTTCTCTTTCCCTAGATAATACTTGTGCGTGATAAGAAAATGCTCCAGAAATCTAAACCCAGGGGCTAAACCTTTCACTCTGCTATTTGTCAAGGAGCAGAATTTAAGGGAAGGCCAATCACTGCTCCTAACCAAGGGAATGTCGTTGCCATAAAAACTCTTCCTTGGTACCCATATGGATCCTGTGACAGGCTGAATTGTGTTTCCCCTCAAAATTCATATGTTAAAGTCCTAACTCCCAGTAATCAGATCAGAATGAGACTGGATTTGGGGATCTAAGTATTTAAATCGACGGGTGTGTGTACGTGTGTGTGCTCAGTTGCTCAGTTGCGTTCGACTCTTTGGGATCACATGGACTGTATTCTGCCAGGCTCCTCTGTCCATGGAATATCCCAGGCAAGAATCCTGGGGCAGGTTGCCATTTCCCCCCAGGGGATCTTCCCTACTCAGGGACTGAACCCACCTCTTCTGTGTCTCCTGCACTGGCAAGTAGACTCTTCACCACTGAGCCATCCGGGTAGCCATAGTTAAGTTTAAATCAGGTCATTACAGTGGACCTTGATCCAATATGACTGGTGTCCTTATAAGAAGAAGGCATTAGGACACAGACACTCAGAGAGAGGACCAGGTGGGGACGCAAAAAGAAGTCAAGCCAAGGAGAGAGGCCTCAGGAGAAGCCCACCCTGCTGACACCTTTGCCTCTTTCTGGTAGTCAGACTGGAGAAAGGCAGGGCACACACGTGCTCGTGGCCGACAGGGGATTGCCTGAACAGATAAATGCTGGTGGTCAGAGGGTGGTATCCAAGTGTGCTCTGCAAACTCCATGTACGGAACTGTCCTGGGAAATGCAGAGAAACATGCTTTTAATCCCAAGTGCAAGGAGACGTAAAAACTACTAGAAAGGGCAGGCGTTTGAAAGTAGAGCTGGATTTGAATCCAGACCCAGCACTCCCCACCTGAGTGATGTTAGCCCTCGGGTCTCAGGTCCCCATCTCCACCTCACAGAGTTGATGTACGAATAAATGCAAGACTGTGGGAAAAGTACAGAGTATATCCAGCCATTCTGCCAGCAAAGAATTACTGAAAAGGTGCTGTTTTCTAGGTCAGGTATTAAGCAGGGAACAAGAAACAAGGGCCCCACCCTCATCACCATTATAGTTGACTAAGGAAAACAAACATTTTATAAAGAATCGTCCTTCTGACTTTGCCCTCCCACACTGCATTCTTTTCAAGTTCACAATATTGGGGCTTGAAGTATTTCATCAATAACTGAAAAACTTAAATGTCAAATACTCAAAAACAATCCAATGTCCCTCATTTTTGGTTTCTATTAACAGTTGGCATCAACACTATCAAAAAGCATTTGAAATAGCACAGTTATATGTGTGTGGTAGTTTATACAAAGAGAATTATACAGACCCTCACAGGAGAAGCGTTGTTGGTCGTTTAATCAGCCCATCCTGCTGACGTCATCTGCACAGTGTATACATTCCCGAGAGCGGGGATCTTGCTTAAGTGCTCCCTTATTCAGTTCCTACCAGGACACCAGTGACACCAGCACCACTTTGTGCTGATGCGCTGAGTGGTAAGGGCAGTGATGTCACCACGAGGAAGGCCACAATAGCAGAGCTATTTTTCCTGTGTGTTGCCCGCCCACCTCCCTGTGCTATAATCGGGGACCATTGTCTTCCAGAATTTCATCACTGCTTGGACCATGTGGCAGACACAGAAAGGGAACAGTATGGCTTTTCTGTCCCTTTGTAATAATGGCACTTTGCATTTGTATAGCACATTTAACATATTCAGTGCATTTTCTTGTCTATTGGCTAGTCTTATCCTAATGAAACAAAACCCCATGTGTTTTGTAATTGTCTGTGCCGTAGAGACAGCTTAGGAATCAGAGTCAGTGAAATTGTGCTGGAGGAGGCCCGATGCCCCAAATCTCTTAAAGAATAACAAATCCCATAGAAGTTTCGAATGGAGCCAGCATGATAATGCAGCAATACAGCTGTTCCATGGGGAGCAGATGCATCTGGAGCATGGGAATCAATTCAGCACAAGCCGGGGAGCCCAGAGGAGTTTTCTGAGTCTCAGGGCTCTCCCTGTGGGCCCTGCCTGGGCGGAGGCTGGTACCTGGTTCTAACCGTAGGGAGAGACAGAGACTGGGCAGCAACCACAGGGACTCAGAGACCATTAAGATTTGGTAACACTGGCACATTTTGTGGCCCAGAAACGTGACCCAGAAATGTTTCTTGCTTTTTCAGCAGTTTGGAAAGGGCAAGAATGAGTATCTGGAAGGGTGAGCATTTCGGGGGTTGAAAACCAGAATTTTCACTTACCGCGTTTTGGAAAAGGCAGCAGCTAGAAGCAAAGCTCGCACGGAGAAAAGCAAGTTGTCTGCCCGTTACTTGCAAGCCGTCTCCCACTGGGTTGAGCATCTCCCAGGAAGCAGGAAGTTAGGCCCTCAGTCCTTTAGTCCACCTGGGCACCCGCTGGTAAATTATTGCTTTTACTCTGGTACCATTTAAAAAATTACAGCTCTCTAAATCATACTCTGGGGGACCAAGCAAGAGAAAATGCCTTCTCACCTGCATTGCCGAAGCCTGGCCTACCCTTCAACTCAGTGATTTGCAGCTTCGCTACACATTAGAATCACCTAGGGAGCTTTTTCAACACCCCCTCCACCCCTGCCAATGCCCAGGCTGCATTCCAGAACACTGAAACAGAAACGCCGGGGGTGGGAACCAGGAACAGTACTTTTTAAGCTCCCCAGGTGATTCCAGTGTGCAGCCAAGGTTGAGAACCAGCCCGCTAATCATCAGGTTGGCCAATAAATTCGTTTGGGTTTTCTAGAAAGTATAAGGGAAAAACCTGAACAAACTTTTTGGCCAACCCAAAACATCCATTCTTGTGCTCAGTGGGATGCTCTGGCAAGTGAGGGATGCTCTGACAAGACAAAGCCCGTCACACCTGCCACAGACCTTTCTTTGGTCTCCTTCACTTGCCTTAATCCCATGCTCAGCAGTGATAATTCTACTGCATACATTAAGAAAATAATAATCCAAGCCATTGTGTGGTTGCTGGGCTCATGCTCACTAATCCTTTTAGCCAATTAACATAAATCAGACACCATGCTAGGCAACACAGCAGACACAAAAATTAGGAGGACATGATCCCTGCCTTCAAGAATCAACCGTGGAAGACAAGGTATATGAGTGACTGTGATTCGAGGCATTGTGAGATCAGAGGTTTCAGACTTAGGCAGGAAATCAGAGAAAAAATGAGCTGGACTGATATCTTCACAAATAACACATCTCACAGATAGACACACACACAAACAATCATCAGCACACAACACGGAACTCCGTACGCAGCAGGTCTAAATGAATTCCGCTTGAATGAATGAAGAAATTCAGATTGCCCTCACTGGAGCTCATTAAGGCCAATACCCAGGACTCCCTGGCTCCTTTCTCTACCCGCACCATGTCCAGGCTCCTCCAGGTACCACCACATGTCACCTCAACTTCTAATACTGAGTCTCTCTGCCCCCATCCCCTTTGCCCACGTCACACTGCCCTTGGAGTTCCGGGATGCCTGACAGTGGCTGGGTGCCCTGCACTGGCCACTCTGCTGACTGCATTTCTCCCAGAGACCAAGGCAGCTATCCTCCAGCATCCATTCCCCCTGGTCTCTGAAATAAAATCCCTGATCTGAAGCTAAGCATATAGCACCCCCCACGCCCACCCCGCAGAAAAGACCAGATATGGGCATTTGCCTACGATCTGGCTGGTGAATTCAGTGGAAGTGACGTGCACAGCGTCCAGGTCATGTCCTTCTCCGAAGCAGCCCTTTTCCTGTGACCCCTCCACCCTGCTGCTTGAAATGACATCATGGTGTGATGCCCTCATGAACCACATGGACAAAAAAATGCCCTAATGATAGCAGAGCTCCGAAGGCAGGAGGAGCCCGGGTCCCCAGACACCTCTGTGAGGCAGGGTCCTCTCCCACCCCACCCTCAGCCCAGACGAGCTCCTCTCAGACAGAGCGGCTCCCTTGTATCTTTTACTCATAGTCAGACCTGTAAACCGCTTTCCTGCCTCCATCACATCCTACAGTACATGGAGTTTCTTTGTATATTAAACAAAGGAGAAGGTGTGGCAGAAAACCAAATGACTTCTGTCAGTACGGTCAATGACTTGTGACTTCTCACAGCAGAACTACTGAGAATCCATAAGTCTGCTTAGGTCAGCCTTCAAGAATCTGCTTTGCTAATGAATTCGATAAGTTGACTGGCCTCTTTTTTCTGGTCTACGTGGTCCGCAGAGACTACAGGGGAAACTAAGTGATGCTCATTCTTGGTGAGTGACTCATAGAGACTGATTCCTAGGGTCAACAGAAGTTCTGTAAAAGGTGAGCAAGGTTACCAGCTCCTAGAGACCAAGACAGCAACATGCAAAGGGAGCAGCATGGGCTCTGGAACCCGTGAGCTAGCTGACCTTGCCATCAAGCTACCATATTTCTGAAGGGAAGGAATAAGATATCACTTTACTCCTGTTAGAAGGACTAGCATCAGAAAAGATGAGATAGGAAATGTTAGAGAGGATGCAGAGAAACGGGAACCCTTGTGCACTGTTGGTGGGACTGTCAACTGGCGCATCCACAATGAAAAACAGTCTGGAGGTTTCTCAAAAAGTTAAAAATGCAGCTATCACATGAGTGAGCTCCAGCAATTCCACTTCTGGGTATGTACCCAAAAGGAAATAAAAACACTATGTTGAAGAGATACCTGCACCCCCATGTTCAGCATTTTTAACAATAGCCAAGACATGGAAACAACCAGAATGTCCACTGACAGATGAACGGATAAAGCAGTTGCAGTATATATGTTTATATGTTTAGTCGCTCAGTCATGTCTGACTCTTTGCGACCCCATGGACTCTAGCCCACCAGGCTCCTCTGTCCACGGGGATTCTCCAGGCAAGAATATTGGAAAGGGTTGCCTCCAGGATATATGTTTATAATGGAATATTCAGCTCAGTTCAGTCGCTCAGTCGTGTCCAACTCTTTGTGACCCCATGGACTGCAGCATACCAGGCCTCCCTGTCCATCACCAACTCCCAGATTTTACCCAGACTTCCGTCCATTGAGTTGGTGATGCCATTCAACCATCTTATCCTCTGTTGTCCCCTTCTCCTCCTGTCCTCAATCTTTCCCAGCATCAGGGTCTTTCCAAATGAGTCAGCTCTTCGCATAAGGTGGCCAAAGTGTTGGAGTTTTAGCTTCAACATCAGTCCTTCCAGTGAACACCCAGGACTGATCTCCTTTAGGATGGACTGGTTGGATCTCCTTGCAGTCCAAGGAACTCTCAAGAGTCTTCTCCAACACCACAGTTATTCAACCACAAAAAGAAGGAAATTCTGCCACTTGTGACAACATGATGGAACTTGAGGGCACTGTTCTAAGTGAAATAAGTCAAACAGAGAAAAATACTGTATGATCTCATTTTCATGTGTAATCTAAAAACAAAACAGTAAGAACAACAACAAAAAACTAACAAAAAGAGATCAGATTTTTGATTATCAGAACAATGAGAGTGAATTTGATAAAAGTGACCAAAAAAAGTACAAACTTCCAGTTTATAAGATAATTAAGTAGTAGGAAAAAAAAAAAAAAGTAGTAGGGATGTGATCGGAGAAGGCGATGGCACCCCACTCCAGTACTCTTGCCTGGAAAATCCCATGGATGGAGGAGCCTGGTAGGCTGCAGTCCATGGGGTCACTAAGAGTCAGACACAACTGAGAGACTTCATTTTCACTTTTCACTTTCATGCATTAGAGAAGGAATGGCAATCCACTCCAGTGTTCTTGCCTAGAGAATCCCAGGGACAGAAGAGCCTGGTGGGCTGCTGTCTATGGGGTCACACAGAGTCGGACACGACTGAAGCAACTTAGCAGCAGCAGCAGCAAGGATGTGATGGCATTTATGGCACCAACTGGGCTTCCCTGGTGGCTCAGACAGTGAAGAATCTGCCTGAAATGCGAAAGATCCGGGTTCCACCCCTGAGTTGGTAAGATCCCCTGGAGAAGGGAATGGCTACCCACTCCAGTATTGAAGAATTCCATGGACCAAGGAGCCTGGTGAGCTACAGTCCATAAGGTTACAATGAGTTCAACATGATTGAGTGACTAACACTTTTCACTCTCATGGCACCAATTAATGGCCTCCCTGTATCCACGCTCATTGCCTTGGAACTCTGTAGTCCCTTCCACTGTGACCCTGGGCTTGGCATGTGACTTGCTTTAGCCAATAATAAGACACTAGAAGATTTGATGCGGGCTTCCCAGGTGGCTCAGTGGTAAAGAATCCACCTGGCAATGCAGGAGACAGAGACGCGGGTTCGATTCCTGGGGTCAGGAAGATCCCCTGGAGGAGGAAATGGCAACCTGCTCCAGTGTTCTTGCCTGGAAAATCCCATGGACAGAGGAGCCTATCAGATTGCAGTCTATGCAGTTGAAAGAGTTGAACACGACTGAGCACAACTGAGCACAGGATTTGATGAAAACCAAGCTTGAAAAAATGCTTGTGTATTTCCACTTCTCTTGCTTCTCTATGATACCACAAGAAAAAGTCTGGAATAGTCTCTGGAAAATGAGATGGCCCCCCAGCTGAGGGCATCCTAGATTAGCTTATGGCCTACAGGCAGATAGATGAATGAGGCCCAGCCAAGACCAGAAGAACACCTTCGTCTCCCCACAAGCCCAGCCAAGATCAGTGGAACTACCAGATCACTCAGGGACTTACAAGAAATATAAATCATGGTTGACATGAGCAGCTATCACATGGCAATGGGGACCTAATAAGGATAGGGCCAACCAGCTCCCCCAGGTTAGAGTGAAAAGCCAGGGCCCCTGTGGGAAGCCTGGTGTGCTGCAGTTCATTAGGTTGCAAAGAAGCAGACACAACTTAGCAACTGAACAACAATAGTGTGTAAGGCAGCTGTTGTGAAGTCCTTGGTTTCTCCAGCTGCGGTTTGGGAGTAGAGTGAAATGACAGAGCTCTTCCTCCAGCTTCTGGTTCAGCAACCCTGTGACAGCACCATTATCTACACAGCGAGTAAAATGATCCCCCTTTCCCTTTGACTAACAAGGAGTCTGCCACAGAAGGCAGAAAATAAATTATACATGAGACACAGTTTCTGAACTAGTTGCAAGTTCTGTTCCAGGATATTTTTACTTTTCTTCACACATTCCCTCCAGGGGTGAACAATCCCACCAAGAAATTAAATAGAATTAGAAAAGAGCCTTAAAGAGATCTGCTTGGCCCCATCACGGTGAGCTAAGCATATGATAGGGTCCCTGAGGCCTTCTGGAGCTTTGGTATTTGTATCTTCCCTTTAAAATAGCTGAGCAATATTGCTGTAGTGGTGGTCCTTAAGGAGTGTGTTTCAGAAAGAACTGACAATTTCTCCTTCAATGTGGAGAATGAAACTGTGGACTGTGTCCAAACAGACTTGCCTTCAAATCCCAGTTCTACCAACTTATGACCTAAAACACTCCAGGAAACATGTATTGAAACTCTGATTTCCTCACCTGTTAACTGGGGCTGTTAATCGTGGCTACTTCATAGAATTGTTGTGAGGATTAAAAGAGTCAATCGTTTTAAAGGCACATAGTGGTCATTCAAGAAAGGTAAGCAGTATTGTCATGCCTTGGACATTCCCCAAGCCACAGAGAATTCTCATCTGGAAAACTTTTGAGCCAAGGATGGTCTCTCCAAGGCATTCCACACAACTGCCTCTTGAGTTTCTGCATCGCTTTTCTCAGTAGTATGTCTCTCCATGAAAATACACCATTCCCTCCAGAGCCCTGCAGGAAGAAATACACTAACAGCTAAAAAGACTGGAAATCAAGCGAATCCCTCGTGGCAGGGAGTGCCAGTGATTACAGAAAAGACATCATCTTTGCCACTCTTCCACATAGTTAATGCATGACAAATTTTGTGCTCCAAAGTGACATGAGTCTTTCTCCAAGTTCTGATATATAAATGCACTTAGTAGCCTCCTCTTAGGTCAAAGAAATTGGGACAGAGTTTGAAAGTGTCTATTTATAAATTTGTAGAGCCAGCAAATGGCTGATCTCTGCCACAGAATGAAATCTCTTAAAAAATAAAAAGATTCCCCCTCCACCTTATAAAAATGGGAGATGCTTATAGTAGTATCAGCTAGCTATTGCCATAATAATGCTGCATAACAAATCACTCCAAAATTCAGTGGCTTAAAACAATAGTTATATTTGTTCATTCATCTAGAGGTTGACTGGGTGTCACGTCACCTAGTGGGTTTGGCTCTGGGCTACAGGTAGGCTAAGGGCTGTATCTCATGCCTCCCATGTTCCTTGCACCAGTGGGCTGGCCTTGGTGATGTTAGAAGTGCAAGAAAGGAAGAAGAAATGTCCAGTTACTCTCAATGTCTCAGTACACACTCACAAGTCCTCCCTCGTTCCAGGGGACACATCCCGTCACACGGCTGAACCCTACATCAGCAGGGAGGGGAGATCTACTCTGCTTCCAGCAAGAAGAACTGCAAAATCATATGCAAAGGTCATGAACACAGGCAGGGCCAGCTTCAGGGACATGCCACCCACGCAGACGCACCTGGGCCCTATACTCAGGAGGGCCCCACCTTTGGCTGAATGCTCTGTTGTCAGCTGTGTAAGATTACTAATAAATTTTTGTCATGGAGCCCGAAATTTTCATTTTTTACTGGGCCCTGCCAATTATACAGCCAGACTTGAATATGGGGGAGGATAAAGAATTTGGAACAATAATGAATCTTCCTACTTAACAAACTGACTTTGGACTACAGAAGTGTCATCTTAATTTCCCAACTCCTCCAAGATCCTGCATTCAGCACCACATGGAAGAATTTCTGCAATGAATCCAGGTTCACACCATTCAGCTTCAGGTCACACCATGATGCCCCTCCCTAAGACAGAGGTGTGGTTCTGACAAGTATGGAACAGGGAGGGGCCGAAGTGGTCATCAGTTGTTACACTTGGGGCCTCACCCCCATCTTGTTCTTTCCAGAATTAAACTTGGAGCACCTGGCCCCCTGCACCAGACTGGTTATACTTCCCAATGAACTCAACACCCCCACCTACCCGCAACGCCCCTGCCCCACTTATCCTCTTTTTTCATATCCCACTGTGACTGCTCAATGGAAAGAGTAAAATTATCCATCCATGAGAGCTTTTCACATCCACCACAGTCAGAAAACCTGCAGAGAGACTAGACACACTCTTGGGGGAAATCAGGGGTGTGAAACGGAGAATCAAAGGTTTTTCAAACCAAAGGGACATCCCAAAGCCTCCAGGCAGGTTCAGTCTAACTCAAAACCATCTTAGACATCAGGCGAACTTCATCTGAGGGAGGTGAACACTTCTTAGTCCCTGAAATGAAGAACCCCAGGGTTAGATGACAGCTGCTTATGAACAAAGTTTCTCTTCATTCTATGCCACTCTCAGGCTCTCATTTAAGTTCATTTCCTCTAACCAGTCCCTGAACTTGGAGATGCAACAGGAGGCCTCTAGTCAATCTCCTCCACATGAGAACCCTTCCTGAGAACAGCCGTCTAACCAACCTCTGCGCTCCATACTCCACCCGGCTCTCTACATTTGACAGTGACCCTCAGAGCGACAGCACGCCTGGTGGGAGGGCAAGTGGCTCTTGGCACGAATAAATGAATCATAAGCACAAAGTGACTCAAGAATCCTGCAGTCAGACAATTACCCAAAGAACACATTTTCTGGTAATTATCGAGCTAAAAATGGACCCACTCTGAAAATTCCTTCCTTTCTCCCGAGAAAGCTGAGGAGGTGGTTTAACAACAATCAACTGCTGAGATGCATCACATTCTGGGGTACTTAGGAGACGAGTTCCAAGAAATTTCTTGGAAGGTACAGTTCCCACAAGGTGGTGGTGCTAAAGAAACCTATTCACCCTCCCCACCTTCCCTAGCACGTGCTCACAGCTGGGGAATCTGAACTTGGAAACCCATTCAGAACTAGCCAGGAGGGAGGAGGCAGGCCTTCCTGCCCCGTGACTCTGCTTACATGGCAAATGACCCTCACCCCCACAAAATGCGAGGGGCTGTGGCCAGTCCAGGGTTACTTCAGCACCATGGATATGCTTGGGGATGTTATAAGAAGTTTTAGGCAGCAGCTAAGGGTCAGGATAATAAGAGTAACATTTAGCACGTGCTGAGTATTTATGAGCTAGATGCACATGTATCATCTCATTTAATTCTCACAACTCCATGAGGAGGGTGATGAACATCACCCCCACTTCAGAGTCACACTGGGGGCGACACAGAGAATTCTGGGCATAGGCGGGAAGTACCAGAAGCCTGCACACTTTGCCAGCGCCCTACATCATGCGTCCAGAGCCTGTCCAGAACAGGCAGAGAGAATTTATTCATAAGGTTAAAATACAGACTACAAAGATGGGAGAGGATAGAAACACAGAGGAAAGGAAGGGGATAGAACCTGAGCTTAGAGAACTTCTGTGTCAATAATGAATACAGTAAAGAGTTAAATTCGATTTTAAAATACAAACCTGATGTAAGTAGCAAATGTGGTAAGATTTAAATTTTGTGCTCTGTCATGGACACTGTTGAAGTGAAGAAATGAAAAGACTATTATGGGATCTAAACAAGCTTCAGAGCTTTCGCATAGCAAAGGAAACCAGTAACAAAATGAAAAGACGACCTATGGAATGAGAGGAAATATGGGCAAATGATATGACCAACAAGGGATTAATGTCCAGAATATACAAACAGCTCACACTACGCAGTAGCAAAAAAAAAAAGAAAAATTTAAAAATGGGCAGAAGACCTAAGTAGACATTCTTCCAAAGAAGACATATAGATAGCCAACAGGAACATGAAAAAATGTTCAACATCGCTAATTATTAGAGAAATGCAATCAAAGACACAATGAGGTATCACCTTGCATCTGTCAGAATAACCATCATCAAAAAGAGAACTTTCTTACCCTGTTTGGTGGGAATGTAAATTGGTATAGTCACTATGGAGAATAGTAAGGAAATTCCTTAAAAAACTAAAAATAGAGTTACCATATGATCCAGCAGTCCCACCCCTGGGCATATCTCTGGAGAAAATCATAATTTGAAAAGATACATGCACCCCAATGCTCTCTGCAGCACTGTTTACAATAACCAAGGCATGGAAGCAACCTAAATGCTCACTGACAGAGGAAAGGATATACAAAGAAAGTGTGTGTGTGTGTGTGTGTGTGTGTGTGTGTGTGTGTGTGTATACACCATGGAATATTACTCAGCCATAAAAAAGGATGAAATAATGTTATTTGCAACAACATGGATGGACCTAGAGATTATCATACTAAATGAAGAAAGTCAGAGAGAGAAAAACAAATATGATATTTATATGTGGAATCTAAAAAAATGATACAAATTAACTTTCTAAGTCTCAGAAAACAGACTTAGAAAACAAATTTATGGTTATCAAAGGGGAAAGGGGGGAGGAATAAATTAGGAGCTTGGGATTAACATATATACACCAAAGTATTTAAAATAGATAACCAACAAGGGCCTACTATATAGCACAGTGAACTCTACTCAATATTCTCTAATAATCTAAATGGGAAAATAGCTTGAAAAAGATAGATACATGTGTGTGTGTGTGTGTGTATATATATATATATATATATATATAACTGAGTCACTCTGTTGTACACCGGAAACTAATACAACATTATAAATACACTATTTACTGAGCATGCCTGCTCAGTCATGCCTGACTGTTTGTGACACTATGGACTGTAGCCCACCAGGCTCCTCTGTCCATGGGATTTCCCAGGCAAGAATACTGGAGTGGATTGCCATTTCCTCATCCAGGGAATCTTTCCAACTCAAGGTCTGAGCCCACGTCTCGCACATCTTCTGCACTGGCAGGTGGATTCTTTACCACTGAGCTACCTGGGAAGTCCCTCAAACCAATTATATGCCAATATAAAATATTTTTAAATACTATTAATTTCTCTAAAAAAAGCCACAATGAGTTATCACCACATACCTGTTAGAAAGGTCATCATTAAAAAAGTCGATAAATAATAAATGCTGGAGATGGTAAAAGGAAGAAAAGGGAATCTTCCTACATTGTTGGTGGGAATATGTAAATTGGTGCAGCCACAATGGAAAACAGTATGGAGGTTCCTTAAAAAACTAAAAATAGAACTACCATATGATCCAACAACCCAACTCCTAGGTATATAACCAAGAAAAATAAAAACTGTAATTCAAAATGATACCGGTACCCTAATGTCCACACCACTAGTTATAATAGGCAAGACATGGAGGCAACCTAAGTGCCCATGGATAAACAACTGGCTTAGGAAGATATGGTATATATATATATGTATACAATGGAATATTAATTGGTCATAAAAAATGAAATATTGCCATTTGCAGCAACATGGATAGACCTAGAAAATATTATACTTTAGTTGAGTAAGTCAGACAGAGAAAGAAAAATACTATATGATATGGCTTCTACATAGAATCTAAAAAATAAGACAAATGAACCTATATACAAAACAGAAACAGATTCACAAACATGGAAAACAAATGTATGGTTTCCCAAGGAGAGAGGAAGGAGGGGAAGGACAAATTAGGGGCATGGGATTAACAGATACAAACAACCATGCGTGAAATAGGTGAGTAACAATTGGCTGTAGAGCACAGGGCTGTAAGATAGGACCTCGGCAGAGGCAGCCACAGGCTATTGCCTGTTGTCTGGCTAGAGTCAACGGTCAAGCAACACAGAAAAGTGAGCGAGGCTCAAATGTGACTGATGGAGGTTACTGCTCTGCCAGAGAATTCAGGATGGTACATTTTAAATGGGGGCGGGGGGCAACTTGCAGTTGAAGGACCTTGGGTATCAGTCTTAAAAAATAAACTGGAGACTACGGAAGTGACCGCTGGAGAGGATTATTCGTGTCTGGGACATTCTGTGGGAAAATAATCTACAAATTCATGAATCACACTTAAAACCACATGCATGCATGTGTGCTCAGTAGCGTACAGCTCTTTGGACCCTCTGGACTGTAGCCCGCCAGGCTCCTCTGTCCATGGGATTTTTTAGGCAAGAGTACTGGAGTGGGTTGCCATTTCCTCCTCCAGGGGATCTTCCCAAGCCAGGGATCAAACCCACATCTCCTATGTCTCCTGCATTGCCAGGTGGAGTCTTTACCCACTCAGCCATCGGGGAAGCCCCTTAACACCAAATGTCATATGTTATTTTCTTAATCATTCTTTATTCCTTGGATCACTAGTATTTTCATTATCTGAGCTTACTTCCCTGCTGTGTCATAGCAGATGCGGAACCCTGACATACTGAGTTTCTTGAAAAACAGTAAAGGACAAGTAATTAGCTAGAAAAATAACTGACTTCTTGATTAAGCTCTCTCTCCCAATGAAAGGGATCATTACTGAAATATAGGGAAAAAAATCAAAAGCTTGCAGAATTGTTTCCCTTCCATCAATGTTGGCATAGCATTTGATTTCTCTCCTATTCACATAAGGCTCAAAAACTCCTTTGGGGTGGACAGGGGGCTTTCCTACAGCCTGTAGCCCATCCACTCTGAATAGAGATCAGGGATGTCCCTTGGCTCAAGGTAATGGACACTTAGTTTTACATGCAAGTTGCTATTCTTCACACTTTGCTACAAAAAGTACATGCTTTCCTTACTGGAGAGTGGCAGACCGATCTGTCTGTCACAGGGGTCTCCCAGCTACATCATCAGTTCAGTTCAGTCCAGTTGCTCAGTCATAGAGCCCTGCTAACTACTAAGCTTAAGCTGTACATGCATACATGAATATGCGTGCACACGTTTGCTTTCTGAATGTGCTGAGGGCAGCTGTGACCTACTGACCATTCATTCAGAGAAACTCTCTGAATGACTCCCCCTTTAATAACATCTCCCATCCCACCCCTCCAACACTCCTGATGATGCTGTCAATCAAACTGCAAAGCTGAGTGGCAGGTTGAAACCTCAAATGAAACCCAACAACCAGTTAAAAACTTGGCTGAGCCAGGCGAGAGCATTTCTGAGCCCAGCATCAGACAGGAACAAAGGCTGTGAAGGAGTTATCAGCTGTAAAGGCCATCCATCATCAAGCAAAGATAAAGAACCTCAAAATCCAACCAGAGGGCACTTGCAAATATCCAGTGCTGTTCTGACACTTTGATTGATGGCCACCCCTTTTAATTAGTGCCTCTTGTCTCTGGAGGTTTCCAAAGAACTCACTTGCTCCCACCTCCTTCTCCCCCACCATCATTTGCCTTTGTGGGGAGACAGGGACCAAAGCGGGCATTCAGCCTCACCAGTCCCTTTCACTGTGTGACCACCCATGACCATGTGACCATCCACCCTTTGGCACGGGGCACTTGCACTGACCTTTCGCAGAAGGAAGCATATTCGCTCAATGTTCCTCAGCCGTTCCCTCTATCAGGAGGCACAAGAAAGAAAAGAGAGGGGAGGTTACGTCTTCTGCTGGAAAAACACGAGAAACCTCACATTCAGCCCCTTAGTGGAGGAGGCAGAGTCCACCACAGACCCCTCCCAGCCATGACCTTCAAGCTCCGACTTTTGGCTAAGAAGAATTTCAGCTCATACAATCAAGATCAAAAACACACACACACACACACACACACACACACACACAAATAAACCAATTAAAAATGGGCAGAAGATCTGAACAGTTTTCCAAAGACATACAGATGGCCACCAGGCACATGAAAATCTGTTCAATTTCACTAATCAGCAGGAAAATCCAAATTAAAACCAAAATGAGATATCACCTCACATCCGTTAGAATGACTAGCATCAAAAAGACAAGTGATACCAAGTGCTGGTGAGGCTGTGGGGAAAAAATGAACCCTCCTACACTGTTGGTTGGAGTGTAAATTGGTACAGTCACTATGGGAAACAGTATGGAAACTGTTCCTCAAAAAATTAAAAATAGAAGTACCACATGATCCAGCATTCCACTTCTGGATATATCCAAAGGAAACACAATTACTATACTGAAGAAATATCTGCACCATTATGTTCATAACAGCTTTTTTTAGAGTAGCCAAGACATAGAAATAACCTAAGTGTCCATTGACAGATGAATGGATAAAGCAGTTGTGGTATATACATAAATAATGGGATATTATTCAGTCATAAAAAGGAAACCTTGCCATTTGTGACAACATAGACAGACCTCAAGGGCACTATGCTAAATGAAATATCAGAGAAAGACAAATACTGCATGATCTCATTTATACGTGTAATCTAGAAACGAAACAACAAGAACAACAAGACAAACTCACAGAAAAAGAGATCAGATTTGCAGTTACCAGAGGTAGAGAGGGAATTTGATGATGGTGGTCAAAAGTTAAAATCTTCCAGTTATAAGACAAATAATGGGATGTAATATATAACATAACAACTATTGCTAACATGCTATGTGGCATATTTGAAAGTTGCTAAGTGAATAAATCCCAAAAATTTCATCACAAGGAAAATATTTTTCTTTTACATCTATACAACATGATGGATGCTAACCATTTATTTTGCAATGTTAACCAATTATTTTGCAACGTTTGCAAGTCAAGTCATTATGCCACACACCTGAAACTAAATATAATGTGTCCATTATATCTTAATAAAACTGAAAGAAATAAGAGTTTCAAGCTTTTCTCTATCTATCTTGTCACAGTTATTTGCTCTTAACCCAACTTCCCCAGCAAACAGCATGGGTTCAACTTTCTTTTCAGCCCAGCACATGTTTCTTTATTTCTTTTTTCTACAACCTCCATGTCCCTGTAAGACACTCAAACTAAAGAACAGGGACCATGTGCTCATGAATGTCCTGAAGCCCAGAGTCAGGCCCCCTGGAGGGCTTCCCATTCAAGTCTCGAAGAGCATATGTGCCTGATTAGTGTTTAAGGTGGGGAAGCTCTCTGCCCTTGACTTTATTTTTCTGAAGTGACTGTATTTAGAGGAAGCAATCTTTCCACTCAATTAGACACCAGCAGTGCCTCCGGGCTAAGAATTTTCAAGATGGCCATTTCTAGAGTTTGGCTCGCTGCCATGGAAAAATGCCCCAGGGGTGGGCAGGTGATGATGCTCAGCTCACACACTGAACGTTGCCTCCTCTTTCCCGCAGTGACTTTCGCGATCTCTGAAGCCACCCTGAACACAGCTGTGGCATCTCCCGGTGCTTCATTACCAAGACAATTTGGTTGCGGTAGATGTGATGATAATGAGGCTCCTCCTGGATCGCCAGAAGACAGGTGGCTGGGCCACTTCAATTTCTCTAATTAAATCACAAATATAGCAATTCCTGTGCATCCCTTAAGCCCAGAGGAAAGAGCCCACATCAGGACAAATTAGCGTCCACATGGCTAGGAAGACAGACCACATCCTGCTCAACACACATGTGTGCTTGCACGTGTACAAGCAAATGCACACAGACACACAGCTGGGCATCGAGGCTGCCTAAACAGAGAACACGTGAAAAGACGTGAGATCCCAAGGATGAAAGAGGGGGGTTCAGGACACATGCGCGCTCTTTCTCCAGCAAGCCAGATCCTCTGAAGGACAACATCTCTCTTTACTTTACAGTGATATTAAATGTCCCGCTGATAAAAGGAAAGGGAAAGGGTTACCATGAGAAACTCAGAGTAAAAACAAAGCATTCCTCCTCTTCCCACTTGCTGGAAGCGGGGGCTGGTGGTCAACCAAAGGGTCCAACAGTATTTAGAGCTTACATCTAAAGAACCAGTGGACGTCATGCATGTTCATTTAGAAATACTCCACACCAATCAGCAACTGTTTGCACAAATTTGTCCAGGACTACAGTTAGCAACCAGTGAAGCAGCTTTGTCAAGCCATCTGAGCCCAAGATGCTGCTGCAGAGACTCTATGGGGGCCCAGAGAGCTTAAGGATGAGTTAAATGAGGCATCCAAAGTTTAAGTTCCTGCCAGGGAGTAACATCATAAAATCCAGGGGGAATGTGCCTAATACTCCTCCATTAGGGCTTTAAAAAATATCAGACAGGAGTCCTTTACAAAGCTAAGGGCTTTAGTCTGTCTATAAGATGTCTGGCCTTTGGGGCCCTGCTGCTGCTGCTGCTGCTAAGTTGCTTCAGTCGTGTCCGACTCTGGGCGACCCCAGAGACGGCAGCCCACCGTCCCTGGGATTCTCCAGGCCAGAACTCCTTAATTAATTCATTGACTGATTAGATGTAGGGCTTTATTTTTTTAAACTTTTATTGGAGTATAGTTGATTTACAATGCTATGTTAGCTTCAGGTGTACAATAAAGGGAATTGGTTATATACATACATATATTCAGTCTTTTCAAGATTCTTTTCCCACATTACTACAAATATTGAGTCCCCTGTGCTATTCAGTAGGTCCTTAATAGTTATCTTTTATATATGAACGTGAAAGTCGCTCAGTTGTGTCCAACTCTTTGTGACCCCATGGACTATATAGTCCATGGAATTCTCCAGGCCAGAATATTGGAATGGGTACCCTTTCCCTTTTCCAGGGGATCTTCCCAACCCAGGAATCAAACTGGGGTCTCCTGCATTGCAGGTGGATTCTTTACCAACTGAGCTATCAGGGAAGCCTATTTTATACACAGTAGTGTGTATATGTCAATCCTAATCTCCCAATTTATCCCCCCTCTTCCCCACCCCTGGTAAGCATAAATTTGTTTTCTATATCTGTGAACAAATGTGGCTTTTATAATAGGAATAAAAAGTGGAGGTTCAGCTTCTCCGCTATGTAACCTCACCCTTTAACAGTCATTCATTCTTTCAGCAACAAACAGTTATTAAGTGCCTACTGTGTGCAGGTTCTGTCCTTGCACTGACCTTGTGCAGAAGCTTCCCACTGGACATACACTGGTCCTAATTTTCTTTGTTCTGCCCGAACTAAGAAAACTGTCAAGGTAAGATGGAAACGGGTGTCATGAACCCATCTCATGGTTTCATCAACTCTCTTGCACTTTGGTGTTGAATTTGCATGATGGATTTGAGGGGCAGGACACAAGAAACTCTGGGTATTCTAAGTGAGCCACTTTCTAATTTGAGCCCAAGCCACCAGAAGGAAGCAAAACAGGCTCTTGACTCCCTGACATTCCAAACAGAAGTGCCCTCTCAGCCTAGAGCGTCTCTATGCACCTGGTCGATGTTGACAGGCCAGGTGTGTGATGCTGGTGCCAAACACAGAAACATCCAGAATGAAAGGAGGCCCAGGGTGCAACCTTTTCAGACCTGGAGGAGCCAAGTTACCCCGGGGGGGTGGTGAGGCTGGCAGATGGAAACAAAATGAATTTTAAATAATGACAAGTTTCACAAGACAGGTAAGTTGTAAAGTAGATCTTAGGGATTCTTCCAACTTGCCACAAAACTCTGCTTCACACAGTTGACTTGGAAAGGGTCAGCTCTGTTTCACAGAATCAAGGGATTATAAAAACAGGTGTTTAAAGAATCAGATCTATCTCTTTTTCTACAACATAGAGTAAGTGGTAAGAACACAAGCAGACCTGGGTTCCAATTCTGACTTCACTGTGCATGAACTTTGAGTCCTTGGATAAGAGTCTAAATTGGGCAAATGATGCCTGTCTCACAGAGTTATGAGAATTATAGGTTTTATATGTGTGTGTGTGTGTGTGTGTGTGTGTGTGTGTGTGTCTATATGGGGCTTCCCTGGTGGCTCAGCAGTAAAGAATCTGCCTGCAATGTAGGAAACACAAGAATAATCCTCAAAGATGGAAATGGCAACCTACTCCAGTATTCTTGCCTGGAGAATCCCATGGACAGAAGAGCCTGGTGGCTACAGTCCATGGGGTCACAAGAGTTGGACATGACTTAGTGACTAAATCACCACTGAAAATACATATAGTTTCTTCAGTTCGGTTCAGTTCAGTTGCTCAGTCGTGTCAGAATCTGTGACCCCATGGACTGCAGCACACCAGGCCTCCCTGTCCATCACCAACTCCCGGAGTTTACTCAAACTCATGTCCATTGAAGCAGTGATGCCATCCAACTATTTCATCTTCTGTCATCCCCTTCTCCTCTTGCCTTCAATCTTTCCCAGCATTAGGGTCTTTTCAGATGAGTCAGTTCTTCGCATAAGGTGGCCAAAGTATTGGAGTTTCAGCTTCAGCATCAGTCCTTCCAATGAATATTTAGGACTGACTTCCTTTAGGATAGACTGGTTGGATCTCCTTGCAGTCCAAGGGACTCTCAAGAGTCTTCTCCAACACCATAAGTCAAAAGCATCAATTCGTCGGCGCTGAGCTTTTTTTATAGTCCAGCTCTCACATCCAGACATGACTACTGGAGAAACCATAGCTTTGACTAGATGGACCTCTGTTGGCAAAGTAATGTCTCTGCTTTTTAATATACTGTCTAGGTTGGTCATAACTTTTCTTCCAAAGAGCAAGCATCTTCTAATCATGACTGCAGTCACCATCTGCAGTGATTTTGGAGCCCAAAAGAGTAAAGTCTGTCACTGTTTCCCCATCTATTTGCCATGAAGTGATGGGACCAGATGCCATGATCTTCATTTTCTGAATGTTGACTTTTAAGCCAACTTTTTCACTCTACTCTTTCACTTTCATCAAGAGGCTCTTTAGTTCTTCGCTTTCTGCCATAGAGTGGTGTCATCTGCATATCTGAGGTTATTGATATTTCACCCTGCAATCTTGTGCTTGTGATCTGGAATCTTGTGATTTCAGCTTATGCTTCATCCAGTCCAGCATTTCTCATGATATACTCTGCATATAAGTTAAATAAGTAAGGTAACAATATACAGCCTTGACATATTCCTTTCCCGATTTGGAACCAGTCTGTCGTTCCAAGTCCAGTTCTAACTGTTGCTTCTTGACCTGTATACAAATTTCTCAGGAAGCAGGGAAGGTGGCCTGGTATTCCCATCTCTTTCAGAATTTTCCACAGTTTATTGTGATCCACACAGTCAAAGGCTTTGGCATAGTCAATAAAGCAGAAGTACATGTTTTTCTGGAACTCTCTTGCTTTTCAATGATCCAACGGATGTTGGCAATTTGATCTCTGGTTCCTCTACCATTTCTAAATCCAGCTTAAACATCTGGAAGTTCATGGTTCACATACTGTTGAAGCCTGGCTCAGAGGATTTTGAGCATTACTTTGCTAGCGTGTGAGATGAGTGCATTTGTGTGGTAGTTTGAGCATTCTTTGGCTTTGCCTTTCTTTGGGATGGGAATGAAAACTGACCTTTTCCAGTCCTATGGCCACTGCTGAGTTTTTCAAATTTGCTGGCATATTGAGTGCAACACTTTCACAGCAACATCTTTTAGGATTTGAAATAGCTCAACTGGAATTCCATTACTCCACTAGCTTTGTTTATAGTGATGCTTCCTAAGGCCCACTTGACTTTGCATTCCAGGATGTCTGGCTCTAGGTGAGTGATCACACCTAGATCACCTAGTGATCTGGGTCATAAAGATCTTTTTTGTATAATTCATCTGTGTATTCTTGCCACCTCTTAGTATCTTCTGCTTCTGTTAGGTTCACACCATGTCTGTCCTTTATTGTGCCCATCTTTGCATGAAATGTTCCCTTTGTATCTCTAATTTTCTTGAAGAGATCGCTAGTCTTTCCCATTCTGCTGTTTTCCTCTATTTCTTTGCATTGCTCACTGAGGAAGGCTTTCTTATCTCTCCTTGCTATTCTTTGGAACTCTGCATTCAGATGGGTATATCTTTCCTTTTCTCCTTTGCCTTTTGCTTCTCTTCTTTTCATAGCTATTTGTAAGGCCTCCTTAGACAACTATTTTGCCTTTTTGCATTTCTTTCTCTTGGGAATGGTCTTAATCACTGCCTCCTGTACAATGTTACAAACCTCCATCTATAGTTCTTTAGGCACTCTGTCTATAAGGTCTAATCCCTTGAATCTATTTCTCACTTCCACTGTATAATCATAAGGGATTTGATTTAGGTCATACCTGAATGGGCTAGTGGTTTTCCCTACTTTCTTCAACTTAAGTCTGAATTTGGCAATAAGGAGTTCATGATCTGAGCCACAGTCAGCTCCCGGTCTTGTTTCTGCTGACTGTATAGAGCTTCTCCATCTTTGGCTGCAAAGAATATAATCAATCTGATTTCAGTATTGGCCACCTGGTGATGTCCATATGTAGAGTCTTCTCTTGTATTGTTGGAATGTAATAAAACCCACCCAAAATTTAACAGTAGTAACTGTTAAATAGTAATCCAATAATAACCCTGTACTTTACAAGTAGACACCAAAGCCTATTCCCTTGGTCTTTTAGTACCTCCCAAAGAACACAACTCTCTTCAGGGGGTCTGCAGCTAAGGAGAACAGACCTCTTTGTCCTTGTCACTAGAGAATTATGTCACTAAATGATGTCACTAAAGCCTTCCAGGTTAATATTCACACAGATATATACTACATATAGTCACACTAGTAAATCCTGGCATTCACTCTACAACTTTTAACTGAAACTACTAACAGAACTATTCAAACAAAAACTTGCCTTAGCCCTGGCAACCAGGGCCTGGAGGGAAGTTCAACACAATGCAGGGTCACTGAGCTTATTAGACTGAGAGACAGACCTGTATGAACTATGACCTCCATCCTTTGAGTTCTGGTCCAGAAGAGTCTGGAAAAGGCTCTGTACAGGCCTGGCTGGTGCCTGGCTCTGGGATGTGGGCTGCAGTGAGCTAAGGAGTAGATAGCCAACATCCACCCGACTCTGCAGACACGAGGTCCTTTTCCTATGCTCCCATCAAGGCTTCTTCCTACATCCATTCCAGGCACATGGAAGCAGTGGTCATGGCCTGACAAGCCAGACAGAGCAGCAGGACTCAGGGAGCAGCAGGGGCAGGGGGTCTCTCATATTCTGAACCGGGGCCAGACAACTGGACTGCATCAGGTTCCCGGGGGAGGTGAATTGACCTCAAACCCAGACAACCTCCTGAGACGGATGCTCCCTGGGTGATGGATACAGTGAAATGAACTGCACATGTCAACCCCCTGAAAGTTTCCCTGTGGGAAACCTGGCAAAGTACAGAGTGGGGATGACCATGGTGATGCTCCCACATCTGCCAACATGATGGACAGCCTGGAGCCTCTCTCCCTGTTCAAGACCCACTAACATGGGTCGCAAGGAATCCACAGCCATGGCACACAGAGTTTTCCCACCCAAGTACTGGGACTGCTATACTTGACTTTTCAGGATAAGTTAAGACCGCTGCAGCCTCAGGGACTACCGCCCTGAACCAGACATGGAGGTGCAGCCAGGGCCAAGTTCGTGCTTCACTCACCCTACTCATCAAAACCTTTCCCTCCTTCACCGGCCCTGGGTGGCCTGGAGTGACACCACGCTTCCAGTCACCAGCACCCACTACTTACCGCGTGAAGAGGGTTGCACTGGTCGATGGGGCTCTTAAAATCCGTCCTTAACTCATCAAAGGCAATGATCTGAAATGGAAAACCCAGAGTCAAGATGTTAGTACAAAATGAGTCAGTTCACCATGTGGAAAGCTTCCTATAGATGTGGCCCAAAATAACTCAGGAGGCAGGAGAGGGGTGCCAATGACAAGACACTGGTCAGGAGTCACTGTCAAAGCTGGTGATGGGCACCTGGGGTTGACTGTACTCTCCTGTCTACATTGTATATGCCTGAAAATCCCCTATATGGGGAATGAGAACGATATTGTTTAAGGGTACATATTTAAAATAGCAGATAAGTAAGTCCTGGAAACCTAATACACTGTACAGTGGTAACAGAAAACAAAATTGTATTATAAACTTTATACTTGCTAAGAGACTAGATCTTAATTGTTCCCAGTACTAGAAAAAATGGTAACCGTGATGGACTAGAGGTGTTAGTTAAGGCAAAAGTGGCAACCATATTGTAACATAAATGTACCAAATCTATACACTGTACACCTTAGATGTACTCAGTGTTGTATGTCAAATATCTCAATTTTTTAAATCCCCCAAATAAAGGTTTTTTTAAGTTTCCTGTGCTTCACAAAAATGTAGAGAAAACTCTGTTACAGTGAGAGCAGGCTGGGCTTTGGATAAAGGTGTACACACACACACAATTAAAACTTCAAACCAGCATTTTCCATTTTCTCCTGAAGGAAAAAGTTGTTTATTTTTTACTTTTGTTTATTCTGGCAGAGATGCTGATTAGAATGGATAGAAGTCAGGCAAAAGGGAGAAGAGAAAATTAAGAAAGCAGTGTTGACAATACTAGAAACAATTGACTCTTTTAGCCATCCAAAGGCTGGATGATCAGCTCCTGGACAATCAAGGTGTCAAGCTTACTCCATTGGACTTGAGTTCTCAAGGTCATTCTGGACAGAGGCTCAGAGATCCACAGAGAGCAACGGTTTCCCTATCTGTCTGGAGGGGAAAATATTAGAGGTGACCTTCTCCAGTCACAGAATGAGGCATGACCCAGCCACAGAAAGAACTAGCTAGAAGGGACACTTCCTAACCCCGACCACTTTGTCCCCCAGGTGTCCTCAGGGACTCAATAACAGAACAAAGGCGTTTACAGCCAGTACGGTGTCCTCTCCTAGGGTGTGAAGGTCTCAAGACCTTTCCTGGGCTGCACACAAATGGACAAACCAACTCCCCCAGGAAGGCACATCCCAGGTGTCCCTGAACACTCAGGAGAATTGCTGAAACAATGAAGCTAGTGCCCCTGTTCAAAACAGTCCCTGTTCCAGTAGCAGGGGGCTGAGAGTAAGTACCACGTGAGGGAAAATGACTTGTTTCCCTTAAAAAAGCAGGCATGATTTCAGTGCAGTCACGTGTCATTCTGATTTTAATACTCCTACAGAATTAGGGGGGAATTCTAGTGTAAGTAGTATTAGAGAGACACATTTCTGTATCATCCCTTGCCAGATAGTTCATTATCTAGCTGATACCTGAAGATTTAGTAACAAGAAACTCACCACTTACTGAAGATGCTCCTTCTATCCCTGGCTACCTCTAATTAATCATTATCTTCCTTAACTGAACTCACATATAACTCCCTAAGGTTTCCACCCACATGCTAAGCCAGTGTGAGCAAACCACAGCCCGCAGGTCAAATCTAGCTGGCCACTAATTTCTGTACAACCTATGTGCTAAAAATGGTTTTTACATCATTAGAATAACAGAAAAAATTAAAAGAATAATATTTTGTGACACATTAAAATTAGATCATTTCAAATTTCAGTGCCCATCGATAAGTTTCATTGGAACATAGACATATGCATTCTTTTATACATGGTCTATTTTCTTGCACTACAATGGCTGAGTTGAGTAGCTGCAACAGAAACCATATGGGCAGCAAAGCTCAAAATAGTTACTATCTTGCTCTTTAATGAAAAAAATTTGCTAACCTCTGTTCTATTCTTTTATTTCTCCTCTGAGCTGCATGTTGTCCAATATGGTAGCCACATTTGGCTATTTTAATTTTAGTTAAAATTAAATTTAAAATTCAGTTCCCACATTCTAATTGCTTAAAATCACATCTTTCTAGTAGCTATTAAACAGCATAGATATAAAACATTTCCATCATCACAGAAGGTTCTATAGTAAAGCACTGCTTTAGAGACACAGAGGATCACTGAATCCCTCTTCCACAAGGAATTCCTATCAGTATTGCCAGCTATGGTGAACCCAGCAAATCCTTCTTCAGGCTAAATCTCTCCAACCATTTTATATATATAAAACAAGCATAAATATATATATATGCTGCTGCTAAGTTGCTTCAGTTGTGTCCAACTCTGTGCGACCCCATAGACAGCAGCCCACTAGGCTCCTCTGTCCCTGGGATTCTCCAGGCAAGAATACTGGAGTGGGTTGCCATTTCCTTCTCCAATGCATGAAAGTAAAAAGTGAAAGTGAAGTCGTGCCCGACTCTTAGGGACCCCATGGACTGCAGCCTTCCAGGCTCCTCCATCCATGGGATTTTCCAGGCAAGAGTACTGGAGTGGGTTGCCATTGCCTTCTAAATATAAAGAATCAGACACGACTGAGCGACTTAAAAAATAAGTCACTCAGTCGTGTCTGATTCTTTGTGGCCCCATGGGCTATACAGTCCATGGAATTCTTCAGGCTAGGATACTGGAGTGGGCAGCCATTATATTAACTGGCACTAAATTATCTCACCCTTCTGATTGTCCTTCAGTCACATTACAGTTGTAAACATCTTTACTAAAACATGACTGTCAGAATTGAACACCATACTCAAGGTGAGGTCAGTTGGCTCAGAGAGTAAAAGCATCACTCACCTCTGTTCTGTAAACCGTACCTCTGTTAATATGACCTGATAGCATTAGCCTTTCTGTAGACACATCATATTCCTGGTTTCATACAGAACTTTCGTTGCATAACAGCCCAGGTCCTTTTTATGTGCTTCAGTTAAACTAAACCCACTTCCTTCCACACGCCCATTATTGGATTATTGGTCCCTAAAAGCACTAACGGATATTTATCCCTTTTAATTCCTCCCTATTGGTCCAATGTGTTGAGATATGTCTCCAAACTACAAATGTTAATGTTAGTGAACATAATGTGTTATCCCCAGATATAAAGGCAAACTGAGCAGAACCGAGGGCAGAGCCTGAAGATCGCCCTCCTAGATCTCAGTAGGCTGACATAAGCAAGCATTCCACTCATTATGTACCTAATTATAAAGACAATTCATCAGATTTAATCCAGTCAACTAAAAGTCTCTGGATGGCATTAGAACCCCATTACTGTTGGTACAGCACATATAAGCTCCCCAAAGAGGCTAGGAGCCCATTCAGAAAAGGAATCAAGCCCCACATTACCGCTGTAACTGAAGATGCACCCGTGTGATTGCTGCCTCAAGCCCGCTCCCTATCTAAGTGAAGGGATGTGGGTCTGGGCTGAAGGGAACAAAGGCAGCTGATGCTTAAAGCAGCTAGACAGGAGCCCCAGGGGGTTTCAAGCTGCTGAGTTGAGTCTGACAGCAGGCAACCACAGCCCATCTCAGGACCCGACTTGAAGGAAGGTGTGAAAAAAGGAAGGCCAGAGTGAAGCTTATGCCTTCAAGCTCCATGAGATAACAATTACTTCATGGGTGCTTTCTGATAATGGTGATGCTAATGGACATATGTAAAAAGGAAGAGAGTTCCAGAAAACATTTATTTCTGCTTTATTGACTATGCCAAAGCCTTTGACTGTGTGGATCACAATAAACTGTGGAAAATTCTGAAAGAGATGGGAATACCAGACCACCTGACCTGCCTCTTGAGAAACCTGTATGCAGGTCAGGAAGCAACAATTAGAACTGGACATGGAACAACAGACTGGTTCCAAATAGGAAAAGGAGTATGTCAAGGCTGTATATTGTCACCCTGCTTATTTAACTAGTATGCAGAGTACATCATGAGAAACGCTAGGCTGGAAGAAGCACAAGCTGGAATCAAGATTGCCGGGAGAAATATCAATAACCTCAGATATGCAGATGACACCACCCTTATGGCAGAAAGTGAAGAGGAACTAAAAAGCCTCTTGATGAAAGTGAAGGAGGAGAGTGAAAAAGTTGGCTTAAAGCTCAACGTTCAGAAAACGAAGATCATGGCATCTGGCTTCATGGGAAATAGATGGAGAAACAGTGGAAACAGTGTCAGACTTTATTTTTTTGGGCTCCAAAATCACTGCAGATGGTGATTGCAGCCATGAAATTTAAAGACACTTACTCCTTGGAAGGAAATTGATGACCAATCTAGATAGCACATTCAAAAGCAGAGATATTACTTTACTGACTAAGGTCCATCTAGTCAAGGCTATGGTTTTTCCAGTGGTCATGTATGGATGTGAGAGTTGGACTGTGAAGAAAGCTGAGCCCCGAAGAATTGATGCTTTTCAACTGTGGTGTTGGAGAAGACTCTTGAGAGTCCCTGGGACTGCAAGGAGATCCAACCAGTCCATTCTAAAGGAGATCAACCCTGGGTGTTCTTTGGAAGCAATGATGCTAAAGCTGAAACTCCAGTACTTTGGCCACCTCATGCGAAGAGTTGACTCATTGGAAAAGACTCTGATGCTGGGAGGAATTGGGGGCAGGAGGAGAAGGGGACAACAGAGGATGAGATGGCTGGATGGCATCACCGACTCGATGGACAAGAGTCTGAGTGAACTCCAGGAGTTGGTGATGGACAGGGAGGCCTGGCGTGCTGCGATTCATGGGGTCGCAAAGAGTTGGACACGACTGAGTGAACTGAACTGAACTGAATGAACAGAAAGGCTTTCAGTATCCCCTCCCTAAGCTAACTACTAACTAAACAATCCATCCATTCACTTGACATTCAGTGAGCACCTTTTACCCACAGGCCCTGGGCTAGCCCCTGCAGGTACAAAAATCAAGATACAGCTCCTGTCCTCAACAAGTCCCTGGTCTAGAAAAGAAGACAAGCATGTAAACAGATCATTATGCTATAATGTGATAAGTACTATTAACAAGACAACTATAATAATATCTACCATTTAGTGCATGCTTACATGTTGAGCTCTAGGCTTCACATTATATATGCTTTTTATCATTTAAGTCTTCAGTCACCTCATGAGATAAGTACTAGTCTTGACCCTATTTTAGAAATTAAAAAACTGAGACAAAAAGTGATTAAATTATTTGTCTAAGATCACTGCTTTGGGGCCAGGATTTAAACCAAAGCCTCTCTGACACCAAAACCTATATAGTTACCATTAGGTCATCCTACCTCCAATACACACAGAGAGAAGGAAACACAGTCCAAGACAGGTGGGATGAGCACCTATCTCTGTGGAACAAAAGCAAAGCTTCCCAGAAGCCCTGAGGATTGGGTTACCCTCTTCTTAGCACTAGTTTCTAGTTTCCCACTCCCAGCCTCCTGGCCAGTATCTGAGAACAGACGACTCAGTACAGGGTAGCAGAGCCCTTTGGTGCCACAGATTTCTATCTGGAGCCAAACCATTAGCATCAGGGATGGACTGTGAGAAAAGCATGATGATGATGCCATGATCAAAGGATGACCGGTTTAATTCAGCTGTATCCAAAGGCCAGCTTATCTGAGCCTCTGGCAAGCTAATGGTATAGCTGGGTTGCACGGGGGAGCAGAGGCTCAGAGGCAATGGCACCCCACTCCAGTGCTCTTGCCTGGAAAATCCCATGGATGGAGGCGCCTGGTGGGCTGCAGTCCGTGGGATCACTAGAAGTTGGACACGACTGAGCGACTTCACTTTCACTTTTCACTTTCATGCATTGGAGAAGGAAATGACAACCCACTTCAGTGTTCTTGCCTGGAGAATCCCAGGGATGGTGGAGCCTGGTGGGCTGCCGTCTCTGGGGTCGCCCAGAGTCGGACACGACTGAAGCGACTTGGTAGCAGCAGCATTCCACTAGAGAGATGACCAAAGTTTGTTTACTCATTCACCTGTTAAAGAACATGTGGTGGATTTCCCTGGTGGAACAGTGGCTAAGACTCCAAACTCTCATACAGGGGGCCTGGGTTCGATCCCTGGTCAAAGAACGAGATCCCAAGTGCCACAACTAAGAATTGGAATGCCACAACCAAAGATCCCGCGTGCCTCAGCAAAGACTGAAGAGCCTGCATGCTGCAACTAAGACCCACCACAGCCAAATAAATAACTTCTTTAAAAAACAGAGAGAGAGAACATGTGGGTTTTTCCAGTTTTTTAGTTATGAATAAAGCTGCTAGAAACATTTGTATAACAGTTTTCATGTAAATGTGTTTTTTATTTTCTTGAATAAATAAGACGTGTATTGCTGGTTCATGTGGTAACTAACTGTATGTTTATATAAGAAATGGAGAAATTGTTTTCCAAAGTGGCTGTGCCATTTTGTATCCCCACTAGTAACATTTAAGAGTTCCAATCACTCCATATCTTCACCAAAACTTAGTATTGTCAGTTAGAGTTTCTTTTGTTTTAGCCGTAACAATAGAAGTGTAGAGATATCTCATATCTCCAGTAATTAATGATGTTGAGCAATTTTTCATGGGCTTAATGGTCATATGTATGTCTTTTTTGATGATGTGTGTGTTCAAATTACTTGCCCAACTTTTAAAAAATTGATCTCTTTGTTTTCTTATTGATGATTTTTGAGAGTTCTCTGTATATTCTGGATACAAATCTTTGTCAGTTATGCAAATTGAAATTTTCAAAAAATTTTAATTGACATGTAGTTGATTTACAATGTTGTGTTAGTTTCTGGTGTAAAGTGATTCAATTATACATATATAGATATATGCTTTTTCATATTTCTTTCCATTATGGTTTATTACAAGATATTGAAAATAGTTCCCTATGCTTTACAGGTAGGACATTATTGTTTATCTATTTTATATATAGTAGTTTGCATCTGCTAATCCCAAATTGCTAATTTATCCCTCTCCCCACCTTCCCCTTTGGTAACCATAAATTTGTTTTCTGTCTATGAGTCTCTCTCTGTTTTGTAAATAAGTTCATTTGTATCATATGCAAATATTTTCTTCTATTCTGTATCATGTCTTTTCATTCTTACCTGGATGTTTCTCAGAGCAAAAGTTTTTCATTTTAATATTTATCAGTTTATCCAATTTATCAGTTTTTCTTTTATTGATGTATTTTTGGTGACAACTCCTAAGGCCACAAAGATTTTCTCTTAGGTTTTTTCCTAAAACCCTGAGTTTTCATAAGGGAAAGTTTAAAGTAAAAATTCAGTTTCTTTAATAGATTTAGGACTATCAGATTATTTCTTATTACATGCGCTTGAATTGTGGGTGACTTAATAACTAGCCAATTTCATCACAGTTGTCAAACTTATAGATTGAATTAATATTCAGAGCCACCTTCACTGCTTATTTTACTTTCTTGTATAGGCAATCTTCCTTCCTTGTTCTCTTGCCAAACTTTTGAGATGGAGGTTTGAGTGAACACAGAAAAGACTAGACAAGGCAGCAGCAGGACAGTGGAGACAAAGCAAGACAAGCAGCTCTTCCACCAGCTGCCTGACAAACATTCTGGCCAATCAGGCTGCCTACGACCTTGCCTGGGACTGCACTGTGCCGAGGACGCTGCTCAAGAGGGAGAGAAGGTCAGAGGCCTGCACCTACTTGTGTGCAGAGTGGAGGCTCCAGGAGATGCAGGGCCAGGAGCCCAAGGAGTCCACAGGGAGGTCCAGAAAGGGAGGGAGGTCCAAGCAGAGAAACACTCTGGATGTGAAGCTATCTCTGTGAACCTTGAGCTCTATCCTTGCCAGCACTAGGCTTAAGCTAACTCATTTCCAAAGGTCCTGACCCAAACCCTCCAGCTCTTCCCAGCACCCTCAGGGCCCAGGATAATGAGTCAACAATTCATAGACCTTTGGAAGAATTAATATTGTTAAAATGGCCATACTACCCAAAGCAATCTACTAATTTAATGTGATCCCTATCAAAGAACCCATGACATTTTTCAGAGAACTACAATAATCCTAAAATTTATGGAAGCACTAAAGACCCAGAATTGTCAAAGCAATCTTGAGGAAAAAGAACAAAGCTAGAAGCATAACCCAGGCTTCAGATAATACTACAAAGCTACAGTCATCAAAACAGCATGGTACTGGCACAAAAACAGACACATGGCTCCATGGAACCGAATAGAGAGCTCAGAGATAAATCCTCATGCCTATGGTCAATTACATAAGATCTGCCACCATAAAATTCCTAGAAGAGAACACACACAAAACATTCTCTGAAATAAACCATAGCAATGTGTTCTTAGAATAGTCTCCTAAGGCAAAAGAAATTTTTAAAAAAGAGAGAGAGAGAGACCTAATCAAATCAAACGTATAAGCTTTAGCACAGCAAAGGAAGCCATCAACAAAATGAAAAGACAACCCACCGATTGAAAGAAAATATTTGCAAATGATGCAACCAGCAAGGGATTAATTTCCAAAATATACAAAGAGCTGATATAGCTCAATATGAAAAAAAAAAAACGGGCAGAAGATCCAAACAGACATTTCTCCAAAGAAGATATACAGATGGTGAACAAACATATGAAAAGATGCTCAACATCACTAATTACTAGAGAAATGCAAAGCAAAATCATAACTCATACCAGTCAGAATAGCCATCATTAAAAAGTCTTTAACTGCTGGAGAGGATATGAAGAAGAAGGACATCCCAGTGCACCAGCCCCAAAGAGAGATGATATGGGGAGGGAGGTGGGAGAGGGTTCAGGATTGGGAACTCATGTATACCCATGGTGGATTCATGTCAATGTATGGCAAAACCAATACAGTATTGTAAAGTAAAATAAAATAAAATAAAATAAATGAAGAAAAGGGAATCCTCCTACACTGTGGGTGGGAATGTAAATTGGTGCATCCACTATGGAAAACAGTATGGAATTTCCTTTAAAAAAGGAAAAATAGAACTACCATATGATCCTGCAATCTCACTACTGGACATATATCTGGGAAAGACAAAAACTCCCATTTGAAAAGATACATGAGCTCCAATGTTCATAGCAGCACTATTTATAGTAGCCAAGACAGTAAAGCAACCTTAATGTCCATCAACAGATGAATGGATAAAGAAAGTGTAATGTGTCTGTGTGTGTTTAAGAACTGATGATTTCAAGTTGTGGTGCTAGAGAAGACTCTTGAGAGTCCCTTGAGCAGCAAGGAGATCAAACCAGTAAATCCGAAAGGAAACCAACTCTGAATATTCACTGGAAGGACTGGTGCTGAAGCTGAAGCTCCGATACTTTGGCCACCTGATGCAAAGAGACAACTCTTTGGAAAAGACTGATGATGGGAAAGATTGAGGGCAGAAGAGGGTGACAGAGGATGAGATGGTTGGATGGCATCACCAACTCAATGGACATGAGTTTGAGCAAAATCCAGGTGGTGGTGAAGGATACAGAAGCCTGACGTGCTGCAGTTCATGGGGTAGCAAACAGTTGGACACGACTGAGCTACTGAACAACAATAAAACTGAAATAGACTCACAGACATAGAAAACAAATTTATGGTTATGAAAGGGGAAGAGGGAGGATAAATTAGGAGTTTGGGATTAATATATATACACACACTACTATATGTAAAATAGATAAACTATAAGAGTCTACTGTATAGCACAGAGAATTAAATTCAATATCTTATAATAATCTATACTGGAAAATAATCTGAAAAAGTAAATACATATAAAATCACTTTGGACTCCCTTCCAAGATGGCGGAGGAATAGGAAGGGAAGACCACTTTCTCCCTCACAAATTCCTCAAAAGATCATTTCAACGCGGAGCAAACTCCACAAAACAACCTCTGAATGCAGGCAGAGGACATCAGGCAACCAAAAAAGCAGATCATTGTCTTCAAAACCAGGTAGGAAAAAATATAAAAGACGAGAAAAGAGACAAAGGAGGTGGGGAGGGAGCTCCGTCCTGGGAAGGGAAGCCCGTCCCGGGAAGGGAATTCTAAGAAGAGAGGTTTCCAAACACAAGGAAACACTCTACCTGCCGAGTCTAAGGCGAGCCTTGGAAACACAGAGGGCAACATAACAGGAAGGAAAAACGAATAAATAATTAAAACCAACAGATTACGAGCCCAACAGTAACTCCCCCAGCGGAAAAGCCGCGCAGACGCCTGCAGCCGCCGCTAGCAAGTGGGGGCAGGGCAGGGAAGCGCGGGAGACACGGGCTGCCGCGCTCGGTAAGAAGCGGGCAGAAACGCCCCACGCGTAACCAGAGCGAACGAACTTGGGCGAGCAAACCAGACTGGGGGATAGCTACCACGCGAAAAGCGCGAACATAAGACCCCGCCAGGACCGCGCACAGAACAAAGGACTGAACGGAAATAGCCGGCTGCAGACCATCCCCCGCCGGGGACAGGCAGCCAGAGCTGTAAGGGCTGGAAAGGGGCAATCGCAGCCCCGGAGAGACTACCTAAAAAGCGGCAGGCAGGCTTCTTTGCTGAGACTTCAGGGGATGCAGGACAGTCACCACCCACTTCACAAGGAGCGCCAGCAGTACACCCAGAAAACTGAGCAGTAGAAACAGAGAAGGGGACAAGTCCCGGCGACCGCGCTCGCCAAGCTCCCGCGCTCGCCAAGCTCCCGAGCTGCTCGGACCCGGGAGGGGCACAGAGCGCAGTCCCAAACAAGTTTGTGCCTCTGAGGGTTACCTGGGCGCCAAAACCGAGCGGCGTGGACCGGGGAGGTGCGCGAAGCCTGGGGCCGGCCTCGGATGGTTCCTGGCTGAGCTCCGTGGAGCCGGAGCGGTTTGTGCGTCGTGGGGGGAGACAGGTCCAGCGGGGTTGAGACGCTGTGTGCCCACGACAGTGCTATTGGTTTGCAGCATCCCCCCCCTCCCCACAGCGCGACTGAACTAGTGAGCCTAAAAAAAAAAAAAGGGTCCACCACCGCCCCCATGTGTCAGGACGGAATTCAGACCCTGAAGAGACCAGCAAACAGAAGCTAAACAGAGGGAAACGCCTTGGAAGTGACCAACACGGCCCACAACATCAGAGAAGGGCCAGATATATCTTCACAATTTTTACAATCATTCCTTTTTTTTTTTTGCTTTCTTTTTTTTTTTTCTCAAACTTTTTTTTAACTGTTAAGTCTTCTATTTCTCTACTTTATATTTCTATAACTATTACTTTTCAAAAAAAAAAAAGACTCTACTTTTTTAAAGCTAACACCATATATAGCCTTCGCGTGGTTGTTGTTGGTATTTCTTTTTTAATCTTGGTTTTTTGTTTTTTTTTTCTTATATATATTTTTTTCCTTATTTCTTTTTCTTAATATTATTATTATTTTTTTAATCTTTTCTCTTTTTTTTCTTTCTTCCTTCTGCTTCTTCTCTTTAACATTGTATTTTTGAAAATCTAACCTCTACTCTAGGTTTTTAATCTTTGCTTTTCGGTTTTTGTTGTCAATCTTGTACATTTCATAACCCAATCTTACCTGACAGTGAGATTACTGGCTTGACCACTCTCTCCTCCTTTTGGACTCTCCTTTTTCTCCACCAGGTGGCCTCTGTCTCTCCCCCCCCCTCCCCCCATCTCTTCTATATCAAACTCTGTGATTCTTTGTGTGTTCTAGATGGTGGAGAGCACCTAAGGAACTGATTACTGGCTGGACCTGTCTCTCTCCTTTTCATTCCTCTCTCTTACCCTCCTGGCCACCTCTGTCTACTTCCTCTCTCTCCTCTCCCCTGTATAACTCCGTAAATACCACTGAGAGGTCCAGACTATGGAGCGCACATAAGGAAGTGACTATTGACTAGCTTGCTCTCTCCTCTTTTGATCTCACCGCATCTCATTCCAGTCACCTCTAACTACCCCCTCCCTCTTCTCTTCTCCATGTAACCCAGTGAACCTCTCTGGGTGCCCCTCAATGTGGAGAAACCTTTCATCTTTAGCCTAGATACTATATCATTGGTGCTGTATAGATGGAGAAGTCTAGAGACCACTGTAAAAATAAAACCGAAAACCAGAAGCAGGAGGCTTAAGTCCAAAGCTTGAGAACATCAGAGAACTCCTGAATTCAGGGAACATTAAGCAATAGGAGCTCATCAAATGCCTCCAAACCTACACTGAAACAAAGCTCCACCCAAGGGCCAACAAGTTCCAGAGCAAGACATATCACACAAATTCTCCAGCAACACAGGAACACACCCCTGAGCTTCAATATACAGGCAGTTCAAAGTTACTCCAAAACTTTAGACGTCTCATAACCCATTACTGGTCACTCCCCTGCACTCCAGAGAGAAGAAACCCAGCTCCACCCACCAGACCTCCAACACAAGCCTCCCTAACCAAGAAACCTTGACAAGCCACTGATACAACCCCACCCACAGTGAGGAAGCTCCACAATAAAGAGAACTCCACAAATTACCAGAATATAAAAAGGCCATTCCAAACGCAGCAATATAACCAAGATGAAGAGACAGAGGAATACCCAACAGGTAAAGGAGCAGGAGAAATGCCCACCAAACCAGACAAAAGAGGAAGAGATAGGGAATCTACCTGAGAAAGAATTCCGAATATTGATAGTGAAAATGATCCAAAATCTTGAAGTCAAAATGGAATCACAGATAAATACCCTAGAGACAAGGATTGAGAAGATGCAAGAAAGGTTCAACAAGGACCTAGAAGAAATAAAAAAGAGTCAATATACAATGAATAATGCAATAAATGAGATCAGAAACACTCTGGAGGCAACAAATAGTAGAATAAGGGAGGCTGAAGATAGGATTAGTGAAATAGAAGACAGAATGGTAGAAATAAACGAATCAGAGAGGAAAAAAGAAAAACGAATTAAAAGAAATGAGGACAATCTCAGAGACCTCCAGGACAATATGAAACGCTCCAACATTCGAATTATAGGAGTCCCAGAAGAAGAAGACAAAAAGAAAGACCATGAGAAAATCCTTGAGGAGATAATAGTTGAAAACTTCCCTAAAATGGGGAAGGAAATAATCACCCAAGTCCAAGAAACCCAGAGAGTCCCAAATAGGATAAACCCAAGGCGAAACACCCCAAGACACATATTAATCAAATTAACAAAGATCAAACACAAAGAACAACTATTAAAAGCAGCAAGGGAAAAACAACAAATAACACACAAGGGGATTCCCATAAGGATAACAGCTGATCTCTCAATAGAAACTCTTCAGGCCAGGAGGGAATGGCAAGACATACTTAAAGTGATGAAAGAAAATAACCTACAGCCCAGATTACTATACCCAGCAAGGATCTCATTCAAATATGAAGGAGAAATCAAAAGCTTTACAGACAAGCAAAAGCTGAGAGAATTCAGCACCACCAAACCAGCTCTCCAACAAATTCTAAAGGATATTCTCTAGACAGGAAACACAAAAAGGGAGTATAAACCCGAACCCAAAATAATAAAACAAATGGCAACGGGATCATACTTATCAATAATTACCTTAAACGTAAATGGATTGAATGCCCCAACCAAAAGGCAAAGACTGGCCGATTGGATACAAAAACAAGAACCCTCTATATGCTGCTTACAAGGGACCCACCTCAAAACAAGGGACACATACAGACTGAAAGTGAAGGGTTGGAAAAAGATATTCCATGAAAATAGAGACCAAAAGAAAGCAGGAGTGGCAATACTCATATCCGATAAAATAGACTTTAAAACAAAGGCTGTGAAAAGAGACAAAGAAGCCCACTACATAATGATCAAAGGATCAATCCAAGAAGAAGATATAACAATTATAAATATATATGCACCCAATATAGGAGCACCGCAATATGTAGGACAAATGCTAACAAGTATGAAAGGGGAAATTAGCAACAACACAATAATAGTGGGAGACTTTAATACCCCACTCACACATATGGACAGATCAACTAAACAGAAAATTAACAAAGAAACGCAAACTTTAAATAATACATTAGACCAGTTAGACCTAATTGATATCTATAGGACATTTCACCCCAAAACAATGAATTTCACCTTTTTCTCAAGTGCTCATGGAACCTTCTCGAGGATAGATCACATCCTGGGCCATAAATATAACCTTGATAAATTCAAAAAAATCGAAATCATTCCAAGCATCTTTTCTGACCATAATGCACTAAGATTAGATCTCAATTACAGGAGGAAACCTATTAAAAATTCCAACATATGGAGGCTGAACAACACGCTTCTGAATAACCAACAAATCACAGAAGAAATCAAAAAAGAAATCAAAATAAGCATAGAAACTAATGAAAATGAAAACACAACAATCCAAAACCTGTGGGACACTATAAAAGCAGTGCTAAGAGGAAAGTTCATAGCAATACAGGCATACCTCAAGAAACAAGAAAAAAGTCAAATAAATAACCTAACTCTACACCTAAAGCAACTAGAAAAGGAAGAATTAGAGAACCCCAGAGTTAGCAGAAGGAAAGAAATCTTAAAAATTAGGGCAGAAATAAATGCAAAAGAAACAAAAGAGACCATAGCAAAAATCAACAAAGCCAAAAGCTGGTTCTTTGAAAGGATAAATAAAATTGACAGACCATTAGCCAGACTCATCAAGAAGCAAAGAGAGAAAAATCAAATCAATAAAATTAGAAATGAAAATGGAGAGATCACAACAGACAACTCAGAAATACAAAGGATCATAAGAGACTACTATCAGCAATTATATGCCAATAAAATGGACAACCTGGAAGAAATGGACAAATTCTTAGAAAAATACAATTTTCCAAAACTAAACCAGGAAGAAATAGACAATCTTAACAGAGCCATCACAAGCACGGAAATTGAAACTGTAATCAGAAATCTTCCAGCAAACAAAAGCCCAGGTCCAGACGGCTTCACAGCTGAATTCTACCAAAAATTTCGAGAAGAGTTAACACCTATCCTACTCAAACTCTTCCAGAAAATTGCAGAGGAAGGGAAACTTCCAAACTCATTCTATGAGGCCACCATCACCCTAATACCAAAACCTGACAAAGATACTACAAAAAAGGAAAACTACAGGCCAATATCACTGATGAACATAGATGCAAAAATCCTCAACAAAATTCTAGCAATCAGAATCCAACAACACATTAAAAAGATCATACACCATGACCAAGTGGGCTTTATCCCAGGGATGCAAGGATTCTTCAACATCCGCAAATCAATCAATGTAATTCACCACATTAACAAATTGAAAAATAAAAACCATATGATTATCTCAATAGATGCAGAGAAGGCCTTTGACAAAATTCAACATCCATTTATGATAAAAACTCTCCAGAAAGCAGGAATAGAAGGAACATACCTCAATATAATAAAAGCTATATATGACAAACCCACAGCAAACATTATCCTCAATGGTGAAAAATTGAAAGCATTTCCCCTTAAGTCAGGAACAAGACAAGGGTGCCCACTTTCACCACTACTATTCAACATAGTTCTGGAAGTTTTAGCCACAGCAATCAGAGCAGAAAAAGAAATAAAAGGAATCCAAATTGGAAAAGAAGAAGTAAAACTCTCACTGTTTGCAGATGACATGATCCTCTACATAGAAAACACTAAAGACTCTACCAGAAAATTACTAGAGCTAATTAATGAATATAGTAAAGTTGCAGGATATAAAATCAACACACAGAAATCCCTTGCATTCGTATACACTAATAATGAGAAAGTAGAAGAAGAAATTAAGGAAACAATTCCATTCACCATTGCAACAAAAAGAATAAAATACTTAGGAATATACCTACCTAAAGAAACTAAAGACCTATATACAGAAAACTTTAAAACACTGATGAAAGAAATCAAAGAGGACACTAATAGATGGAGAAATATACCATGCTCATGGATCGGAAGAATCAATATAGTGAAAATGAGTATATTACCCAAAGCAATTTACAAATTCAATGCAATCCCTATCAAGATACCGGCGATATTTTTCACAGAACTAGAACAAATAATTTCAAGATTTGTATGGAAATACAAAAAACCACGAATAGCCAAAGCAATCTTGAGAAAGAAGGATGGAACTGGAGGAATCAATTTGCCTGACTTCAGGCTCTACTAAAAAGCCACAGTCATCAAGACAGTATGGTATTGGCACAAAGACAGACATATAGATCAATGGAACAAAATAGAAAGCCCAGAGATAAATCCACATACATATGGACACCTTATCTTTGACAAAGGAGGCAAGAATATACAATGGAGTAAAGACAATCTCTTTAACAAGTGGTGCTGGGAAAACTGGTCAACCACTTGTAAAAGAATGAAGCTAGATCACTTTCTAACACCGCACACAAAGATAAACTCAAAATGGATTAAAGATCTAAATGTAAGACCAGAAACTATAAAACTCTTAGAGGAGAACATAGGCAAAACACTCTCTGACATAAACCACAGCAGGATCCTCTATGATCCACCTCCCAGAATTCTGGAAATAAAAGCAAAAATAAACAAATGGGATCTAATTAAAATTAAAAGCTTCTGCACAACAAAGGAAAACATAAGCAAAGTGAAAAGACAGCCTTCCGAATGGGAGAAAATAATAGCAAATGAAGCAACTGACAAACAACTAATCTCAAAAATATACAAGCAACTCCTGCAGCTCAATTCCAGAAAAATAAACGACCCAATCAAAAAATGGGCCAAAGAACTAAATAGACATTTCTCCAAAGAAGACATACGGATGGCTAACAAACACATCAAAAGATGCTCAACATCACTCATTATAAGAGAAATGCAAATCAAAACCACAATGAGGTACCACTTCACACCAGTCAGAATGTCTGCGATCCAAAAATCTGCAAGCAATAAATGCTGGAGAGGGTGTGGAGAGAAGGGAACCCTCCTACACTGTTGGTGGGAATGCAAACTAGTACAGCCACTATGGAGAACAGTGTGGAGATTCCTTAAAAAATTGCAAATAGAAATGCCTTATGACCCAGCAATCCCACTGTTGGGCATACACACAGAGGAAACCAGAATTGAAAGAAACACATGTACCCCAATGTTCATCGCAGCACTGTTTATAATAGCCAGGACATGGAAACAACCTAGATGTCCATAAGTAGATGAATGGATAAGAAAGCTGTGGTACATATACACAATGGAGTATTACTCAGCCATTAAAAAGAATACATTTGAATCAGTTCTGATGAGATGGATGAAACTGGAGCCGATTATACAGAGTGAAGTGAGCCAGAAAGAAAAACACCAATACAGTATACTAACACATATATATGGAATTTAGGAAGATGGCAATGATGACCCTGTATGCAGGACAGCAAAAGAGACACAGATGTGTATAGTGGACTTTTGGACTCAGAGGGAGAGGGAGAGGGTGTGATGATTTGGGAGAATGGCATTGAAATATGTATAATAACATGTAAGAATCGAAATGCCAGTCTATGTCTGATGCAGGATATGACACGCTTGGGGCTGACGCGCGGGGATGACCCAGAGAGATGTTGTGGGGAGGGGGGTGGGAGGGGGGTTCATGTTTGGGAACGCATGTACACCTGTGGTGGATTCATGTCAATCTATGCCAAAACCAATACAGAATTGTAAAGTAAAAATTAAAAATAAATAAATAAATTTTAAAAAAAAATAAAAAAATGTTTCGCCAGAAAAAAAAAAAAATCACTTTGCTGCATACCAGAAACTAACACAACATTGTAAATCAACTATGCTTCAAAAAATTCAAAACTTCACTCTGTGAGGGGCCTCACTATGGACTAGAGCCTCTCCTGTAGCCAGGCACGGATTGGCCCTAACTCTAGACAGCCTCCATTCCATCAGTCCACATCCCCAGCTAGGGTGAAGCCTGGCCCCACCTCGAGGGGCTGTTGTTATTGTTCAGTCACTAAGTCATGTCGACTCTTCAGTGACCCTCTGGACTGCAGCCCACCAGGCTCCTCTGTCCATGGAAGTTTCCAGGCAAGAATACTGGAGTGGGTTGCCATTTCCTTCTCCAGAGGATCTTCCCAACCCAGGGATCAAACTCACAACTCCTGAATGGGCAGGTGGATTCTTTACTGCTGAGCCACCTGGGAAGCCACCTCAAGGGGCAGGAAATTACAAAAGTCCTCTACTAAGCATCTCAAGAAGCCTTCTTTCTTTAGGCCCACAGCATTTATAATTAGGAGATTATAAGTTACCTTGCTTGTCTGAAACAGTTATTTTGCTAAAAATTACTATACTCTCAGTTCAGTTCAGTTCAGTTCAGTTGCTCAGTCATGTCCGACTCTTTGCGACCCCATGAATCACAGCACGCCAGGCCTCCCTGTTCGTCACCAACTCCCAGAGTTCACTCAAACTCATGTCCATCACGTTGGTGATGCCATCCAGCCATCTCATCCTCTGTCGTCCCCTTCTCCTCCTGCCCCCAACCCCTCCCAGCATCAGAGTCTTTTCCAATGAGTCAACTCTTCGCATGAGGTGGCCAAAGTACTGGAGTTTCAGCTTTAGCATCATTCCTTCCAAAGAACACCCAGGGCTGATCTCCTTTAGAATGGACTGGTTGGATCTCCTTGCAGTCCAAGGGACTCTCAAAAGTCTTCTCTAACATCACAGTTCAAAAGCATCAATTCTTCAGCGCTCAGCTTTCTTCACAGTCCAACTCTCACATCTATACATGACTCCTGGAAAAACCATAGCCTTAACTAGATGGACCTTTGTTGGCAAAGTAATGTCTCTGCTTTTGAATATGCTATCTAGGTTGATCATTACTTTCCTTCCAAGGAGTAAGCGTCTTTTCATTTCATGGCTGCAATCACCATCTGCAGTGATTTGGGAGCCCCCAAAAATAAAGTCTGACACTGTTTCCCCCTACTATACTCTACTATGGCAAAAACCTTCCTGGAAGAGTAAGAATGAGAGAAAATTCCACCCCCATTATCCTACAAGTCCCCAGGGCTGCCCCGTTTAGTGTTTGGAGAAGCCTCTTTCCTCTGGAACATTCTCTCCTCTGTGTTCCTTCCACGGTGTCCTCTGGCTTCTGAAAGGTCTTCACGGGCTGAAGCCTCACAGTCTCACATTTGTATCCCATTATGTCCTGGCACCATTTCATCTGTACAAGGACTCTGTGCACTGAATGGGGATGTCCCCCTAGTGTAGAGTTGGGGAAACCAAGCCCCAGGCAGAGCGTCTGAATGAAGTGCTGGCCACAGCACAGTGGGCTAGCCACAGCCCACACCAGGACCTGGTTTCTGAATCTTGATCAGCTGATGCTCCATGTAGCACCATGCAGTTGTCTACATACTCCATGTGGTTGTCTCTCTGTGACTTGAAATCTAAAAAGAAAAGTAATGAGTTACTGAAGATGCCCCAAAGACTCTTCACTAAGCACCCACGATGTCCCTGACACTGGTCTTGGCTCTGGGATATAGCAGTGAACCAGAAGACAAGGTCTCTGTCGTCACAGACAAGGGCAGAAGACAGAATCAACAAATAAACAAACAAACAAGCAAAAAATCTGAAAATGCCAGGCTGTGTGAAGAAAGAACAAGGTGATATGGAGACATAAAACTGGGGAGGGGGTGGTCAAGGAAGGCCTCTCGGAGGAGGTGCCATCTCAGCTGAGAGACTGAGTGATCAGGAACCAGACACAGAAAGTTCCAGGAGAAGGAAGTTATTATGCTGCAGAGGCCCCAGGGAGGATCAAGGTCATCATGGGTGAGGGGCAGAAAGGCCACAGCAGGGAAAGCCCAGTGACTGAGAGAGACAGCAGGAGGGGATGGGGCCAAGAGCAGGACTGACCAAGAATCCTACCTGTGTGGGACTCAAATTGCCCACTCCTCAAAGCAGACCTGAGAGGAGAGACCCCGTTCAGCCCAACTGCTCCGTTGCTGATGTGGCCTCTACATGACTCTCAGAACCGAGTGCCTTGGCCGCTTGTGGTTCACAATCCAACAAAGGGATGTGGCCAAGAGGGACGATACGACACAGGTCAGTGTGTGAAAGCAGGGCCGTGTGTGCACACTGAGGAGCAGGTGGCAAGCTGATGATCTTCTGGTCCTTCCTGCGAGGCCGTTAAATCACTCAAATGTAGTCAGTGCTCAGAGGCAGTATGAGGAAAGACCAGGGATCCTGGCTAGTCAGACCCAGAAAGCCAGAGGGTGACTTTGGATTAACCTGACCCAGAGAGTAACTGGACATAAGAGCCGTCCAAAGTTTTCTAACGGGAGGGCACATGGCCTGAGCCCCCCAGAAGTTCTGTCTACTGACCCATCTATCAATAGGGACAGTTCTTTCAGCCAGGTATGTGTTCAGATTCCTGTCTGCAGTAGGGCCACCTGGGCAGACCTTCTTTTTTGATTTCTCCATGTTGTGGGCTGAACCTCAGAGTGTGGCCTTATTTCATTTTTGTTATTTTTTAAATTTTGTCCAGGCTGCATCCTTGCTGTGGCCTGCAGGCTTCTGTAGCTGCAGCACATGGGCTCAGTAGTTGTAGCATTCGGGCTTAGTTCCCCCATGACATGGGGGATCTTAGTTCCCCAACCAGGGACTGAACCCACGTTCCCTGCATTGGAAGACATTTTCTTAACCACTGGACCATCAGGGAAGTCACCGTGGCCTTATTTGAAAATAGAGTCGCTGCAGAACTAATCAGTTAAAATGAGGTCATACTAGATTAGAGGCCCTAAACCCAGTGACAGCATCCTTACAAGATGAGGAAGAGGCCACACAGAGATGGGGGGTGGGGATGAGGCAGCTACAAACCAAGGAGCACCGGGGATGATCAGGAGCCGGCAGAAGCTGGAAGTCACAGGGAAGGATCTTGCCTAGAGCTGTCAGGGGGAGCAGGCACATGCCCTGACTTTAGACTTTCAGACTCCTGAACTGTGAAAGAATAAATTCCTACTGAGTCACCGGGTTTGTAGCAATTAGTTAAGGCAACCCTAGGAAACCAATACACTCCACTTGCAAAATATCTGAAATTGTTGCTGCTGTGACCTAAGATGTTTACCAGGAGAGAAGGGTATGCGGCGCTATCAGTGAAAGTGGGTTAGTGTGAAACAAGCCAACAGAAGCATTTCCAACCCAAAATATACACCTTCCCTGGGGAAACAGGCATTTACACTCACCACACGCCTTGTAAGTTCCCTAAAGTCATGCTCAGAATATACTTCTAAGTTAGAAAGAAGTCAGTTTTTGTTTTTTTTTTTAACTTCTTCTCCATGTCTTGTCTCAACAGGAGTGATTCCTTCAAACCACTGCCCAAGCCTTGGGGTCATTTTTGAGAGTCAGGAGTTCAACTGGATGGGAGAGAGAAGGGGGGTGGGAACAGCTTTACTGGTTGTAACACAGATGGCTTCAGTTTAGTGTTGGTTTTATGTCTGACACTGGAGCAGCTGAAGCATCCTAAAGGTTCTATTCACTGATTCTAAACGGCTATGGGCAACAGTTTGCTAAGCCACACCTGAGCCCCCAGGAAGAAGCAGCATCAGCTCCACACTCATGGGTACCACTTCTGCTGGCCCCACATCCCCCTCCTCACCATCACTAAGTGAGCCATCATCGACTCCAGGGCTCCTGCTGTCTCTTTAGAGGCAAGAAGCCCGCACCTGGAGGAGGGCTCGGTGGGGTCTTGACCCTGCAAACACTAGCTGTGTGACCTTGGGCATATCTCACCTCACTTCTCCAGACTGTGGTTTCCTTATTCAGAAAATGGAAATAATAACCATCCCTACCTCTACACCATGAGGCGCCATGAGTATGAAATGAGGTGCCACAGATCACAGCATCAGAGCAGGAGAGATAAAGATGGGGCTGGATGAGGAGTGAACTGCCATTACAGAGAAGGCACCACATGGTAGAATGGTTAAGCCTATGCCTGTGAGTCAGAAAGTCTCAGTTCAAATCCAAACTCCACCTCATCTATTCGTGAGACTGCAGGCAAACTGTTTAACCTTTCCAACCACAGTGTCCTCAAATATAAAGACAGGACAGTAATGGTCCCCACTTCCTATTGTGGCTGTGAGGATTAATGGAAATAATGTCCATAAAAGCACTGGGCACAATGCCTAGTGGCAACAGTAAATATTGTTATTTTTATTACTGTAGTTATTACCAGCATGCAGATGTTAGGACTCCACTTCCCTGGCCTTGAGCACAGTTATTAACATCACAGTCTGGATCCAGAAGAACCCAGGCACTTTAGGGGAGGAGGATGTAGGTAGGTGTGGAACCACTCTGAGGCTACACATGGATGAGAAAGTGGCAGGGCCCATCCTGTCCCCGGTGGGAGACTGAGCACTGGGATACTGGGAAGGAGGCTGGGATACTGGGAAGGAGGCTGGGATCAGCACATCAGCTGCAAAAGCAGACATCAGCCCCCAGACCAACCCCTGGACCCAAATGACAAGTACAACTTGGGGAACACAAGGACACAGCCTATTTGCCATTGCCTGTGCCAGAATTTGCAGACACAGTTGGTTTTGACATTGTTTCCCCAGTGCTCATCTAATTAACAAACAACAAAGATGCCCCAGAGCCAGGTATGTCTGGCATGGGAGCCAAAAGAACAGGAGACCAGGCAGGCACAACTTCAGCCAAAGGGGAGGAGGTCAGGAGAAGGCCCCCACATTCTGCTAACTTGGGGTGGGCGAGGCAGCCCCTCTGAAGAACACACTCAGTGAGGGAAGGGTGGGAGTGAAACAGGGAAGAACAAATCCCACTCCATTCTGAATGTTTCTCTTACTTTAATCTTTGTATTCCACTCTGCTTTCACTACAAGAATGCTGCATGTAGCCTGGGATGCACAGGACAGCCCATTCTCAAGGCTCCGACCTTTAAAGGCATAACATTTTTCCATTCACACAGAGATTAAAAGTTGCAGAACAGAGAATATCATTTGTCTTGTTGGATGTTTACCAGAAAGTCATGATCTTTAAACACCTACAGGGACAGTTTCAAGAACAAAAGATTCTGACACAAAGAAGTCTGCAATAACTAACCATATCCTCTCCTCCTCTAGTGTAAAAGAAAGCCTGGATTCTAACTTGGGTAAGATGATTCTTTGGGGGACTTCCCTGGTGGTCTATTGGTTACAACTTCACCTTTCAATGCAGGGGCTGTGGGTTCAATCTCTGGTTGGGGAGCTAAGATCCCATATGCCTTGTGGCCAAAAAAACCAAAACATTAAATGGAAACAATATTGTAATAAATTCAATAAAGACTTTTAAAATGGTCCACATCAAAAACAAATCTAAGGAAAAAAAAAAAAGATGATTCTTTGGGACACTAGTCCAACATCTTCTCCGTCTGCTGGCTTTTCAAATAAAGTCGCTATCGCTTTTCCCAACAACTTGTCTTTCAATTAACTGGCCTGTCACACAGCAAGCATTGGAGAAGGAAATGGCAACCCACCCCAGTGTTCTTGCCTGGAGAATCCCAGGGACGGGGGAGCCTGGTGGGCTGCCGTCTATGGGGTCGCACAGAGTCGGACACGACTGAAGCGACTTAGCAGCAGCAGCACATGGCAAGCAGTACCAGCTCTTCGGTAACAGGAGGAAGGCAGCAGTGGGCAGCATTCGGAGGTCTTCCTGGTCTCACTCAACCAGGCCACAGGCCCCTGCCCCACTCAGCCCCTAACCCGGCCAGCACCCACAGCACCCTAAGCCGCTATATGATGCAAGTTCGGAACCACAGAGTCTAAGTGACTGTTAGCAGCCCCAGGTTCCCCCTTTCTCCTACCACGGTTGCGTTTGCTCTGGCATCCTTGGTTCTCAAACTTGAGATTTCAGGAGCAATTTCTGGCTTGAAGGGTTTGGTGACCTTCCAGACACCTTTCTGGGTCTTGGCCATCAGCTTCCCACACAGCTCCTGGAATTGCTCCTCCCTCTGGTTCCAATGTCCTCTGTTTCTTGGGGCAAGCAAGTCCCCCATCCATCCCCCAGGCCTACAGTGCCCCACAGCCAGTGGGCTCAGTTCTGGGGGAGCACACACCCAAGGGTAAGAGTGAGCAGGCATCAAGGAGGCTCTAACACCCCGGAGAGTCTTCTAGGAAGATCCATCCTTATCACAGTCGTTGTTTAGTAGCTAAATCATATCCAACTCATTGTGACCCCATGGACTGTAGCCCGCCAGGCTCCTCTGTCCATGGGATTTTCTATGCAAGAATACTGGAGTGGGTTGCCATGCCCTCCTCCTGGGGATATTCCCAACCCAGGGATGGAACCTGCATCTCCAGCATCTCCTGCACTGCCAGGCAGATTCTTCACCACCCAGCCAGCAGGGAAGTCCGTCACTATTCATTCTTATACTTACTAGGATCCACCATTTGCCAGGCACCATGGTGGGAGTTGGAGATCCCATAAAAAGGAAGGCAGACAAGGCACAGGGCTCTCCCAGTGACCAAGGTCAAGGTCACTTGACCAAGGTCTCCTTGACCAAACCTTAGTCAGGCTCTTCTGAGTCCTCTTCTCAACTAAGCTTCAGTCCTGGGCTCTGTGTCTGTCCTTACCAAGTCTAGTTTTGCTAAGTTGGTTGAGAGAATCCCTACTCTAGATATCTGATCACCCTGGCCTGTCTTCAGTAAGAATGCTAGTAAGTCAGTTTAGTAAACCTTCCCATCCACCCATAATGTCTCATCTTAGTGATTTTTCATCACTAACCCCTTTACCATGCTTATTGGCTACAAATCCCCATTGTCAGGGATTTCCCTGATGGTCCAGGGATTAAGAATTTGCCTTGCCTGATTCATGCTGACGTTTGGCAGAAACCAACACAATACTGTAAAGCAATTATCCTTCAATTAGAAATAAATGAATTTAATTAGTTTTTTTTTTTTAAAAAAAAGAATTCACCTTGCAAAGCAGGGGATGTGGGTTCCATCCCTGGTCAGGGAACTAAGATCTCACCTGCCACGGGGCATCTAAGTCTGCACCACAACTACCAAGTCTGTGAGCCACAACTAGAGAGAAACTCGCCCACCACAATAAAAGATCCCATGTGCCACAACTAAAACCCAACACAGCCAAAACTAAAATAAATATTTTTTTAAGTCCCTATTGTCCTTGTATTCATAATTGAGCCCACTCTATCTCCCCTATTGCAATAGCCCTGATTAAGGCTCCCTTACCACTTTAACAAGTGCCAGAATAATTTTTTCTTTATTCATTCTCATGTCAACTTCGAACAAGCAAGAGCCTCTGGGCATAACAGCCTATTAAGCAAAACATTGACTTTTCCAAATATGAGTGTGAACTCTTTAATCAAATTAAAGGTTAGATATATATAAAGGGATGCAAGACCCCAAGCTCTAGGCCAGAACTTAAATTTTTCTAAGTTGTTGGTGGTGGGTTGCTTCTTTTGGCTTGAGATTCTCAGAAGCAGAGGGTGAATTAACCACACTCCTTGGTTCATAACACACTGTCATCAAGGATCTGAGCAAGGCCCTCTCTTACTTTACTAATTTATCGATTCATTTCCTTTTCTCCCATTAGCCTTTCTTTCCATTAGAGGTGATTATCGGTTTATGTTTAATGGGTATCTTTCTCTTTGTTATATTCTTACAAAATGTGCATATGTTTGTGTACATATGTATGCGTGTGCGTGTGTGTGTGTGTGCATGTGTGCTGGGTCTTCACTGCTGCACAGGATTTTCTCTAGCTGTGGTGAGCCGGGTCTACTCTTCGCTGTGATATAAGGGCTTCTCATTGCAGTGGCTCCTCTTGTTATGGAGCATGGGCTCTAGGTACTCAGGCTTCAGCACTTACAGCACACTGGCTAAGTTGTTGCAATTTCCAGGCTCCAGAGCTTGGCTCAGTAGTTGTGGTGCATGGGCTTATTGCTTCACAGCATGTGGGATCTTCCTGGACCAGAAATCAATCGAACCTACATGCCCTAGAGCAGCACGCAGACTCTCATCCACTGTGCCAACAGGGAAGTCCCCTGTGTGTACACACTTTTAATTTACCTAACTGTATCTCATTCTCTTGCTTACCTCTTGCACTTAGCAAAGTAGCTACAGGGCTCCATAGGTATAACCTCTACAGTTTGTCTATCTGTGTTCCCAGGGAGAGACACAGACTAATTTGACCTTTGCACATTGAATAATGCTCCAAAATCCCCATGCATGTTCCCTTAGGGATTGGTCTGACATTTCCTCTAGATTTATACCTAGGAGTGGGACCGCTGGACCATGAGGTTTACGGTTTTTTTAAATAGAAATAAGTACTAAGGGGCTGCAGCCCACAGGATTGCAAAAAGTCGCACACAAATGAAGCAACTAAGCTTGCATGCACTCCCCCAGCACCCTCCTAAGTGGCTGCACTCCCGCTGTGGGGTGCTAAGGACTCTTCATCCTACAGGCCTGCCAACACTTAGCAGCATCCAGCTTTCCCCCTTTTGAAGTCTAATAGGTTTTAAGTGATCTTTTTGTTGTTTTAACTTGGTTTCTCCAGATAGAGCCTCTCTCCATATAATGGAGAGCCTTTTATATTTTTCTTCTGTAAATTGCCTGCTGAGCTGCTAGGCCCATTTTTCTATGTGGTTGTTGCTATTTTTCTTTTTGATTCGAACTTGTTGCTACTATGCTGTAGATGTGAATCTTCTTTCAGTTTTAGATATATTGAATACCTCCTCTCATCCATCACCTATTAACTGTAGTAGCCTTCATTGAGTGGAAATCAAATTTTCCCTTTATGTTTTATACTTTCTGAAGTTTTTTTAAAAAGAAGTTCTTCCTTATCCCTAAGACACAAAGATAGACTCATGTTATTTTCCATTTTCTTTACGAGATTTTAGTTCTCTAGTTAGTCCTTTCCTGTCCTCCAACACCGGTGACTTCACTTGTTATTGTTAAGTCACGTCTGACTCTGGGACCCTATGGACTGTAGCCTACCAGGCTCCTCCGTCCATGGGATTTCCCAGGCAAGAATACTGGAGCAGGTTGCCGTTTCCTTCTCCAGGGGATCTTCCCAACTCAGGGATCAAACCCATATCTCCTGCATTGGCAGGCGAATTCTTTACCACTGAGTCACCAGGAAAGCCCAGGGACTAGGCTTTGGAGAGTCAACTAAAAGGGATCAGAGTTATTAGTTCATTCACTGAATATTTAATGAGCCCCTACTATGTGAGGCATTATGCTTGGAGCTGCAGACAGAAGAAAAGACACTGTCCCTGGAGCAGCAGATAGACAACAGGACATTGTCCTTGGACTCAATGACAAGAGTGGAATAGCAACTCCATGTGATGTAATAGGAGATGACAGAAATCTGGGAAGGGCAACCCTAACTTGAAGAGATTAAATTTCAACTTGCAAACTGCCTGGATGAGACTTGTCTCAGAAGGCATATGTAAATCATATGCAAGTCAGATGAAAATGACTATGCAAATATTTGTCTATCCCAAGAATAGCCCAGAGAGGAACATCCTTGGGACTTTAGAATTCCTTTCCCAGTCTAATGTAAATTGGCGCAGCCACCAATGGAGAACAGTATGGAGGTTCCTTAAAAAACTGAAAATAGAGCTTATCATGTGATCCTGCAATCCCACTCCTGGGCATATATCCAGAGAAAACGATAATTTGAAAAGATACATGCATCCCATTGTTCACTGCAGCGCTAACTACCATAGCCAAAACGTGGAATCAACCTAAATAAATGTCTATCGACTGATGAATAAAGAAGATGTGGTATATATATATATATATGTATATAGATAGATAGATACACACACACATATATATGCATACATTAAGAAGAGCATGGTAACCCACTCCAGTATTCTTGCCTGTAGAATCCCAGGGACAGGGGAGCCTGGTGGGCTGAAGTCCATGGGGATACAAAGAGACACAACTGAAGTGACTGAGCAGCCACATATGCACACGTGCACGTGTGCGTGCACACACACACACACACACACACATAATATATATATATAAATAATATGGAATATTACTCATCCATTAAAAAAAGAATGAAATAATGCCATTTGCAGCAACATAGATGGACCTAGAAATTGTCCTACTAAGTAAAGTAAGCCAAAAACAAAGGCAATGGCACCCCACTCCAGTACTCTTGCCTGGAAAATCCCATGGACGGAGGAGCCTGGTGGGCTGCCGTCCATGGGGTCGAGAAGAGTCGGACACAACTGAGCGACTTCACTTTCACTTTTCACGTTCATGCATTGGAGAAGGAAATGGCAACCCCCTCCAGTGTTCTTGCCTGGAGAATCCCAGGGACGGGGGAGCCTGGTGGGCTGCCGTCTCTGGGGTTGCACAGTGTCGGACACGACTGAAGTGACTTAGCAGTAGCAGCAGCATTGTTTATATATGGGATCTAAAAAAAAATACAAATGAATTTATACACAAAACATAAATAGATCCATACACATAGAAAGTAAACTTATGGTTACCAAAGAGGAAAGGAGGTGGGAGGGACAAATTTGGAGTTTGGGACTATCATATACACACTACTATATATAAACTAGATAACCAACAAGGATCTACTGTATAGCACAGGATACTTACACTCAATATTTTGTAATATCCTACAAGGAAAAAGAATATATATACTCTTTTATATATATACATAAAACTATATATATATATATATAACTGAATCACTTTGCTGTACACCTGAAACTAACACAATATTTAAATCAGTGATACCTCAATTTAAAAAAAAAAAAACAAAAGCAGAATTCCTTCCTCGAACTAGAAGGATTTGTACCAGGACTAGAATATTAGGCTTTAACAATCAAGTCCTCAAAACCAAATGTGGAATCAATCATGAAGAAAAAAATTGATCAAATGTCCTCAACTCAGCCTCCATAGTGCACCTAATGGGCAGACTTTTTCCTTGGAAAGCCATTTTCTGGGAGTCATTTCCTCCATAACTACACACACCCATGAATGAGTTTGGCCAAAGAAGGCTTCGCTATAACTCTCTGTGGAAACCTCCAAGGGCTTGCAACAACACTTCTGGTAGCAAATGCCTGCCGGAATGATCTCCTGCAGAGAGACTTCCCCACCAGAGGAATACCTAAACACTTTATTTATTAAGGTTTTCAAAGCAGCACCATCTGCCTTGAGAAGTCTTAAGAGCCAGGCACTATACATTTAACAATTGAAATAATTCAATGGAAGAATAGCAAGTACAGTATCAAGTGGGAATGAAACCAAAATGCCCAGGCCATGCTTCTGCTGGCACTCCTTCCAGAGCAGGGGAGAAACTGGGTGGATAACCTCACAGCAAGGGTGTATCAATACCCCACCTCCCCACCCTCACTACCTGCAGGCACATACAAGGTAAACAGCCCAAGCTCAGGGAAAGGGTACCTTCCTGTGTGGGAGTCAGGAACTTGAGTTTGGGTCCTGGCTTTGCTCTTAACTATGATGTTGGGTAATCTCTTTGCCTGATTGTGCCTCAGTTTCCTCGTATGCCAAACCAGCACATGGGGGCAGATAGCATTTCTGAACATTGGATAGGAACAGTAAGCATGTCGGGTTTTTTTAGGGATGTTGTCAAAACACAAGCCCTGTCCTTGATCTGCTAAGTCAAAATGAGGATAGCATGGCCAGAACCACTTGAAAACTACCTTTCTCTCTGCTCTAACGTGCTGTGTGAGACTTGGAGAATGTCATCACATCATGCACCAGCAGCATCCCTCGGACAAGAAAAGCCCAGCATATTAGCCTCCTCAGGAACTACAGACATAGTCCTCAACTTTATCACTGTCTTTAACTCTTACCTGTAGATATCATTCCATGGTGTTAGGAGAATGGAAAAAACCTATAAATCTCTTTGTGAATGTGTGTGTGTGTGTGTGTGTGCCAAATTGCTTCAGTCATGTCCAATTCTTTGCAACCCTATGGACTGTAGCCCGCCAGGCTCCTCTGGCCATGGGATTCTCCAGGCAAGAATACTGAGTTCAGTTCAGTTCAGTTCAGTTCAGTTCAGTCGCTCAGTCATGTCCGACTCTTTGTGACCCCATGAATCGCAGCACGCCAGGCCTCCCTGTTCATCACCATCTCCCAGAGTTCATCCAGACTCAAGTCCATCAAGTCCATGATGCCATCCAGCCATCTCATCCACGGTCGTCCCTTTCTCCTCCTGCCCCCAATCCTTCCCAGCATCAGAGTCTTTTCCAATAAGTCAACTCTCCGCATGAGGTGGCCAAAGTACTGGAGTTTCAGCTTTAGCATCAGTCCTTCCAAAGAAATCCCAGGGTTGATCTCCTTCAGAATGGACTGGTTGGATCTCCTTGCAGTCCAAGGGACTCTCAAGAGTCTTCTCCAACACCACAGTTCAAAAGCATCAATTCTTCGGCGCTCAGCCTTCTTCACAGTCCAACTCTCACATCCATACATGACCACAGGAAAAACCATAGCCTTGACTAGAGGGACCTTAGTCGGCAAAGAAATGTCTCTGCTTTTGAATATGCTATCTAGGTTGCTCATAACTTTTCTTCCAAGGAGTAAGCATCTTTTAATTTCATGGCTGCAATCACCATCTGCAGTGATTTTGGAGCCCCAAAAAATAAAGTCTGACACTGTTTCCACTGTTTCCCCATCTATCTGCCATGAAGTGATGGGACCAGATGCCATGATCTTCGTTTTCTGAATGTTGAGCTTTAAGCCAACTTTTTCACTCTCCTCTTTCACTTTCATCAAGAGGCTTTTTAGCTCCTCTTCACTTTCTGCCATAAGGGTGGTGTCATCTGCATATTTGAGGTGATTGATATTTCTCCCGGCAATCTTGATCCCAGCTTGTGTTTCTTCCAGTCCAGCATTTCTCATGATGTACTCTGCATATAAGTTAAATAAGCAGAGTGACAATATACAGCCTTGACGTACTCCTTTTCCTATTTGGAACCAGTCTGTTGTTCCATGTCCAGTTCTAACTGTTGCTTCCTGACCTGCATACAGATTTCTCAAGAGGCAGGTCAGGTGGTCTGATATTCCCATCTCTTTCAGAATTTTCCACAGTTTATTGTGATCCACACAGTCAAAGGCTTTGGCATAGTCAATAAAGCAGAAATCGATGTGTTTCTGGAACTCTCTTGCTTTTTCCATGATCCAGAAGATGTTGGCAATTTGATCTCTGGTTCCTCTGCCTTTTCTAAAACCAGCTTGAACATCAGGGAGTTCACGGTTCACATATTGCTAAAGCCTGGCTTGGAGAATTTTGAGTATTACTTTACTAGCATGTGAGATGAGTGCAATTGTGCGGTAGTTTGAGCATTCTTTGGCATTGCCTTTCTTTGGGATTGGAATGAAAACGGACCTTCTCCAGTCCTGTGGCCACTGCTGAGTTTTCCAGATTTGCTGGCATATTGAGTGCAGCACTTTCACAGCATCATCTTTCAGGATTTGAAACAGCTCAACTGGAATTCCATCACCTCCACTAGCTTTGTTCGTAGTGATGCTTTCTAAGGCCCATTTGACTTCACTTTCCAAGATGTCTGGCTCTAGATTAGTGATCACATCATCATGATTATCTGGGTCGTGAAGATCTTTTTTGTACAGTTCTTCCGTGTATTCTTGCCACCTCTTCTTGATATCTTCTGCTTCTGTTAGGTCCATACCATTTCTGTCCTTTATCGAGCCCATTTTTGCATGAAATGTCCCCTTGGTATCTCTAATTTTCTTGAAGAGATCTCTAGTCTTTCCCATTCTGTTGTTTTCCTCTATTTCTTTGCATTGATCGTTGAAGAAGGCTTTCTTATCTCTTCTTGCTATTCTTTGGAACTCTGCATTCAGATGCTTATATCTTTCCTTTTCTCCTTTGCTTTTTGCCTCTCTTCTTTTCACAGCTATTTGTAAAGCCTCCCCAGACAGCCATTTTGCTTTTTTGCATTTCTTTTCCATGGGGATGGTCTTGATCCCTGTCTCTTGTAGTGTCACAAACCTCATTCCATAGATCATCAGGCACTCTATCTATCAGATCTAGGCCCTTAAATCTATTCCCCACTTCCACTGTATAATCATAAGGGATTTGATTTAGGTCATACCTGAATGGTCTAGCGGTTTTCCCTACTTTCTTCAATTTGAGTCTGAATTTGGTAATAAGGAGTTCATGATCTGAGCCACAGTCAGCTCCTGGTCTTGTTTTTGTTGACTGTATAGAGCTTCTCCATCTTTGGCTGCATAGAATATAATCAATCTGATTTCGGTGTTGACCATCTGGTGATGTCCATGTGTAGAGTCTTCTCTTGTGTTGTTGGAAGAGGGTGTTTGCTATGACCAGTGCGTTTTCTTGGCAAAACTCTATTAGTCTTTGCCCTGCTTCATTCTGCATTCCAAGGCCAAATTTGCCTGTTACTCCAGGTGTTTCTTGACTTCCTACTTTTGCATTCCAGTCCCCTATAATGAAAAGGACATCTTTTTGGGGTGTTAGTTCTAAAAGGTCTTGTAGGTCTTCATAGAACCATTCAACTTCAGCTTCTTCAGCGTTACTGGTTGGGGCATAGACTTGGATAACTGTGATATTGAATGGTTTGCCTTGGAGATGAACAGAGATCATTCTGTCGTTTTTGAGATTGCATCCAAGTACTGCATTTCGGACTCTTTTGTTGACCATGATGGCTACTCCATTTCTTCTGAGGGATTCCTGCCCGCAGTAGTAGATATAATGGTCATCTGAGTTAAATTCACCCATTCCAGTCCATTTTAGTTCGCTGATTCCTAGAATGTCGACGTTCACCCTTGCCATCTCGTTTGACCACTTCCAATTTGCCTTGATTCATGGACCTGACATTCCAGGTTCCTATGCAATATTGCTCTTTACAGCATCAGATCTTGCTTCTATCACCAGTCACATGCACAACTGGGTATTGTTTTTGCTTTGGTTCCATCCCTTCATTCTTTCTGGAGTTACTTCTCCACTGATCTCCAGTAGCATATTGGGCACCTACTGGCCTGGGGACAAGCCCTTCTCCAGGGGATCTTCCCAACACAGGGGTCAAACCCAGGTCTCCTACATTACAGGATCGAACCTGTGTCTCTCATGTCTCCTGCACTGGCAGGCAGATTTTTCACCACTAGCATCACCACCTAGGATGGGAAGCCCCTCTTTGTGAATACAAAGAACCCTAACAAAGTTTTTTATTTATTTTTAATCTTGGTTTCTTTTAAATTTATTTTTTGGCCAAACCAAGCAGCATGTGGTGCCGGGGGCCAGAGTGAGGAACTCCGCCCATGGCAAAGTTCATGAGGAAGGAGGCTTGGCATACGTAAAGGCGTGATCAAGCCTCAGGAAACCCCTTGTTCCCGAACATCTACCCCAAAACCAGAGTCTGTTTTATGCTCTCACCTACACCTCTGACTTTACCGGGGGCTCTCCCCCATAACCGTTTCTCTTGGAGAAGGAGTAAACGTGCAGCTCCAAGGCAATAAAAATTCCTGGGCGTGACAAGAGTGTTTCAGCTTACAGACTCCTCTGAAGGTTATCTAGCCCGCCTGTATAGGTTCCTCCGGCCACATGTGATTGTTCACAGCCTCCAAATCTGAGAGGCATGAGATGTTTTCGACTTAATAAAGGCAAATTCTTTTTGGGAGTTAGAAATGATTAGTATAGTGGGTTGGTTAGGAATTATATTGGTGAAGGGTTTTTCATTTGTTGTGCCAATAATTGCTGCTAATTCCCTACCCTAGGTGTGACAAGTGTGTTTCAGGTCAAACCTCTCTGCTGACAGGCTAGCTTGTGTGACAGGATTATCCATACTCCTGCCACATGATTGTTTACTACCTCTCAACCATAAACAGCACAGAGAGTTTTGGAGTATTTTGAGAGTCTTAATTAACATAGGGCTTTTCTCATTGTTGAGTCAATGATTGCCGCCAGGCCTCCATATCCTTAGGCACCTGGGAATATATTAATCAATGTATTTGGAATATAGAAAAGGAAATATAGTAGTTTTTGATGTTAACAATACTAGACTTTTTGAGTTAATGAATTCTCTTTTGTAATAGATCACTGTACTTTGTTATAAATCACTGTGTCCTTGCTATGTAAAATGTAACTTTATCACTATCTTAAGACTAAATAGATCTTAAAGGGAGCATTGGTGAAAGGATTTTCATTTGTTGGGTTGATGTTTGCTGCTAAATCTCCATGTTCCCTGCCCTTATAATGAATATAACTAGCATATAGGAGAAATAAGTATTAACCTTTAAGATTAATCACGTTAACTTTGGGTTAAATAAATTCCTTTCTTGACTGTAACTCACTACACCCTCACCCTATAGGAATGTAACTTTATTTGGAGGGTGGTGCCTGGTTTACAAAATGTCAGCAGGTCTTATGGCCAGAAGATGTAAAATCCCTAAGACCTTTTCATGTGAAGCACCTGATTTTGATAAAGGTCAGGACTGCTGACCCCCACGTGACTCTGTATTCATCCCTATGTGTAACAAAAGGTATATAAGCAAACCCAAAAATAAAGAAATAGGATCAGTTTCCGGAAAGACTGATTCCCCCATGTCACTTCTTTCTTGCTCCCATTTCTCTGGCTGAATTCCCATCTAGATTCAGCCTCCTTTTCTCCACTAATTCTCCTACTACACTATCCATTTCTAATCTCTCTCTATATCTGTAATTAAATATGTATTTTTCCAAGGACGCCGACGCGGTCCCCACCTTCGAATTCCCTGGATCCACTGGGGCTGGACCCTGGCAATGTGGGATCTTAGTGCCCCAACTAGGGATTGAACCCTCACCTCTTGTAATGGAAGCACAAAGTCTTAATCACTGGACTGCCAGGGAAGTCCCCTTTAACAATAGTTTAGATCTATAAACCCTAATATGAAAACATAGCTTTGATTTTAACAGTGAGCCTCTGCACATCCCAAACAGAAAGAACTCATGCAAAGAACCCCATTGGTTATGAGTGCCTCTGGGATTTCAGGATGAAATGCTCTATGAGAAGAGACGCTGTTTTGTTCATCATTGCTGTGAGATAATAGAAAGTAAATATATTGGTCTCTGCCCCTGTTCCTGGCATAGAGCTCCTAAAACTCTTATAAATTCCAAAGTGACTAGGAGCAACTTTCATTCTATTGAGGAAATTCTGGGTGGTCTCCTGGATGGGGACTGGCCACCAGAAAGACCAGGTCATGATTAGAAGCTTGGAAATTTCAGCTTCTCATTCTCCAGAGAGGAGTGAGGGGCTGGAAATGAGTAAATGATTAATGATGCCTATGTGAGGACACTTCCATACGATCCGAAGAGTACAGGGTTTGGAGAGCTCACAGATTAGTGAAGACATCCACGCTGGGAAAGTGATGCACCCCAACTTCACAGGGACAGAAGCACCTGTGCTTGGGGCCCTCCCAGAGCCTGACTTTTGTATCTCTTTATCTGGCTGTTCATCTATATCCTTTATCATGTTCTTTAATAACCTGGTAAATAAAAGAAGTGCTTCCCTGAGTTCTGTGAGCTGCTGGGGCAAATTAATCAAACCTGAGGGGGACGGGGTCATGGGAACCTCCAGTTTGTAGCCAAGTAGGAGGTAATTTTCTACAGTTTATTGTGATCCACACAGTCAAAGGCTTTGGCATAGTCAAGAAAGCAGAAATAGATGTTTTTCTGGAACTCTCTTGCTTTTTCTATGATCCAGTGGATGTTGGCAATTTGATCTCTGGTTCCTCTGCCAGCTTGAACATCTGGAAGTTCACAGTTCACATATTGCTGAAGCCTGGCCTGGAGAATTTTGAGCATTACTTTACTAGCATGTGAGATGAGTGCAATTGTGCGGTAGTTTGTGCATTCTTTGGCATTGCCTTTCTTTGGGATTGGAATGAAAACTGACCTTCTCCAGTTCTCTGGCCACTGCTGAGTTTTCCAAATTTGCTGGCATACTGAGTGCAGTACTTTGACAGCATCATCTTCCAGGATTTGAAACAGCTCAACTGGAATTCCATCACCTCCACTAGCTTTGTTCGTAGTGATGCTTTCTAAGGCCCACTTGACTTCACATTCCAGGATGTCTGGCTCTAGGTGAGAGATCACACCATTGTGATTATCTTGATCATGAAGATCTTTTTTGTACAGGTCTGTGTATTCTTGCCACCTCTTCTTGATATCTTCTGCTTCTGTTATGTCCAAGAGATGGGAATACCAGGCCACCTGACCTGCCTCTTGAGAAACCTGTCTGCAGGTCAGGAAGCAACAATTAGAACTGGACATGGAACAACAGACTGGTTCCAAATAGGAAAAGGAGTACATCAAGGCTGTATATTGTCACCCTGCTTATTTAACTTACATGCAGAGTACATCAGGAGAAACACTGGGCTGGAAGAAGCACAAGCTGGAATCAAGATTGCCAGGAGAAATATCAATAACCTCAGATATGCAGATGACACCACCCTTATGGCAGAAAGTGAAGAGGAACTAGAAAGCCTCTTGATGAAAGTGAAAGAGGAGAGTGAAAAAGTTGACTTAAAGCTCAGCATTCAGAAAATGAAGATCATGGCATCCAGTCCCATCACTTCATGGCAAATAGATGGGGAAACAGTGGAAACAGTGTCAGACTTTATTTTTTGGGGCTCCAAAATCACTGCAGATGGTGATTGCAGCCATGAAATGAAAAGATGCTTACTCCTTGGAAGAAAAGTTATGAGCAACCTAGATAGCATATTCAAAAGCAGAGACATTACTTTGCAAACAAAGGTCCGTCTAGTCAAGGCTATGGCTTTTCCAGTAGTCGTGTATGGATTCGAGAGTTGGACTGTGAAGAAAGCTGAGCGCCGAAGAATTGATGCTTTTGAACTGTGGTGTTGGAGAAGACTCTTGAGAGTCCCTGGGACTGCAAGGAGATCCAACCAGTCCATCCTAAAGGAAATCAGTCCTGGGTGTTCTTTGGAACCAATGATGCTAAAGCTGAAACTCCAGTATTTTGGCCACCTCATGCAAAGAGTTGACTCATTGGAAAAGACTCTGATGCTGGGAGGGATTGGGGGCAGGAGGAGAAGGGGACGACAGAGGATGAGATGGCTGGATGGCATCACTGACTCGATGGACACAAGTCTGAGAGTACTCCGGGAGTTGGTGATGGACAGGGAGGCCTGGCATGATGCAATTCATGGGGTCGCAAAGAGTCGGACACAACTGAGCGACTGAACTGAACTGAACTGAACTGAGGAGGTAATTTACATATAAACTGGGAACCACTACTTGCAGTTGGCAGCTGAAATGGCAACCGTCTTGTGGGTTGTTGTTGTTTTGTTGCTAAGTCGTGTCTGATTCTTTGCAACTCCATGGAGCCTGCCAGACTCCTCTGTCCATGGGATTTCTCCAGCAAGAATACTGGAGAGGGTTGCCATTTCCTCCTCCAGGGGGTCTTCCCAAAGGAGGGATCAAATCCACATCTCCCGCATCTCCTGCACCGGCAGGCAGACTCTTCACCATCTGAGCCACCAGGGAACCCCATCCTAGGGGACTGAGCCTTGAACCTGTGGGATCTGATACTATTCCAGGCAGTCAGTGTTAGAACTGAGTTAAATTGTAGGACATCCAGTTGACTTCTGCAGAGAATTACTTGGGCGGGGGCGGGGGGGGGGAGGGGGTGGCAGGGGGCTTCCACACACTTGGTGACCAGAAATGAAGTTGTAAAGGAAACACAACAGAGGGGAAAATCTCAGTTTTTCCTTATACAGCTGCCTCCCCACCATTTGGATTAGGGCCAACACAATAGATGTTCCTTGGATAAGAAAATGGCAAGCGACTCCAGTAGTCTTCCCTGGAGAGTCCCACAGACAAAGGAGCCTGGTGGGCTACAGTCCACGGGGTCGCAAAGAGTCGGACACGACTGAGCGACTAACACACAGCCCAAATATCTACTGACAGGATAAATGAACAGGTTTACCTATCTTTGTATCCTTGGCCCAGTGCTTGCAATAAATGTTAAATGAGCACATGAACAAATAGGAAGCATTTTAAACTTCTCAAGATACTTGCCTAAATACTTCATTAATTGAGCACAACCACCCACCCAATGCTTCTTGCAGACAAAGTGAGGGACATCCTTCTCCTACCCTCACATACACTTAAGGAAATATTATCTCTGCACCAAAGATGGAGCCGTAGGGGACTCCAGCATTCAAGAGGTCAGTTCCCTGAGGGCAATCACATGTTCATCCAACATGAGGCAGGTCCCAGGTTTTGGAACCTTCATCTAGACCATTCTCCTCCAGACTCCCTAAGTGATTAACTGAATTTACCCATATTCAAAATGTGTAAGAATACTCTACCTTATAGGAAGTTACTTCAGGTAGCTTATCAGAACTACATAAAATAGTTTTTTAAAAATGAGGATAAAAGTTAGATCCAGGAAAAAATTCAAATCTGAATGAAAAGTAAAAGTTGAAAGAAGGAAATACACACACACATGTGCATGCACACACACAAACATACATAAACTCTAGGATCCCAAAGGAAGCCAAATTAGGTGGCTTGAAAATTTGGATCTAAGCTTCCCAGAAATTAAGATAGGAAGAGAAATCAGCTACACAGTTCTCGATGTCCAGAAAGAAAAAGGGTTCCTCGGAGGAAACAAACTATCCCCAACACTCACATCTAAGTTATTTGTTGCGCATATTTTAAGTCACAGTAGAGGGCACACACAGCAATAGGTAGACTGGCATTGGAGCCACACTCAGTGATGGCTGAGAACTCAACATGAAGTGTGACTCAGTAAAAACAAGTCATACTGTCCAGATTTTGAATGTTCTGCAAATAGTCTCCCATGAATCCCCCACTGAGGCATCTGAACAGATGGAGAACACGTAAGAAGAGGCTGGTTTCCCCAGTCGGGACCGCCACTGCAGGTATCCTGTGGTTCTCCTACTGCATGGGGCTCCGGTGGCTGCCAGCAACGCTGACGATGACTTGTGAAAACTGAGGAGTCTAGCCAGCTTCCTCTCTCCTGCCTGGATGTCCATTTTCCTTCCACCTGAAGGTGAGCTGTGCTGAAAAGTCTCCATCTACCCCTCTAGATCCCACTCAGCTCTCCTCCACCCTATGCTCAGTCACTAAGAAATGTACCACCTGGCTCTCCTTGCCCTCTGGCTTCTTATTACTTCAGGCCAACAGGAGGCACTGGCAGGGCACTTATTCCCCGGGTCCCTTCTTGCTGGACCTGGGTTAGGCAGGGTTTCTGCCCCTCCACTTGAGGCCACAGGCCCCTCAGGAGGCACCCTCACCCCCACAATTCTCATTAAGTTCTGGCAGCTGCACCCCACTTGCCCCTCCAGACTGGAAGTGGTAAGTTTCCCCTTCTGATTGACCCTGGTACTTCACTATCCATGTTGGTTTCTTAACCCAACTCCTCTTCTGTAAATTTTAAACCATCCTCAATCACCTCTTCTGAATGTGTCATCTGTCTTCTACTGCAATCCTGACCAATACAGAGCCAACAAGAGACCGGAAGGTTAGGCCAGGTCTAACATGGTAAAGAATCCGCCTGCAATGCAGGAGATGCATTGGATTGGATGCAGATTGGATCTCTGGGTTGGGAAGATCCCCTGGAGAAGGAAATGGCAACTCACTCCAGTATTCTTGCCTGGAAAATTTCATGGACAGAGAAGCCTGGTGGGCTGTAGTCCATAGGGTTGCAAAGAGTCAAACACAGCTGAGCAACTAAATGCACACACATACATCTAAAAATGATACAAATAAACACTCTAGTACCAAAACATCTACTTAAATTCTTTCCTCAGTACCATTCCTTCAAAGAAAGTAATTTGGCACCAAAACAAACAAATAAATATTCTAGATACATTCCAGCCTGTGAATCGATGATTAATCAAGTTCTCAACATTCTGTATGTCATACAGAATGGAATCATTTTGGCCTAGATAAATTTCAAAGCCAGTACTACTAGTTAACTAATTGCTCAGCAGAGGAATTTGTTTGTTTGCTTGTTTGTTTTTTAAATCTCAGTAACACTCCTGTGAAATAGCAGGCTTTGAATAAAACAGCTTTCTAATGAATTCTCCAGGATGAGTTATTTGCAAAGTGTGCCCAAACTAACGAAAGGAAGTGACCTGCTATATGGAGCTATTGAATGTAACCAATTAAATTTTACAGGACATCTGCTGATGCTGGTTTTAGAACTAGGTTTCACACAATGGCTAAAATAAGTGCCTATTGAGGCCACTGTTAGCTTATGACCAAAGTTAAAAAAAGAAAAAACTGTATCATCAGCATACAGAAAATCCTATTAAAAAAAAAAAAAAGACAAGCTCCATAGCAAGGAGACATGCACCTAGATTATCCATAAGCAACTTCAAATCTTTAAGCTTAGGTTAAAAAGGAAGAGGGGCTGGAACACAGCTGCCTTTGTTCAAAACAAATATCTAACCTGGTAGAAGCCTCTGAGTTCACACTGACTTGCAATAGCGTTAAAAGACAACAGTAACTGAGAGTTTATGTTGAGTTCATACTCATACAATTTCACCATCCACAGAGTAAAAGCCTTAGACAGTCTTATATTTTCTTTACTAGCTGCCCTCCTGAGAGAAGTGTTAAAAATAATCAATAAAAAGATAGAAATATCTGAAACCCAGTTGCTCCCCCATGTAAAATACTGATTTAAGAAATGCGAACCCACACCTTAAGGAAGAAAAACATAAAATGTAAATGAAATATCTAATAAACTCAGTCACTTCTAATGATGCGGTCTTCCCGGTTTGAAACATGATTAGCCAAAAAATGATTTTGAAGGGAAATGTAACCTAATTAATAATTTACTTTAGCTACAGAAATGTGGCCAGTCACTCAACTTGGTAGGCACGAAATGTTTTCCCTTCCTCACGTTCCTTTCCTTGCCATGAGCAAAGGAAATTTCCAGTGATTCCCGCTTCTGCGTCATTTCCACCACCTCTGTCCTCTCCACCCCTACACAACCAGAGCTGCTAAGACCTGCCCAGATAGGTTTGAGTGGAGAACAGAAGCTCACGTCCTCCTAAGCAATCCTCACCAGGGTCATGAAGCACATCAGCAGCCCCAGCCACATCAGCTGCTGCAACTTGGACTTAGTTTTGTTTCCCTGGGTTTGGTTTCTAAAGGAAGTCCAGAGATGACTGTGTGGTGCAGCTCTGATGTCTTTCCTGTTCTTTCTTTGGGGACATGGTGTGTACAACAAAGATCCTTCCTCAGCCACCCTGCCCAGTATAGGACTTGCTTGCTGTAACAGGAGTGTGCTTGCCAAGGCCCCAGCACTGCTTAGCCCTTGTCTACCCCCTCCTAGGGGCTTTAATTCTGTTTCCTTACCCCACACCCTTTCCTCCTATACCAAGCAACTGGCTAGAGTCCAGCTGACTGCAAAAGACTGATTACCTGGAACAGACACTTGCGCCAACCTCAATTCCAGCAACCAGCCTACAGCTGCTGAACTCATCAAATCTGTTGACTCTTGTGCAGCAGACCCTTGAGGACCAGAGCCACATTATTCCCAACCCCCTGATGTCAAGTCCAGTCCAGGCATTGACCCCAGTCTTCCTTGATCTGCTTCAACACAGACACCATCTGCATGCTCCTATCTGATCAAGCCTCTAGCACACAGGGAAGAAAGGTCTGGGTGAGGTTACACGCCAGTTTTTTTCCAACCCTACAAAACCCGAAAATTAAAGATCAAACTTCCATGCAATACTTCTTTGCAGAAATAGCCAACAGGGATTTCCCTGGTGGTTCAGTGGTAAAAGAATCCATCTGCAATGCAGGAGACACGGGTTCGATCTCTGATCTGGGAGGATCCCACATGCCGGGGAGCAACTAAGCCTGTGCCCTAGAATCTGTGATCCACAACAAGAGAAGTCACTTCAGTGAGAAGGCTGCACACAACTAGAGAAAAGCCCACACAGCAACAAAGACCCAGGACAGCCAAGAATAAATAGATAAATGTTTTATAATGAAAGCATTCATTCAAAAAAAAATGAAGACGAAACAGCCAAAGGTCAATAGCGTTAGAGAAGTTTTTCAACCTCACTGATAAGCAAAATAATTCAAATGAAGGTAACAGTGAGATATTATTTGACACCTATCAAACTGAAAAAGAAATAAGTAAACTGCTGTTGGGGAAGCAGAGAAAAAGGAACCCCCACCCACCACTGGTGAAAATGTGAACTGACACAGCCTTTGGAAAGCAATCTGATAATGTCTACTGTTAATGAAAACAAACACACCCTTCACCCAGCAATCCTCCTTCTGGGGCTCTAGCTTCTTGAAATAAAGGCACCACTAGGTAAGACTAGATGTCCAAGCACTGTCTGAGATGGCAAAACAAAACAAAACAAAAAAAAACCTGAAAACACAGTGAATGCTTATCAGCAAGAGAATGGCTGCCTAAGCAGTGATGGGTCCAATTCATGGCTTCTGACGCTGCCCCAAGCTGGAGGTACACAGATGAACTGAGAAGGGCTTCCTTGAGCTGTTACTCAGCAGGAAAAGCAGGGTGCAGAAAAACTTCAAACCAAATCCAAGACACTCCCTTAAGGAGCATTTGTGTTTGTATGTGATTATATGACCATGAAGAAATATATGGAAGATGCCCCCAGGCTGCCAACACCAGTGACCTTGAGTATGGGAGGTGACAGAGGTGGGAGGGGAAGGCAAGTGCCCACGGGTGTGGACAGAATAGTAGAACGAGAACAGAGGCAAAAAATAGAACTTTCTAAAGTGGAGATGAAAAAAATAGAATATATGATGTAATTTCATATAATTCCTTTTATGTAAAATTATGCTATGTGTGACCATAAAAAGATACATGAAAGTATAGTCACCAGAACGCTAATATGGGTTATCACTACACAGTGGCCTTATACCATTCCTGCATTATCTGCATTTTTATTAAGTATGAATTATTCATATAGTCAGAAAAAATACCCTTCAAAGCTATTTTATGTTAATTTTTTTATTCTCCTGCTTTTCTAATTCTGCCATCACTCCAAACTCCCTACCTCCAACCAAATAAACCACATCATAGAGGAGCTGCACTGGATTCAATGTTGACCTGTGTGTGTGAGAAGAGAGAGAAAGAGAAAGTCTCCTCTCTGACTTGGGCCAGAAGATCCCATCACATTAGTGTCTACACTGAACACAGGCAGGCGGGTCCATATCTACCTAGTCACCTTTGCAGGAAAAGGGAGCCTAGATCTTAAACCAGGCTTAGAGGAGACTTGCCCAAATTCTAGCAACAACAAAGAGCCTTCTCTTCAATCACCATCCCAGGAGTTGGGTTCTAGCAAATCTCCTAACCTCTTACTTCCAAGAAGAGAGTTTATGAGGCCTCTGGTGGTCCAGTGGTTAAGAATCTGCCTGCCAATCCAGGGGACACAGGTTTGATCTTTGGTCCAGGAAGATCCCACATGCAGTGGGGCAACTTAGCCCCTGTATCACAACTACTGAGCCCAGGCTCTAGAACCCGTGTCCCACAGCAAGAAGAGCCACCGCAACGAGAGAAAGCCCAAGTGCAGCAATGAAGTCCCAGCCCACCCTAAAATAAGTCAAATAAATAAGTAAAAATTCTAAGGCCTCTGGAACCTAGTGTGAATAGAAAGTTTTTAGGTACAGCATGCCAAGCCTCTAAAAGAATTGTTTTTGTCGTGGCTGTGGGAACAGTCCTTCCCTCCACCACCCATATTTTGCCAACATTACCGTCTAGAGTCCCAGAGCCAAAAACAGGGCTACACACAGGGGCAGCAGGGTCAGGGGCTGCTGTCCAGAGCCAGGCAGCTGGGCCAGGTCACGTGGCTCTGGTGCTTATTTGCAAAAATTTACACATGGATCTCAAGAGGCCTAATTCTAAGTTTTTAAAATCAAATTGCATAGTTTGTGCAACTTCTTGGAAGTGTGTGTTCAATGAACCGCCCTGCTTGGTCTAGATCCAGGGACACAGCAAGCCTGTTGAAAAGCACTACTTAAGCAGGGAGTGTCCCTCTACACTCCAGGAAGTCCTCTGGGGGAGGTTCTCCCACCCTTCCCAGCTCCCCACCTTGTCCACCCAGATCCCCTACCCCGAGCCCAACCCAGAAGAGCTCCTTGGCCTCAGAAGCTGGTTGAGGGTGTGGACAGCATGGCCCCAGGCCCCGTGTTGGAGGCTTCACCTTTTTCAGGATACTTAGGTTCTATGCAAAGCAGAATTTCAGCTGCCACCTCGACACAAGAGCACTTCTGTAGATCATTCCAAGCATCAGCTGCTGGCCTGTGTGAGCATCTTGAGCGCAGGAAGCACACCTGTTCAACAAGCCCTTACCCACCACTCCTATCTCCTGAGCCAAATGCCCATCTGACTCCACGCACCGCTACACCTCACTCACTAAATTCCTGCCAATTCCCAGATGACTAAGATTCTGTTAAGCACAACATTCACGTGCAGCTATCACTCCACCTGGCTTTCTGAACTCATGGAAATCTCCTGGATTTGGATTTGCAGTGAAGAGAGTATGGAAGCAGTGAAGGGCAAGACAGAGCCAAGGCAATCAAACAGCCCTCCCAGGACTGCTCCGCTGGGTGGCTCAGATTAGAGAAGGGATCCAAGGGGATGACAGAGGATGAGATGGTTGGATGGCATCACTGACTCGATGGACATGAGTTTGAGCAAGCTCCAGGAGTTGGTGATGGACAGGGAAGCCTGGTGTGCTGCAGTTCATGGGGTCTCAAAGAGTTAAACACAACTGAGCAACTGAAATGAACTGAACTGAACCTGGGGATTTCCTTGCTTGGGCAGTTTCCTCCAAGTTTCTACCCACCCAAATGAAGCAAATAGAAGGGTGGGGGGAATGGAAACAGTGACAGACTTCATTTTCTTGGGCTCTAAAATCACTGTGGATGGTGACTTCAGCCATGAAATTAAAAGACATTTGATCCTTAGAAGGAAAGCTATGACACACTTAGTGTATTAAAAAGCAGAGACATCACTCTGCCAACAAAGGTCGGTATAGTCAAAGCTGTGTTTTTTCCAGTAGTTGTGTACAGATGTGAGAGTTGGACCATAAAGAAGGCTGAGTACCAAAAAAAAAAAAAATTATACTTTCGAACTGTGGAATTGTGGTGATGAAGGCTCTTGAGAGTCCCTTGGACTACAAGGAGATCAAACCCGTCAGTCCTAAAGGAAATCAACCCTGAATACTCATTGGAAGAACTGATGTTGAAGCTGAAGTTCCAACCCCTGGCCACCTAATGTGAAGAGCTGACTCACTGGAAAAGACCCTGTTTCTGGGAAAGATTGAGGGCAGGAGGAGAAGGGGATGACAGAGGATGAGACGGTTGATGGCATCACCGACTCAATGGACATGGGTTTGAGCAAGCTCCAGGAGATGGTGAAGGACAGAGAAGCCTAGCATGCTGCAGTCCACGGGGTCACAAAGAGTCAGACACAACTGAGCAACTGAACTACAGCAGAACAACAGATTTGAGAAAACACCATTGAGAACCATAGCTTGGGGCTTAAAGTATTCATCCAATAAACTGAGCACCTATGTAGGTATAAATTGGAAATTAGGTGTATGCTGGTATATTAGTTTCCTATAGCTGCTGTATCAAATGACCACAAGCTTAGTGGCTTAAACAACAAATATGTATTACTTCACAGTCCTGAGGGCTGGAATTCTAAAATGGGTCACAAAGGGGCTAAAATCAAGTGTGATGGTCCTGCAGGCTCTAGCGAAGAATCTGCTTCTTTCTCTCTCCCGGTGCCGAGCTGCCTGCAATCCCCAGCTGTGAGCTTCAGCCAGCCATGGCGTCCCTCTGACCTCTGCTTCTGTCACCGCTTCTCCTGTTCTGCCTCTGGTCCTCCTGCCTCTTCTTAAAAGGAACCTTGTGATTGCACTGGGCCCACCTGGACAGTCTCCTCATCTCTGCATCCTTAATTTAATCGCATCTGTGCAAGTCCCTTTTGCTATGTGAGGTAACACAGGTCACAGGTCACAGGTGCCAGAGAAGGGGCATGGACATCTTTGGGGCCTCTTTCTACCACAATCTGTGAGCACAATAAATATGGAAAGCCCTACCACTTACACACTGGCTAAGAAGGTGAGAGATTCTACACGGATGTGATCCCCAGTCCGGGAAGATCCCACGTGCCGCGGGGCAACTAAGCCTGGGTGCCACATCTACGGAAGCCCGCGCACCCTGGAGCCCACGCTGCACAACCAGAGAAGGCACATCAGTAAGAAGCCCGTGCACTACAACTAGAGGCACCAGTGCAGCCAAAAATTAATTGATTTAAAAAAAAGAAAAGGAAGACGGTTCAGGGATTCTGAAAGGAAGCAACTCAAGGAACAAGGGACAGTGGGTTGTTCACACCTCGGGGCAAATCAGTTCTGGGCCTGTTACTTCCCACATTTAGTAGTGGTGGTTGGAGCTCACACCTGTAGAACGGCTGAGGGCTATCTTGGTCCTCCTGCCTAGGAAGGAACAATTACCAACCTGACTGCAGAACCTGAGTAGGCTCTGCTTCCTGGCAGGCCAGGTCACCGGGCACAGAAAGCTCAACAAGCCCTCACACGACGTTCCTCTCTCCTGAGCCAAACGCCCCGCCATCTTACTCAGTTCTCCATCACACCCTGTGGGTATGGACGCACACTGGTGATCAAAGTTGGATTTGAGCTAAGTGGAGGCAGAGATTCCCAGTTGAGTGATAAAACCATGAGGTGTGGGCCCCCACACAGCTGTGCTGGAGCTCTGCACCAGGAGCCCTGAGCACAGGCCTGAGTCCTGATAAAGTGAATTCTCAGTCCCCGGTGCGCTTTCCTATTCCTCATATCCACATCCCAGGGAGAAGTGATGAAAAGTTCAGATACTCCTCCATCACTAGCTTCAACATCACCTCAATAAGGCAAATTTCCCCTCAAGCAGTGCTCTTAGCTTCTAGAGGACTCTGAAGAATGAGGACTGCCTATTACAATTCCTGGTGCTACACAAATATCCGGTGAATGAATAAAGGAATGGAAAACATCCTGTCTTCACGCTCTTTCCCTCTGCTGATCTCATCTCTTCCCACAGATTCCACTGCCATGTCTAGACTGATAACTTCTAGCTGGACATCTTCACTCTCTCCCCAGCTCCAGACTCAAAGTTTCCTTCCCAGGGCCCTTCAAAACCTCAAACCCAACACGCCTAGAAAAGAACTCATCAGCACACCTCTCTGAAACCTCCTCCTGCTTTTGAATTCATAACCCTCAGAGAGGCTCCAAGACTTAAACTACTTCTAACCCTTCTCTATTCCACCAGCCACTGGTCCCTTAAGCCAGCCTGACCCACCCAGACCCTGTCTGTACATGCTCATTACACTGGTGGTCTGACCATCTTCCAAAATATTTCCTCCTCTCTCCATCACCCTGCTTGGTTCCAAACTGCTCTCTTTGATCACTCTGCCACCAAGCCACAAACTTCTGGCTCTGGGGGGTTTCACCCCATCCCAGCCTGTGTCTTCTCCAGAACTGAGATTAACACTTATTCCCCCAGATTGTTTAAGACTTTGTTTTTTAAGAACAGCTTAAGGTTCTCGGCAAAATTGAGTGGACGGCACAGAGGTTTCCCCGCTGTCCCTACACATGCACAGCTTCTTCCATTAACAACCTCCCCCAGCAGAGTGAGTGGTACACTCGGCACATTAGAAGCACCCGAAGTCCACAGTTACATTAAGGGGCATGCTTGGTGTTGTACGTTCTATGGGTTTGGACAAATGTACAATGGCATGGGTCCACATTAGAGTATCAGAAAGAGTTTCTCTGCTCTAAAAATCCTCTGTGCTCTGCCTATTCATCCCTCCCCACCTGCAACCCCTGGCAACCAATGATGATTTTATGTCTCCATGGTTTTGCCTTTTCTGGAATGTCAGAGTTAGAATCACACAGTATGTAGCCTTTTCATATTGGCTTCTTCCACACAGTAATATGCATTAGTCTCCTTCAAGCCTTGACACCGCCCTGGTGGTCCAGTGGTGAAGACTCCCATGTTTCCAATGCTGGGGGCACAGGTTCATCCCTGGTCAGGGAACTATGATCCCACATGCTGCAAATTCTGGTCAAAAAAAAAAAAGTTTCCTTCAAGTCTTTCCATGGCTTGATAGTGCATTTCTTATAGCCTCTCCCAAGTTTTTGAGCTTCACTTTCTTCTAGGGGTTCTGACCCAGCTCCCCGCTTTGGTTCTTGCCATCACTTCAGTCTCAGGTGAGAACTTCCTGCCATAGGCTTGGTCACACAGAACCAAGTTTCTGCCAGCAAATGCTTAGCCAGTTTCTGCCTATTCTGAATCCTCAGGCCCAGGCACCGCTGTTTCACCCCAGCGACCTTGCTTTGAACTTCCATCGTAGACCTCAGCTGCCTTATCTTAGACTGCAAGATCCCTGAGGATGGGGCCTTACTCTTACACGTTATGTTTCCAGTAAGTTCAAACACAGTGACAGATAAACAAGTGCTCAATATAACTATGAATAGAATTAAATAAAACTGGTTTCCCTAAAGGGCTGCCCATCTCAGGGCTGAAAATATCCTGCACATCGCCAAGGGCAAGAGATTATCTGGTCCGTGAATTAAACGTGGTCCATTCTTTCCTCACATCTCCCCATTGCTTTCTGTTCATTGGTCATTTCAGTCCTTATTAACTCCTTCAGGGAAGGATGACTAGGGGAAAAAAATAAATATACATGCGCTATAACATAAACTCTTCCGCTTGGGGGTGGGGGCAGTGGGAGAGGTGGAAATAATTGAACTTCGGATGTTTGTTCATGGCTCAAAGCGGTGAAGCAGCCACTGCCACCCCCGTGGGTACTGCCCACACAGGTTCTCTAACATGTCCCCATTTCCCTTAGCTGCACAGAGACCTCAGCTACCGCCACACAGGGGCTATTGACACAGGAGCCCCCACCGTCCCCCTGCACCTCCAGCTCAGATGTGTAGGCATTTGGCTGCTTAAACATCTATAGCTCATTTGAGTTTTCAGAACTGGCCTTTGCCTTGTTCAGTCGTTCAGTCGTGTCCAACTCTTCGTGACCCCATGGAGTGCAGCACGCCAGGCTTCCCTGTCCTTCACCATCTCCCAGAGCTTGCTCAAACTCATGTCCATTGAATCGGTGATGCCATACAACCACCTAGTCCTCTGTCATCCCCGAACCCTCCTGTCTTCTATCTTTCCCATCTTTCCCAACATCAGCGTCTTCGCCCACAGTCCAGATTTCCCAGTAGGCAAACCTTTGAACTGGAGGCTGCTCTGGAAAACCTCAGCCCTCTAGTGGCAGTGGGTAGGCATTACAGCATCTCAGAGAGGAAAAATAGGTTTCAAATTGAAGGCAAGGCTGTTTTGAACAGTCAGGTGTCTTCAGGGTAAAGGATAGTCATCCACCTGCAGCAGCCAGGAGAAACTTAATGAAAAATGGATGAGAACAAAGATAAGTGGGGAAGGGTTATGTGGATGCTTTTTTTCTTCCAGAGAACTGCAGAATTTGTTTCAACAGACACATGCTGCTGTATACCAGGCAGCATGATGGAGTCAAGAGGTCCCCTAGACATCATTTGGTTCAACCCCACTCTCTCTGATATGCTGTAATCCATCTCCATAGCTACCACTCTGGATGTGAAATTATCCAGTAGAGATATTTACAGTCTCTTCTACACATTCAGTCACCAAGCACATGTTGAGCACCTTCGAGGCAGAATCAGCCCCACCTTCATGAAGAAAGTCCAGTCGAAGAGGCCCCCAGAGTCACTCAGCCTCCAACCCAGATCAAAGGTCCCACCAGCATTCACCAGGGTTGTACCAGTACCCACCTTCCAGCTATGGAAACCCTGGAGCTGCCTCATCTTGGCTGGATTCTCATCTCAGGTGCCCCCAACGTTGGGGGTCACAGAAGGGAGGCTGCCTGGCCTCCTGCCTCACCTGGTCCTGCCTCCTGGACTGTCTGTCCTGCCTGGATCACTCCTGTCAAGCTGATGGGCCTGCGGGGCCCAAGGTCGGATCAGTGTGGTTATATTTAACATCTTACTGCATCTTCTCCAGGTTCCTTAAGTGTAAATGAGCCTCCATGTAGATGTGGCTGGAACCAGTGTCCCAAAGATACTGCAAATACGATTCCCTGAGGAGGCAGCAACCAGCGCCCTGGAGTGCTCCTGTTCCTATCATGTGTGTCTTCTCCTAGAGACTGCTACCACCTTCAGGGCAGGCTGTGTTTTCTTCCTCCCTATGTTCCTGAGGCCCAGGACCCTTGGTAGGTACTTGATGATTGTGGAAGGACTATATGCATTTAAGGAAAGGAATATAAAAGCTAAAACCAAAATGCACACTCTCCAAACGCCAGCCTTACAGCCACCAAGACCATAGAAGGCCTACAGACCGGTCCAAGCTGCCAGGTGGCAGCTGGCTGACACTGGCAAAAATAGGGACCTTTTGGGGGCCCCGCATCTTAACTTTTATGTCCAGCTGTATTGACAAGAGCTCTCGAGAGAGAGCGGAGTAGAATCTGCTCACAATGTCCTGACTGCTCCTGCCTACCTCTAACCTCATAGGCTCAGGCTTCTCTCTTTTTTTTCAATTGGATTATAGTTGATTTATAATTTTGTGTTAGTTTCAAGTGTACAACAAAGTGAATCAGCTACACATATGCATACATCTACCCTTTTTTAGATTCTCTTCCCACATAGGTCATTACAGAGTACTGAGTAGGGCTCAGGCTTTCTATCTCGAGATGGATGACCTAACCACCTCTGGATTTTCTTTCATGAGAGATACTCACACGCACGTACAGTTCTAGGACTATGCTGTTGTTGGGTAGTTGCTATGTCACGTCTCAGTCTTATGCTAGAACAGGACATGTAGCCCACCAGGCTCCTCTGTCCGTGAGATTTCCCAGGGAAGAATACTGGAGCAGGTTGCCATTTCCTTCTCCAGGGGATCTTCCTCAGAAATACCAATAATTTTCTTAAAAAAAAAAAAAACTCTACCTACAGAACACAGAGAGTTTGGCATAGTTACCCAAAAAGTACAGCAGAGAGATGGGGTAGCACATGGGAAGCAGCCATATTCTGGGATCAGACTGCCTGGAATCCCTACTGGCTTGGCCACGTATCACCTGTGTGACCACAAGCAAAGTTTTTGTGCCTCCATGTCCTCATCTAAAAATAGAACTAACAACAGGATCTGCACAAGAGGACGCTGTGAGGATTAAATGAGTCACTACAGTTAGCATACTACCTGGTGGACTAAGTATTTAATCACAATATTAGCCAACATCACAGCTAATATCCTCCCATCCTCACAGAGAACAGCAATCCAGGTCAAAGCTCATTCTCTAGCGAATCCTTATATCCAAACTGAGCATGATCAGTCCTCCCACCCAAACCAGAATCCCCAAGGGCAGGAATTAACCTGAACTTCATGAACATCTCCTGGTGACTCACATGCACACTCTAATTTGAGAATATAAGAATATGAGTAAGTCACCTACATATAAACAAGTTCCGCTCCGGGAGTGTGTTCCTAAGTCAAGTTTGTTCGTAAGTCCAACAAAGTTAGCCTAGGTAGCCAACTAACAGAATCAACTACATAGTACTGTACTGTAATAGGTTTATAATACTTTCCACACAAACATCAAAAACAAACAAAAAATAAAACATTTTAATCTTTCAGTACAGTACAGTACCTTGAAGGCAGGAAGAGAAGGGGACGACAGAGGGTGAGACAGTTGGATGGCATCACTGACTCTATGGACATGAGTTTGGGTAAGCTCTGGGAGTTGGTGATGGACAGGGAAGCCTGGCATGCTGCAGCCCATGGGGTCACAAAGAGTCAGACACGACTGAGCGACTGAACTGAACAGTACCTCGAAAAGTCCAGTAGTACAGTACATTAGCTGGCATACAGGGGCTGACAGCGAGTGAACAGGCAAAAAGAGTTACTGCCTGGAGAAGGGAGAGGAGGTGGGAGAGGGTAGAGCTGAAGGATCGTCAGCAACAGGAGACCAAGGGCAAGCTGTTAATTTCACCCATGCCTGATGTTGATGGCACAGGTTCTGGTTCCTTCCTGGAACCAAATGCATGTTCTCATCATTGAAAGTTTGCAACTCTGCCCATAAGGGAGACCTCAAATGGAATGACTGCAATATGCAGGAGGAATGGAACCTATAGCTTTCATCAGTTTTACAAAGACAATTCAGTGTTCCATTCTCATTAACTAACCATCATCAGAGAAGGAGACAGAGCAGGGGAAAGAGAGCAGACTAGACTGGATGGCTCACAGTCCTCATCTCAGGTGATGTGAAGGGGAGTTAGCTGTCACCATGAATCTCACAAATGGAATCCATTTATATTCCATTAACTACTGGTGGGAAAGAAAGGTGGAGGGCGTGGCAGCTTCGAATTTGGAGGTGGGACAGGCCAATATCCCCCTCCTATGAGAGAGATGCTGGAACATAAGAGAAGTGATGGAGGGAAAAGGAGGTGTGTTGTGGGGAGAGCCCCATGGCCTCTGAGAGCCAGCTGCCCTTCATTTGAGAAACGTGCCACTGCAGAGACCGACCCAGAGGCCACAGCTGTGGAAACCATGCTCTCAGAAACGTTCCACTCAGATGTCACGATACTGATTAGTCACAGGGCTGGTGGTCCAAACTGGAGTCCTGGGCTGGTGGCTGGAAGAGGAAGCAAAGGCTGGGAGGTACCGCAAGGCCCTGCTTCTCTGCACACTGGCTTGGGGAATGGAGAGGTAAGGAGGAGCTCTCCTGGGGTCTCCAGCATGCCTGGGAAGAAGACAGCATCACTGAATAAAAGCAGGACTCCAGAGCCCAGCTGGGGACGATGGAGGGGGATTCCCCCTTGGATGGTACATGGTCGTGTTGGGCACAGCCCCGAGAAATGACTGGTGAGCAGGGAGGCATGCTCCCTGGGAAGGGAATCTTCTCTGTCTTCCTTTCATAAGTGCTGCAGGCCTACTCTACAGGTGGGGCTAAACCACTTTCCATGCAGCAGGTGCCAGGCAGCCTCTGGGTGGTACCTGGGTCTGCAGAAGAGCCTGAGCCCAGGCTGCCCCCTCAGTGGCTCTGCCACCACCACATTGTGCCCCAAAGACTCTAATTGCAGCATCTTCATATCCCGATTGCACTGAGGGCAAGTCTCAGAGGCCCTAGGGAACTGCACTTGCCTGATCAAGGAAGCAAATATAGCACATGCAAAGTACAACAATTCGGTGTCATCTTCCCAGAATGTCAACTATTTCATGGGAAACGTGACACCTCCAACTCTTCACAATCGAGTGTTCCTTCTCCCTTCACCTTTGGATCTGCTGCTTAGGAAATAGCAAGCAGCAGCCTCCAGCCCACCCCTAACAGCCGTGCCCCTTAACGACCACTCAGGGTCCCTGAGCATCCCAGCAGATGGTGGAGGAGGTCCTCCATCGTTACCCAAACCTCTTGTCTCTGGGCCCAGTGCTGCCCCCACTCCACCAATTCATCCTCATTTCCCTGGCTTCTCCGGCCCCTGCCCACCCAGGGCACAGACACTAATGAGCAGAGAAGAGCTGGAAAAGGCAGTGGGGATGCTAAGGGGTAAATAAATTATTCAGAGGATCACAGGAACCAGGAGACACAAAGGTTCTCTGGGAGTCTGAATCACCAGAGCGCACATGTGGCTTCCCCAGACTTGACACCAGCATCCTTTGCAAAGAAAGGCCTTTTCTAAGCAGCTCTCATCAGTCGCTTCTGCAGGCACCTGTTGTTAAGGCCGCCAAACAGTGAGTGGGGCTCACTCTCTTAAGAGCAGAAAGGGGCTTCAGCTGTCACCGTGTCCACCGCTTCACTTTACCGATGGGAAAACCACAGCCCAGATAGGTGGGCTGAGGCTGGGGAGGTAGGTCATTGTCACAAAGCAGAGATGTTTCAGCCTACACTCAACACACGTGGAGAGCGAAAAGAAACTACAGGCCTCTCAGTGGATAAGAATCTGCATGTCAGTGCAGGAGATACAGGTTCCATCCCTGATCCTGGAAGATCCCACATGCCGCAGAGCAACTAAGCCCGTGTGCCACAACTACTGAGCCCCATGCTATAGAGGCTAGGAGCCGCAACTACTGAGCTCATGTGCTACAAGTACTGAAGCCTGAGCACCTGAGAGCCTGTGCTCCACAACAAGAGACGCCACTGTAACGAGAAGCCTACACACTGCAACAGAGTAGCCCCCACTCGGTGAAACTAGAGAAAATTCCAAGCAGCAGTGAAGACCCACCACAGCCAAAAATTAATAAATAAATTAAATTATTTTAAAAAGAAGAAGAAACTGTAGGCCACAAAGCAGGCAGCCGGTGTCACTCCTTTTCCTAGTTGAAGCCAGTTGGGCCTGGGGCTGCTGGGTAGGGGTGGGGACAGGTGAACCCCACCAATGTCTGGCTCACAAAAGTGTCAGATAAGGGGGCTTGTTGTATTTGAAAGTCCACTTCAAGAAGAGAACAGACCAGTGCTGTTAATGTCCCATAAAAGACAGAGGTCAAGGATCAATAGTGATGATCAGGCCCCTTGCCGAGAGGGGAGAACAGTCAGGAGTTCACTCTGTTACAGGGAAAAGAAAATTCACAGACCAAACAACCAAACACATTTCCTCATCAAAACAGTAAAGACTGGGGCTTCCCTGGCAGCCCAGCCATTAAGACTCTGTGCTTCCAATGCAGGGACTCCCCAGTAGGAGAACTAAGGTCCCACCTGCCACGTGGCACTGCCTAAAAATAAATAAATAAACAAAATAAAACAACAACCCCAAAAAAGTCATAAAAAATAAATGAGGGGCAGAAAATGCAAGTAGATACTTAAACATAATACAAAAACAAAACAGAAAAGACTGCTCTCTGTTGTGAGATAAGATGCACCACCTGGAGGGCCTAGGGAGAACCTGAGTCAAAACAGAACCCAGCAGGTAAGAAGCAAATTCTGGGAAACTTCCTGGAAAAGGGAAAAAAATGGACATATAGAAAACATTAATAGAACTGCAAAGAGAAAGATCACATGCTATGTGTAAAACAGATAGCTGGTGGGAAGCTGGTGTATAGCACAGTGAGCTCAGCTCAGCGCTCTGTGGTGACCTAGAGGAGTGGGGTGGGGGTGTGGGGAGGGAGACTCAAGAGGCAGGATACGTATTATACATAGAGCTGATTCTCACTGCTGCACAGCAGAAACTAACACAGTTTATAAAGCAATTATCCTCAAAAAAAACATTACATGCTAGAAGTGTACATGTGGGACAAAACTGAGAGTAAAGGAATGACAAGGTGATTAACTTTATTTAACATGGTGCTCTGGAATGGAATCTTTCCAGAATAAGACTCAAAAGAGCCATGGACCATCAGGGAGATCCCATCCAGTGCCTGCTGCAGCTTCCTAATGCTGCCTGAACGTCCAAGTCACCTGGGAGCTTTCTGAAAATTCTGAGTCCTGGCCCCTCGCTGCTGAGAATAACATCCCAGGGTCAGGCATCTGTAGGAGCCACTAGCCCAGGCACCTCCTTTCACAGAGTCAGAAAGTGAGGCCCAGAGCAGTGAGACGAGGCTGGTAAAGTCGGGAAAGGCAAACAGGAGGCAAGTTCTAGAGCCCAGATTCAGAAGGTCAGGGTTGACATGACGCAGGGAAGAAGGATCCGCAACAGGTGGAGGGAATCCCCCCGACTGTTGGGAGGAGCACCCTGGTAGGCAGAGCAGTGAGGGGTGGGGGGTTGGAGCCTACTGGGTTTTCCACAGAAGGCTGACCCCTTCCTCCCTGTCCAGCCTGGAGGCAGGGGCTAGGGTGAAGCCCTGTCACCATCCTCTGCCACTTCAGCATCTCCCTGTGCCTTTCAACTGTTCAACATCCTCTGCAGACACCACCCTTCCTCTTCCAGGTGGTTCAGCATCACCCAGACTGACTGTAAAGCCTCGTGAAGCAGAGCCTACACTCATGAGTCCCGGGTCTAAGATGCAGATCAGGCCCTCCTCATCCATCATCATGTTGGCAACTCCCTCCCCAGACATGGCTGCAAAGCAGTCTCCCCATCTCACTCTTTGAAAACAGGGTTTCTATCTTGGAGACACTATGAAGTGAAATGAAAGTCGCACAGTCATGTCTGACTCTTTGTGACCCCATGGACTATAGCCCACCAGGCTCCTCTGTCATGGAAATCTCCAGGCAAGAATACTGGAGTGGGTTGCCATTCCTTTCTCCATGGGACCTTCCCAACCCAGGGATCAAACCCAGGTCTCCCACATTGCAGGTGGATTCTTGTAACTGACTGCAGGTAGCTGAGCTACCAGGGAAGCCCAGAGACATAATACTTAACAGGAAATACCACTTGCTTTGTATGTCTTTCTTATTCATCCATTTGAAAAGCATTGATATCACAAGCAATCTGATTTGTCCTCTGCAAGGCAGGGGTCACACATGCTGCTGACCAAAGGGATTCACTGAAAATCTAGGAGAGCAAAGGGTCTCAGAGGGCCCACCCTCACCCCAAAACACACCACCACAGCGTCGTCCACACCCAGCTGGGAGGGTGGTAGTCACACAGTCACAGTGTGACCAACAAGCCAGCCGTCACCTTGCTCAGGACTTTGTGTCCTTTAATTTAATAGTGACTCAGAGGAAAGGAGGAAGGGTGTGGCTTCACTGATGGTTTACAAAGACCTTCTCAAGGCAAGGGAGGATGGGAGCTAAACAAAACCCTGAGACTGTATGACCAAGATGTCTTGCATGAAAGCTGGAAAAAAACTGATCCCAACTCAGGACACCATGAAGAAGAAAAGACTCCCCTGTTTGATGACTAAAGAGACTACAACGCAAAGAGAGATGAATTGACATGTCAGGTGGCTTGGGGGCAGGCACCATGCACATCACACATTGTGAATCAGATGCTGAATCAGGACGGCACGTGAGGCTGGGCCTCCTCCAGTTCAGTTCAGTCACTCACTCATGTCTGACTCGTTGCGACCCCATGGACTGCTGCACGCCAGGCTTCCCTGTCCACCGTCAACTCCCAGAGCTTACTCAAACTTACTTCCATTGAGTCAGTGGTGCCGTCCAACCATCTCATCCTCTGTCGTCCCCTTCTCCTTCCTGCCCTCAATCTTTCCCAGCACCAGGGTCTTTTGCAATGAGTCAGTTTTTCGCATCAGGTGGCCAAAGTATTGGAGTTTCAGATTCAGCATCAGTCCTTCCAATGAATATTCAGGACTGATTTCCTTTAGGATGGACTGGTTGGATCTCCTTGCTGTCCAAGGGACTCTCAAGAGTCTTCTCCAACACCACAGTTCAAAAGCATCAATTCTTCAGTGCTCAGCTTTCTTTATAGTCCAACTCTCACATCCATACATGACTACTGGAAAAACCAAAGTTTTGACTAAACAGACCTTTGTTTGCAAATTAATGTCTCTGCTTTTTAATATACTGTCTAGGTTGGTCATAACTTTTCTTCCAGGGAGCAAGTGTCTTTTAATCTCATGGCTGCAGTCACCATCTGCAGTGATTTTGGAGCCCCAAAAATAAAGTCTGTCACTGTTTCCATTGTTTCCCCATCTATTTGCCATGAAGTGATGAGACCAGATGCCATGATCTTAGTTTTCTGAATGTTGAGCTTTAAGCCAACTTTTTCACTCTCCTCTTTCACTTTCATCAAGAGGCTCTTTAGTTCTTCTTCGCTTTCTGCCACAAGGGTGGTGTCAACTGCATATCTGAGGTTATTGATATTTCTCCTGTTAATCTTGATTCCAGCTTGTGCCTCATCCAGTCCAGCATTTCTCATGATGTACTCTGCATCTAAGTTAAATAAGCAGGATGACAATATATATGAGGCTGGGCCTCAGAGACAGAAATAAACCTCTGGCCACAAGGGGAAAAGACACCTCTTAATGTAGTTTTTTTAAATATGTTTTTAATTTTTATTTTATTTAAAAAATATGTCTGACTCTTCACAACCCATGGACTATAGCTTCCAGTCTTCTCTGTCCATGGGTTTCTCCAGGCAAGAAAACTGGAGTGGGTAGTCATTCCCTTCTCCAGGAGATCCTCCCGAACCAGGGATTGCAGGCAGATTCTTAACCATCTGAGTCACCAGGGAAGCCCCAAAGTATTTCATTTTCTTTTTAAAATATTTATTTACTTATTTATTTGCCTGTGTTGAGTCTTAGTTGTGGCGTGTGGGATCGCCCATCTTTGCTGCAGAGTGTGAGATATTTTAGATGCAGCATGTGGGATCTAGTTCCCAGACCAGTGATGTAACCCTGGCTCCCTGCATTAGGAGCAGAGTCTTAGCCACTGGACCACTTGGGAAGTCCCTAAAGAATTTTTAGTAAATGAAAAAATTTAAAACAACCCTCTAACTCACATCTTCCCAGAGCTACACAATATCTTAAATATGGGGACTGACAAAATATCACGTGTCCCTCTTTTCTTAATTCAGTTACCAGTGTTCTCTTTAGCCCACTTAGAAAACAACCAAATATCATAAAATCCGATAATAAGTCATGGGGGAAGTATGAAGATTTAGTCTGCACAGTTGTGAAGGTCAAGGTGCTGCTGCTAAGTCGCTTCAGTCGTCTCCGACTCTATACAACCCCATGGACTGCAGCCCACCAGGCTCCTCCATCCATGGGATTTTCCAGGCAAGAGTACTGGAGTGGGGTGCCATTGCCTTCTCCGGAAGGTCAAGGAGACACACTGTTATTCTCTATTTCAGTTGTGATAAAAACAGGACAGGTTTGCCTGATGAAATCCCTCTGGATGGAGGAAGAACTGGCTGGGGAACTGGGAAACCTAGAGGTATGCTCTGGGCTTGGCCATGACCTCACCTCTGCACATTAAAGCACCTCGTTCCAAACGTACAGACAGACCAGACGACCTTAGATGCCTTTAGGTGTGGGGATTCCAGGCCTATCCGAGTATGTGGCTCCATACCTTGCCATCAATGTAAGTCAAATAGAAAACAAACCAGCAAACTGTAAACGAAACCCACCATACTCAGCTTCATTTCCAGACGAAGCAAGGTAGAGGGCGCCAAGGGCCAATGCATAGCAATTGACTCTTCCTAATGGCACTCCACTCCAGTACTCTTGCCTGGAAAATCCCATGGACAGAGGAGCCTGGTGGGCTGCAGTCCACGGGGTCTCGAAGAGTCAGACAGGACTGAGTGACCTCTCTTTCACTTTTCACTTTCACGCATTGGAGAAGGAAATGGCAACCCACTCCAGTGTTCTTGCCTGGAGAATCCCAGGGACGGGGGAGCCTGGAGGGCTACCATCTATGGGGTCGCACAGTGTCGGACACGACTGAAGCGACTTAGCAGCAGCAGCAGCAGCAACTGGCTGAGCCTGGACCCCAGACTCTTTACTGGATCAGGTTTCCACTTTTTTTTTTTTCTTAAATAAGATATTCTCCTTGAGGGACGTCCCTGGCAGTCCAGTAGTTAAGACCTTGCCTTCCAATGCAGTGGGGGGTGGGTTCAATCCCTGACTAGGAAGCTAAGATTCCACATGCCTTGCAGCCAAAAAACCAAAACAGAAATGAGACTGTAACAAATTTAATAATGACTTTTTAAATGGTCCACATCGGAAAAAAAATCTTTAAGAAAAATATTTTAACAAAGAGATATTTCACTCGGAGTTTTTATATAACAAAGGAAAAACTGAAAAATTAAGGGAAAACGTGGACTAAGAAGCAGCTCCAGCAATCAAATTCTCCGTGTGGTCCTGCCAGCGTCTCCTCTCCAAGGTCAACATCCCCGCCCTAGGCCCAGCACTTCACTTGCCTCCCACGGCTCAGTGGGACCGACCTCTTGAAAACACCATGCTGGTCCTAGAGTCATTTCTCCCTTGGCTTTAATAATCCTGCCACATCAAACTTGATCGGTTCCTTCATGACAACCCTGAAACAGCGGAGCAGCTAATTTTAACAGAGGTGCCAGCATACAACACAGCTCTGAGCCACAACATCACCTCTCCCCTCGGGAGACAATTGATGCTGCCTCTCATTTACAGAGCAAAATAACTTACTCTGTAGAGTGGCGGAAGTTGCCAACTTTGCTAATTGTAAGAAAGTGACTCCTGGTAGGAATGCAGAGGGGGGCATATGAAGTGGTTCACACAGGGCTTGGGAGGGGGCCCTGTCCTGGCTCTGTATGGAGCAGGGAATGGTAATTGAACACATCTGCTCAGCCCAGTCTAGATAGAGGGCCGTGGGGGGTGCTTTCAGAAAGAGGAGGGCATTTGAGGGGAAGGGTTTGCTTTCCCAAGAGGAAAAGGAATAGCTGGGCTCCACTCTACCATGTATGCTCTAGAATCTGGGGCTAAAGAGCCTGGAAGACACCAAACTGGCAAGACAGTTTTTCTTATTATTATGTTTCTTTTCAGCTGAATTGGGTCTTAGTTGAGGCACTTGGGATCCTCCTTTCAGAGTGCAGGCTTCTCTTCAGTCATGGCACGCAGGCTCCAGAGCTCATAGGCTCCAGAGCTCATAGGCTCTTTATTCTGCAGCACTTGGGCTCTCTAGCTAAGACACGAAGGCTTAGTTGCCCTGGAGCAAGTGGGACCTTGGTTCCCCAAGCAAGAATCGGACCTGCGTCCCCTGAATTAGAAGGTGGATTCTCAACCACTGGACCACGAGGGAAGTGTTGCTTCACACAATTGCTGTTCTTCCTTCTAGATAAGCATGTGCTTTGTTAAATTCCTGCTAAGTCCTCATCCAAATGGTCTCTGTGAAAGCTGCAGGCTCCATCACCTTGCCTCCAATGTTTTAACAGTGAGACAATGGAAACTTTATTAAGAGGCAGTGGGCGGTCATTACCCAAGTTGGGGAAACACACTCAGGACCACGAGTCCAGTAGGTCCATCCTCCTGGCCAGCGCACAGCTGCTCCTCATCAGGCTGGAATGAAGATAAATAAGATCTTCTTTGGCAACTCTCTTAAGATAGCATATCACAGGGCCTGCGGCAACAAGTTAACCTTTACTTTAGAGAAAATGTTGCTTCCTCTGATTACAGGGGAGGTGACAGTTAATCTGAAGGGCTCAAGTAGTGAACATCGGTCACTTTTTTGGTTACTCAACATTCATACCCGCTTTTCTACATCAGTCTGATTTCCTCTGGAGAATTACCTCTCTCTCTCTGACTCAGAGCCCTGATGGCTCAGAGGTGAAGAATCTGCATGCAATGTAAGAGACCCAGGTTTAACCCCTGGGTCAGGAAAATCCCTGGAGAAGGGAATGCCAACCCACTCCAGTATTCTTGCCTAGTAAATTCCATGGACAAAGGAAGCTGGCGGGCTACATTCCATGGCGTCACAAAGAGTTGGGCACGACAGAGCGACTAAAACACACACACACACCTTTTGCAGAGTCCAGGTGGGAGGGTAAACCCAGGTGCCTGACCTTCTACTCAGGAGGCTGGGAGATCCCTGTGTTACCTCTACTCACCACTTCAGCCCACAGGGGCACCGACCCAGACTCAGTCTATAACCCTCTCCATCCTTGGGAGTATCAGGGACAGAAAAAAGACGGGCAGTGATCAAAATTGAAGTTATCTTCTTGCTTCAAGTCTAGATGGCTTTCTGTCCATCCTATGAGCATTCCAATTCTATTTCCATAAATTATTTCTTTGATTAAGAGGGACTGCCCTGATGTCTCAGAGAAAGCAATGGCAACCCACTCCAGTATTCTTGCCTGGAAAATCCCATGGACGGAGGAGCCTGGTGGGCTGCCCTCTATGGGGTCACACAGAATTGGACACGACTGAAGCAACTTAGCAGCAGCAGCAACCCTGATATCTAAGAACCTTAACTAATTATTCCCTCCATAGAAATCTGACACTGAATGCCCAGGAAGGCCACGGGAAAGAAAAACCATGACAAGAGAAAAGGAAGAGAAATGCAAGATGCACATAGCAAGTATGTGCTTGATGAGATGAGATGCATCAATCAGGCAATGGAAGAACCGCAGAATTCTGGAGCTGGATAGGAGGCTAGACAGAGATCACTTTACTCAGCATCTTCATTTTACACACAGAAAAACAAGAGGCCTGGGGAGATGCGGGGACTTGTCTGAGGCCCAGAGCAGCTTGCCGAGAGCTCCACTCAGCAGCAGCTTCAGCGCCATTAGCCACCAGCCCCTTTCTAGGGCAGGCTTTATGGTTCTAAAACTGCCAACCAGTGAGAGAAAAGGATGTCAAGCCCAGACACATTTTTCTCCAGTCCTTTTTCTCCAGTCAGCACATATGCTTGGTTGGCTTCAGTTCAATTTCCTCATCACTCTCCAGAACCTCCAAGAAAAATTATCCCAGAGAAGTCACAGTCTGGTAATGATGAAGTGGCTTTAGGTTCCTCGGCATCTGGTCCCGATTCCCAACTCCAGACAGCAACTCCGCGTGCAGTGAGAGGCCGGCCCTCCTCAGCCACAGCCCCTCACACACTCCCGCTCACTGACGGTTACGGATGCCCTACCCCCTCATCCTCCAAGGTAGCCTTGACGCCACCACACTTCAGAATGCCTCTCAAAGACCTCCAAGCCCCACCCGATGGCCTGCTTAGGATATCTGACGATAAGAATAAAAGCTCCACAGAGATCTCAGGCCCAGGACTTCACTAGAGGTCCAGTGGTTAATTAGGACTCTGCCTTCAGATGCAGGGGGTACAGGTTCAATCCCTGGTTGAGGAGCTAAGATTCCATATCCTCAGGGGCAAGAAACCAAAACATAAACAACAGAAGCAATACTGGAACAGATTCAATAAAAAGAAAAAAATATTTCAGGCAGGCCTAGGGGATTCACTGGGCCTATGGAACAAGGGAAGCGTCATTTGTGTATCCAGTCCATGTAGAATTTAGAGACAGTTGGAGCATACTTGTTCTCTTTGGCCCTGGTCTGCCTACAGTTGTCTGAAGCCTCCCAGGTGGGCAGTGCCCGTGGGTGGACATAAATCCGGACGTGCAGCTCCACATCCACATGATCAGATGGGATCCCTCTCCCTCGACACACCCGAGGGTGGGCTACCTCAGGCCGACAGCCAGAGCAGCGCCCTGCCCTCAAACCCATCTTCCCCCACTGAGTCCCCATTTCTGAGCCTTCCACTTTCCAGTTCCCATTCCTTAATCTCTGCATTCTGGAAAACTAGAATCATTTGGCTAGTTTCATACCCACAACACCTGAATGCAGTTGCTGCTAATTCCTTTTCTCAGGAAGATTTGCAGAACACATTCCAATATTTTTTTATCCAAGATACAAATGCCTCTATTATATAGGGGACCATCTGGACTGCTATTGCTAGTTGGCTATGTTGTTATCAACTCTTTTTTTAGGGTTCATGAATCAGTTACCAATAAGGAAAAAAAAGAAAAGGAAGTCAGCTCCAAGACTCTGCTCTCCCCTGCATTTTTCCCCAGCAGGAGAGCTATATCCCATCATCAAAATGGACCATGTGAACACAAAAACAGAAAAGATACCTAAAGCTAATGTTCTGGAAATATCAGCCCACGGTTCTAGATGCCCTGGGGGAGGGAGGTGGTGTCAGCTAACATCCCAGCACTCAGGCCCTCCAGCTGAGCTAAGAAAATACTGTGCGGGCTCTGGCAGAGTAAGATCTATGCAAAGGAAAAGGAATAGAAGGAAGCAGCAGAGAAAGGGAAGAAGGAAGGAGGGAGACAGAGCCATCAAGGCCTGGGATCCCTAATGCCAGGGACTTGCCAACCACCACAGGCTCCAGCCAGCCCAGAGCACCCCGGGCAGTCCAGGGGCTGAGCTCCGGGAGCCAGGCCAGGAAGGGTGAAAGTGAAAGTGTCAGTCGCTCAGTCATATCCAATTCTTTGCGACCCCAGGGACTATAGCCCTCTAGGCTCCTTTGTCCATGGAATTCTCCAGGCAAGAATACTGGAGTGCGTTGCCATTCCCTTCACCAGGGGATTCCAACCCACGGACTGAATCCAGGTCTCCTGCACTGCAGACAGATTCTTTACTGTCTGAACCACCAATATAAATGGGAAGCCAAAACCTGAAAAGGATGTGAATGGGGAAGCTGAGGAATGACGGTGGGCAGGGGGTGAACCCTGGACTCATAGTTGCCTAGCCTGCAGTGTCTCCCTCTCCAGGAGGAAAGGCATCCAGAGGAAGGAAGTGGGTGTGTCATTCAGTTGGAAACATGTCCAGGGTACCTGTCTATACTATTTACAGACATTGAAAAGGGCCAGAGGTCATGGCTCTGGCTAGCCAGATGGCATCACAGAAGTTGGACCTCACCCCACGGGCAGTCCCAGGTGCCGTACATACTCAAGGGCAGACCATGCAAACAGGCGTGGGGGCCTTTGACCCCAAGCCTCTGGGTGGTAAGCAGCAGTCACTGGTTGTATATGGATGCGTGGTTAACAGCTCCCACCCCAACTGTGGGGACTGCAAATGGACACACAGGGATGCCCACTGCCCGTAGCCACCCTTGCCCCCAGAGAGACAGAGGAAAGCAAATTCCATCCTCCCCAAAATTATGGCCAAGAAAAGGTGGGATCTGCATTGCTGTGGAGAATTTTTGTTGTGGTGGTAACTGTATGCACATGCGCACAAGTATGTGTGTGTGTCTGTGTATTACATTTTTATAAATCTGGTTTGTCTTTTAAAACCACTTTTGTGACCCAAGACAACTTAAAGAAACTAGGAAATTAAGTCATCCTCCAAATTGTCTCCCAGTGAGCTAAAACCTCTTTATTTCCATGACCCAGCAGTCCCCAGTTTAGGGGTAAAATTTAACTTGAGTCTTCGGCCCAGGTAAAGTTGCCTGGTTCCCCTCCCTGGCAGCCACCAAAAGAAGTGCTGGGCCTTTGGGCTTCCCACTGATTCATGAGCAGAAATGCAAAGGTTTAAATGAACAACAAAAAATTTTTGCACAAGATCCCTTTGTTCTCAACATCAGGTACATCTCAGTCCTCACACATCTAGGCTGAAAGTCTCAGAAAACACTGCTAGCTCTTCCTGATGAAATCCTTTGGAAGAAATGGCTGTGGTCATGGGGCGACGGCAAAACCCAAGATCTGGTAAAATCTGGTTAAGAAGCATTTACAACGTCTCAATAAGGTTCAACTAGGACTCCATGCTATGGTTTGAAGAAAGATTCTGCAACTATTTTATTCACCTAGAAGACTTGAGGATTTAAGCAAGCAAATAAACCCAAGATGTTTGGGGCACTGCTGTTGGTCCATCCTAGAGCAAGGAAGACAGCAGCAACAGACAGGGGCCAGAGAGTCAAGAAAAGACAGAACTGGTGCCGAAAAGACTGAGGACCAAAAGTTCCTGGTTGAAAAAGTTCCTGCATTTCCACTTGTGGGTTGTTGTTCAGTCACCCAGTTGTGTCCAATTCTGCAACCCCATGGACTGCAGCATGCCAGGCCTCCCTGTCCCTCACCATCTCCCAGAGTTTGCCCAAGTTCGTGTCTATTGCATCAGTGACACCATCCAGCTGTCTCATCCTCTGACACCCTCTTCTCCTGCCTTCAATCTTTCCCAGCATCAGGGTCTTTTCCAATGAGTCAGCACTTCTCATCAGGTTACCAAAATACTGGAGCTTCAACTTCAGCATCAGTCCTTTCAAATGAATATTCAGGGTTGATTACCTTTAAGATTGATTGGCTTGATCTCCTCACTGGCCAAGGGACTCTCAGGAGTCTTCTCCAGCACCACAGTTTGAAGGCATCAATTCTTTGGTTCTCTGCCTTCTTTATGGTCCAACTCTCACAACTGCATGTTGACCACTGGGAAGACCTTAACCTTGATTATATGGACCTCTGATGGCAGAGTAATGTCTCTGCTTTTCAACACACTTGTGGGTTCAGTTCAGTTCAGTTGCTCAGTCATGTCTGACTCTTTGCAACCCCATGAACTGCAGCACACCAGGGCTCCCTGTCCATCACCAACTCCTTGAGTCCACCCAAACCCATATCCATTGAGTCGATGATGCCATCCAACCATCTTATCCTCAGCCGTCCCCTTCTCCTCCTGCCCTCAATCTTTCCCAGCATCAGGGTCTTTTCTAATGAGTCAGCTCTTCACATGAGGTGGCCAAAGTATTGGAGTTTCAGCTTCAACATCAGTCCTTCCAATGAACACCCAGGACTGATCTCCTTTAGGATGGACTGGTTGTATCTCCTTGCAGTCCAAGGGACTCTCAAGAGTCTTCTTCAATACCACAGTTCAAAAGCATCAATTCTTCGGCGTTCAGCTTTCTTCACAGTCCAACTCTCACATCCATACATGACCACTGGAAAAACCATAGCCTTGACTAGACGGACCTTTGTTGGCAAAGTAATGTCTCCGCTTTTGAATATGCTATCTAGGTTGGTCATAACTTTCCTTCCAAGGAGTAAGCGTCTTTTAATTTCATGGCTGCAATCACCATCTGCAGTGATTTTGGAGCCCCCCAAAAATAAAGTGTTTCTACTGTTTCCCCATCTATTTGCCATGAAATGATGGGACTGGATGCCATGATTTTCGTTTTCTGAATGTTGAGCTTTAAGTCAACTTTTTCACTCTCCTCTTTCACTTTCATCAAGAGACTTTTTAGTTCCTCTTCACTTTCTGCCGTAAGGGTGGTGTCATCTGCATATCTGAGGTTATTGATATTTCTCCCAGCAATCTTGATTCCAGCTTGTGCTTCTTCCAGCCCAGCGTTTCTCATGATGTACTCTGCATAGAAGTTAAATAAGCAGGGTGACAATATACAGCCTTGACGTACTCCTTTTCCTATTAGGAACCAGTCTGTTGTTCCATGTCCAGTTCTAACTGTTGCTTACTGACCTGCATACAGGTTTCTCAAGAGGCAGGTCAGGTGGTCTGGTATTCCCATCTCTTTCAGAATTTTCCACAGTTTATTGTGATCCACACAGTCAAAGGCTTTGGCATAGTCAATAAAGCATACACCAAAAATAAAAAAGAGGGTATCAAAGAGATATTTGCACACCCATGTTCACAGCAACACTATTCACAATATCAGCCAAAAGGTGGAACCAACAGGTGAATGCATGAACAAAATGTGGTACAAACACACACTGGGATGTCTTCAACCTTAAAAAGTAATGACGTGCTGTCACCTTCTACAACATGGGTGAGCACTGAGGATGTTACACTAAGTGAAATAAGCCAGACACAGAAGGACAAATGCTGTGTGGCTGCACTTATATAAGGTGCATGTGCCTGTGTGCCAAGTCGCTTCAGTCATATCTGACTCTTTGCAGCCCTAAGGACTGTATTCCACCAGGCTCCTCTGTCCATGGGATTATGCAGGCAAGAATTCTGGGGTGGGTTGCCGTGCCCTCCTCCAGGGGATCTTCCTGACGCAGGGACCAAACCCAGGTCTCCTACCTTACAGGCAGATTCTTTACTGTCTGAGCCATCAGGAAAGCCCCATATAAGGTGCATAGAACAGTCAAATTCCTAAAGACAGAAAGTGGCATGGTGATTGTCAGGGGCTGAGGGGACGGGGGAATGGGAAGTTACTGTTTAACGGGTATGGAGTTTCAGTGTGGAATCACGGGAAATTCTGGAGATGGATAGTGGTGATAGTTGTACAATCACATGAATAGACTTAATGCAACTGAACTGTAAACTTAAAAATGATTTTTAAATGGCCAATTTATCTTACCACAATAAAAAAATTTAATCAGTTTGAAAAATGAGAGGAGCCAGAAAGAGTCCAAAGTAGAAACTGCAAGGCTAGGTGCAATCCCGTTTTCTCTCTCAGGTAACCAGGGAAACACAGAGAAGGCTGAGCAAAAGGTAGCAACAGGACAGAACTAGAGAAAACAGATAGCTTGACCAGGCAGCCTGAGTCTAAAGATGGGTTGGTGTAACTAAATGATGGAGACTGGACAGAAAACTCCAGTCCAACTCAGCACACACTTAATCAGTGTCTACACAAGATCAGATAAGACAGAGAAGACAGTCCCTCTATCTGCCTGTATGTAACTAAGGCTCTTACAAGCCCTGCAGCTAGAGCAATGGAATTGTTTATTTGTGGCAATGGCCTCAGGGTCAGGTGGTGATGGTTCTGTTCTCAGCGCCCCAACACAGACAGGAGTGTGGAGCCTGCAGTAAGAGGCCAGCCCCTCAAGGATGAAGCCAACCTCCGTGACAGCGGTACCTGGCTGGTGCATCCCTTCCAGGTCAAGTCTCGGAGCAAATAGAAAGAGAGGCTGCTAGCTCACCGGCACTCACAGCACCCAGACGGAGCGCCACCTGGCTGGGCCAGCTCCCAGGCCCTGCTCTCAAGGCCGGCCACCACAGTCACCAGAGCCATAGGCTCCCTCTTTTCTTCAAAGGGTAAGTTCTTTTTTAAAATTGGGGTATAGTTGCTTTATAATGTTGTGTTAGTTTCTGCGGTACAATAAAGTGAATCAGCCACACGTATATAAATATATATCCTCTCCCTCCTGGGTCTCCCTCCCACCTGCCGTCCACCTAGGTCATCACAGAGGACCGTGCTAAGCTCCTTGTGTTTCACTACCTACCTATCTTACACGTGGTAGGGTATATATGTCAACCCCAATCTCCCAGTCCATCCCCACCCCCACCCTGTCCACATGTCCATTCTCTACATCTGCATCTGTATTCCCGCCCTGCAAATAGGCTCATCTGTACCATTTTCCCACATGTGAGTTAATACACGATATTCATTTTCCTCTTTCTGACTCACTTCACTCTGTATGACAGTCTCTAGGCCCATCCATGTTTCTGCATCTCGATTTCGTTCCTTTTTAATGGTTGAGAAATATTCCATGATATGTATGTACCACATCTCGAAGGGTGATCTCTGAGTTAATGAGCCAAACAAGGCTACCAAAGAGGTGATTTTCATTCCTCCTTTCATGGCCAAAATCTGAAGACCACCCACTGCCAGCCACATGATCCCCATGTGGTCACCGAGTCCTCCTAAGTTCTGTGAAGGCATGACATGGACAGATAAGGACCCTCCCCTCTAACAGTGCCTACTGCGCTTAGAGAGTGCGGGACACACATGTGAAAGTGTCCGACACGCACATGAGAAAGTGAGCTACGTGAGCTTTCTTAGAAGCCTGTGGTAGGCTGGAGTGAGTAGAGTTGACAATGTAAGATTTGAGCGAGACAGTGATAAAATGTGCAGAATTTAGACCTAAGAGGGTAGAAGTCTTTCCTTGTGGAAAGAGGAATAAAATGCACATTTCTGGGCAACAGAGTCTACCTGTGGAGTTGGGGCCATGAGATGGGAGGAGCGGGAGAACAACTGCAGGCAGGCAGACACTACAATGCGTCAGGCCCCCAGCACCAAACTGCTGTGGACACTGTCCCGAGAGATCTCCCGAGGTCCTAGCCTTATTCTGCAATCCCTGTGCCCTGTAGCAGGGAGTGTCCCAACCAAGATTCTCTAAGGCTTTCAATGCCTCTGACGCTGTGCACAGAAATGCTGGGGGCTCCATTCAAGTCTAAGAGCTTAATCTCGGTTTAGATATCTTTTTTAGTTTCATAGTTTATATTTTGGCTGTATTTTAGTATATGTAAGAATGTCTTCACGCTTCCATCACTAGGGGCACAGGTTGAATCCTTGGTCCAGAACTAGGATCCCACACAGTCAAAACGTTAAAAAAAAAAGAAAGAAAGAAAGTCTTCTGTTTGCTTTTCTACACCAAATTAAAAATATTTGCCAGCATCATCATTAAGCTGTATGAGGATTTACTGAGCCCCTTCTACATGGCAGGCACTGTTCCAGGCTCCAGAGAAACCATGAAAGCAGAAAGGGTCCCCTGCTCTTACGGAACATCGTCCTGTGTTAGCTGTGAGGCAGTGCAGAAAGAACACGGTGGGGGATGAGAGAGGAGGGGAGCGGGGGAGGAAGGATGTGCAAACATCACATCTAAGAGTGACATACCGCGGGAGATGGGGCTGCCTCAAACACCCCAGACAGTGGAGACCAGGTAAGGCAGAGTGAAGCAATCAGCACCCCCATCTGGACAGATCAAAGCAGGGTCCTCAAGGGACAGGCTATTGCCAAGCCCAGGCATCCACCCATCTCACGTAAACCCATTATTTCCATTTCCAGATGGATAATCTGAGAAACTGAGAGGTCTGCTCAGTTCCCTGTGACACAGGCTGGAACTGGCTGAAAGGCTCAATCATAAAGACATTTCACCTAGCAAAACTGCCCCTCAGTCAGCATTATTTGTTATCTTCTATTGGGGCCTGTTAAAACTCTCCAATGGCAAATGCTGCTGTGAATCCAAAGAAATATCACTGGAAATTAATTTTATTTGAATGCTGCAAAACTCTTTTTAAAAAATTTTTTAACTAAATATCTGAAATAACTGGTATGAATCTTTGATCTTTTCAAAGAATGGTTTCATCTGTGTTTATATGAATGAGACAGTCTGCAAACAGGCTCAACCAAGCTGGAGCTGAGAGGGCTCTTGCGAGTAACATTGTTCATTTTATACTGGCTGGAAACAGACATCACTTCACATCTGAAACCCTTTAAAACACTTTTTCTTCCTTCTAAACACCTAATATGCATTTTTAAAAATACACACATACACAATGTTTGGAAGAAGAGACATCCAAACCTCTTCTGGATGATGACATTAGCAGTGATTTTGGTCCACGACTATGTACCTGTCCTTTCAAAATTCGGGGCAATGAACTTGTATAAACAGAAAAAAAATACATTTTTTTCAAAACATGAAATAGAATTTTCTCTTTTTAAAAAGGATATACAGCATGCTTGGTGTCGTTTTCCTGTTGTTGTGACTCTAATCAGAAATTCCAACTCCAAATACTTCATCTATACAGAAGAAGGTAATTCTTTGGATAGGAATATTATTCACTATTATCAAAGATAAACAATCCAAAAACAGTGACTAGAGCTAGAAAAGGGACATGGGCATAAGAGCCTGAGACTCAGCTAAACACTCAGCTCTAATGCATACCAGGTGTGCAACCTTAGGCAAGTTTCATAACCTCTTCATATAGCATCTTTATCTGTAAAATGTCAATTGCAAGGACAAAAAGGCTGCCTGGGCAATAAGGGACCATGTATCTGATGGTATGCAAAGCCACACAGACAAAAAAAATCCTCAGTTTTATTCTGCATTTTCCAAACGTAACAATTATACTCAAAGACGGTGGCTCGTATAGAATAAATTAATCAGTAATATGAAATCTTTCCATCTGAAAACAAATGCAGATAAAATTTCAAAGTAAAAAGCAAAACTTGAAAGCTTTAAAAATTTCGGCTTTAAAATTTTCTTTTAAAAATATCTAGAGTCACTTTTAAAACCTGAGTTTTTCTATGACTGGCCACATCCATCCTTGCTTCTAGACTTTCTGTCTGGAAGAGGAGACAGGTAAGCAATTAGAGATACACCTGAGGATCCTCTGTAAGTCCCTAAAACTGGCCTACAACAAACACTCAGCAAACAGCAACTACTCTTACTGTCCCTAAGTGTGTACAATTAGGTAAGAAGAACCATCTTCTTTTCTTCAGCCCAGACATGGCAGGGAGGCAGGTCTTGTAACTGCTGTAAATTAAGTGCCCAAGTCATTATTTAGGATGTCAATATATAGTAAGCAATCAATATGGCTTGTCAGATCAAGAAATGTATAAGGAACATAAGATGCTGGAAAAAAAGAAAACACAGAGTATAACACAGACTAACTAAATTTTGGTTGAAATAATCATCACCGTATAACCAACACACAATGGGTACACAGACTGTGTCGATGTGTCTCAGACTTCCTCTTTCAGTGTTCAGGAACCAAAGCAATGCAGTGTGGCTTTGGATTGTTTGCTTTGCAGAGAGGGTGATGGAAAAGACTAGGAAAGGAAAAGGGGCTGAGACTTGGGAGTTGTTACTGTAATTTGAATTCAAAGAGCACAAACTCTTTTTATCATCAGAAACTGGAATCTTGCCAGGTCAGGAAGGAGGTCCGGACCTGACCCAGACTTTGAACCTGACCACATCCAGCTACCCCTCGACAAGGGGGTGAGCACTGGAAACCAGAAGAGTAGAGGCCAACATGGGATTGCAATAATGCTCGGTTTTGAATCAAATGTCTATCAGTCAACCAGCTGCACAAACCATCCATTTAATTAACCTACTCCTGAATTATTTATTATCTTCCTGAGTGAGAGAAAATTATTCTTTCTGGTTACCTGCTTTGCTTCGGGGGCTAATTCAAAGCTCTCTAAGCCTGACAGTTTGATGAAGCTCTCTGGTACCTCCCACCCTCTGGCCAAGGCAAAAATGTAAAGAAACAGCGAATGAAGTATTTCTTAAAAAGAGGGGTAGTTAGTCTTCTAGAATGCAAACAACTCCCTTGATCTCAAGGAGCACAGCAAGCTCCTTTAAAGCACATTAGGAGAGGCCTGTTGCATGTTTGGGCATGACCTGTTCTGCACCCCTTTTTATCCTAAAGTTTTGTTTTCCCTTAACAAGTGTCAGCAACTTCAAGGCTCTGTTCTCCACTGTACAATAGAGCCAGCCTTCCCCACAGAGGAAAAGATGATGCAAAATCTCATCACTTCTCACTTGCAGGATTTTTGATCAGCCCCAAAATTCCCACGTATGAATTCCTTCTCTCTCACCCCTAGATTAATAGGTCAACTGATTCACACACTTACACCCTCTTAGACATAAGGGGAAGCTTGGAGATCATCCAGGTCAAATTTCTCACTTGTGAGGTGTCTTTCCTAAGCATCTTCCTAAGATGACACAGTCCGAAGTCTTCCCCCTCCTGGGGTTCCTGCTCCTCCCTGTCAGAGAGCCTTGTAACAGGCGCTGCTCTAGCTACTTAGTTCTATTTTCAAAGAAATCCTCTCACTCTGGAAACCATTTGTACAAAACATCTTCATCCCACCCACCACGAAATTTTCTCCTGGTCTTCAATCCACTGAATGCATGTTCTCTCAGGCTCACGGGATCCATGCCTCCAGGAACTCATCTCAGCATCCTTCCCTGGCACCTGACTTCCTGGGCAGCACAGGGGTGTTCCTAAAATGTGCAACGTTAGCTATTCTTCCCAACAAGTCTCTGATGGTAAGGGCGGGCAGCTTAAACAATCTCAGAGGAGGAAGCTCTGAGAGTAACTAGACGTGTCCGATGTTGTGCGGTCTCTGAGAGAACTAGCGTTCCTCACTTCTCTCTCTCTCCTTCTATTCAGAAGCACTCTCTCCCCTATTCCCACGCCACACCTGCAGAGTCAGGACTCATCACGACTGCCCTCAACCTGATGCAGCCCCAGGAAGGGCAGCAGGCAAGTGTGTGCCCACTGGGGATGCCGGAGATCTCGCCAAAAGGAGGTGCGCCACCTGCAAAGCCTTTCAGGAGTTGACTGGCTCAGACCCCAGAAGGGCAATGGAGGAAACTCCCCTCCACTTGTCTCTGCGGAGACTTTCCTCAACAGCCTCATTCATGCGTGTCTTTCTCTGGTCTCCCTCCCCGGTCCTCGCTTTCCTCTCTCATCCTCACTGGCCCACCCCCTTCTTTGCCCACCTGGCTTCCCTCCACTCCCCTTCCTGGCCCGCCCGGCGTCTCCCTACTTCCTCTTACAAGGCGCTCCCGTTGTGTTTCCACTTTGCCTCCAGTTATGCGGAAACGCAACCCACCACACATGCTGACATTTTAAATGTTTAGTTGTTATAGTTACTTGACTAACTGCCGGGCCCATGGTGCGCTTCTCCTTCGCGGGCAGGAGAGGAGGGGGCACGGGAAGTGGGGGGGAAGGTTGCTGGGGCTGTAGACGCTCATCCCGGGGCCTGGGACACAAGGCCAAGCCCTGGCGAGGGTGCCCTGCCCCGCGGCCCGGCGGCCCCTCCGCCTGCCGCCAGCAGGAGGGCACCGAAGGCGCGCCGGCCTCGGGGTGCCCTGAACCATCTCCCGCCCGGGACAACCCCGCGGCGGCAGAGGGCCTAACCGGGTGCGCAGCGGCCGGCCGCCGATCCACCCACACTCGCGATGTGGAGGAAGTGAGGCGGCCTTTCAGAGGACCTGGGGAAGGAGGCGGCCAGGGGCGCAAGAAAAGAGTTAGAAGCCGCTGCCGGTTACTCACGTGCCAGATGGCGAAGAAGATGAGGGCAGCGCACAGCACCAGCGAGAGCATGTAGCAGAAAGCAGCGAAAGTGAAGGCCATGGCCGGCCGGCGGGGGGCCGCGCGCACCCCAACACCAACACACCAAGCAGCGCCTAGGAGGCCGAAGTCCCTCCGGAGGACCGCACTCCCTCAAAAGGCGGGGGACAGCAAGGAGCCAGGTCTGCACCCTCCGCTCGAGGCCAGCGGCTAGGAAGGAGGCACGCCAGCGGAGAGCCGTGCGGGTCTGGGAAAGGGGCAGGATTCCCGCAGGCTCCGGAGACCTGAGACGCCAGCTCGTCCGCGAAGACAGGTGCGTCGCGCGTCGCTGGCGGGAACTGTCCCCAAATCGAAGAAGAAACCAAATCAATAGCGAACTTCTGCAGTTAGTGCCAACCAGCCAGCTTCTCGAGACAACACGACGCGGGGGTGCGAGGACTCCTCGGAGGACCGCGCGAGCCACGGAATCCCAGGGAAGAGCCCCCTCTGCTTCCCGCGTCTGAGCGGCACAGGAGAGCCGAGAGCGCCGCTCAGGACCCTCCCGCGCCACCTGGGCGCCAACCGAGAGCGTCCAGCGAGGTGCCCGGGAAGGGGTCGGGGGAGGGGGAGACCCCGAGCTCCTCCCAAATCTCAGATCCAGCAGAGGCTCTTTCCCGGGAAAACAGGTCTTTAGGTAGCCGAGAAGAGCGAGGTTTCCTTGGCCCTGCGCCCCGGATGCGGTTTCCAGAGCTGCCGTGCGCTCCTAGGCGCGCCAGGCTCCGGCGGCCCCCGGGCCCACCAACCTTGGTAATCCAAGTTCCCCGGAAACTAGGGGTGGGACTCTAGTGTCTCCTGTGTCGAAGCGGCACCGGAGCCCCGGCACACGGGCTCCAGCCCAGCAGGCCGGCTGGAGAGAATCTCAGGCCAAGAGCTGCTCACCGCGAAGCTCGCTCCACCTGCTGCTGCCTGTGCCGCTAAGAGCACTGAAGCTGCGCGGCCGGGGTCCCCTCCCTCTTGGCGCCCCACCCTCGGCTCCGGCTCCGCCGAGCACGCCCTCCCCGGCGGGTGGAGACTGCGGCGGCGGCGGGGCCGGGGAAAGGTGGGCGGCCAAGCGCCGCTGGGCGCTCGGTCGCCGAGGCTGCCTCACTCGTGCGCGCCGGCCTCTCCGAGGAAACTTGAGGCCAGCAGCGCGGGTGGAGCGGGGCGGGACGGCACGGCAGTGCCGAGGTGGGGCGGGGTGGGGAGGAGCAGGGACTCTTTAAACACGTGCGTCTGGAGGAGGTGGGAAGCTGCGGAAGGGTATGTGTGTACCTCGCACCTAAAGGCTGCGGCTTCTCCCGGATCTCGCAGTTACACCGGAGTGGGCATTGAAGGGGCTGAGGATGCTGATGTTCTGTTGGTTGGAGAGACAGGAAAATCTTTTGGACCCCAGGGTTGTCCAGTGGGTTTTCCCAGCTATGGATTTCATAATGCTTCAGGCTGCGCTTGCAGCGCATCCCTGCAAATTCTCTGTGAGCATCTTTCCTTCGCATCCTTCACCCTCCCCCGCCGTCTGACCTTGGGATTGAGGAAGCTAGACTTTGAGGACTATTGTGGGCTGGAGAGGCGGCAGCAATGGTTCGGTGTATATTGGCGTTGGTCTAATGGACGTGTCAAAAGCTTGTGCTTTTGCAGTCAAACCCCATTCTAACTGCACCTTTTCTAACCTCTGTAAATCTCGGTCTCCTTATCTGCACAAGGGTCAACATTTAATTGCCTCTGAGTCTACACACTTTGCACTGCCAAGTGCAAAATGCAAATATGGGGCTTCTTATTTAAATATATATGGGGGAGGTGGGTCTTTCCTGGTAGCTCAGCTGGTAAAGAATCCGCGTGGAATGCAGGAGACCTGGATTCAATTCCTGAGTTGGGAAGAAACCCTGGACGAGGGCGTGGCAACCCGCTTCGGTGTTCTTGCCTGGAGAATCCCCATGGATAGAGGTGCCTGACGGGCTGCGGTCCATGGGGTCCCAAAGAGTCGGACACGACTTAGCGACTAAACACAGCACAGAGAGAGACTTTCAGCATAGGAACAGCAGATTATTAAACCAAGGTTGAGGCCCGTCTGAGTACAGGACACCCTCCCCCAAGTCCTGCAACTGTAGAGGTTGCACACCTGTGACTTCAGCCCTGCCCTGTGTCATATTTTTTGACACTTCATCTTTCACCTAAATATATCTCCGAGTATACAGTTTCTTAAAGAAAATTTGGAAATACGGAGATGGAAAAAAATGAAGCAAACGCTATTTGACACTCTCAGAGGCCACTAACACAAAAGTGGTGTATTTCTTTCTAGCTCTGTTTTTTGCTTTTTATATCAGTTATTTCTTTTAATTGTTGTGATTATGCTACATAAATTTTTGTAACACCAGAACAATACAATAATCTCAAAGGGAAACTTGATCATTCAAATATTTTGAGACCCTTAAGGCTAATCTATTATCTTTTGTTTCTACTGGTTCCTTCTTATGGAATCCTAGCGTCTCATCTGTCTAGTAATTTTATACTGTTGTCAAACTTTGTTTTGAAATGTTCTTTGTGGAAATTTGAGGTTTCTAAGATGATGTTATCCTTCTCCAAGGAAAATTTTATACTTCTTTTGCCAAGTGTCTGGGGGAAATGAGCACTCTAAAATTACCTGGATCTAGTCCACAGTTGTGGACTAACCCACTAACTGTGGTCTGCGCTAAGGATGTCTTTATTTCTGGTTCACTCTTATTCAAGTGGAGCAATCATTTTAGATCCCAAGCCAAAGCAAGTGGGTCATCAAGTTCTAAACCATGGTGATCCTTGGACTCTGACTTTTGCCCCCACCCTGGAAAGCACCAAAAGCACAACCCAGCCTGTCAGCCACCTTCTCTAGGTTAGCAAATGTCTCTAGAGAAAAACTGGCCCCAAGTGCTAGTCTGGCCTCTCTGGGTTCCCAACCATTCTCAGAACTTGGCCTCAGTAATTCTTTACTCCTTTGTTGAGTCTTTGGTTCTTTATATATATATATATATACATATACATATACATATTTCATTCAGCTTTTAAAATTGTGTTCAGTAGGAAGATTGGTCTGAATTATCTAACCCAGCATTACCAGAATCAGAAGCCTCTACATGAAAGGAAAATTTAATTATCCTACCACTCTAACTTTCATCCATATCACAGGCCCTATTTTTCTTGCCCGTTCCTCAGCCGTGTTATCTCATTTTATCAGTTATAAAGTGGCATCTTAGTAAAGGTGACTGAAGTGGTAGAATTTCAGAAAATAAGATCCCAGGCAGTTACTGTTATTCAACAACTATCTAGTACCAATATGTTGTGGGCATTCCTAGGGACCCATAACGTTCCCAGGCTGATTGCTGAAGTAGTACATAACTCCTCCACAAGCCAATGTCTTTAAAAATAAAATAAAATAACAGTGCATGTGACACAGTACAAGAAGGCAAGGAATAAAGTGATTAGGAATGGGTGTTGAGTGACCAACTAAAGTGTTCTGTACCCAATTCCAATGTGAGGGGTCTTCCCATATCACCAAGCAATCCTCAGAAACCACTGGGCATCCTACAATTCATCTCAAATCTTAATAGCATCAGATTCCACAAGTTAGGGCTCAGTCTCACAAGCCAGTCTCCAGTTCAGATGCCAATGGCATGATCAGGTAGTTACCTCTGCTTCTGCCAACTGGCAGCTGATTGGAGGTTCCAACGATCCCTTCCTTGGATTTGATTAATTTGCTAGAGCAGTTCACAGTACTCAGGAATCCAGTTTACTTAACTAGATTACCAGTTTATTACAAAGGATATTCAAGGATATGAATGAACAGCCAGATCAAGAGATGTATAGAACAAGATCTGGAAGGCTCTCGAACTTAAGAGCATCTGTCACCATGGAGTTTGGGATGCACCACCCACAGTGATGTGTTCTGGTTCAGCAACCTGGAAGCTCTTGGCCATTGCTGACAAACTCAATCTCCATCCCCTCTCCCCTTGCCAGAAATCAGGGAGTAGGACCGATCCTACTGTCAGCAACTAATCATAGTTGATTCCTCACTCAACTAGCCCCCTTTCTTAAGAGTGTTCCAAAAGTCACATCATTAACATAAGCCAGTTGTTGTAGAAAGGAGCTTGTTATGGATAGCAAGACACCATTTCACCTTTCTGGCTCTGAAGTGATTTCAGGAACTGAGGACAAGAGACCAAATATTATAACAAAAGATGCTCACACTGCACTTATCTCTCAGGATATTTCAAGGGTTTGGGGAGCAGTGAGTCAGGACAGTGGACATTTGAATGACCAGATATGTATTTCTTATAAACCATAATATCCTGCCAACCTATATTGCTTCAGCTCCTGTAGATATTTGAAAAGCCAATTACTTGGCTTTCTTTTCCCCCAGCCTCTGTACAGGTAAGAGTGACCGTTGTGACACTGCTTGAACCTCTGAGATATATACTTCTTTTTGCCTGGAATGCAAACCTGATGCCTAGAAATACACCAGCAGTCTCATGATCATAAGAAGGAAATCACCTCATTAAGAATGGAAAAGCTAAAGAGACAGAGGGAGCAAGTACCATTGACAACATAGTTGGGCCTCCTGAAACAGGAAGAACGCGGGCCGGGCACATCCTGTAAATGAATGACATAGCCCTTGAGGATATGATATAAACTGGTTAGAACCAACTAGTTCCACAATGGCAGAAGCTTTGACTTCCAGTGGACCTTGAACCTCTTTATACAGGTTAGGTTAGCCTCCTAACCTCTTCCCAAGCTTGTGTATATAGGTTAGTTTGGGTTTTCTTCCTTCTCTTATCTTATGAATAGTGACATTTCAGTTTCTCAAGAGTGAAGACATATAACATGTCCCCACATAACTGAAGACTTGGTTCATCATGAAGCTTCTTCCAACCCTCAGCCCTATCCTGCTTCTTCCTCCCCTGACCCTCCCTCTCCACCTGACCCATAAGCATCAGTCAGAGAAACAGTCAAAGTTTAAAGAAGTATGTCTTTGAATCCATGGGAAGTTCAGTTAAGTGGGCTGTGAGCCCCTTCTATCCCATCACCAACCCCATTCCACTAATAGGAAAATTTGACCAGACTTTACTTAGCACAGAATTCAAGAGTATATCCTGGGACTTCCCTGGTGGTCCAGTGACTAAGACTCCTTGCTCCCAATGCAGGGAGTCCAGATTCCATCCCTCATCAGGGAATTAGATCCGACATGCCATAACCAAAGGCCCCTCAATAAAGGTCAAAGGTCCCCTGGGTCGCAACCAAGACCCAGCCCAGACAAACAAATACAATTTTTTGAAAGTATCTCCTTACTGGGGCTTCCCAGGTAGCACCAGTGGTAAAGAATATGCCTGCCAGTGTAGCAGATATAAGAGACACAGTTTCAATCCCTGGGTCAGAAAGATCCCCAAGGGGAAGGCATGGCAACCCACTCATGTATTCTTGCCTGGAGAATCCCATGGACAGAGGAGCCTGGCAAACTATAATCCATAGGGTTGCACAGAGTCGGACACGACTGAGTGACTCAGCACAGCACAGCACATGTCCTCACTGTCATTTCACATAAATGAACTCTGCACCTTTCAGGGATGGTGTGGTATATCCAATTACTCCTTTGCTTCCCAGCCAAACTCTGTCAGAATCCCAGAAAGCTTTGACCATCCTCCTGTGTAAACCCCACTCACCAGCTTTTCCCCCAGCCACTATGCAAATACTCCTCAAATCCCTACCAGACAGAGGATATGCCCACTTAATCCACCTCACCAAGACTCTGTTTCTCTCTCTTTGGTGAATTTGGTTATTGGAATGCCCTGAGAATTAGGATTTTTTAATGGCTTTTATTATATAATTCGGAGTTTCCCTGTTGGCTCAGTGGTAAAGAATCTGCCTGCCAATGCAGGAGACTCAGGTTCAATCCCTGGGTCAGGAAGCTCCCCTGGAGAAGGAAATAGCTACCCACTCCAGTATTCTTGCCTGGGAAATCCCATGGACAGAGGAGCCTGGTGGGCTACAGTCCATGGGGTCACAAGAGTCGGACACGACTCAGCAACTAAACAACAGCAACGACAAATTATAAAATGTTCAAACATATAGAACAGCAAAGAAAAGAGCAGGTTGAATATTCAACTATGTATCACCTGGATTCAGCAACTGTTAACGTCCTGCTGTATGTGCTTCCAATTGTCCCAAAATTGTATTTTATAGCTGGTTTGTTCAAACAGGGATCTAAAGATCTTCCCTTCACTCCTCATCTCTCAAAGCATTATAACCTTTTGCCTGCATGTAGTTTAATCACCAATCCTTTGTTTTAAAAGTTGAATGCCTGCTATTAGCAGCTCTGCACTGAGCACGGTGACTTTGTTCACTGGTTTCCAATGTTTGTTGCTCTGCATGCCCTCAAAAATCTAAGTTAGCATTATCTAGCCTAGGCATTTGTCTACTTAATTTGCTTGGCACACATTCACACATGTGGAAAAGCTGGCTATCAATTGTAGACTTGTGACTTCTGGATGAATCACTTCTTCATTTTCCTTAAAATAATTTAAATCCAATTGGACCTCCCTTCTAGCTTGCAGGACTATTAGGAAATTCACCATCAGCCTTCAGTGGGGTTCCCCCGTGAGTCTGGATAGAGCTTCTGCGGGGCTTACATAGCATCAAAGCACCAGGCTTTTGTCATCAGTCCAGCTGGTTCCTGCTGAGACATCCTAAGTGAACTGGTCATGGGTTCTTTCACCTCTGGCCTTCTGTTCTTCCTAGGTGGTGTGTCTGGGAGCTCCTCTGCCTGGCTTTTTCAGCCTCGCTGGGCACCACATGTCTCTAAGGTCCTGCCACTTCCATGAGTCGCTGGCATGAAGCACTGTGTGGGTCACCTCTCCTCCAGAACACGTACTTCTGCCTCTTCGCTGTCTGCAGAACATTGCTTCCTGCTTCCTTCTTGCTACTGCCAAAGCCGTTCTCTCTCCCCTCTCATTTTTCTCCTCAGGGACATCTCGCAGAATCTGTCCCAAATCAGGAAGAACCCTTGACTTGACTTCAAAGACCTTCTACTTTCCACTTTGCAACTTATTCAGCCAATATTCACTGGTATAACTGTAGTGATTGTGATACTCTTGAAAGATTTCTGTTCCAATTGGTAAGTAGAATGACAGTTACTGCAGCAAACAGTAAAATTAATAAATAATTAAAGATTCTAAATTAAACTCATTTATTTGGGTCAATTGTCATAGGATGTCACAAGGACCATTGATAAACGGGCCTCTCAGATGTTTATTTATCACAAAACACACCATGCAGTTGACATCCCTGTTTATCACTATACTGGAATCATGTGGTTGCCACGGATTCTAAATAGTTGCTACTTCAGTTGTATTTGTGCATTGTAATGTTTGTATAAGTGGTAAATGTAGCATTTCAATATTTATAAACTCAAGAATTTATCAATAAATATCTTTTAAAACTCTCAGAACAAAAAAGAGGAACAAGCATGGATACATTCATTAATGTTGCATTTAAATATCATACAACTCAATCTTCTGAGTCTGCAAAGAATAAACGATATTAATAATGAAATGTAGCCGAGAATACCTAGTATGTAGATTTCAAAATGACCTGAACATTTTTATACTGTGCAAGAATTGGTACAAGTTCACATAATACTTTTTATTTCTTTAATGCAAACTAGATTGTTTTAAAATATGAGTGTCTCATCAGTGCTAAGAATATAAATATAGGATACAAATAGTGCTCTAAGTTGACTGTTAAAAGATTTAGATATTCAACAGAGTGGCAATCACATTTTGCCAAAACTTGAGGTTCAATAAGAATTGTAATTATCAATGAAATAATCAAAAGATCAGTTTCACACTATAACGTATTTGAAAGAACAAAATCTTCAAAATTTAACAAAATATTGATTAAATGATTTAAAATATTCAGGAAGTAACTTTTAAAAGATTAGCTAGGGACTTCCCTGGTGGTCCAGTGGTTAAGAATCTGCCTTGCAGTGCAGGGGACAGGGGTTTAATCCCTGGTCAGGAAACTAAGATCCCACATGCCACGGAGCAGCTAAGCCTGCACACCGCAACTACTGAACGTCCACACTCTGGAGCCTGTGTGCCACAACTAGTGTCTGTGATACAACAAAAGATCCCACAGGATGCAACTAAAACCCAACCCAGCCAAGTAAACACATAAATATATATATATTTTTAAAAAAAGATTAACACTAGCCAGCATGTGCTTAAGCATAATCAAGCATTTCCCAGCATGAAATATTCAACAGTCATTTTAAAAAGAATAGTATCTATAGAAGAATACATTACATTCTAGATTTATGTTCCCACTTGTTGGAAAAGATATACCTACTGAAATGAGAAAACAGCTTATTTTTAAAATTATAAATCAAAAGAGTAAAACATTCACTTTCTATGAACCTTCAACTGTTTCATATAAAAGCATATCAAAATTTATTTTAAAACAAGAAATTTTAAATTTTGTTGATCTTGTGGAGTTAGAATAATATTTGAAATAATAACCAAACTTTATTGCCGATGTTTAAGAAAAACAGTGTCAATAAGACATAGATTCATGGAAACTTTTTGTTCAGACAGTACTAGTGCCTGTATGTTAGGGGAAAAGTCCTTATTTCAGTCAAAATTTTAGAAATATTTCTAAATGTTTTTAATTTGACACTAAGTCATTGTATTCAATTACCCCTGGATGATGTAATAAAGGATGTAAAGTACTTAGTACTGATTTATCCTAGTACTTATTTATCTTATAAATGGAAGTTTGTACTTCTTGACCACCTAGTCTCTATTTCATTTATTTCCATTCTGGTCTTTATTATTTCCTTCTTTCTACTAACTGTGGGCCTTGTTTATCTTTTTCTAGTTCCTTTTGGTATAGGGATAATTTTTTGAGATTTTTGTTTGTTTGTTTGTTTCCTAAGTTCAACCTGTACCACTACAACCTTACATCTTAGAACTGCTTTTGCTGCATCTCAGATTTTGGAACATTGTGTCGGAAAACTGTTCTATATGTAGTTGTAGTTTTGCTGTGTCCCTGGGAGGAGACAAGCTTAGGATCTTTCTACTCTGCCATCTTGATCCACAGAATTTAAAATTTTATATTCATTTTGATGTAGATGTAACTTGTAAAACGGAAGTAAACATGTAGGAAAAAATTAGAGAATTAGCCTTAATAAACAATATTCTAATAGTGATAGTCACACTTTCCATGACTTTGTAAGAAATGTGTTTCTGTTAAATTGATTTAATTCTACAATTAATAAAAGTAATAAAGCGTATAAGGATAAATAAAGGAAGCTTTAGAGAAACAAAGAAATATCATATACCACTTGAAACAAAACAAATTATAAATTCTAAGAAGGCTGTTCAAACATCTAGGTAAATTATGTAAAGTGAATGATGACAAGAGTCAGCAGTGTAATGAATTTTTAAGTTGTTTCTATTTATTAAATGGTGTCATTCTGCCAAATGATGTTTGCAAAGCTCCATGGATTGAAAGTAATAAAAAATCAATCTGAATTATTAAGTATGTTATTCCATGAGAACAGAGAGGCCTGGCCAGCCCCCATTTCTCCCCATACTTTTGGAGAGGCTAACTTGACTCTTCCAACCCCAGACCCATGGGTTAACTGCGTCCAGCACCACATACAGCAGCGACAACACGCAGCTGAGCCTAGCCCAGGGCTGAGCCATGAGCAAAGAAAGAGTGGTTATTGTTTTAAGTAACTAAGTTTGGGGGTTGTTTGTTTTGTAGTGATAGACCATTGCAAATGTTCTTTATTCACCAAGTGGCCTTTTTAATTTGGTGTCCACTGTGGATAGAACTCATGGCTTCTAGAAAGAAGTGTATAATGAAGCAAACTCCCTTATAGCTTAGGTAAAATACACCTCCAGATCTTATACCTGCATTTGCTCTGATTCCCACAGCCACCCAAGCCCCATTCCAAAAGCAGGGGCACAAAGGCTCTGAGGTCTGGGCCAGGCTTGGGCTCCAGGGGCTAGTTGTCCTCAGACATCAGAGTACTTACCACCTTGTTTGTGTAAAGGATGTTGTTGTTGTTAAAACATATATAAGATCTACCATTTTAACCATTTTTCAGCATTTGATTCTACGATACTGAGTACATTCACATTGTATACAACCATCACCATTATTCATCTACAGAAATTGTTTTAACTTCCCACACTGAAACTCCACCCCCAGTGAACAATAAGGCCCCATTCTCCCTGCCCCAGCTCTGACAACCACCATTCTACTTTCTGTCTCTATGAATCTGATTAGTCTAGATACTTCATATAAGTACAATTTGGAAAACTCAGCAGCGGCCACAGGACTGGAAAAGGTCAGTTTTCATTCCAATCCCAAAGAAAGGCAATGCCAAAGAATGTTCAAACTACAGCACAGTTGCACTCATCTCACATGCTAGCAAAGTGATGCTCAAAATTCTCCAAGCAAGGCTTCAACAGTACATGAACCGTGAACTTCCAAACGTTCAAGCTGGTTTTAGAAAAGGCGGAGGAACCAGAGATCAAATTGCCAACATCCATTAGATCATAGAAAAAGCAAAAGGATTCCAGATAAACATCTACTTCTGCTTTATTGACTATGCCAAAGCCTTTGACCGTGTGGATCACAACAAACTGGAAAATTCTTCAAGAGATGGGAATACCAGACAACCTAACCTTCCTCCTGAGAAATCTGTATGCAGTTCAAGAAGCAATAGTTAGAACTGAACATGGAACAACAGACTGGTTCCAAATTGGGAACCAATTGGTTCAAAGCTGTATATTGTCACCCTGCTTTTTAAACTTCTATGCAGCATACACCATGCAAAATTCTGGGCTGGATGAAGCACAAGCTGGAATCAAGATTGCTGGGAGAAATATCAATAACCACAGATATGCAGATGACACCACCCTTATGGCAGAAAGCAAAGAAGAATTAAAGAGCCTCTTGATGAAAGTGAAAGAGGAGAATGAAAAAGTAGGCTTAAAACTCAACATTCAGAAAATGAAAATCATGGCATCCGGTCCCATCACTTCATGGGAAATAGATGGGGAAACAGTGGAAACAGTGGCTGACTTTATTTTGGGGGGCTCCAAAATCACTGCAGATGGTGAGTGCAGCCATGAAATTAAAAGATGCTTGCTCCTTGGAAGAAAAGTTATGACCAACCTTGACAGCATATTGAAAAGCAGAGACATTACTTTGCCAGCAAAGGTCCATCTAGTCAAAGCTATGGTTTTCCCAATAGTCATGTATGAGAGTTGGACTATAAAGAAAGCTGAATGCATAAGAATTGATGCTTTTGAACCATGATGTTGGAGAAGACGCTTGAGAGTCCCTTGGACAGCAAGGAGATCCAACCAGTCCATCCTAAAGGAAATCAGTGCCAAATATTCATTGGAAGGACTGATGCTGAAGCTGAAACTCCAATACTTTGGCCACCTGATGCGAAGAACTGACTCATTTAAAAAGACCCTGATGCTGGGAAAGATTGCAGGCAGGAGGAGAAGGGGAAGACAGAGGATGAGATGGCTGGATGGCATCACCAACTCAATGGACATGAGTTTGAGTAAGCTCTGGAAGTTGGTGATGGGAGAAGCCTGGCGTGCTGCAGTCCATGGGGTCGCAAAGAGTCAGACACAACTGAGCAACTGAACTGAACTGAACTGAACCACACAGTCTTATAATTGAACTTTTAAAATTTTATTTTATTGAAGTATAATTTATTGACCATGTCATGTTAGTTTCTGCTGTACAGCAAAGTGATTGAGTTATATATAATATTGTTATATAATAATATATATGAGTTATATATATATATATATATATATATGAGTTTTAGGGGCTTCTCTGGTGGCTCAGTGGTAAAGAATCACCTGCAATGCAGGAGACCTGGGTTTGATCCAGGGTCAGGAAGATCCTCTGCAGAAGGCAATGGCAATCTACTCCAGTATTCTTGCCCAGAAAATTCCAAGGATACAGCAGCCTGGTGGGCTACAGTCCATGGTGTCACAAAGAGTTGGACACAACTGAGTGACTAACACACACACATGAGTTTTATATATATATATATATATATATATATTCTTTAATTCAACTCTATACATGTTGAATATCTATCTCCCTCTATAAACTGGGACATCTTTGACATAAAAATTTTCTTTATGTCAAAGATTCAAAGACTTTCTTCTTTGAATCACCATTATCCCTCCCAGTGTCTGGCATATAATAGAGGTCTGGTAAGGGTTCAATAAATGGATGTATATGCGTTTGGATGGATAGGTGGGTGGATGGACTGATGCAAGTATCACTGTCACTAGCAGAGTAGTTGACTTAAGTCTGCCCACTGATGACATGCAGATGGATCGTGTCTATTTCCTACTAATTCACCCAAGAGCACTTACCAGTCCCGTTGTCCCCCAAAACATGGCACAGTCCATGCCCGTAAGAATCTAACAGAGGTGAACAGAACCATCTATGACTTTGATAAGAACCCTAACAGAGAAGTGCAAATACTTATAGAGACACCTAGCACGGGGCTTCGGACATAGAGCACGTTCAATAGGAGTATTTTTCACTGAATTGAATCAGACGACAAACTAGCCAGGAAGCTTTGAGCGTCAATTTCCACTTTGAAGCTGTGTGACTTTAGACAAATTAATTTATCTCACCGTGCCCTGCAGACGTGTTTCAGTTCTGACAAGAACACCAGGTATAAGCCAGCTTGGCCTGTGCAGACAGGACCCAGCCTTTCACAGAAGCCACATTTTCACCAAAATGGTGGGGAGAAGGACAGAGGGGGACCAGGGAGGACCAGGGGGACCAGGAGGCCACAGAACTGGTTCCAGAGAGTCCTTGGGTTAGGGAGGGAGAGGAATGGGAAGCAGCTTCCCGCTCATGTTCTGAACTCACTGAAATGTCATCTTCCTGCCAACGCGGCCTTCCGTGGAAATTGTGATTTTGCTATTATTAGCTCTGTTAAACAGGCACTGTAAACAGATTGCAAACAATGAGCCTTTGTCAGAAACGCCCCATTCTGTTCTTGGCCCTGGCTCCTTTCACACCTGGAGATACAACATCTATTTTAACAATACTGCTTAAGAGGCAGCTGCAGTGTCAGGGGAAATTGTCTTACTCAGAAACTGAAGAGATTTCAGGAGGAGGTTAATGGTACATGCTGGAGTCTGCCTTTATCCTCGTAAAGCACCAAAGCGGATGCCTCCACAGACAGGGCCAGCGTTACTACTAACATGGAAACTATGTGTTGCCATTCTTGTTTTTCCATTTGCTAATTCAGATAGATTTGAGGGCCTGAGTGTTTCCATCAGATGTGAAATATCTGCCCATGCTTCCCACGTGCTGTGAGCGGGCATGCTGTCTTTAATAACAATTTCAGGCGTTCTGCAGAAAATCTGAGGCTACTAAGTTTAGTCCCATAGCTAATGAGTCTCTAACTCACAAGATTAATGTTAGATCTAATTTTATGGAGTCTGAATATCACTGTCATGATTTCCTCTCCTTTCTTCAGTGTGCTCTGAGAGTCCCGTCTCTTCTTGAAACTTTCCACACCTCTGTGCCCTACTGGCACCTTCATTTTTATTGATTAAAGTTGTGAGTCACTTATTCCATTTTGTCGATTCTTATAAAGGATATCTGAAACCATTGCAAAGATCAGAGTGTTTGTAAACATACATGCCCACACTGTCATGCACGTGCTTGGAATGAAGTTCTTTCACTTTTGGACAAAACAAGTCCTTGAAGCGTCATCTGAATGAGGACCACATGTGACAATGACCCCACCAGATAGCAATAGCAACTGTTTATGTGTTCTGTGAAAGTATTGATATTCTTTGAAAATATTCTGATATCTGATATCTGATATTCTGTGAATGTATTGATAAGTAGTGGTTATTAATAATCAATGCTGAGGGAGTGGGATGAATTGGGAGATGGGGATTGACATATATACACTACTATGTACAAAATAGATAACTAATGAGAACCTACAGTATAGTACAGGGAGCTCAGTGCTCTGTGGTGACTAAATGGGAAGGAAATTCAGAAAAGAGGGGTGCCAGACCCTGAGCAAGTACTTGCCATGCACTCTCTCCTCTCATTCCCACACTCTGTGATGTGGGTATTTATCATCTCCATGTTATCAATGAGAAAACTGAGCCTCGGAGAGGTCAGGCCCTTACCTAAGGTCACACAGCAGACAGTAGGGTCTGCTAGGATCCATGTCCAGCTCTGACTCTAAAGCCCACTCACTAAGCCTCAGAGGTAGAGGCCAAGGGATGTGGACCTCCTGGATAGGGATTGAGGAAACCTGGCAGCTCGGCCTCTGAGAGTGAAAATGGGCTGTTGTACAGTTCAGGGCCAGGGAGCCTCACAAACAGAAAAGCTCCAGCTGGGACTGTGCCAACCTTCACGTCCTGGTGTACAGGGCAGGGAGCAGATGCCAAGACAGTTAGACCTGATTAGCCTATGGTCTCTCCTGATCCTTTGGAACAGAACTCGAAGAAACCCATCTGCCCCAGTGAGACCAGTCTCCTCCCATATGCCATCTGGAAGGCCCAGAGGTACAGAGAAGTTAAGTAACTTTACCAACAACGCGCAGCTAGTAAGTGGAGGAGCTGGGATTCAAACCCAGGCAACCTGAGCGCAGAGCTAGTTTTCAAACCCTGCATTTCAAAAAAAGGCATGGACTAACTCCCTCAGATTAGTGCAGGTCATAAATGACTTCACAGTTCAGAGAGGGCGGTGGCTGGGAGAGAGGGGAAGTTAGGTGGAGAGTTGATCCTTTAGCCACACCTGGAAGAGCAGGGAGGCGGGATTTATGGAGGTGATGGAGTGGAGGATGCCAACCTGTGTGCTAGTTCATTAATCACTGAGCAGATTAGCTTGGCTGTGAGTTTATTAACAGAGGAGTGAGGGGAGAAGCCTAATTAGAAAAGTAGGTTTGGTGGCCTTGAGTGCCAAGCTGGATTAAATAAAAAGAAGTTCAAGAGAAGTTAGAGTCTACCTTTTCCAAGTGCCTCCCACATCATGTTTCTGTACAAACAACTCTAGAAGAGGAGCTGTTTCTGCACAAGACCCCTGTAAATGTTGCGTGGAAATGTAAGGCATAAATGAAGCCTCAGAAGTCCCCAGAGGCTCTGGAAACTGCCATCACAAATTCAGCCAGTACCTACCACCTGGGAGGAGAGAGGGAGGGGGAGAGCCAAAGCCTTGGAAAGGAAGACTCTGCGGCATAAGTACACCCTCATGTTGAAGATTAAGATGGACAAGACTCCCCTGATGGTCCAGTGGTCAAGACTTTGCACTTCCAATGCAGCAGCAACAGGTTCAATCCCTAGTCAGGAAACTAAGATCCTATATGCCATTTGGTGCAGCCAAAACATAAAAATTTTAAAAAAAAATTTTTTTTTTTAAGATGAAAGCAGTTACCTGGGGAGGGGAAGAAGTTATAGAGGTAAAACAACCCCAAAAAACAGGTAACCTCAAAATCTTTCAAATGGCCAATTGTAGTATTTAGGCTTCCATTATTTTCCCATTTGTTTAACAAACATTTATTCATGGTCTACCATCTGCCAAGTACCATGTTGGCATTTAAAAGCGAATATGCTGATATACGGGTAATTCTCAAACCTCCAAGCAAAAGAATAAGATTCCACTGGCAAGCCTCCATTTGGAGTTGCCTGAAACCACTCCTCAACTCCTGTCCACCCACAGTGCCAAACTGAGGTGTGGAGGTGAGATGGGAAGAGATTCAAAGAACACCCCATGGAGCTCCCTGTAGGGGTTAATAATCAGCCACCTGTTGCTTTGGCTAAGCCATGAAAAAACACACCATGGGAAAAGAATAAAAGCAAAATATACCAACAGAGTATAATCTAAACAAAAGTACAGCGGGTTGGTTAGTTGAGGTCATCATTCCCTGCTAAGCTAAGGAAAAACATAGTGTGGACCTTGGAATGCCGGATCAGCGCAAGTTCAGAACGCTGCTTGTGCATGCACCAAGATGTTTTCCCAAAGCATATATGGGTCTATGACCTCCAGCTGGGTGATACCCCTTGTACAAGAAAATAACAAAGACAGTTCAAAGTAACCAATAAAATGGGAGACATGACCAGGGACACAGGAGGCTGATTTTTATCATTGCACAACAGATGTACTTTCTGCATGTCAAGATACTAAATAAAAGTGACGTGGCTCCGAGGAACAGGGCTCTTGATCCAAGAGGTCTTGAGTCCTCTGTCCCATCTTTGAAACTTTAATTCTGTCTCTAGTTTCTTTTTCCCAAACTGTGTGTTGACCGCTTTCAATCCCTACCTGCTGCGCTGGCCTCAGCAGCTGTCTAACGCAGGCCAAGGAGTCCTTCCCTGGGGCTGGGCAGCTGTGTGTGTATTCTGGGTTAAAAATCTTCTCCTCCCTGAAACTTGAGTTTGGGGTAGAAATATCACTTTAAGCTATAGAGCAGCCATCAGAGATATGTGTTCAACTGTTGGCAAAAAAAAAAAAAAAATCCAAAAAGCAATCCTGGCCAAACCCTCCAAGAGTCAGCTTCGAAAAGGGGGCAGCCTGCAGTTCAAGGGACAAAAATCACTTTTGCCTGCACATTGAAAGGTATATAACTCGTTTTCATTTAACCCCATCTCCTCTAAGGAGACTAAACTGTTATTTTGATTCAGAATGTAGACTTATAATAATAATGATCTGTTATACCTTCAAAGTGCCCCTGAACAAGACGTGAGCACAGAGACACTAGGAATTCAGTGACCCTCTCTGGCAGAGCCTGTGAAGAGCAGTGCACTGAGTTTCCATCCCTGAGAATTATTCCGTTGTTCTAATGTCCAGGCAAAGGTGAGGCAAAAGCAGATCCAAACTCAGAATAGGAAGTCTGGGCATTTTCAAGGTTTCTGAACAGCAATGATTGTGCTCAGTCGGCCACTTTCATCACCAGAGCTCAGCCTTTTTAATCAATTCTCACAGAGATCTGGAAAACTGATACACAGAACGATCCCATGTAAAATGTTTCTGCCCCCTCCTCCCCAAAAAAAGGATCAGGAAGAAGCTAGTGGCTTGGCCTAAGGCTTAATGCTAAACCAGCTTCAGAATCGAGAAGAGGTTTCTAGGATCAGCCTTTACTCTCCCAGTAAGTTCTGCAACCTGAGAATCTGGCCAATAAAATTCAAAATCTTTCAACACTCAGAATCAGCAGCATCGAGTCAGAGCTAAGAAATAAGTAAGTGTTGCCTAGTGCTGCCAGCAAAATAAAGAAAGTGTTAAAATCTAGTTAATTACTCAGGACATGTTGGCAGACACCTCTGCTTGTCAAATTCCTGGTTGTCTGTATGGTTGTTTACATATGCATTAATTTGCACTTGTGGAAGTTTTAAATACTTCTTAAGTAGTAGCAAAGATATTACCAGAAACTGTGCTGTTTTGGAAAAATTCCTCTCCTCCATTCCTGATTTATTCACAGGTGTAGGACACGTTGCCATAGAGCCATGACTCTTGAGCTTGGAGAGATCTTAAATGGACCTCACACTCAGACATCACAGCTAAAGCCACTACCATCCTTCTGGCTCTGCCTGGACCATGAACTTGATCCCCAGACTTCTACTCTTGCAGTGCACAGTGCCAATGCAAAGACTCTAAGAAAATCTAGACACTCATTTAAACTTGAAAAAAAAAAAATGGGTGAAGGTGATCAGGGGTTAAAACTTACAGTCATAAGACAAATCTGTTCTGGTGATGCAGTGTATGGCATGGTGACTATAATTAACAATACTGTATATACAAAATTTGCCAATATATGTGTTAAAAGTTTTCATCATAAAAAAAATGTATAACAATGTGAGGTTGACTGATATTAACTAGACTTACTGTGGTGATCATTTCATAGCATATACAAATATCAAATCGTGATGGTATACATCTAGAAGTAATACAATGTCAATTACATCTCCATAAAACTAGAAAAATAATTAAAACCTAAAACTTTGACCAAAACATATTGAGGAAAATTTTTTTAATATCATTTAATCATTTTGAATTTTTTCATTCATTCAACAAATGTTTCCTGAGGCCATATTTTGTGTCATATTGTACCATTAGGTCTTGGGGACACGTATTCAAAGATTTATCACATCACCCCTGCCTACAAGGAGTTCACAGTTCAGTGAAGGAAACAAACACTGGGAGAAAAACACAATGGAATAGGTGTGTACGGTGGAGTGGGAGTGAAGTTGACATTTACATACTAAAACTCAAATATGCAGAAACTAGAAATGTATTTTCTATAAGTAGTCTTACCTTGCACTCAACCCCCAGTGACAATACACATACACAAATCTTAAATTTTTCAATAAGAGATAACTCAGGCCCAGGGCTTCCCTGGTGGTCCAGGGTTAAGACTCCATGCTTCTGCTGCAGGGGGCTTGGTTTCAGTTCCTGGTTGGGGAATGAAGATCGTGCACGCTGCATCATGCAATAAAAAAAATAACAAAAAAAAACAAAAACCTCTCAGGTTCTTCTAGGTTAAAAACATTACTTTCAGGTAAAGATTCACTCACTTTCCAAGTTCAAATTCCCTTTCAAGTCTCTTCCCCTTTCCAAAGGAGCTCTGGTCTAGCCACACATCCAATTCCTTCTCAATATGGCACCAGGTGCAGCAGGAAACTTCCTAACCCGTTGGCGTCCTCTACTGAGGTGTTTCTGGTCTCCTCTGAACACTCATTTCTTACCCAGTGTCCACTGCTGTGACTGACCTCTCTCAGTGTTCTGGATTGCAGTGCTCCCTGCTAGGGCTGAAGTCCTGGGTCTCTGGCCCTCCTCTCCAGCCTCCCTTATCCCACCCCTGACTCTTCTCTATCTTTGGCTCCTTCAGCCTGTCTATATTCCCAGTCAGGCCCATGTAAATGCCAACTCTCATAAGCCACATGCCTTGGCTGCTCTCATAAGCAACACTGCCCCACGGCTCTGCATGGTAGTCATTTCCTAGAGCTGCCAGAAATCTGGAATCAAGGCCATGGCCCTCCAATGAAGTCCCTGCAGGAGGGGTCTTCCATGCCCCTTCCAGTTTCTAGTAGATCTGTGTCCCTTGGCTTTCAGCAGCAACACTCCAATCTGTGCCTTGACCTTCACATGGCTTTCTTCCTTGTGTCTTTCTCTGTCTTCTCTTCTTATAAAAATACCAGTCATCAGATATAGGGCTCCTAAGAGATTTGCAGTCTCCCAGGGAAGCAGACAGAGTATTTGTGCTAATGTTCCCAGAGTCCCCATATCACCTGGTAATTACTCGATTCCCTTTAGAGGTTTGAGGTCCAGATCTTGAGCCCACTTGGGAGAACCAGATCATTCCCATGTAAACTTCCCTCTCTGCCTACTGTTTTCATTTACATTGTACACTATACTGTGAATGCTACTGCCGCTTCTGATCACCAAATGCAAGGTCAGGGAGAGGGAGGGTGGGAGGATTTCCACACATCAAGCAGTTCTGCAGAATACTATCAAATGCTTTTCCTGCAGCTGTTAAGATGATCATTATGAGTTTTAAGCCTTCATTTCATCCTTCTGCAGACACTAGCTGGGTGTCCTACAATTCAAGTCAATCCTGACACTATTTACCTGAAGATAGTGTCAGATTCCACATGTTGAAGGCTAAGTCCCACAAGCCTTCCCCATTTCAGATGGGGAAATCTAGATGCAAGTCTAGATTGTTACCTGTGCTTCTGATCAATAGGCTATATATTGGAGGTTCCCACGACCTTCTCCTTGGGTTCAATTGTCTAGAGTGGCTCACAGAACTCAGGAAGCCAGTTAACTTCCTAGATTACCAGTTTGCTACATAGGATACTAAAGGGTATGAATGAACAGATGAAGAGATACACAGAGTGAATCTGGAAGAATCCCAAACACAGGAGCTTCTGTCTCCACAGTGTGGGGTGCACACGAATGTGTTCTGGTTCACCAACTTGGAAGTTTTCGACGTTTGTGGAGGCATAGTTCATAGGCATGGTTGATTAAATCAGTAGCCACTGATGATCAAAGTCAATCTTCAGCCTCTCTGCCCTCCCCAAGGTAGGTGGTGGGACTGGAAGTTCTAACCCTCTAATCACATGGTTAGCTCCCTGCCAACCAGCCCTCACCCCTAGATTACCAGGGGGCTTTCCAAAAGTCACTGTATTAATCTAAACTCAGCTGTAGTTCAAAGGAACTTGTAGAGACTCCCTGATGATCCGGTGGCTAAGACTCCACACTTTCAATGCAGGGGCCTGGGGTTCAATCCCTGGTCACGGAAATAGATCCCACATGCTGCAATTAAAGATCTTCCATGCTGCAACCACAGAGAAGGCAATGGCACCCCACTCCAGTGGTACTCTTGCCTGGAAAATCCCATGGGCAGAGGAGCCTGGTAGGCTGCATTCCATGGGGTCGCAAAGAGTCGGACATGACTGAGCGACTTCACTTTCACTTTTCACTTTCATACACTGGAGAAGGAAATGGCAACCCACTCCAGTGTTCTTGCCTGGAGAATCCCAGGGACCGGGGAACCTGGTGGGCTGTCGTCTATGGGGTCGCACAGAGTCGGACATGACTGAAGTAAGTTAGCAGCAGCAGCAGCAGTATGCTGCAACCAAGACCCGGGGCACCCAAATAAATAAAGGAGCTTGTAATGAATAAAAAGACATTTATTTCATCCTTATATCTCTGAAGCCATTTCAGGAACTAAGGGCAAAATACACATATATGTCTGTGTATATATATTGTAACATAAAATGTTCTCATTGCTTGTATTGCTTAGGAAATTTCAAGTGTTTGAGAAGCTATGAGCCAGAAAATGTGGACAAAGGCAAGATACATGTCTTTTATTATAAGTTATAATTATATCAACTGCCCCATTTCTCTCCTCTCCCCCTCCCCAGGCACTGGGGAGCAGGGTGGGGGAGAGGGGAGTTTCCTTTTTTCTATGAGGTGAGGATTTCCCTCTTATCCTGAGCTTCCTCTATATTCGTAGTTAAAAAGTCCACCATCTGCAGAGGTTCAGACTGGCTCCCTCCTATTAAGCAAGGGGGCAAATGTGAGTCTCTAGCCCTTTCAGCAAGTCTAGCCTTCAAGACTACTGCCTGGTTATAGATTCAAAAAATCTAATATGAAATTTAGAACTGAACCATGATCCTCTGTCATAGGCTATCCCTCCCTGCCCACTTCCCACCCCCACCCCCCCTGCTGGCTCTCGTGAGACGTTGATTCAGTGTGTGTGCAGCTACTGGACAGTGTAGCTGCACAGAAACTACTGAAGCTCAGGACATTTAGTCATGAAAGAACTGCATTTTAATTGAATATCATTCATATACTCCCCAGCACATCTACTGTATGGGCTATGGCAGCACATATATGATCCCCTGAAGGAACTGTATCTTATCCATCTTTGTTCACAACATCAGCATCATGCCTGCCATATGGTAGATGCTCATTATGTATGTGTTGAATGACTATGGGGGTCTGGAAGGCTTCGTGATAGAGGCAACATTGAGTCAGGCCTTGAAAAATAGCTGAGTAGGATTTTGACCAAGGGACATGGGCAGGAATGTCATGACAAAGGGCAAAAGAACAGAGGCATAAAAGAGAGTGGATTGTCAGGAATGGTGAGGAGTCTGGCATGACTGGTGGGTGGTGGCAGGTGAGGCTGGAAAGCTCAGTTGAAGCAAATTCTAAAGGACTTGAGTGATATGCCACCCACTTGAGATTTTAGTGGGAAGGAAATGGTGTTGCAGACCGAGAGTAGAAGGCTGCTGCAATGCTGTTCATATGAACTGTCAACCAAAAAAATGTACAACGTGAGACCCGTGAGTTAAGATTTATTTAGGGCCTAATGAAGACTATAGCCCAGGAGACAGGCTCTCAGATGGCTCTAAGAAACTGCCACAGTGAGGTAGGAGGAGGTCAGTATATATGTGATTTTGGTGACGGGAGTTGCATGCAGTCAAGCACACATTTTGGCAGAAGGTTGCTGCTAGCCCCGAGGAGCAGATGTCTCCATTAAGTGTTTTAGTGCTCTTCTAGATATGAAGAGATGCAAGAATTTGGGTTCATAAAATCTTCTCCTGAAAATATAACTATCTGAAGTCCTATTCTGCCAGTTTTCCCTAGAGCACAGAGTGCCTCATTTCTGATCTACACTCTAAACTCCTTTGGGTGGGTATTGAAGGTCAACAGCGACTTCATTCTTGTGGAACAAGGTGGAGAGTCTGACAAGTTTTCATTGGCAGAATTAATGCTTCGTTGGTCTATAACAGATTACGGGAGATGCCAGCAGGCCTGGAGGTTCTTCCCTGGCCCGCTGAGACCGATGTTAGCAGATGCAGCTGTTTTGTTCCCACTTCTAATTAAGTCCCACGGTCTTATCATCACAGACGTAATGCTGGGTCAATCCACACTGACATTCTGAGTTTCCCATAAGGCTGAAGGAAACACCATGCAGGCAACTAGACCACAAACTAGAAATATGTCAAAGAAACACAGTCAACCACTAAAGAATGCTTCACTTTTTTCAAAAGACTCAGTGCAAATCAAACTGCTGGCTGAATCATGTAGCCAGATACATACATATATATCTCAACTGATAGATACTATTCATCAAATTCAAGTGTTGCAGTCCTGTTGACTACGATGTGAACATTTTTACTAGTCTTTGTTCTATGACCAGAAGGATCAGCTTCCCGAAAAGGAAGGATCTACATCAGCACTTTTTCTCTGCCTTTTAATGAAACATTGTTTGCTCTGACATGAAGCATTTGTGATAAAACCAGTGGTTTCTTCCTCTAGTCCCCAAACAAGACTTAAATTCAATTTGTTTAAGATCAAGAAGTACCTTACTATCTTAAATATCACCAGGCATAACATTATCTCTGAATTTCCCATTATTCTAAGGATGTCCAAGGACAAATAATCATATAGAGTTTATGGGGATTGTGAGCCTCTATACAAAATAAACTTGAGATTTTTTTTCCATAATGTCTTTTCTCTGTATATTTTAACTTTTTTAAAGAAGACAATGGGACAAAAAATGAGGCTGCAAATTATTATAATAAATAATGTTTTTGAAACATTGAGTGATGCAAGCAATAATAGTGTACAAAAAATATATCCTTTTTAAAAGTTGCCCACAAAGATCTCAAAGAACTATAGATTCAGTGGATTTATTTCCCAAGAAAGGGTAATAAGTGAGGCTAAGGCACTTGCAAGTGATTTGGAAAAACTAACGTGTTCTAATTTGAAAAATACATAAATAAATAGTGATGTTGATGAAAAATTAACCTGTCAATCTAAGAAAGAAATGGAAAATTTTAAAACAAACTTATGGTTACCAGGGGGAAAGGGCAGGGGGTATAAATTGGGAGGCTGGGATTGACAGATACACACTGTTACATATAAAATAGATAACTAATAAGGATCTACTGCATAACACACAGAACTCTACTCAATACTCTGTAATGACCCACAAGCAAAAAGAATCTTAAAAAGAGTGGATATATGTATATGTATAACTGAGTCACTTTGCTATACAGACGAAAGTAACATAACATTGTAAATCAACTATACTCTAATTTTAAAAGATCTTTTTTTAAGTAGGGCATTGCAATTGTAGGGCTTCTCAGGTGGCACAGTAGTAAAGAATTACTATTACTCCTGCCAGTGCAGGAGACCTGAGTTCAGTCCCTGGGTTGGGAAGATCTCCTGGAGTAGGGAATGGGTACCCACTCTAGTATTCTTGCCTGGAGAATGCCATGGACAGAGAAGCCCGGTGGGCTACAGTCCATGGGGTTAGAGTCAGACACAACTGAGCAACTTTCAGATTCAAACAATCTGATCTCTAAATTCACCCTCCACATTTGCATAGCATCTCTCAGTTAACCTGCCTATAGCGTCTCTTTGATAATGTTACAAATCTTCAGAAATTCCCAGTAGTGAACAGGAAAATTGATATTTACTTGGCTCCCATCCACTGATCTCATACCCATTTCTGATCTTTTCTCTCACTCTCTCACAGTCTGGCCAAACTGGTCTACTCCCTGGCTGGCATTTCAACCATTGAGCTGGGAATACTGCCTCCCCTCAACTAGCATGTCCCCCACCCAGCATGTCCCCCACCCACCCCAACACCCACTCACCAACTGTTCCCTAACAAACATTCCTAGTTATTTGAGACTCACCTCAAATTCTGCTTTGATAAAGACTTCTCTGGTCATGAAACTGAATGGGGCCCTGTAGAGCTCCCGGGCAAGGAGATCTTTTTGTCTCCCTGTCTTCACCCCACTGTTTCCTGTAGGCAAAACTTCAGCCTCCATGACCTTCCTGAGTTCCAAAGGGCAAATTCAAATTATTGTTAATCAAGGAAGGAACAGCCAAGAAAGCACCTGAAGCAGGATTAAAGGGACCAGAGATTAAAGGAACCATTAAGATTACCTAAGGGACTTCTCTGTGCTCCCAGTGCAGGAAGCATGGGTTTGATCCCAGGTTGGGGAACTTGGCCAGAACAACAACAACAACAACAAAAAACATTGCCTGAGACCAGGTTAAAGAAGTGCAAGCCCTACACACACCCTAATCTTATCAGCAACCCCACCCTTGAACTGTTGCCATAAAGTGAAGGTCACTCAGTCCTGTTCTACTCTTTGCAACCCCATGGACTGTTGCCTGCCAGGCTCTTCTGCATAAAGAATTCTCCAGGCAAGAATACTGGAGTGGGTAGCCATTTCCTTCTCCAGGGGATCTTCCCAACCCAGGGATCGAGCCTGGGTTGCTATAAAACCCCTCATCAAATCCTCTCAGGGTTGAGACACATAGTTTTTCAAGACAGAAGCCCACTGTGTCCCCCTTTGCCTGGCAATGCAGTAAAGCTATCCTTTCTTCAGTTCAGTTCAGTCGCTCAGTTGTGTCGGACTCTGTGACCCCAGGGATTGCAGCACGCCAGGCCCCGCTGTCCATCACCATCTCCAGGAGTTTACTCAGACTCATGTCCATTGAGTCAGTGATGCCATCCTATCATCTCATCCTCTGTCGTCCCCTTCTCCTTTTGCCTTCAATCTTTCCCAGCATCAGGGTCTTTTCAAATGAATCAGTTCTTCGCATCAGGTGGCCAAAGTATTGGAGCTTCAGCTTCAGCATCAGTCCTTCCAATGAATATTTAGGACTGATTCCTTTAGGATGGACTGGTTGGATCACCTTGCAGTCCAAGGGACTCTCAAGAGTCTTCTCCAACATCACAGTTCAAAAGCATCAATTCTTTAGCATTCAGCTTTCTTTATAGTCCAACTCTCACATCCATATGTGACCACTGGAAAAACCAAAGCCTTGACTAGACGGACCTTTGTTGGCAAAGTAATGTCTCTGCTTTTTAATATGTTATCTAGGTTGGTCATAACTTTTCTCCCAAGGAGCAAGCATCTTTTAATTTCATGGCTGCAATCATCATCTGCAGTGATTTTGGAGCGCACCCTGCCCCCTCCCCCCACAAAATAAAGTCAGCCACTGTTTCCACTGTTTCCCCACCTATTTCCCATGAAGTGATGGGACCAGATGCCATGATCTTAGTTTATTGAATGTTGAGTTTTAAGCCAACTTTTTCACTCTCCTTTTTCACTTTCAAGGGACTCTTTAGTTCTTCTTCACTTTTCTGCCATAAGGGTGGTGTCATCTGCATATCTGAGGTTATTGATATTTCTCCCTGCAATCTTAATTCCAGCTTGTGCTTCATCCAGCCCAGCATTTCTCATGATGTACTCTGCGTATAAGTTAAACAAGCAGGGTGACAATCTATAGCCTTGATGTACTCTTTTTCCTGTTTTGAACCAGTCTGTTGTTCCATGTCCAGTTCTAACTGTTGCTTCCTGACCTGCAGACAGGTTTCTCAGCAGGCAAGTCAGATAGTCCGGTATTCCCATCTCAGAATTTTCCACAGTTTGTGGTGATCCACACAGTCCAAAGGCTTTGGCATAGTCAATAAAGCATAAATAGATGTTTTTTCTGGAATTCTCTTGCTGTTTTGATGATCCAACAAATGCTGGAAATTTGATCTCTGGTTTCTCTGCCTTTTCTAAAACCAGCTTGAACATCTGAAGTTCATGAATCACGTACTGTTGAAGCCTGGCTAGGAGAATTTTGAGCATTATTTTACTAGTGTGTGAGATGAGTGCAATTGTGCGGTAGTTTGAGCATTCTTTGGCATTGCCTTTCTTTGGGATTGGAATGAAAACTGACCTTTTCCAGTCCTGTGGCCACTGCTGAGTTTTCCACATTTGCTGGCATATTGACTGCAGCACTATCACAGCATCATCTTTTAGGATTTGAAATAGCTCAACCGGAATTCCGTCACCTCCACTAGCTTTGTTTGCAGTGATGCTTCCTAAGGCCCACTTGACTTTGCATTCCAGGATGTCTGGCTCTTGGTGAGTGATCAGACCATTGTGATTATCTGGTTTGTGAAGAATTTTTTTGTATAGTTCTTCTGTGTATTCTTGCCACCTCTTCTTAATATCTTCTGCTTCTGTTAGGTCCATACCATTTCTGTCCTTTATTGAGCTCATCTTTGCATGAAATGTTCTTCATAGAACAGTAGCTTCTTCAGTGTTACTGGTTGGGGCATAGATTTGGATTACCGTGATAATGAATGGTTTGCCTTGGAAACAAACAGAGATCATTCTGTCATTTTTGAGATTGCTTACAGGTACTTCATTTTGGACTCTTTTGTTGACTGTGATGGGTACTCTATTTCTTCTAAGGGATTCTTGCCCACAGTAGTAGATATAATGGTCATCTGAGTTAAATTCACCCATTCCAGTCCATTTTAGTTTCGCTGATTCCTAGAATGTCAGTGTTCACTCTTGCCATCTCCTGTTTGACCACTTCCAATTTGCCTTGATTCATGGACCTAACACTCCAGGTTTATGCAATATTGCTCTTTACAGCATCAGACTTTGCTTCTATCACCAGTCACATCCACAACTGGGTGATGTTTTTGCTTTGGCTCCATCTCTTCATCCTTTCTGGAGTTATTTCTCCACTGATCTCCAGTAGCATATTGCACACCTACCGACCTGGGAAGTTCATCTTTCAGTGTCCTGTCGACGTGGTTTGCCATTCCCTTCGCCAGTGGACCACATATTGTCAGAACTCTCCACCATGACCCATCTTTCTTGGGCGGCCCTACATGGCATGGCTTATAGTTTGATTGAGTTAGACAAGGCTGTGGTCCATGTGATCAGATTGGTTGGTTTTCTGTGATGGTGGTTTTCAGTCTGTGTGTCCTCTGATGGAGAAGGACAAGAGGCTTATGGAAGCTTCCTGGTGGGAGAGATTGACTGAGGGGGAAACTGGGTCTTGTTCTGATGGGCAGGGCCATGCTCAGTAAATCTTTAATCCAATTTCCTCTTTCCTACTTCACCTAAAACTCTGTCTCTGAGATTTGGCTTGACCAGTGCAGAGAAGCTGAGTTTTTGGCATCAGTCACTCTGGAGTGTGTCTACTACCAGAAATGTTCTCTGTCCTCTGCATTCTCCCAGCACTTCGTGTGTGCCTAGGGAAGGTAAGTACCTAACGTGATGAAGGTGGACGTGTCTGGGTGCCCAGACTCAAGGGACCCAGAGCAATTTCTTTAAAGTTTAATGTTTTTTAAAATGTATGTGAGTTTTGAATTCTCTATATTCTGTGTATGGAGACCACCACTCTCTCAGGCAGAGGTGCTCTGTTTTTTCTGAAGCCTCTGTTACACCGGGTACATGCTGTATACCCAGCAATTCATGAGTTGAAGTCACACATCTGAGTTACAAAGGGAGGAAGGACTCAATAAAAAATGTCTGAATTAACAAATAGATAAATGAAAACTGTATTAAGTCCAGTTTTTCTCCCTTCTATGGTTAAGAATACCTCCTAATCTCTAAATTTCAGGCCTGACCATCCCCAATATTCAAAAAAAGAATGCCCTCTGATTAGCAGGACTCGGCCTCCTTAGAAAGCATTTGAAATATCTTTTGATTCCTGAGAAGGCCTTTTGGGGTCCCCTACCCTGACCTCAACAGGCTTCTCAAAATATTTCTTCTAAAGACAGACTCCTTCATACCAAAAGGAATTTGGGTGAATAAAGTTTCATTTCACTACATATATATGTAAGGAGAAAAGTTTGTGGTGATTCACTCAGGTATGTTGCATAAAGGACATCACCCCAGATGTTTCAATATCCATCACCACTATTTCAGATTAAAACTAATCAGTTGCATAACTTCTCTCCATGGTCTAGTGGTTAAGACTCCATGCTTACACAGTAGGGGGCGTGGGTTCAATTCCTGGTTGGGGAACTGAGATTCCACATGCTGCACATAGCAAAAAATAAGCATATCAAGAGATAAGATTTTTTTTTAAAGTAGTTAGTAGCTACATTAGGGAGAAAAAAATTATGTTTTTTTCCCCTATCTTTATGTAATATACTTAACACAGCCAAACCTATGAAAGAAAAGCCTGGCCACACTTATCTCTATCATAATAAGAAAACGCTTGCCTCTAAAACTTTATGTCAGTACATTAACACATTTTAAGACCTGTCCACCTATGGCTATCTATCAACTCTAAAAAGCAGTTAAATAAACTCAGGCACAGCTGGAGTAAGTGCAGAGAGAGGGTAAAGAAAACCCCAGGACCTCAGGATATCAGGATAACCAGATAGAAAGCTAACTTTATGAATGAAAATGCAAAGATCTTCTGAAGAGGAACCAGCTCCTCCCATCCTCCCACGTCCCTTTGCCCAACTCACCTTCATCAATCTTCATTCCCTTTTTATACACGCCTGCTCTATCTTCTGTATGGATAAATGTTTAATGTTACATCCTGGCAAGTTTTTTCTGATTCCAGAGATGTGAAAAGGCATCCAGGACATGCAGCTCCAGTTCCCTCCTCTCGAGGCTTCCCAGAATCATCGTGATCCCATTGTAATTTGGGTATGAACAGTCTGTCTCAAACTCCAGGCTTAGAATGACTCAAATGTTATCCCTAAAGATCCTTAGCAAAGTAGATTAGCTAAATATGACCTTAAATCATCTTTCAAGAAAAGAAAAATGATGCATGTCACCTTTAAAAAGCCAACTATTCAACAACAAACCAGTGGGTTCGTAAGAGTGATAATTATGATTCCCCATGATGCAAACCCTATACAGTAGCACTGCTTCAAAAGAGAAGTATCACTTACTTCTCTTCCATCCTCACATTAGGAGGTAATCAAATGCTCTGGATTCTTCATATCATGGTCTCAAGAGCAATGAGTAATTTATGTGTCTCATTATTATTTGTACCAGTCAATTAGTCAAAATCTATAGTCAGATTAACTAGCAGATGGTAGAGACCTATGAAAGTGGGACACGAAAGTAAAAGTTTATTTTTTATTTTTTTATTTGGCTTTGTCACATCTTTGTTGCTGCCTGTTGGGCCTAGTTTTCCATCCAGGAATCAATTCCCAGGCCCCCTGCTTTGGGAGCACCAAGTCCTAGCCACTGGGCCACTCGAGAAATCCCAGTTAAAGGCTTTTAAGTAAGCGATAGTATGGAGTAAAAGAACTGGAGCAATGATTTACATTTTCCCCTATGATGATGCCTTTTTTACTTCAAGAAATTTTAGGATCCTGGTTAAGACAGCAGACACAAAAGAAAGACAAAGGAAATTTCTGAGATGATGGTGAAAAAAGTCATCAAGATAGTGGCTGTTCAGTATACACAGGGCATAACTAATCTAGTCTAGAGAAGGTCAGAGGCTCTAGAATCACCAAAAAGATGAAACTGAAAAAGTTACCTCATGTAGTTACACGATGTAGCTTCATACACTGGGAGCAAGTAGGGAGAATGAATTAGTGTTAAGTACAAAGAATGCTAACCGGCCCAACAAGGCAAAAAGTTTTACAGCAAAGAAAAAGTAATCGTAGCATTCTACATGGCTCAGTTGTGAATTGTTGTTGTTTTTTAGTCCATAAGTTGTGTCCAACTCTTTTGTGACCCCATGGACTGTACACCACCAGCCTCCTCTGTTCATGGGATTTCCCAGGCAAAAATACCAAAGTGGGTTGCCATTTCCTTTTCCATGGGATCTTCCCGACCCAGGGATCAAACCCATGTACCTGCATTGACACGTGGATTCTTTACCACTGAGCCACCAGGTTAGGGTTATGGAATACTTATACACACACACACACACACACACACACACACACACAATGGAATACTGCTCAGTCACAAAAAAGAATGAAATTATCTGAAATACTGTTTTAATGCTCATTTAAAAAAATAAATAAAAATTAAAAATAAAAATGCTCATTTATTCACTGAAATAGTCACAGCAGGATTTCTATTTGCAATAACTTACAAATACTTTCTAATTATTTCACTAAAAAAAGAAGAAGAAAATTTTTCCTTTTGCAACATGAATGGGTTTGGACTTGGAGGGTATTATGCTTGATGAAAAAAGTCAGACAGAGAAAGACAAATACTGTATGTTTTCACTTATATGTGGAATCAACATCATTAAGTCTATGACAAAAAAGAAACAGACTCACAAAGAGAACAAACTAGTGGTTACCAGAAGGGAGAGGTAAGTGGGGAGGGGCAAAATAGGGGCAGGGGATTAGGAGGTACAAGCTACTGTGTACAAAATAAATAAACTACAAAGACATACTGTACAACTCAGGGGAAATAGCTGATATTTTTAATAACTATAAACAGGATATAACCTTAAAAATTGCGAATCACTATGTTATATGCCCGAAACTTACATACTATTGTAAATCAACTATAGTTCAACTTTAAAAAAAAAAATCAATTCCAGACAAACTGAAGACTTTAACATGAAAGGCCAAACTATGAAACATTTAGAAGATAATACAGCCCATATGCTCATAACCTCAACTGCACAGAAATGGTACCAAAAGCTAAACCATATAAGGGAAAGTTTGGTAAATGGACTAAGCTAAAATTACAATGCCTGTTCACCAAAAAACATGTAAAGAGAGTGAAAAGAGAAGCTACTCGTTGCAACATATAGTTGGGGTATTGTCTCACTCCATTCAGGCTGTGTGACAAAATACCACAGGTTGAATGGTTCACAAACAACAGAAATTAATTTCTCACCATTTTTGAGACTGTAAAGTCCAAGATTAAAGTGGCTGTAGACTCTGCCTGATAAGAGTTCACTTCCTAGTCCTAGTCAGCCATCCTTTCCCTGCGGCCTCACACGATGGAAGAGACCAGGGCTCTCTCCGGGACGTCTTTTCCATCCCATTCAGGAGGGTTCCACCTTCATGACCTAATCACCTCCGAAAAGCCCTACCTCAATCATCATCATATTGTGGATTAGGCTTCAACATCTGAATTTTAAAGGGACACAAATATTCAGTCTGGGCTTCTCAGGTGACTCAGCGGTAAAGAATCCCTGGCCAAAGCAGGAGAGGTGGGTTCGATTCCTGGGTCAGGAAGATCCCCTGAAGTAGGAAATGGCACCCCACTCCAGTATCCTTGCCTGGGAAATCCCATGGATAGAGGAGCTTGGCGGGCTACAGGACAAAAGGTCCCAAAGAGTTGGACACGACTGAGTGACTGAGCGTGAGCAAACACTCAGTCTATAGCCCGTAGTATCTAAAATACACAAAGAATTCCCACAAATCCATCAAAAAAAAAGATACAGATCCCAATAGAAAAAGATTGGCAAAAGACATGAACTGCTCTTTGTAGAAAAAGAAATATAAATAGCCATAGACAAAGAAAAATGTGCTCATGTCATTCATAATCAGGGAAAAGAAAAATTAAAACCACAACAAGATACCATCTCACACCTCCCAGACTGGCAGAAGTTGAAGGGAAAATGACTACATCTGGAAGGAGGAGGATGCTTCCAGGGGAGGCACACAGGGGATTTCAAAAGTAAAGCTGAACACAGGTGTCCACTATTATAGTTCTCTACACATCACATATATTTTATGAATACTCTTTGAAGATACTCAATATTTAATCAAAAGAATTAAATGAGGTGATGACCCAGTAACATACACAGCACCGTGGTTAGCATATACTAGGTGCCCATTCTTCTTCTACTTCTTGTTTCACTATAAATATTTTAGAAAAAAACTGAGCAAAACGAAATAGCGGCTTTCTCGTAACTCCAATACTACTTGGTAGACGGAAGACTATAGGATCAGATTCCAGATCTATTCAGAGACAGAGACAAACAAGTCTTTTCGCTCCCAGTCCCCAATCTTACAATCTAGTTATTTATGCCAATTTTACTAAAAATAAGTATCCGAAAGTGTTTCATTCTCTCTCGTATCTTGATTTCTACCTCTTTAGTTCTCTTTTCTACTGGAAAATGGTACTTTGCTGAAACCATTATGAGAGAAGCCACAGCTGAATGGTGAAAGGAATAAAAATCAAGGCACAAGGGATGCCTGCAAGCCAGCACACTATCTCAGCCTGGTCCTCCACAGCGTTACACGGTATACAGCAGGCAAAAAAGGAGGAAAGCTAATGGCTTGCTCCATGCCTGCTCTTGGATTGTACTGTGGCCCACATGCTGCTACTGCTGCTGCTAAGTTGCTTCAGTTGTGTCCGACTCTGTGCAACCCCATAGACGGCAGCCCACCAGGCTCCCCCATCCCTGGGATTCTCTAGGCAAGAACACTGGAGTGGGTTGCCATTTCCTTCCCCAATGCATGAAAGTGAAAAGTGAAAGTGAAGTCGCTCAGTTGTGTCCAACTCTTAGCGACCCCATGGACTGCAGCCCACCAGGCTCCTCTGTCCATGGGATTTTCCAGGCAAGAGTACTGGAGTGGGGTGCCATTGCCTTCTCCGGCCCACATGCTAGGAGTCCCTAAATCAGTTTGAAAACATCTGTCATACAAAGAGCCCCAGACCAGATGCAAGGGAGGGAGGAAGGAGAGGATGGGACAAGCTGAGGGGATAGCACTGACATATCTGCACTGTCATGTGTCAAGTGGGGCTTCCCTGGTGGCTCAGATGATAAAGAATCTGCCTGCAATGCAGGAGACCCGAGTTTCATCCCTGGGTCGGGAAGATCCCTTGGAGAAGGGAATGGCAACCCACTCGGTCTTCTTGCCTGGAGAATCCCATGGACAGAGAAGCCTGGTGAGCTCAGTCCAGGAGATTGCAAAGAGTTGGACACAACTGAGCACCTGGGCACACAAAGAGGAGAAGCAGGGATGGCCGTGAGCGCCCGGGGCCCCAGGCTGGCTGGCTCAGCCTTCCCAGAGAGTTCAACACTAACCTCTGGTTCTAACAAAGAGTAGGAGCTAACCTGATGAGGTGGCTCATTGCAGGAAGGGGGATCCCTTCCAGGGCCCAAAAGTGGGCTTTGTCTAACACTCAGAAATGAATTGTCTGAAGGGACACATATGTTGACAAAGCAAGAGATTTTATTGGGAAAGGGGCACCCAGGTGGAGAGCAGGAGGGTAAGGGAAGCCAGGAGAACTGCTCTGCTATGTGACTCGAAGTTTTGGGTTTTATGGCGATGGTGTTAGTTTCCAGGTTGTTTCTGGCCTATCATTCTGACAGTCGTTCCTAGTGGCACACACATTGCTCAGCCAAGACAGATGTCAGCGAGAAGGATTCTGGAAGGTAGTCAGACAGTGGTGTCGCCTTTTGACCTTTCCCAAACTTTTCTGGTTGGTGGTGGCATGTTCATTCCATGTTCCTTACGAGGACCTCCTGTCATAAAATAGCTCTCGCAAATGGTTACCAAGGTGCCTGGCCAGGGTGGGTGGTTTCCGTCAGTGCGCTTCCCCTAACTGAGTGGGTGTAAGAAGCAAGGAGAGAAAGCCCCAACTTGAGGAGTTGCAGGTGTGGAGGCTCTGGAGTGAACCAAGTTTCCTTCTGGATACTAGATGGATCAGAGGGCCTGGAGCAAAGAATGCAAGAAGGGCGGAGCTGGGTTCATGCTCTCCTTGGGATCCTGCCCACCAGACAAGCCCAGAAAATGTCCAGCCTTAGTCCTGGAGAGCAGAGGGCATGATCCATCCACCCCCTTCTCCTGCACTTGGCTGCAAGGATGATGCCAGCTGGGAGGTCTGGTTGGGACCTGACAGTGATTCAAGGAATGCAGCTGGACAGTACAAACTGAAATTACAAGTAAAGGCTGGTTTAAATTTTTTCCAAGAGAAAAACTGTTGCAGCGTGGCCCCTCCCATACACTCAGGTCTTCAGCTCCTAGAAACTCCCCTGCTGTACAGGGAGAGGTGCTTCCCTTGTGGCTCAGTGGGTAAAGAAGAATCCACCAGCAATGCTGGAGACACAGGAGTCACAGGTTCAATCCCTGGGTTGGGAAGATCCCATAGAGGAGGGCATAGCAATCCACTCCAGTATTCTTGCCTGGAGAATCCCATGGACAGAAGAGCCTGGTGGGCTATAGTCCACAGGGTCACAAAGAGTTGGACATGACTGAAGCAACTGAGCACGCACACACGTATATGAAGAGGAGCCTCCAGCATTGCAAAGTATATATCTGGGAATGGTCACCAGCTTGACAGCCTGACTATTGATGACGAGAATACCTCTTTTGAGAGCTATCCTGGTAGCTCAGCTGGTAACAAATCCACCTGCAATGCGGGAGACTTGGGTTTGATCCCTGGGTTTGGAAGATCCCCTGGAGGAGGGCATGGCAACCCACTCCAGTATTCTTGCCTGGAGAATTCCATGGACAGAGGAACCAGGCGAACTACAATCTGTGGGGTCGCGAAGAGTCAAGACATGACTCAGCAACAAAGCACAGCACAGCATACCTCTACTGAATGAAAGAAATTACTTTTTTCATTTCCAGACCTGCCCAGACACAGACTTAGGGGCATCTGTAAGGTGAGGCAGAAGAGTCTACCCATCACGTACTTAGTCCTACACTATCCCACCCACTCACCCCTGTGCTCCCCACTTGCTCTTCTAGCACTGCAGCTGCTTGGGCTCTCTTAGCCAGAGACCTGTCAGGAGGCAATTGAGCTGTATCCATCCAGGTATTGCCATATATTTGTTTCCACTATAATTATTCCTCCCAGCAGACAGAGGCCTCCTGGTGTGAGATACAGCAGGCCAGCACCACGCAGGCACATGGGCCAGGCAGCAGGCAGAGTGCAGCGAGGTGGCTCTGCCATCTGGTGCTTAGAAGGAAGGGCTTGAGACTCACATCTCCACCCCCAGCCCCCAAACTCCAGACTTCCGCCAGCAAAGCATGTGGTAACACCTCCGTTCAATTCTTTTCAGCATCTCTGGTCCCATGGGTCCATTTTGTGACTTCTCATGGACAGAGGAGCCTGGCGGGCTACAGTCCATAGGGTCGTAAAGAGTCAGACATGACTGAAGCAATCAAGCACCCATGCATCCTTTTCCAGTTAGCCCTTGACAATCATTTTGACCTGCTCTCACCAGGTCCAAAATGCTGGGTTGTCAAGGCCAGGGATTGAGAGTTGAAAGCAGAGAAAGTTAACTGCGTAATTAACATTAAGTTCTCTACAAGCCCCCTTGATGGCTCCCCAGGCGACACAGTGGTAAAGAATCTGCCTGCCAATGCAGGAGATATTGGGAAGATTCTCTGCAGAAGGCAATGGCAACCCACTCCAGCATTCTTGCCTGGAAAATTCTATGGACAGAGGAGCCTGGTGGGCTACAGCCCATGCGATTGCAAAGAGTCAGACACGACTGGGCAACTAACACTTTCACTTTCATCTCTACAAGCCCTGGTGACAACTTAACCTCTTCTATCCAGATGTGGTACTGATGGAGATATTAATGAATTCTTTTCCTGAAAATAATTATTGTTATGGTCAAAGCTAAATTGTTCTCTAGTCTTGTCATCTTTTCTAACAAATGATATGGTACAATCTAGTGTGACATTGTACATATGGTACAATATGTCTGCAGTCCCTGATATGACTCTTCTACCCCTTTGTGCCACCACTGCCTTGCACATAGCAGGCACTTATAAATGTTTACTGATGCTAGATGATGAATAATTAGCACCACAGCCTGCTGGTTTACAAAAGGAACTCTCAAGAAACCAAAGATCTAGAAGCATAGGCATGAACTCCCCATACAGGGCACACTTCAACATGTGACTGCTCAAGGGAGCCCACCCTATCAAATCAATATCAATGTGATTCATGACACGTGGACCCTTTCACCATGGAGACCTATTCCTCCCCAGGCGTCCACCTATGGATCCCCTAGTGGAAAAATATACATTCACCTTCCAGATTTTATTGGAGAGTCTGTCCTCTCTCTGGGAAGATATTTGGAGACACCACTCAGCAGGAGAGATTTTGGAGGGACCAGATGGCTGGTAAATGAGAGGCTATTCTCAATCCAGGGCCAACAGGAAAGCAGAAAGCCAGAGCTCAGATTTAGACTGAAACCTGGTACCCAACAGTATAAACTTAGAAACTCCCTGGAACCATCTGGCTCTTTTAAATAAATACCTGTCTGTCCAATCCTAGAATGGAAAGGAACTTCAAAGTCTAGCTTTCCTCCCAGACACAGCATCTGCAGAGCCTAGCAGCTCTGGGAGATGCTTGAGGTGGGCCAGCTGACTGCGCTTACATTAATGGCTGCCAGTCTTCAGGATCTTAGCGTTCGTTGGAATCTTTCTAATTCCACACATCTTTCACACTTCTCTTCTCTCCATCTAATTCTTTTTTTCATTACTGTACCTGAGGTTAGACTATATGTATACACACACATGCATACACCATGCAACCCTGTCTAAATGTTCTAATACATTACTGTCCCTCTGCCGGTCCACTTATAATGCCTTTCCCTCTCATTGACACTTTCCACTTTCCTTCATGTCTCTCTCCCCATCTTGACAATGACCCCTAAAAATCAGCATTTTACCTCCCTGTGTGAAGTCACCATCCCTAAGTATTCTGAAATATGGTGTCTCCCAGCCAAATCAACATAGATCCCAGACCCTCCTCCGCTCTCCAACCATCACATTGCCTTAAGACCTCTCCCACCACACACAGGCTTGCCATGAGCTAACACTACCTTGACCAAAAGGTAGTGACTACACTACCTTGACTAGAAATGGCCTTACCTGATCAATTCCTTCAACTGAATCTTCAGCCCTTGGAAAAAGGACTGGGAGGGGTGGCAGTAAAGACCACGAGAAAAGGAAGACAAACAGGACCTCCCTTATGTGTTTCCCCCTCCTCCCCTATTGTTAAAGAGTGAGATAAAGTGCAAAGGCACTCAGTAAACTGTTAGATCCAATACAAATGTAAGTTAACATTGCTATTAATTTTTTATTACAAAATAATCCCTTAATTAGCATAGAACTAGTGTCATTGAATGGAAAAGGCGATGGCGCCCCACTCCAGTACTCTTGCCTGGAAAATCCACGGACAGAGGAGCCTGGTGGGCTGCAGTTCATGGGGTCCATAAGAGTCAGACATGACTGAGCGACTTCCCTTTCACTTTTCACTTTCATGCATTGGAGAAGAAAATGGCAACCCACTCCAGTGTTCTTGCCTGGAGAATCCCAGGGACAGTGGAGCCTGGTGGGCTGCCGTCTATGGGGTCGCACAGAGTCAGACACGACTGAAGCGACTTAGCAGTAGCGGTGTCATTGAATGAAAGTGAAGGTCGCTTAGTCGTGTCCAACTCTTTGAGATCCCATGGATTATAAAATCCATGGAACTCTCCAGGCCAGAATACTGGAGTGGGTAGCCTTTTCCTTCTCCAGGGGATCTTCCCAACCCAGCGACCAAACCCAGGTCTCCTGCACTGCAGGCAGATTCTTTACCAGCTGAGCAACAAGGAAAGCCCAAGAATACTGGACTGGGTAGCCTATCCCTTCTCCAGTGTATATTCCTGATCCAGGAATTGAACTGGGGTCTCCTTCATTGCAGGCAGATTCTTTACCAACTGAGCTGTGAGGGAAGTGTCATGGTTCCCTCAAATGAGCTCCACCTCCATGACACAATGATTTAGTCTCACTCTTACTCCCCTTCAACTCCACCCCCTCCCTTGCCCTTCACATTGTCAAGCACAGTTTCCATTCACTCTGTTTTCAGAAAGTCCTTCAATTCATTTTCCTCATCCAGTCTCTTTTGCCCTGAACTCAGCCCCGTTTTTGTCATCTTGACACTGAATTATGACTGTCTCTTATTCGAAGATCTTCCCACTCTGTATCAGTTCAGGTCCTCCAAGGAACCAAGCCAAGATGGGATTATATTTGCAAGACGTTGACTGGGGTGAGGGGGAGGGCAATGGTAGGGATGAAGGATAAAGAGAAGGAGGGAGTGGCGGAAGGCGGAGCCTCTGGACCCCGCTGTAGGTCTGACACCTGGGAGGGGTGGAAGGAAGCCTGGGTATGAAGAGCCTCCGACCACAATGCAGTCCTGAGAAAGCCTCAGTAGACCGATGAGTAGTCTCCAAGCAAATGCCCCCATTGGAGGTATCCCACATGGACAGAAATGAGGCTTTAGTACCCTCTGTGCTCAGGCACTGATAGGCAATAGCCTGGGAGAACTGTGACCTCAGCATAAATATGAGTTATGGGGGAAAGACAGTCTTCTCAATAAAGGGACTAGATCAATTGGACATAAAAAAATGAAACTTAATTTCTCTCATATCATTCACAAAAATTAGTTCTGGGTGAACTGTAGATCTAAATATGAAAAGAAAAAGACAAAAAAATATAAAAGACAAAAAAGTTTAAACTTTTAAGAATAATACAAGAGGGGACTTCCCTGGTGGTCCAGAGGTTAGGAATCTGCCTGCCAATGTAGGGGACGTGGGTTCAACCCCTGGTCCGAGAAGATTCCACACACCCTGGGCAACTAAGCCACATCTGCTGAGCCCGCATGTTGCAACAACGAAAGCCCGTGCACCTAGAGCCTGTGATCAGCAACCAGAGAAGCCCATGCACCCAACTAGAGAGCTGCCCCCCTCACCTCAAGCAGAGGAAGCCCACTCGCAGCAACGAAGACCCAGTGCCGCCACAAATAAATGTAGTTTTTAAAATAACAATAATAATATAAGAGAATCCATTTATGACCAAGAAAGGAAACCTACAAACTATACGAGAAAAGAAGGATTCATTGGAATACATTACAATTAAGAACTTTTATTTATCAAAATTAAGAACTTCTGTTTTGGAAGGCAGAAGAGAGTGAAAAGACAAACCAGGGTAAGAGAAGGTAGCTTCAACGCATTTGACTGATAAGGGGATCATAACCAGACTATAAATAAAACTACTAAAAGTCAATTAAAATTTTTAAAAAACAACAAAGAACTGAGTAGAAGAAAAGGGTAAAAGACTTGAAAAGTTGTTCTACCAAAGAGGATACCCAGCCAATAAACTTATGAAAAGGTGCCTAATATCATTAATCAAGACAGGAATACACACAAAAATCACAACAAGGTATCACTAAGCACTCACTTGGATGGTTAAATCTAAAATAATCTGGTAACACCAAGTGCTGGAGAAAACATGGAACAACGGAAGGTCCCTGATGTTACTTCAGTCACTTTGGAAAACCGTTTGCAATCTTGACTACTAATAGGCTCAGCCTGTAACCCAAGAATTTCGCCGTAGGTTTGGAATTACCTAAAAATAGAATCACATATGTATAATATGCACACCAAAAGACGTTCACAAGAAAGAATGTTCACAGCAGCATCATTATCATGAGGCAAACGTCCACCAAAAGTAAAAATGGATAACTAAATTTTGGTCTAGTTCTTCCACGGTGTACCATAGTGAAAATTAATACGTCAATGCTACACCTGACAATATGGATTAATTTCGCAAATACAGTGCTGAGTGAAACCTACTCCAGGATTATACAAAGTTCAAAAACAAGTGAAACTAAAACTTGGTGTTTAGGGATTCATACTTAAGTGCAAAACTACTGGGGAAAAAAAAGCAAAGACATGATAACCATCAAAGTCAAGATGATGGTTACCTTCAGGGAGATAGAAAATTAGAAAGAGATAAGCATGAGGTTTCAATATGCTAGCAACGCTCTACTTTTGACCTGAGTATTTGCCATATAATAACTTTTAAAGTCTTCTTTTAACTTTCATGCATTTTTCTTAATTGTGTTATATTTCATAGCTTTAAAAATGTTTCTTTAAAATAAAAAATGAACAAATATTATAAAAGAGAAGCAATCTAGATAGACCTAATTCCTGCTCCTGAGAGCCTACACTTGATTATCTAATAGGGACTGTGTGAAAACCCTGGCAAAATGTAAGGAATAGAAGACCAAGCACAGAGAAGTTAATTTCATGATATGACAAAGCATTGTCACCTCTTTTTCAACATTTTTATTTATTTATTTATTTTTGGCTATGATGGGCCTTCATCAGGCTTTCCTGGTGGCTCAGTCAATAAAGAATCCTCCTGCAATGCAGGACACCTGGGTTTGATCCCTGCATCGGGAAGATCCCTAAAAGGAAATGGCAACCCACTCAAGTATTCTTGCCTTGGAAATCTCTTGGACAGAGGAGGGTCTTTGTTTCTGCATGTGGGCTTTTTTCTAGCTGTGGTACACAGGCTTCTTCCCATGGCTTCTCTTGTTGCAGAGCACAGGCTCTACTGCATGGGCTCAGCAGTTGTGGTACACGGGCTTAGTTGCCCCGCAGTATGTGGGATTTTCCCACACCAGGGATCAAACCTGTGTCCCCTGCATTGGCAGGAAGATTCTTAAGCACTGGACCACCAGGGAAGACCCTGTCACTTCCTTTTTTAATAAAAAAGTAGAAACCAGAAGGTATTATTAACAGAAACATCCATGGAAGTAAAACTGCACAGAGCCCCAATTGTCTGCTACCACCCCAGCTATATAGAGAGTTGAGATGACTATTCTCCTCTTACCAGGGTTAGCACCCCCTCTCATAACCTGGCTGGCAGTTTGAACTCCAAAGAAAGACATCACTGTGACTCATACAAGCAAAAAGTGATTGATAGCTCATTTTCCCAGGGTACTTTGGGAACCACCTTGCAAAGGGTACTTTCAGTACTCTGGTAATTAATGTATAAGCTGGCAGGCACTTTTTCATTTAAAGACATTTATTTCTTAATTAAAATGACATGCAAATGTTAACATTTATTAATTATTTTACTAGCTCACAGCAGTGTAATTAACTGACTTGAAAAGCTGAAAATGATACCTCCATCTTTCAGAAATTGCAGCACAGGGTTGAAATGATAATATGAAGTAAGAAAAGTTGTTCCTGGGTGCTCCTCAGCTCCTTTCACAGTCTCCACCCCACATTCTACCAAGTGGGCTGTGAGGATTAGGATGTCTGATTTCCAAAGCCACTTTGCAACCATTGTGCTGTTCCAGACGACCTGGCAGAGGACACAGTAAAGCAGAGAGGACCCATTACAAAGCCAAGGGCAAGCGACGCAAAAAGACAGGAAAACCTAGGGACAGGCGGGGCAGTTTCTCCTTTCACGATTCAAGGAAAGAAAGTGAATGCCTCATGACTGCAGGCAATGGATTGGAAGAACTGAACGAGGGAGCACATCGTGATAAAATCAACACGCTGGGCCTGCTGTGAGTTACAGCCACTCTTCCTCATCAGTCTTAGCTGAATCCCTGTAAAACTTCACCGGCTGCCAGTGAGCAACACATCTGGAGCAGGAGGGGCCTTACAGACAGCCACTTGGGGTGGAGGGTCAGTTATTCTGCCTACTTATGATCAGCTGCAAGGAACAAGCAGGTATGGAGTATGGCCAGGAACATGAATGACTGATAATATTCATTAGGTCTCACAGCCACAGTGTTGGGTCTACAAGTCCATTCAACGGCAAGGGAAAAGTTTATATATGTAAACTATGAAAAGAATACTACAACACCACAATCAATAAATACTTAATTACTTGCCTACAAAATGTGAAATTATGTCAGCCCCATTTGTTAAATTAATATTCATAAAATTTTCATTATGCTTAAAAACAATCTGCAGGTTAGGCTTTCTTCCCCAAAATTCCAAGTGTAAATGAGAAACTACAGCCAATTGTGAATTAAGTAAAGTGTTCATAGCCTGATTGCTTCGAAAGCAAAATTATTTCTTACAGGTCTTCCAAGTGTTTACAGCCAAAACAATTGCATTTCCTGTAACATTTTATTTTTTAAAATGATGTAGGATAGAGCCTCCAAAGGAAGTGTTCCTAGATCTTTAAAATAGCACTGGCCAGCTTTGTCCTGAATCTGCAAAGGACCATTAAGGGCCTTACCGAATCCAAGTTCTTCCCACAGTGACTGAAATGTTGTTGGTCTTCATTAAACTGTGATTACATCTGGAGGCAACACTTTCCACACTATGAACACAGGATCTGGAGTCAGACTGCTCATGTTCAAATTTTTTATCCATAATTCACTGTGCATCCTGAGGGAAGTGGCTCAACCTCTCTGAGCCTCATTTTCCTCATCTGTAAAATAAGGAGCATGATAGAATCCACTGTAAAAGGTTGGGAGGATTAACTGAGTTAGTACATGTAAAGCATTTATAACTGTGCCTGGCACAGAGTAAATATTGAATAAATGTTATTCATTCACAGAAACGTGGATCTGCCGTAAGAACCCTATCCAACTATTTGATCATTTTTACATCTTTCCAAGGTGAATGTGCACAAAGGCAGGCAGAGACGCTTCTTCAATCAGGTTTCACCCAGACAAGGTCAGGCTGTTTTTACAGGCAGAACAGTAGTGGGTGTTCAGGGCCAGGGGACAGATAGGAATTGAGCAGAGAACAAGAAATCCAGGGCACAACAGCACTTTCACAGCTGAGACTCTTGCCCTTTGGTCTCTGAAATGCTTTTCTACCCCTCCCCACAAGGTGGATTATTTGTGCCTATGGAGAGAAAAGAGAGAAACTTTGGAAAATTACACAGTTAATTAATCCTCAACAAACTGCGTAGTTGACCTGCAGCAAATGGATGCTTCCTACAGAGGTGACAATTATTTGAATGCAAATTAAGTAGTTTATAGGCCCTTAGAAGAGGGAGATAATTCCTTATAAACATCCATTTTGTTAGGAGGGAAAGGAAGGGAGAAAGAGAGAAAGTAAGGAAGGAGAGGAGAGAAGCAGCAAAGAAGTGGAGGAAGAAAGGAAGTAAAAGAAGGAAGAAAGACCCTAGAACCAAAGAATCTGTAGTACGAACTCTTTTGTAAGAAGAAGAAAAAAAAAGAATCCAAACTCCACTTTTGATGTTCCATGTGTAAATGCATAGAAAAAAGACTGAAGGAATATACATCCAATTTTAGGGAGCGCTACCTCAGAGAGAACACAGATTTTTAGTGGGGGGGGGGGAAGGGCTGTGGTAGGAGGACAGTGGGAGTGGAGAGATGCCCACAGTCTAAAGAGAGCAAAACCTGGTTAATGAGCTGGGTCCCCCAAACCTCAAACTAACTCACAATGTGGCCACCCCGCACTGGAGGCCTCCCAACCAGATCTAAGTGTGGGAGTGAAACAGCAAGGAATTCTTGCCAGGGGAGAAGAAAACCAATCTGCATCTTACAGGCTAAGCAGCACCACTAGGCAAAGATGGCAGGAAACAAGCCAACTGGTGAGAAGTCCACCTGTCCAGAAGAGCCAAATAAGCTCCTGAGAGTCCCCGTAAAGCAAGCACACTTTCACATCTCTCTCCAACTGAGTATCTAAGATGGTAAAAATCCCAGGGTAGTCTGTGTGCAACTAACCTGTGCCTAGAGTTCCAGATGTATAATATTTGTAGGCTGGAGAAAGCCTTAGCATCTCTGTCATCAAGGATGTGCCTGTCCTATAACAGCCAGGTGAGCGAGCATCTCAAAGTCACCTGATCCTCCTCTAATCCTCATGGTCTTCCTACAGGTACATCTTGAACACACATCAACACCACTGTGTGCTAAGCATTTGTACAATCAGGCCAATCAAGATGGCAGTTCTCAGGGCTTCCCTGGAGACTCAGTGGTAAAGAATTCACCTGCCAATGCAGGAGACACAGGTTTGATCCCTGATCCCGGAAGCTCCTACATGCCTCGGAGCAACTAAGTCCATGCACCGCAACCTTGCTCTAGAGCCCAAGAGCCACAACTACTGAGCCCACGTGCCACAACTACTGAACCATAGAGCCAGTGCTCCGCAACAAGAGAAGCCACAGCAATGAGAAGTCCAAACACTGTGGCTACGGAGTAGCCCCACTTGCTACAGTGAGAGAAAAGCTCACACAGCACACAGCAATAAAGACCCAACACAGCCATAAATAAATAAGTTGGTGGCTCTCTTGCTCTCTGTGCATCCCCTTCCCAACTAGTCTCTGCTTCACCTGTACCCCTGTCACATGAGTGACCTTCCCTCCTAATCATAAAGCTTAATCAGTAACTGCCTGCATACTTGCCCTCTGGCCTCAGCCAGGGGTTATCCTAATCAATCACTGTTCAGATCAAAACAGCGCCACTACAATAGTTTATCAAAGGGAAACACGTGCCCAGGTGATTAACCGGAGGGGCTATGAGGGATGTGCCCCTCTGCTGGTTTCCCTGGTAACTGGTGAGCCAACCTGATGTCAGTTCCCACCATAGGCTCCTTCTCCTCCACCAGAGCAGCAAAGACTGCTGCTGTGTCCTGCCTGCTGTCTGCCTTACACCGCCACCCCAGGACCTTGCTTCAGAAGTTGAAACATTTGGCTCAGAGGTTAAAGCATCTGCCTGCAATGCGGGAGACCTGGGTTTGATCCCTGGGTCAAGAAGATCCCCTGGAGAAGGAAATGGCAACCCACTCCAGTACTCTTGCCTAGAGAATCCCATGGATGGAGGAACCTGGTGGGCTACAGTCCATGGGGTCGCAAAGAGTCGGACACGACTGAGCGACTTCACTTTCACTTTCATCCAATAGATCACTGAGGTCTCAGTTGCCATCTCTAGGTTCTTCCTTTGGTTGTGTGGCTGGGCAGTGACAAGGCTTGCAGGCCTGTGGGGTGCAGCCCAACAGCACTTTATTCAGAGATGAAGAAGACACAGTCCTATCCCTGAGAGAGACAAAGAAGTAAATGGGCAGTTATGGTTCAGTGGTTTTAGGGCTACAGTCTCAGGAAGCACGGGTAGTATGGAAACATAGCGTGGTGTGGGAATGTACAAGTACACCTACCCCAGCACACCTGGAGTGGAAGACGTGAGTCAGGAGATGATTAACCCTGGGCAGAGCCTTGGAAAGGGGGGTACAAGGGGAAGGGCCAGAGCTGATGTGAATGAATGGGGATGCATGTCCACGTTCCTACATCCCCTTCTGCCAGCACTCCTGACCTCACTGATGGTCAGGGAAACTGCAGTCTCTTTGCCACACACAGTGGGCATTACCACACTATTCTTTGTCACTGAAATCCATTGAGTTTCATCTGAACACAGTTTCATACAGGAACATGGGCAGAACTGATTAGCCCCTATTAGAAGCCTGTCACTTCACTCCACCTCTAAACTATAGCTGAAATAATTGGGTTCTGTTGTCAGGGAGGCTGCTTTTAGGGTGGGCAATAACTAAGTAATGCTGCTCTGATAGATTCTGAACCATTGATATAATGATTTTATTTGAAAAGCTTATACTTTTATGCTCAATATAGTAATACCTGTCTTGGCATTTTCATTTGTATTTTCCTTCTTGAACTGGTAGTTCCCTTCCTTTCCCACTCGCCCACGTCTACCTTCTCCTATGACTTGAGTCACTCATGCCTCATAATATTGCTTTTGTTGTTTTAGTTGCTAAGTCATGTCCGACTCTTTGCAATCAAATGGACTGTAGCCCACCAGGCTCCTCCGTCCATGGATTTCCCAGGCAAGAATATTGGAGCGTGTTGCCATTTTCTCCTCCAGGGGATCTTCTAGACCCAGGGATCGAACCCACGTCTCCTGCATTGGCAGGCAGATTCTTTGCCTCTGAGCCATCCAGGAAACCTGCTTTGTAATATTAAGTGGACTCAAATAGGTTTCCAAATCTCCTTTTTAAAAAACACATGAGGCATCTGTCTACATCTGGGCATTAAGATGGCGAAGAACAGAAGGAGACCAAGAAATCTATCTTTTTATTCCAACTGACAAATATCTATTAGACACTTTCTCTGTATAAGATGCAGTGCTAAATATTAAGTAGAATGCAAGTACATATAGGACATCTCTCAAGATCCTGACAGTTGGGAACAATAAGACCATTATTTAAAAAGGAACAAGCAGAATAAGGTGGGAACAAGTCACAAATAACAGGTAGGCATTCCAAGAAAGGAGATCATTATTGTCTGAGAGGCAACTGTAAAGTTCCCCCAAAACTGAAAGTGTAAAACTAACACTCAACTCTTAATGAGATTCAACATGTTTTAAAAAATACCTTAAAGATAAAATATTGCTGGAAACAAACACTTGATAAACAAGCGAATTCTTTCAGTATTGTTACAGATCCAAAGTTGAAGCAATTAAATTGGTATAAATACAGAAGGCATTAAATTAGCAATGAAACAACTAAACAAATGTCAGAGGCAACTGTGGGGACCTACCCAAGATATGCAGGAAAGGAGATGCTTTGGCCCACAGATTCTGGGTGCACATAGTGGGGACGTCTCTACAGCAGAGACTGGTGCTCTGAACCTTAACTATTTTAAAAGTGCAACTCACCTCCGCAACTACTTCGCTGTGATTACAGAATAACCTAGAAGCTTTGGGGAAAAACTGACCTTCTGAGTATACTTTCCTATTGAATCACAACACACTGACCAGAGAATGTATCTTGGTCCTGAAAGAACTTAAATTTTTCATTATAAATGAACAAAATAGCATACGAGATTGCTTATGAATCTCTCACAAAATTGGTCAATATGAGTCTACTCAGAGAGACATCCATTCTAGGTGTGCTTAGCCTAAAAGCTAATAACAGAAGCCAATGCAAATTCAGTGATGTAAATGGCACAAGCTGCCTTCAACAGTGGATTTTGCAATCAAAATAATGAACTTATGCAGGAAGAAGCCAAAGTCGCTCTTTTTTTCTAAAGAAAAAACTAGTGATGATCTGAATTCAGTTAAACATAGAAATGAATCTGAACTGGTAACTAGAGTTACAAAACATGATGAGATCATTATAAATATCTTGGAAGAAGAGCTACACAATTTTAAAATAATAAGCTTTTGATGATAATATATTAGGGAAAAAATTTCAGAATGTGCCAAAAACAGGAGATCCAAGGAGGAGGTACTATCAGAGTGCAAACGTTTTTGAATTTCTTAGGAAGAGTTAAGACACTGATTCATTTTTGGAGTTGATAGACTAGGAAATGTAAATTTAAATATACTACTTAAAAATAAAAAGATAACTGTAGATTATTTGACTTCCAGTTCCAGCTAAAATGGAGTAAAGGGGACCAGATTTATCTTCTGCATGAACCTACCAAGAAAGAAAGCTAGACAAAATCTATAAAACAAAGGCTTTCCTTGTAGCCCAGTACTAAGAATTCTCCTGCCAATGCAGGAAACATGGGTCCGATCCCTAGTCCAGGAAGATCCCACGTGCCGAGAGGCAAGTAAGCCCATAAGCCACAACTACTGAAGCCCTCAGGCCTAGCGCCTGTGCTCCGCAGCAAGAGAAACCACCTCAGTGAGAAACCTGTGCACCACCACTAGAGAGTAAGCCCTGCTTGCCACAACTGAAGAAAGCTTGCACCCAGACCTGAAGACTCAGCACAGTCAAAAATAAAATAAATATTAAAATATATATGGTGGGTGGTGGCTTAGTCACTAAGTCATATCCGATTCTTGCAACCTCATGGATTGTAACCCACTAGGCTCTACGTCCATGGGATTTCCCAGGCAAGAATACTGGAGTGAGTTGGCATTCCGTTCTCCAAAGGATCTTCCCAACCTGGGGATCAAACCTGGGTCTCCTGAATTCCAGGCACATTCTTTACCATCTGAGTTATAAGGGAAGCTCCATTACAAAAAAAAAAAAAAAAAAGTGTATATATATATATATATATAACAATGGTTTTCAAGAACTAGCCATCAGGCAACTAAGGACAGTGATCCTTGAGAAATAAATACAAAAGTGAGCCTTACATTGGTCCACCTTATTGTCTTATGAGTTTCTAGGATGTGGCTCAGAAAGGAAGAAGGAGAGGCCGGGTAGAGTTCCATGGTGTCCCTGAGTTGAGGACACAAACACGGGTGTATAGGAAGGCCAAGGTACCTAGTGTTCAAAGGACAAAGTACCAAAAGTGAAAGAGCTGCATAGAAAGAGAGCTCAGGAGACCTACAGAGGGCCCTCCTCCAACCTTCAGCTGAGTACTGATGAGCTCATACTGAGAAAAAAATTAAGGCTGGGTAAAGAATCACAAGAAAGCCTCAGGAAGAACAGTCCCTGGACAATGACAGGAGTAGTTCCTGCTCTTAGTTCCAGTCAGAGTGATAACCCTCATGCCTCACTGTGCCTCAGTAGAGTATACAGAAGGGTTTTGTGTCGGTATTGGGGGGGAAATTATCCCTAGATTAAACGCTGCTCTGGTCCCACCTAACAAATATTAAAAGCACATCTGAAAACCACACCTCCAAACAAAGTTCAATAGAACTGAAAAGAAACACAAAAGTATCTGAGACCCAACAAGGCAAAATTCAGCATCTGGTAACCAACCAAAAAATACCAGGCACACAAAGAAGCAGGAAAATACAATCCATAACAAGGAGAAAAATCAATCAACGGAAACTGACCCAGAAATATCAAAAATGATAGTGAACATGCAAAATCATTTTGTATGATTTTTCTCTGGGATCTTTAATTATAAATTTGTTGAACCATGTGACACACCGGGTCACAAGGGAATTCCTTCCTTTTCTTTATTCACCAATGTTCCTCAAGGCATGTAGATTTCAACTCAGGCATACAGCGCTGTAACGTCACTGCTCCTCATTTCTCTGACCCAGCTCTGGTTCAGCCATCATCCCCCAGGAGACTGCAATAGGCTCTGGTCTCTCATGCAGTCTCTCTCAAGTTCATGCCCACTGATAGCACCAGGGAGCAGCTGAGAGGTGTGCTGGAGGGATGGGGTACAGCGTTTTACTGTGTCCTATTGTTCAATGACACCTCACTGCAATACTCTTGCCTGGAAAATTCCATGGACGGAGGAGCCCAGTAGGCTGCAGTCCATGGGGTCACTAAGAGTCAGACACCACTGAGCGACTTCACTTTCACTTTTCACTTTCATGCATTGGAGAAGGAAATGGCAACCCACTCCAGTGTTCTTGCCTGGAGAATCCCAGGGACAGGGGAGCCTGGTGGGCTGCCGTCTATGGGGTCGCACAGGGTCAGACACGACTGAAGTGACTTAGCAGCATTGTTCACTTTTATTTGCAAACCACTTCAGTTCTCCTTGAAGCCCTCTGGAAACTGGCAACATGGGAGATACAGGTTAATATATTGTGATTCCAGTTTGAGAAAAACTTCCATAATAGAGATAAACAAATATGCAAGAAGGAAGCCAAGTTTGCAGTGTTATAGGCTGAATCATGCCCCTCAAGTTCACGTGTTGAAATCCTAACCTCCAGTACCTCAAAATGTGACTGTATCTGGAGGGAGTGTCTCTACAGAGGCAATTAAGTTAAAGCGAGGTCACACAAGTAAGCTCTAATCCAGTGTGGCTGGTGTCCTTATCAGAAGAGGAAATCTGGACAAAGATATACGGATGCACGGACGAAGGGGCAACGTGAGGGGACACAGTAAAAAGGCGCTGCAAGCTAAGAACAGAGGCCTCAGAAGAAACCAACCCTGCTGACACCTGATCTTTGACTTCAGCCTCTAGAATAGTAAGAAAATAAATTTCTATTGTTTAAGACACTCAGTCTATGGTACTTTATTATGGCAGACTTCACAGACCCATGTGTTGTGAAAGTGAAAGTCTCTTGGTCGGGTCCGACTCTCTGCGATCCCATGAACTATACAGTCCCTGGAATTCTCCAGGCCAGAACACTGGAGTGGGCAGCCTTTCCCTTCTCCAGGGGATCTTCCCAACCTAGGGATCGAACCCAGGTCTCCCACACTGCAGGTGGATTCTTTGACAGCTGAGCCACAAGGGAAGCCAAATACATGTTGTAGAAGCCAAATATTTGCCTCGTGTGCATGCTAAGTCACTTCAGTCATGTCCAACTCTTTGAAACCCTATGGAAGATAGCCCGCCAGGCTCCTCTGTCTATGGGATTCTCCAGGCAAGAGTACTGGAGTGGATTGTCGTGCCCTCCTCCAGGGGATCTTCCTGACTCTGGGATCAAACCCACGTCTCTTATGTCTCCTGCATTGTCAAGCAGGTTCTTTACCACTAGCACCACCTGGGAAGCCCAATATTAGCTTTACAGAGGCCCTATGTTCAAGCTGACTCAGGGGAATTTGCTTCCTGCCTCACACCTTCATCCAACACCAGAGGGCCCTTCGCCTCCTCTGTGCTCCTCACTCCTCAGCCTGGCACTTTCCGATGTCTGTTCTTACATCTATTTTTGTTATGCCCTTCTTGAAAGCACCTAGTTGCCCAGTCAGGCCCCTAAACTTAAAACCACGTGAGACCTTCGAGGCCCAATGCTGTAACTTCCAACACAAACTTGAAAGTTACCCTGAGTGGCAGGGAGTCTGGAGGGACTGGAATGCTCTGGGGTTTCACACTGTTGTTGAATGTGCACATTTTTTAAAAGGTGATAAGAACCCTTCTAAACAGCTAGCTTTCTTACTAACAGTCTCACAGTTCTTTGTGGGGTTTGAAATATTATGATAGATGGAACTGAATTAAGACTAAAGGAGAGAAAATGATGAAGCATGAGCAGTAAGGTGTGGGCGTTTAGAGCTCTTCACTTATTCCACAAACGTTTATGAGTGTCTATTATATGTAGGCACTGCAGACCCTGGAGAGAAAAACCTATATAGGCCCTGCCTTCCAGAAGCATCTAGCAGGGAAAACATAAACTGACATAAATATATAAATATATGAAATATGCATATACATCTACATACGTGTGTAATATAACATACAATAACAATCCATACAAAGTTCTATGAGGACTATGTCCAGGGAGGTTTATATATATTTTTTTTATTATGGTAAAAGTTCCATAATATAAAACATACTATTTTAACCATGAAGTGAAGTGAAGTGAAAGTCGCTCAGTCGTGTCCAACTCTTTATGACCCCATGGACTACACAGTCCATGGAATTCTCCAGGCCAGAATACTGGAGTATGTAGCCTTTCCCTTCTCCAGGGGATCTTCCCAACCCAGGGATCGAACCCAGGTCTCCAACATTGCAGGCGGATTCTTTGACAGCTGAGCCACAAGGGAAGCCCAAGAATACTGGAGTGGGTAGCCTATTCCTTCTCCAGCGGATCTTCCCGACCCAGGTATCAAACCAGGGTCTCCTGCATTGCAGGCAGATTCTTTTCCAGCTGAACTACCAGGGAAGCCCATTTTAACCATAGCTAACTGAACTGACTTCCTACTTTTGCATTCCAGTCCCCTATAATGAAAAGCACATCTTTTGGGGGTGTTAGTTCTAAAAGGTCTTGTAGGTCTTCATAGAACCATTCAACTTCAGCTTCTTCAGTGTTACTGGTTGGGGCATAGGCTTGGATTACTGTGATACTGAATGGTTTGCCTTGGAAATGAACAGAGATCATTCTGTCATTTTTGAGATTGCATCCAAGTACTGCATTTCAGACTCTTTTGTTGACCATGATGGCTACTCCATTTCTTCTGAGGGATTCTTGCCCGCAGTAGTAGATATAATGGTCATCTGAGTTAAATTCACCCATTCCAGTCCATTTTAGTTTGCTGATTCCTAGAATGTCAATGTTCACTCTTTCTAGCTCTTGTTTGACCACTTCCAATTTGCCTTGATTCATGGACCTGACATTCCAGGTTCCTATGCAATATTGCTATTTACAGCATTGGACTTTGATTCTACCACCAGTCACATCCCCAGCTGGGTATTGTTTTTGCTTTGGCTCCATCCTTTCATTCTTTCTGGAGTTATTTCTCCACTGATCTCCAGTAGCATATTGGGCACCTACTGACCTGGGGAGTTCCTCTTTCAGTATCCTATCATTTTGCCCTTTCATACTGTTCATGGGGTTCTCAAGGTAAGAATACTGAAGTGGTTTGCCATTTCCTTCTCCAGTGGACCAGAGACTGCAGCCATGAAATTAAAAGATGCTTACTCCTTGGAAGAAAAGTTATGACCAACCTAGATAGCATACTCAAAAGCAGAGACATTACTTTGCCGACTAAGGTCCGTCTAGTCACGGGTATGGTTTTTCCTGTGGTCATGTATGGATGTGAGAGTTGGACTGTGAAGAAGGCTGAGTGCCGAAGAATTGATGCTTTTGAACTGTGGTGTTGGAGAAGACTCTTGAGAATCCCTTGGACTGCAAGGAGATCCAACCAGTCCGTTCTGAAGGAGATCAAGCCTGGGATTTCTTTGGAAGAAATGATGCTAAAGCTGAAACTCCAGTACTTTGGCCACCTCAATGCAAAGAGTGGACTCATTGGAAAAGACTCTGATGCTGGGAGGGATTGGGGGCAGAAGGAGAAGGGGACGACAGAGGATGAGATGGCTGGACGGCATCACTGACTCGATGGACCTGAGTCTGAGTGAACTCCGGGAGTTGGTGAGGGACAGGGAGGCCTGGCGTGCTACGATTCATGGGGTCGCAAAGGGTCGGACACGACTGAGCAACTGAACTGAACTGAACTGAATTGAGTTCAGTGCCACTAAGTACACTCACATTGTTGTGCAATTCTCTCCATCATCCACCTTCCGAATTTTTCATCTTCCTAAACTGAAATTCTATTCCTATTAAACACTAAGTCCTCATTCCCCCCTCCTCACCCCCCATTCCCAGCCCCTGGGATCTACCAAAGTATTTTCTGACTCTTTTAATTTGACTATTCTAGGTTATCTCGTATAAGTGGAATCAAACAATACTTGTCTGCAGTTAATGCATACTGGAAAGAAAGTGAAAGTCTTAGTCGTTCAGTCATCCAACTCTTTGCAACCAATGGACTGTAGCCTGCCAGGCTCCTTTGTCAATGGAATTCTCCAGGCAAGAATACCGGAGTGGGTGGCCATTCCTCTCCAGGGGATCCTCCCAACCCAGGGATCGAACCTGGGTCTCCTGCATTGCAGGCAGATTCTTTATCATCTGAGCTATCAGAGAAGCCCCAATGGATATTCGAATGTGTTTTTAAGGTTAACTTGGTATATGTCCTACAAACAGATTGCACCTTCTTGCCCTTCCCCACACCGTGCTACACTGTAGGTTCTCGTTAGTTATTTATTTTACACATAGTAATGTACAGTTTTGAAAGTGAGCATAGCTTGTCTGCTCTAGTCTGAGTGGGCAAGGAAGGTTTGCCTGGGAGTGATCTTCAAGCTCATGCCAAGTAGAAGCTATGGCCTCTCAGCTAACACTCCCCCTGCTTCACTTCCTCTCCAGCACCAGGACCGGAAGCCTGAGGCTGCATTTTGCACACTCCCTTGCCAGCTGGTTCTGCCAGTGGAAGGCACTGGGAGGAGACTGAAAAGTGGATGAAAGGGAGAAGTGATCCTTTTTTCCGGTTCCGCCGGCAGCGTCAGCAAGAGCAGCAGCTGCGGCTGCTAAGTCCCTTCAGTCGTGTCCGACTCTGTGCGACCCCATAGACGGCAGCCCACCAGGCTCCCCCGTCCCTGGGATTCTCCAGGCAAGAACACTGGAGTGGGTTGCCATTTCCTTCTCCAATGCAGGAAAGTGGAAAGTGTAAGTGAAGTCGCTCAGTCGTGTCCGACTCTGAGCGACCCCATGGACTGCAGCCCACCAGGCTCCTCCGTCCATGGACTTTCCAGGCAAGAGCACTGGAGTGGGGCGCCATCGGCAGCAGAGGCAGTGACAAGAGCAGCAGCGGCGGTGGCAGTGGTGGCGGCGGCAGCAGCAGGAGCGAGGGAGGGCTCTGCGGCTCCTGCTCTGGAGGCGGGTTCAGAATAGCCGCGCAGCGACGGACGCCGGTAACGCATGTTCACGTTGTGCAGCCTCCTTAGCGGTGGATGGCCAGTGGCCTCCTCAAATGATCAGTTTTTGCTGTTCCGCTGTCCCGAGACCTTTGTTACCAATTTCCTGGGTTAAATTCCCTCTGTTTAAAAAACCAAGAGTAGTTTTTGCTTCTCCAACCAAACTCATGCTCGGCTTCTAAAACAGCCCCAGGAAACTGACTCAAAAATAGGTATCCGGATTGGTCATCTGAGCGATCTTGGCTTGAATGCTGTGATTACCTCAATGCCAGTGAGAAGTTGGGATGCTGGTCTCCATGGTACACAGCAGCAAATGGTGAGTTAAATTTTCACCGTTGGCCACTTGGGAGGAAGTGCTTATGGGAGGTGAGGCTTGAGGAGACCAAGTGGTGGCTATAAGTAACTATTTTGGTAGGAACAATGATTAGAAAGGCTCTGGATGAGCTGGCTGCTTTCTGAACACACTGGTGAGTTTGATGGAAAAAAAAAAAAAAAAAGACCATTCTAGGGCTTTACTATCTTAGCTAATGTCAGGATTGAAAAGTGAAAGTGTTAACCACTCAGTCATGTCCAGCTCTTTGCAGACCCCATGGACTATAAACTACCAGGCTCCTCTATCCAGTATTCTCCAGGCAAGAATACTGGAGTGGGTAACCATTCCCTTCCTTCCCCAGGGGATCTTCCTGTCCCAGGAATCAAACCTGGGTCTCCTGCATTGCAGGAGGATTCTTTACCGTCTGAGCTAACAGGGAAGCCCTAATGTCAGGGTTAGAGAACCATAAAGTTTCTATTACAGCAAAAGAGAACCTCTTGTCTTATAGCCATGGAGCCAATCGAGCAAAAACATCAGAGCTCAAATTCAATCCTGTCGGCTGCAGAATTACAATGAATAGATTCACCAGGTCTCTAGTGTGACCTCTGAGTCTATAATCAACCAATAAAGTCATGGCTCTAGGTCTTGGATACAGAGGTGAACAAGACCAACACCACTTTCACCCTCAGAGAAGTCTGGGCAAAGATCTGGAGGAAAGCCCTTCTAGGGAGAGGGAACAGCAAGTGCAAGGACCTGAAATGAAGCCAGCTTGGTTTGTACGAGAGACAGAAAAAAAGGCCATTGTGGCTGCAGTCAAGTGACTGTAGAGGGAAAGCAGTGAAGTGAATGTGGAGGGAAAGTAGTGAGAGAGGCAACAGTGGTCAGGTCTGGCAAGGCCATGGTGAAGATTTGTTTTATTCTGGTTTAATAAAAGTCACATGGAAGTTCAAGAAGGTGGAATATGGCAATACAATTTTGACCCCAAGCCCCTGGGTCAGCAGACACCCCACAGCCCCCAAGAAGACTGTCATTACTTCATATGCCAGCTGCAAGTTCAAGGGTCCTGAGGCCACCCACACTTCTGAACACCTGGCTAAAAATTCAGGAGGTTCTATGACTCCCTCAGGTTCAATTTTACCAGAACAACTGACAGAACTCAGGCAAGCACTAGACTTACACTTGCAGTTTTATTATAAAAGATACGAATCAGGACCAGTCAAATGAAGAGACACATAGGGTGTGGACTAGGAGCATCCCAAGGAATAAGGATGAGTCGCCCTCCCAGCACATGGATGTGTTTACCAACCACTGATGCTCATCTAAGCCTCAGGGTCCAGAGCTTCCAGGTCCAAATGACTCCCATCCAGAGCCAGCTCATTAGCATAAATGATCAAGACCCACCATGAATAACAATAGCATTTTTATCATCTGGAAATTCTAAGGTGTTTTAGAAGCAAGAAGCCAGGAACCTGGGACGAAGACCAAAGAAATTCTTTATTATACAACCGCAGGAGAGTGTCCTAATCTGAGTTAACTTTTAAAAGGAGCATTAGAAGGAGCTGCTATATGGTCGTATACAAGACAACACAAGACATGGAGCCCACAGTGACCTTCTAACCAGATGGTCTCTGGTCTGACACCTTGGCTGTCCCTGACTGTCTAGTCTCCCTTGGTCCCTGTCCATTTCCAAACCTGGATTTCCAGCTTCCCCATTGATTCTAAGAGCTACATAAGACCTTTAAGTAAACAGTCTGCTTAAATAAACCAGAGTTGGTTTCTGTTATTTTCTACCAAGCACCCTAAGCACTGCATGCTCTCTTTCTATCATTAGATTTCTACAGTCTCTCTTCCACAAAGGAAAATGTGGTTGACTCTCAGTTCCTAAGTTCATGTGTTCCAAATCTGAACACTCAGACTGCTTTTCAGTTTCATTTCCAAGTTCCTGGGAAAGAGAGTCTGATCATTTCATCCGGGTCAGATATACTCTCTTAGTCCAATCATAGGTAGCTTAAAAGGCTGGGTTATGTAGTACAAACATCACCAGAGGGTGGCTAAAATTTTTACAAGTAGACTAGATCTCCAAACATTGTTTCCTACATATAGATGGAATTCAGATAGCCAGGGAGAAAAAGTATGAATTGCAAGGAGAACATGAGCTGATGATGCATAGAAGCTGAAATGGTTGTGGCCTTTTCAAAGAACAGGAAAGATTCTGGCCAAATCACAGAAGAGGGATCTGATGAGAAGTGGAGGAGGCGTGGGCTTGGCTATGAAGGGGAGGTCCTATTATGGAGAATCTGGACACTTGGCATAAAAGTTTCTACTTGTGAAGAAAATGGGAAACCGCGCAGTTTTTCTTGGCTGAAGAAAGGTCTTATCAAAGTATTACCCCAATAGTAGCAGCAAGTTGGATGGGAGATGATGGTGACAGAGAGAGATACAAGTTCTTAAAAAATAGAATACACTCATTTACTCCATATGGAAAAATGAGAGAAATAAATCACAATGATAAAATCCAAAGTTGTTAATGAGAGAAAGCAGTAAATCTCAAACTTACAACTGATAGATGAATGTCCCATAAAAAAGACCAGCCAGCAGCACAGTGTGTCCTTTCTGTGCTTGTTCCTGTGATGGTCCCTGCCTCTCAGGAGGTAATAGCATGACAGAGAACCATCAAATCTAATGAACAGCTCTTTTCTTTTTTAAGGGGGGAAAAAAAAAAAATCTTGCATTTTTGCTGACTCAGCTCCATTCACCACTATGGGAAATTTATTTTTCATATGCACACAGAGCCTTTTTAAGAGCTTTTTCTCCCTCTTTCCTCTCATGTAATTTTTGTTCAGTTACCTCAGGAAAATGTCTCTTGTGCCCCCTCTTTCTCCATTTGTAAGTCAAAGAAAAATGACCCTAATCATGAATGATAAGTTTAAAGTAGTACTAGTGATATATCCATGTGAGGAAAAAGGAAGGCCCTACATTTGGGAATGAAATGTAATGTCATCAAGAACCAATAGTAGCAAATTAGAAGGCCTGGGAAAGAGCCCAAATTTCCCTTCAGACTCTCCACCATAATACCAATCTATATTTTCATTCTCCTTTAATGAAATCTATTTTTCCACAGGCATTATCATTTAGCAAGAATGAAAGCCTTTCTTCTTCAATTTTAAGGATGAGAGATTAAATTACTTACATAAATGTTAATATTGCAGTGCAAACATTTTTTAAAACTAATTTTCCTTGCAAATATATGATATGGCATCAATGTTTTAAGCTTAAATGGCTTTACTGGGCCAGCCCGGGTACCTAGTTGCATTTATAATGACATTTTAGGAGAAAAATACATTATATCTTAAAACAAACAGACTCTCTTTGATTTCTGGAAATCTAGATTTTGAAAGTTGAACACTGTTTAACTCAACAAAAGAGTCTCACGGGAAACACAAAGTTATATAATTATTTTATGTAGAGTAATGGAGAATTCCAGCATGCATGTTTGATGCACGTGACTTTCCTTTCTCACCACTTGATGTTTTGGTAGGCAGCCAGTTCTTTATTTGTTGTTCTGAAGTTGTCATGATAAGTTCAGCTAGCTCACAGAGTGAAAAAAAAAAAAAGATGAGCTGGAGGTATGAGTTTTGTTGCATGAGTTTTCTAAATATATTTATTGGTACTCCTTAAATTAGGCTCGAAGCTGGTTGTCTCTCTCAATTTAGAGCATCTTCCCACTTGCTTTAGCACCATCACGATCTCACTTTTATTGTCTGTATAACCAGATGCAGCTGCATTTATTTACATTTTTTAAATGAATGAAACTCTTAACTTGTTGACATATTGGAGAGTCTAAAAATGTCCCATTTTAAGTCATCCTCACAACTACATCCACATGGATGGCAGTTGAATTAGCCCCACTTTGTAGCAGATTTGATTTTCAAGAGAAATGTTTACATGGAAATAAAGAATTTTGAAAGCTTTATTATTGGGTGACATAGAAGAAACTATTTTTGTTGCATTTCAAGTTTCCAACTGAAATGTCAAGTCAAGGCCATGAGACAAAATCTACAGGAACAAAATGAAATGGGAGTACAGCTGCGCTTCCGTTTCAGACTTCCCATAGACCACTTCTCCACCAACTAAATCACCTCCTTTTGAATTTCTGGCTCTGGTGAAAAAAGATCAGGAATTCTTTTTTTTTTTTTTTTTCTTTTCAGCTGTGCTGGGTCTTAGTTGTAGCATGTGGAGTCTAGTTCCCTGACCAGGAATCAAACCTGGACTCCCTGCATTGGGCTGCAGAGTCTTAGCTGCTGGACCACCGGGAAAGTTCTAGATCAGGAATTCTGAAGCTATAATATATACTTCAACACCAGCCTCTCAATGATCCACACCATAGGATTTGCTTAGTATTCATTCATTTGCTAATATTTTCAGAGAACCCACTATGTATAGTCAAAGCTATGGTTTTTCCAGTAGTCAGGTATAGAGAGTTGGACCATAAAGAAGGCTGAGCACCAAAGAACTGATGCTTTAGAACTGTGGTGTTGGAGAAGACTCTTGAGAGTCCCTTGGACTGCAAAGAGATCCAACTAGTCAATCCTAAAGGAAATTGATCCTGAATATTCATTGGAAGGACTGATGCTGAAGCTGAAGCTCCAATACTTTGGCCACCTGATGGGATGAACTGACTCATTAGAAAAGACCCTGATGCTGGGAATGATTGAAGGCAGTAGAAGGGGATGACAGAGGATGAGATGGTTGGATGGCATCACCGACTTGATGGACGTGAGTTTGGGAGTTGGGAGTTGGTGGGAGGGACAGGGAAGCTCTGAGAATTGGTGATGGACAGGAAAGCCTAGCGTACTGCAGTCCATAGTGCTGCGAAGAATCAGACATAGCTAAACTAACTGACTAACACTATGTATGAAGGTGGCTCAGTGGTAAAGAATCTGCCTGCCAATTCAGGAGATGGAGGAGAATGTGGGTTCCATTCTGGGGTTCTATCCCTGGAGGAGGAAATGGCAACCCACTCCAGTATTCTTGCCTGGGAAATCCCACAGATAGAGGAGCCTGGCAAGTTACAGTCCATGGAGTTGTGAGAGTCAAACATGACTTAGTGACTGAGCATGCATACATGCCAAGTGTGAAGCTCTAAGGGATGGACACAGAAAGGAGTAAGATTCAATGGCTGCCCTTGAGAAGCATACAATCTGGAGAGAAGGCAACCAGCTATAATATAAAGCAATGTAAAAATAAGAACTATAGGAGAGGAGTAAGAAAAATACTATGGAAAGATGAAGTCAGGAATAATTGATCCCAACTAGGTGGCCCAAGAAAGGCTATGTGGAGATCGAGATTTGAATGGAAGGTAGGAAGATTCTATAGACAGTATAAAAACACAGAGATCTGCATTACTCCTCTGGTGGTCTGGTAGTTAAGATTCCATGCTCCTAAGGCAGGGGGCATGGGTTCAATCCCTGGCTGGGGATCTAAGATCCCACATGTTATGATGTGGCCAAAAGAAAAAGCATAGAGGTTTGAATGGCAAATTCAGAGAAGGGTGAGGAGTGCCATGTGACATGTGCAGGGCCAGAGACAGGCATAGTGGGTGAGGAAGCTGAAAAGAGAGATCAGGGCTCAATCCTGGAGGGCCTTAAAGCTACAGACAGGAACTGAGCCAGATACTTTGACTAAGAAAGAGCCACTGAAGATATTGAGGGGGTAGAACTGTCTGACCTGTTTATAGGAAGATAACTCATCTGACAATGAAGAAAATTGACTGGAAATTTGATATGTCAAAAACCTACTAAAATAATTCAGAGAAGAGTTAAGTACTTAAATTAGAGGAGAACCAAGGTATTGGCATCACCAACTCAATGGACATGAGTTTGAGTAAACTCTGGGATTTGGTGATGGACAGGGAGGCCTGGTGTGCTGAGGACCATGGGGTTGCAAAGAGTCGGACACGATTGAGCGACTGAACTGAACTGAACTGAACTGAAGGTATTGGGTGGATGATCACAAGCTAGAATTAAGATTGTGGGAAGAAATATCAACAACTTCAAGATGTGCAGATGATACCACACTGATGGCAGAAAGCAAAGAGGAATTAAAGAGTCTCTTAATGATGGTGCAAGAGGAGAGTGAAAAAATTGGCTTAAAACTCAACCAACATTCAGAAAACTAAGATCATGGCATCCGGTCCCATCATTTCACAGCAAATAGATGGGGAAACAATGGAAACAGTAACAGACTTTATTTTCTTGGGCTCCAAAATCACTGCAGATGGTGACTGCAGCCATGAAATTAAAAGACGCTTGCTCCTTGGAAGAAAAGATATGACCAACCTAGACATTATATTAAAAAGCAAAGACATTACTTTGCCAACAAAGGTCCGTCTAGTCAAAGCTATGGTTTTTCTAGTAGTCATGTATGGATGTGAGAGTTGAACCACAAAGAAAGCTGAGCACCAAAAAATTGATACGTTTGAACTGTGGTGTTGGAGAAGACTCTTGAGAGTCCCTTGGATTGCAAGGAGATCAAACCAGTCAATCCTAAAGGAAATCGAGCCTGAATATTCATTGGAATAACTGATGCTGAAGCTGAAGCTCCAATACTTTGGCCACCTGATGGGAAGAGCTGACTCATTAGAAAAGATCCTAATGCTGGGAAGGATTGAAGGCAGGAGGAGAAGAGGATAACAGAGGATGTGATGGTTGGATGGCATCACCAACTCAATGGACATGAGTTTGACCAAGCTCCAGGAGATAGTGAAGGACAGGGAAGCCTGGCCCACTGTAGTCCATAGGGTCGCAAAGAGTCAGACACAACTGAGTAATTGAACAGCAACAGAGGTACCGATATGAGCATTGGGCCATAAAGAAAGCTGAGGGCCCAAGAATTGATGCTTTCAAATTGTGGTGCTAGAGAAGACTCTTGAGAATCCCTTGGACTGCAAGGAGATCATACCAGTCAATCCTAAAGGAAATCAACCCAAATATTCATTGGAAGGACTGATGCTGAAACTGAAACCCCAATACTTCAGCCACCTAATGCAAAAAACCAACTCATTGGATAAGACCATGGTGCTGGGAAAGACTGAAGGCAGGAGGGGAAGGGGATGACAGAGGATGAAATGGCTGGATGGAATCACTGACTCAATGCACATGAGTTTGAGCCAATTCTGGGAGATGGTGAGGAACATGGAGGCCTCGCGTGCTACAGTCCATAGGGTTACAAAGTGTTGGACATGACTTAGTGGTTGAACAACAACAATAATCAAAAGTTCTTAGAGATTCCTACTTACTGTTACTATGACCACATCAAAAAAACTGAACATCGTCTCCCCTTAGTAATGGAAGTATGGTCCTAGCTTTCCTCCATATACTTGCTCGTAAGAAATTCAGAAACATCTTCTACTGGCCAGTGAGGTACCAAAACCTACCATGTCCTTGAGACTCTCATGGGGTGAATTAAGAAGGGAACAAACGCAGGAGTTTGGCAAAGCAGAAGTTGCAGACTTTTCCCCTCAATTATCTGATTTCTGTTCTTAGATCTACCCCACTTTAGTTGATGAAATGAAGTCCCTATTGCTTATTGTGGGTGAAAATGATAATGACTAGCCATACACAATCCGTCAGGGTAGCTGAAATTGCTCAGGCACCTCCTTGTACCCCCAACTAGATGGCTGTTATATAGTGACTGTTGTTACACACTTTTAACGTATACAGTGCTTTACAGCTAAAGAGCGCTCTTCCTTACACTGACTCATCTCCTTCTCACCACATTCTGGTAAGAAAGATACAGTTTCATTCTCCTTGATTCTCACAGACAGAAATCTCTTGCAAATTTCTCTCAGGATTGCATTCGGGTCATATTTTCATGTCCTTTTCTAGCTCATTTTCTCTATTAACTGGAATCCAGCTCACCTTCTTCCCCTTAGCACATGATTTTTTTTTTTTCTTTCTAACCTCATCCCTGGTCAGTATTTTCCTTCTGGCAATCCTTTCCTCCGAGCTAACAATCCACGGTTATCTGTCCCATTTTTGTTAAGTTTCTCTCCCTCCGCCTCTGCCCCCATCGCCCTTGAGCTTTAAAAGAAACTGCATTAGAACTTAGCATCCAGAGACAGCTATTTCTCACATAAAAATAGGTGCCACCAAAATGCAAATAGGATCAAAATGGGGACTTTTATACCAGGCATATCCTTGGACGAGCAAATCAAAGCTGGGGGAAGGGTAGGCACCTGAGAACTGGCTCCCTGCCCCCATCTGGCATGATCTCTGCACAGTCTCAGCCCCCACCTCTTCTTGAGAACCCACTCTCTAAACTGCTTCACCCTTCTTTGTAACCCAGGAAAGCTGACCTTTATAGGCTCCATGCCAGCTGCCCGCCAGCTTCTGGTTGGGCGAAGCAAACAGGTATCAGAGGATGGAAGAAGAGAATGAACAGATGTGTATCCCCCTGGTTCCCTCCCTGCCATGCAGATCCTGTTAAACAACCACCTCCTATAGCCACAGCTACTGCCGTCCCTGGCTCTGGGGACTGTCCCTCCCTGACTCCTTTAGGTTAAGGGGTGGTAATGGCACCTTCCATTACGAGCTGCAGTTAGTAGGAGTCATCCTTCATCATCCTTGTTAGTTTCCTTGGCCCTGTCCACCTTTGTGTTTCCCTTCATTAAACTCTCCCCAGTTAGCACACCTGAGGGTGACCCGCCAGACAGGGTCCCTTCACAGAGCACGTGGTGCTCAGCAACTCCCCATGCACTCCCCACAATGCTAGCAACAGCTGCAAATACCTTAGCAATAAAGAATTAGCTAAGTTAACCCAACAGGGTACAATGACCTAGAGAAATGAATGTTAAGGCAGATAAACACTGGAGAAAGAAAAAATGTTTTCATTTCCTAGGGCTGCCATGACAAAGGACTACAAACTAGGTGGTTTAAACCAATAGCAATTCATTCTGTCACAGTTCTGGAAGCTAGAAGTCCAAAATCAAGGTGTCAGTGGGGCCATGCTTCCTCAAAAGGAAGGGGAGAACCCTTCCTTGCCTCTTCCAGGCTCAGGAATTGTTGAAGATCCTTGGTTTTCCTTGGCTTGAGCTGGAGCCCTTCAGTCTCTGCATCTGTCATCACATGGCCTTCTCCTGTATGTCTCCACCTTCACGTGGCCTTTTCCTCATTTAGTCCCGGTCCAAATTCCCCTCTTCCATAAGGACTTCAGTCAAGTTGAATTATAGCCCACCGTAATGGCTTCATTTTAACTTGATTACATCTGCAAAGATCTGATATCCAAATAAGGTCCCATTCTGAGGTCCTAGGGGTTAAGATTTCAACATGTCTTTTTAGGGGACACAATTCAACCCATAGTAGATGGGTTCAGAGAAGTATAGGCTGCTAGATGTCTATGACTGCTTCACATTTCTAAAGAGACCAGAGCTGCAAGGCATGCTGTCTACAGCTGACTGCTGCTAAGTCACTTCAGTCGTGTCCAACTCTGTGCGACCCCACAGACGGCAGCCTATCAGGCTCCACTGTCCCTGGGATTCTCCAGGCAAGAACACTGGAGTGGGTTGCCATTTCCTTCTCCAATGCATGAAAGTGAAAAGTGAAAGTGAAGTCGCTCAGCCATGCCGGACCCTCAGCAACCGCATGGACTGCAGCCTACCAGGCTCCTCCGTCCTTGGGATTTTCCAGGCAAGAGTACTGGAGTGGGGTGCCATTGCCTTCTCCACTACAGCTGATTAGTACCTGCCAACACAGCACCTGTGCGTGCCTATAGGGCTCAGCATGGGAGACTTAAGAAGACACCAGCCACCTGGACTTGTTCGCTGCAAATTCAGTCCGACCTGTGAGCCAAAATATCAGCCCCTCTAATGAAGCTGTGAAAAGGTGAGAAATGTAATAGGTCATGTTTGTGAAAGACTGGAGGAAGCTCGAGGGGTTATGCTGTCTATGGTGATGATCTATAATCATAGGGCTATATTTAGACGCTTCCATTATAGAAAAGGATACCACGTTTGCGCTGGTCTTAACATGTTTATTTTCCTTAACATGTTTTTGAGTCCATTACTGCTTCTTTCAAAGATACTAACTCGAGAAAAAGAATCTCTGTTCTGAGTCCACAGACTGGCTACTTGGGTGTTCCAAGCTGGCAACTGGTATTTTTAACAGGTTTTGTTTTTTTTTTTAATAGAATCAAGGGACAAAAGTCTGGTGGCATCTTTAGATAGACTGAAAATCTAGAATTCTTAAATCTCAAGCTATAAGCTACAATTCTCCCTTGCTTGACCCTATAAAATCAACTCAGTGTTTCTCAACAAGCTTTATCATCCTATAGCATTGTCCAAACTCCTCTACCCAGCATTTCAGATCCACAGTAGTCTCAAAAAACCATGTGCACATCTTGTATCCAATCATGTCATTCATTTTATTTATTCCTTCAGCAAATAATTTAGTCACCAACTATTTGCTTAGCAGGCATTGCAAACAGCAGGTTCAACTGTGTCTCCCAAAAAGATAATGCTGACGTTCCAACTGCACCAGGACCTGTAAGGGAACCATGCTGATTAGTCGCTCAGTCTTGTCTGACTCTTTTAGGGACCCCATGGACTGCAGCCCTCCAGGCTCCTTTGTCCATGGGATTTCCCAGGCAACAACACTAGAGCAGGGGGCCATTTCTTTCTCCAGGGGATCTTTCTGACCCAAGGGTCAAACGCAGATCTACTGCACTGGCAGACGGATTCTTTAGCACTGAGGCACCTGAGAAGCCCAAAGGGAACTGTACCCAGTACCTGAAAATGTGATCTTATTAGGAAATAGGATCTTTGCAGGTATAATAGAGCTAAGATGAGGTCATACTCTCACATACATCAAAAATAAACATATGGTTACCAAAGGGGAAGGTGAGAGGAGGGATAAATTGGAAATTTGGAATTAACAGATACACACTACTATACATAAAATAAACAAGGACCTACTGTACAGCACAGGGCACTATATTCAATATCTTGTAATAACCTATAATGGAAAAAAATCTGAAAAAGAATATGTGATTCACTTTGCTATATACCTCAAACATTGTAAATCAACTTTGTTCAGTTGCTCAGTCATGTCCAACTCTTTGCGACCCCATGGACTGTAGCCTACCAGGCTCCTATGTCCATGAAACTTTCCAGGCAAGAGTACTGAAATGGGTTGCCATTTCTTTCTCCAGGGGATCTTCCCGACTTCTCCCACATTACAAGCAGACGCTTTACCGTCTGAGCCACCAGGGAAGCCCAGTTATATATGAGGGAGGGAGTAAATGAGTGAAAGTCACTCAGTCGTGTCTGATTCTCTGTGATCCCATGCACTGTAGCCCACCAGTCTCCTCTGTCCATAGAATGCTCCAGGCAAGAATACTGGAGTGGGTCTGGGGACACGCCCTGGAGGTGCCAGCCCGAGGCAGCTGGTTGCTAACCAATCCTGGCACCAGATCCAGCCCCTAGGGGAAAACTTTAGGTGTTAGCTGTTGTGCCAGGCGCACGGCACTGCACAAGAGGAGATGCCATTTGAGTTTGGAGGAGGAATGCCAGGGCTGCTGGCTGAAAGCTCTCCAGACCAAAGAAATATCCCCAGGATGGACTCTCTGGCTCTCTTCTTGCTCTACCTGGCTATGGTGCTGGTTGGTTTTGTAATGATCTGCATTGGCTCAAAAACCCATTACTTGCAAGGCCTAATCAGCTGAGGAGCACAGATATTTTCACATATAATTCCTGAATGTCTTCAGAGACCCATGCTAAGAGTGCTTCATTACCTCTTCCATACAAGAAACTACACCTTTGTTATCCTGCATCTCATCTTGCAAGGGATGTGTGTATGTGTTAGTCGATCAGTCATGCCCGACTCTTTGCGACCCCATGGACTGCAATCCACCAGGTTCCTCTGTCCATGAGATTTTCCAGGCAAGGATACTGGAGTGGGTTGCCATTTCCTTCTCCAGGGGATCTTCCCAACCCAGGGATCGAACCCAGGTCTCCTGCACTGCAGGCAAATTCTTTACTGACTGAGCTACAAGGGAAGCCCGGTCTTGCAAGGGATGGTTTATACCAAATACACCTGGGAAATATCTAGCCTCTGTCAAGAGCTGGAGATCTCTTTGCATTACATTTTTCTGTCTTATCTACTGCTGATTGTAAACCTGTTTTTTGTTTTTGTTTTGCCCTTAGTTGTGTAACCAACCCTGGTACCATAAGAAAAGCAAATTACTGTTCAAGTTTATGCACTCGATGAAATGATGTTCCCAAAGAACAAGAGGTGCCCTGCTTGTGAGTTAAGGAAACCAGCGTGGTCCAAGCACCAGGTGTGTAACCGATGTGTGCACCAGTTTGACCATCACTGGTGGGCTGCCGTCTATACGGTCGTACAGAGTCGGACCCGACTGAAGTGACTTAGCAGCAGCAGTGTGTGAGTGAAAAACTGCATCAGGGCCTGGAGCACCCGGTATTTCCTCTCCTACCTCTTGACGTTGACAGTCTCGGCTGCCACCATGGCCATGGGGAGCACCTGGTCCAGCTGGTGGTGATGTCAGACTTGTACCTGGAGACTTACATCGATGACCTCTGACACTTGTAGGTTGTTGACCCTGTCTTCCCTATTCAGTACCTGTTCCTGACCTTCCCAAGGATCCTCTTCCTGGTGGGCTTTGTCGTGGTGCTGAGCTTCCTCCTGGGGAGCTACCTGTGCTTCTGTCTGTACCTGACCACCACCAACCAGATCACTAACAAGCGGTACAAAGGCAACTGAGCAGTGCCAGCACCGCCGCCACATGGCCAGACCCCGATCAGCAGAGCCCCAGGCTTACCAGAACATCCACTCCCATGGGCACTGGAGCAACCTTCGAGAGATCTTTCTACCTGCTGCTGCACATTATGAGAGAAAGAAGAAATAGGGATGAGAAGAGTGCTGCTGCCTTTTAAATATAGTATACATTTATTTATACATATGGATACTTTCTAAAGAAAAAAAAGAATACTGGAGTGGGTAGCCATTCCCTTCTCCAGGGGATATCTTTACTGTCTGAGCCACCCAATATATATAAATTATATATATATATATATATACATTCTTTTTCATAATAATCCTTACAGGTTATTACAAATTATTGAGTATAGTTCCCCATGCTAAACACTAGGACCTTGTTGGACCTATTTTATATATATATATGTGTGTGTGTGTGTGTGTGTGTATTTCAATTCATCCTAATTTATTCCTCCCCTGCTTTCCCCTTCTGTAATCATAAGTTTGTTTTCTATGTCTGTGGATCTATTTCTATTTTGTAAATAAGCTTACTTGAAGATACGAAAAAACATTTTTTTTAAGTTTAAACCTTTCAATTTGTATCAGAGTATAGCCTGAAGAAACAAAATTCTTAATAGAAAATGCAGGAGAGATAACTGTCAAATGAATCTGCTGTGCCTCCCCTCTGACCTCTGACCTGTAGGGTCAGACACAAGCCCCTCAGCTGAAGCAGAGACAGAGGGACACCTAAGTGCCCTCCAGGCCTCTTAGTGGATACCTTAGCATGGAGCTCAGGGAGACCCTTCACAGTAGCCCTGAGCAACACGAACACCATCCCCTAGGACACGGCCAGCCTGCCCAGTGTCTCCTCGGAGAAGCCCTGCCTCCTGTCTTCTCAGTCTTGCTGGTTCCTGACTCTTGTTCTCTGCTTCCTGGCTCCTAATTCTGGTACCTCTTCTACTTGGCCTTTGGCTCCTTCCACTCACTGCCCTTGGAGCCCTCACTCTTTAGTCTCACTGTTTAGCCCTTGTGCATTAGCCCACAGAACCCTAACCTTGAGCGCCACTAGTCTTGCCATATCTCATGTCATCCTAGGTTTCATGGTCGTGGCTGGCAAACCTACAGCCCTCCATCCCCCCCCCAAACATGTGTGGAACATGCTGCTGTCACACATGCATGTGTGGAGCAGAACATGCCACCACCATTGTGACACGCATGCCCCGATGGACTGTCTCAGCTGAAGTTCAGGATGGGGACCCGGACTGTGGGAGGCCGGATGTCATTCACCCGGGAGGAGAGGGAAGGGAGGTTCATAGTACCAAGCGGTATGCCAGTGACATGCGGAAGCGCAAGTCCCCTCAGGCCTTGGATGCCAAACTTTGAACAGAGGAACATATTCAACTAGGTCTTCCCTTTACTGCGTTAATTCCCGAAAGATAGCTGTTTCAGTAAAAGTCACTCTCCTCCCTTTCAGTTAACAAAGGGTGCAGAGCACCAAACAAACCCAAAGCATATGGAGGTGTTTATACATTTCCCATAGCTGATCATGACTACAGGATTTTCAGTTACAAGTTTCAGAAACTGAATCACATGGTCGTAGGCCAAGTATCTCATATTTGTGGCTCACACAGTGAAAGGGTACAGGAGAGTAATTGTCATCAGAGCTTGATTGAGGACATCAAACTTGGCCTCTCTCCATCTCCTGCCCTGGTTTCATCTCTACTGGCTACATTTAGACAGACACTTCTTATGCAATGCAGGACAGTTCTCCAATGGCTCCAAGCTCACATCCTATCACTGTAACACCACCAGTGCAAAAGAAGCTTCTCTCTCCCAGGAGATTCTCAAAAGTTCAGAAATTGAATCTCATGGCTGAGCCCCTGACTTCAGTCACGGGGCTATCTCTGAATCAACCACTGTGGTTAAGAGAAAAGGGTAAACCACTAGTCTGAGAACTGAGAAGAGGACAGTTCTTCAAAAGAATATCAGCATGCTATTACCTAGGAAGAGGAAATTGATAACTAGGAAGACAAAAATAACAAATGCATCCTACAGTCCATCCCTACCCTCCTATTATCCCTATATAACCTTCTTTCCATTTGTATAATTTCTATAATCTATTTTCTATATAATATAATCTCTATCCATAACATAATATAACCAAACCACATACATCTAAAAATTAAATCACACCCTCTCCAGTCATAAACAATCCAAATTATGCCATTTTTATACCCAGGTCCAAGACCAGGATCTCTAAGTCATGTGCATTCCTCTCAATGAGGTCTGGATATAGCAGCTAGAGTTTGACATCCTTTAAACTAAATGACAGACATGAACATTCCCAACATATACAGCAGTGTTCTTGTAAATAGTGAAAAGAAAATAGGATAATACAATAAATGTCTCATTTGGAAATGAGAAGGGGAAACAGGCTATGATGAGCAGCCCTCTGACTTTACTGTGCTCTGCTGGACAAAAACAGTAAGGACTCGTGGGCTAGCAGTGAGTGAGGTCCTTGCCAGCCCATTTGACAACCCCAGTTCTGCTCTGAGAGAATCTCCTCTGCCCGGTGTCCCCCATTCCCATCTAAGGAGAGATGCTGGGGAGGACTCACTTCCAGATGGTGCCGGTTGCAGAATTTGGGCTCACCTCAGGAAGAAGGAAATGACAACCCACTCTAGTATTCTTGCCTGGAGAATCCCAGGGACAGAGGAGCCTGGTGGGCTGTTGGCTCTGGGGTCACACAGAGTCAGACATGACTGAAGAGACTTAGCAGCAGCAGGGCTGAGCAATCACAAGCCCCTTTGGCCATGCTGAGATTTCTCCAGCAAAAGAAATCCCTCAGAAGCTCACTACTTACTACTCTTTCCATTTGCATTTGGTCATTTCATGGAATATTAACCAAAGCAAGAGATATTGTCCTTAATCTAAACTCTGGCCTGGGAGTTTGGTTTCTTAGCAGCAGCTTGAGGGCTCTCCCTGCTTTTCAGCTTAATGGCCTCCACTTTCTCCTCTGCATCAGTGAAATTCCAAACCAGAACCTGGAAAGGGAAGGTTCAGCAAAGCTGCCTCTCAACCAGCAGCCAGGGGATAATTATTATTTTAATGAATCATTGATTTGCACTCTCACAACCGTCTCTCTTCTTCCATAGCCTTTGATTAGAAGATTTTTTTTAATGTTATTGATAGAAAAATGCTGAAATCACACACGAATGATCACAAAGTGAGCACACCAGTGTAACCAATGCCAGGTCAAGAAACAGGACATCAGGGCTCTCGGAAGCCCCTTGTGTGCCATCCCAGTCAGACCTTCTCCCATTTTCCCAGGGTCTCCATTCACCTCATTTCTAACGCCGTAGCTTGTTTCTGCTTATTTCAAAGCTTACGTAAATGGGACCCTACAGGATGTATTATGTCAAGCTTCTTCACTCAAAATTATATCTATCAGATTTAGTCCTCCCGGTGACACTGGCAATAGTGTGATTGTGTTCATTGGACCAGAGTTCATTGCAATTATTTACCCATTCGGTGTTGAAAGTTTTCCAATTTGGGACTGTTACAAACAATGCTGCTAAGAATATTGTTGCACCTTTTGGTATATATGCACTCATATATCTAGGAGTGGAACTGTTTGGTAATAAGAGACGCACACATTCAATTCTAATGGATAATACCATGCTTTTCCAAACCACCTACTTACATTCCTACCAGAAGTGTCTGTGGGCTCCAAAAGTTCCTCAACAACATGGATATGATCTGTCTTCTTTATTTTAGCTGTTCTGGCAGAACCTATAGTGGGATCTCCTATTTGTTTTCATTGCATTTCTCTCATGACAGATGAGGTTGAGCGTTTTCTCGTATTTATTTGGATAGTCCCTTTTGTGAAGGCCTGTTTATCAATCCTGCCCACTTTCCTGTTGGTTTGTCTCTCATTTGCTTATAGGAGCTCCAGATATGAGCTCTTTGTCAGTTATATGTGCCGTAATATCTTCTCCCATCCTGTGGCTTGTATTTTCCCTCCACCGTGATGTCTTTTGATGACCATGAGGATAAGCTGCAGTCAAGCTCAGGCTCCTTCCTGGTTTGTCTTCTCCTCTATTCTGTTTCTAGTCTTCCTGCTTTTGCTGGGACAAACTTCATCATAAGGCAGAGAACTCACCTCTTCCGCTCTTACAAGGTATAACTTCACCTGGTTCTCAGTTATGAAAGGCAGAAAAGACCTTTTTTGTCGACATATTTTTCCTCTTTTTCTACTTCTAGATGGACCAACTTTGAAAGAAACTTGTCTCTTTCTCACAAAAAACTCACTGAGCACTTTAAGAAGCAGCCAACACATTCCACAGGCTAAGACATTCTACAAGGACTTTAATGATTCCAGTCTCAAATGGCACATGCTCTGAGTTCCAAGAAAGAATGGGCAACAATTTAACCAGGTGCCTTGTTAGAACGTAACAAAGACAGCTAACTTCTCAGCCAGGGGTACAGATCCTGCCTGACTTTCCATTCTACCTTAGATGGTACATTTTAAAGTCTATCACTTGGACACTTCCCTGGCAGTCCAGTGGTTAAGACTTAGCTTTCCAAAGTAAGTGGTGCAGGGAACTCAATCCCTGGTGAGGGAACTAAGATCCCACATGCCTGACAGCTAAAAACTCTAAACATAAAAACAAATAAATAATAAAGTCTATCACTTGTAACACCTCAAGGCTAGAGACTGACACCTAGCAGGAATCTTTCACAATTCAAATTAGCTTCTATGAAAAAATGACCAGGGGAGTGCTGGGGGGCTGGGGGGGGCGGGGAGGGAGTAGGTGACAAATTTATTAGGTCATGTAACTGAATAGTCTCAGTATAAATCAGTCATAACTGCATACAGGGGCTCAGTTCCATTTGGACCAAGCTTCTCACTATCTTTCCATTTTTCTTTCCTCTGTGTTAGCACTGTGTGTCATTCATGGGAATCTTCTGGCAGTCCAATAGTTAGGACTCTATACTTTCACTGCCAAGGGTGTGGGTCCAACCCCTGGTCAGGGAACTAAGATCCCACAAGTCATGCACTGCAATAGAAAAAAGAAAGGTAGTCAAGTGGCATTCATTGTGTTAGCGTGTATCATTGTATGTATTCACTGTATTAGCATGTTAGCATTCCTGTTAGCATTCTGTTAGCATGTTAGCATTCAGGCAGGCAGGCAAAATCACCACCATCAGTTTTAACTGGCATGCTATCTTCTCAGACTCCAGGGTAAGTAGAACATGTCTTTTCCTAACAGTTCAAACAGAAGTCCTGAAATTTATCCTCAGATCATGTTCCCACTTGCGGAAATTTGGGAAAGGGTCCCTTCCCCCTCCCTCCACAGCCAGAGGAAAACCAGTGAGTACCACTGAAGGAGGCCCAGTGGATGTCCGGCAGGTGAAAATAAAAGATGTTCTCAACAGTCATTTACCAACAGAAAGCATCTTAATCACTTGGAGGAAACAGTATGACTTATCTACCCATGGTCCATTTTCTCTATTCCTTCTTCCTGGCTGATGGAGTCTCAATTTAGCTTGCTTGGAAATATGCCCAGTTTCAGGCCATGAATCATAGCTGGTTTAAACTAAGATTAATAAACATACTTCCCTTTTCCAGATTATTTAATGAGTGGATTCATAACAAACTCTGGTGGCTAAGACAAAGAGCAAATCTGCTGGGGAGGTGTATTTCTGCGAAAGATTTTGCTCCCTGAAGGGAAAAGAGGTCCAGGCAGAGAGTTCACTCACTGTCCTGCCCACCCCCGAGCCCACTCTCAGTTCCTGCCTTTGGACATCAATTCTCAGGGATGTGATGCCTGGAGCTGCTGCAGCCATCCGGTAAACTGGGAGGAGAAGGCCAGGAGAATAAGCAGAGACTCCAGCTCAGAGCCCTTGGCGTCATGGAACTGCTCATCCAGCTCTAGAGCTACCACATCCAGGCTGCTTGTTAGGAAAACAGTATCTATGAAGCTGGGTTTTCTGTTTCTTACCACTAATACATTCTAACTCTTCCATGACTATTCACTACGAACACACATAAGCCTCTCTCTATGCAGCAGCAGCAAGCAAGGAAGAAGCAGGCTTTCAGCCAACCACTCATTGCCAAGTTAAAACTACCTGTATTATCGCCAACCCATAACGAAGAAAGGAACACAACCCACAGATGCCCATTCTGCCCTTGATTCTCCACTCTTTCCCTTGACTTAGGTGGAACCTTATGAAATTGATATTTAGCCCTTTCTGATCTACAAAAAAAAAAAAAGCTATTTCATATGGTTCAATCTAATATAATCTCTTTACCAGGAGGGATGTTCTTTTATACCCCTATACAAGGCTGTCTCTATGTTAACAAGTATTGTTGATGCTGTTCAGTTGCTAACTCGTGTCCAACTCTTTGCGACCCCATGGCACTGCAGCACACCAGGCTTCCCTGTCCTTCACTATCCCCCGGAGTTTACTCAAACTCATGTCCATTGATTCGGTGATGCCATCCAACCATCTTATTCTTGGTCGCCCCCTTTTCCTCCTGCCTTCAATCTTTCCAGCTATAGAACCTGAGAAATCATTTCCTTCATTTCCCAACCATGGTGAATCTTTGAGCAACATTTGGGAAAAAAAAAATAATAATAGTAAGCAGTGCTAGAGGAGATGTGATGGGTGCAGCTGTTGTTGAGTCACCCTGGGGAACAGGCTTCCTGCTCATCGACTGGTTCCCAGCCATGGTCTCTGGACACTCTAGACTAGCACTAGCCAACAGAACTTTCTACAGTAAAGGAAACATTCTGCTCTGTGCTGTCCAATACGGTAGTCACTAGCCACATATGGCTGCTCAAGTCACTTGAGCATGTGAGATGGGGCCTAGTATGACTGAGAAACTGAATTTTAGTAGCATTTAATCTGAATTAATTTCAACTTCAATAACCACATGTTGGCTGATGGCGACCACACTGGACAGTGTAGCTCTAGATTTTTAATGACTGTTTGCAAGGCCTCGTTTCAATGGCAGAGACTGACCTTGGTTCTGCTCCATCATTTCCAGTAAAGTTAAATCTTATGGTAAATATGACCTAAACAGCAGATTGCAGAAAAAGCAATAACCGGCCTGAATCCTGAGCTAAGTCTGGTTGGAGAAGGTCAAGGCTGTGTGCTGCGCCCCAGCCACTCAATAGGATGGATGCCCACTGCCGAGCAGGATATAATACACAAAGGTTGGAAAACCAGCAAGTGTTCTGGTTCACTTCTCCCCAGAAATCAAGCCTGAGGAAACCTCAGGCACTAATATCATCTCTTCAGTTAGGGTCTTTATTTAAGGGTGGTGAGGAATGATGGTGACAGTTCAGTCTTGTCCACAAGTTTCTCAGTCTCAGTTGGGGTAAAACCAAACCTGTTGCAAGAAATAAAAGTGTCTGTGAATGTCTATGGTCCTCTTTCCCAACTCAGAGTTCTGCTTGTTGCAGCAGGGGTCTAAAACCAAGCTAAAAGAACTTCATTCACTTATCTATCAGTTTAGTACACAGAATGTCTCCTATGGGCCAAGAATCTCTGTATGGTCTGAAGATGCAGAGATGAGCAGAATAAAGCCCCCGTGTGCAAGTAGTTTACTTTCAAGTGGCTCATTCTAAAAAGGCTTTTTAAACCTGGAATGATCGTGCAGACTCAACTCAGATTCTTAAACAAGGTACCCTAACAGTTTTCCTATTGAAAACTAGGTTCCTTTGGAGAAGAGCTCAGTATCCTAAGTAATTTGGGAAACACTCTACTTGTTTGCATCCCTTTCAATGTCAGAATCTCTCCTGGGCTATGAGAACAGGCTTCTAGTTTGGGATTTCAAAGAAATTTTGAGACGTGTTGCATATATCATGGTAAGGAAGGTGATGACTGCCTTAACACATGTTCCATGCAGGACCTAGGAACAGCTTGATTCCTCAGAACAACCAAGGAGGTGAATGAATACCTCAAAGGCTCTGTGTGGTGAACAGCTCAAGACATCAGCATTCTCTTCTGATCTCTCCAGAGTTTTAAACAACCTAATATTTTTAAACTCTGATCAGGAGACTCCAGGACTAGATATCTCTACAACAGATTGAAGCCTGCGGGCTCATCCTGAGAAAAGTCCAAAAAAAAGACACGATCAGTATAGATCTAATGGTATAACTGTAGGAAAACCTAGCTTGCAAATTGACTGCAGTGACTTCTTGGTCAATCTATGTGTAGTTTTGTTACCAAATTGGCCAACTGGACCTGTGTAGAGATCCTAGCCTGGCCAGAGAGGGAGGCTCTTTTTCCAATCAGATTCAAGTAGCCAATAACAAAACAGATGCTGAGGCTGGAACAGCACAAGCTTTATTCAATGGCCAAATAAATGGAGAAGTGGGAACTGTGTTCACAAATCAACTTCTCAACCCAGTTCAGATGGAGACATCAAATATGTAGGAGGATCGAAGTAAAAGGAAAGGGTTTGTGGGAGGAAAATTCATGAGTTATCCAAGAACAGGGGTGTGGTTTGGACCCGGAATTGATCCAACTCTCCTTTTCAGTCCTTGTATGGGCTTTTCCAGTTGTTGTCATGGCAACTGCTGGTGGGTGTGTCATAACATGCTAACGTATTACAATGAGCATATAATGAGGCTCAAGTGGAAGTCAAATCTTCCACCATCTTGGACCCAGTTGGCTCTAGCCAGTTATTTTTTTCTCTTTGCAGCTTCCTCCTAAAGCTTAGATAAGAGTAACTGGTTTCTATTCAAGGGAGGGACAGGAGTATGATTCTGCCTTGATAACAGTTTCATTCATTCACTCACTGAACAAATATTGATTTCATGCAGAATGCCCAGAAATGTACTAAGTGCAGGAGGCTCAAAGATTTAAAAATGTATGGTATCTGATCTTGCTACTGCTACTGCTGCTGCTAAGTCGCTTCAGTCGTGCCCAACTCTGTGTGACCCCATAGACGGCAGCCCATCAGGCTCCACCGTCCCTGGGATTCTCCAGGCAAGAACACTGGAGTGGGTTGCCATTTCCCTTCTCCAATGCAAGAGAGTGAAAAGTGAAAGTGAAGTTGCTCAGTCATGTCTGACTCTTAGCGACCCCATGGACTGCAGCCTACCAGGCTCCTCCGTCCATGGGATCTTCCAGGCAAGAGTACTGGAGTGGGGTGCCATCGCCTTCTCCGATCTGATCTTAGGAAATAAACTATAATAGAAAGGAGATAAGCACCAGGAACAAGACACAGAGAGATTGGGTACCTCTGGGAGCAGAGAGGAAAAACTCTGAGCTGAGGTTTGTGAGGAGCGGGTGTCAGAAAAAGCTTCTCAGGGGAAGCCAGCCTGAGCTGAGTCTTGGAAAATTATCTGAAAATGATATGATTAGAAGTGGTTCTTAACTGTCACAGAGCATCAGAACCAGCTGGGAATGAATCAAAGCCTGAGCCCATTCCAGGCCAATTAAATAAGCATTTTTGAAGGGAAGGCTCAGGCACAGGTGTTGTCTAAAGCTCTCAGGTGATTTTCATGTGCTGCTAGGGTTGAAAACCACTATTCTTGGAACTAGAGTGATAAGCAAAGGACACTTCCTCTCTGTTGACCTCGGGTTGAGATAGAAAATTATTAGGTAGTCAGTGTAGGGTTAAGGCCTTGTTTTCTTCTTTTAAAAATACAATTCAACTTTCCACCTATTTTCTTACACAAGCATCTCACGTCATTAAACTATAACCATACTCGTTGTTCCAGTTTTCCTGGCATTCAGAGGAATGCCTCCCTGGCCCGGAGGCCATAAAACATTCAAACCCATGACAGGACAATCAGTAACTGCTGTCCAACTCATTGAGAAAGAAAACACTAGGTGAACCATCAACACTAAGATATGCATCTGGTCCTTAAATGATGGCCTGAGGTCACGAGAAAAGGTCGGGGCATGGAGACTCAATGTCTTAGGAAAACTCAAGGACTGAGAGATCAAAAAAGGCCATAAAATTGACAAACTATGCATGATGACTTTCAAACTGACTGGGCAGGGATTGCATACATCAGGACCCCTAAACCAACCGAAAATGAATAAGTCACTGTTGGCAAAGATATAAACTGTTGTGATTCCCACTGTTTGGGGACAATTTTCCCCTTCTCAGTGTCTATGCTGAGAGCTTTGTACTTCTCTCTCTGAAATAAAACTTTGCCTGTGTGAGTGTCTGCATGTCCATGGATTCTACTCTTTGGTTTCATGAACAAGAGCTTGAATTCACGTTTCAGGGTTAGCATGGAACCAACACAGGATTAAAACTAGACAAAACTCTACTTCATGATCATTGCAATGAACTAGCACAGCAGAAACAAATGACTGCTTTACACCCCACAATAGGCACTTGCATTAGCAAGACCAAGACATGAGAACAATTCCGCAATGGATGGTTTATGTGGTTCCAGAAAAATTTGAACCCCTTCGTCTGGAGGAGGTGCTTTATGGCTTAAATATACTTCCAACTTAACCTTGATTTAAGCCTTAAAATCAAAGCAGCACAAAACTGGGGAAAGAAACAGAAGTCCTGGCCTATTTATATACATCCCAAGCCCCACATCCTCTGTCCCCATGAGAAAAATTACACATAAATACAACCAAGCTAAACACCTAGAGTTGGAAAGAAGGAACATAGTGGGAAAAATGAAGAGAAGGATATAAAGTACAATAAGAGGTTCAATTTTTTCTAAAAGATTTTGCATGTAACTCAGCACATTCCTCTTTCTAGTTTGTATCACGTACCTTTACAAAAATAGAATATACCAGCAGGGATCAGCCCATGGATTATGTTGTCTGAAATCACAGTTCCTGCAGCAAGGGCCCAAGGTGAGAGGCCAAAAACATAAGAGACAATTCGAAGGGGATGAGCTGTGCAGGCAACAGGAAGAGCTAGTCCCTCCCTAACCCCCTGGCCAAGCAGGTAACCAACGCTCTGCTCTCTCCTAGGCAGGGCGTCAGTCACCCACTTGGTCAATCCCCATATAAAGGTGCTAATGGGTCTCCTCACATTCATTGGGTCTGTCTAAAGTACAACTTTATGGGACTTCTCTGGCGGCCCAATGGTTAAAATTTCACCTTCCAAAGCAGGAGGGGAGAAACAGAACTTAAATGGTCCACATCAGGTTCCTGTTGATGTATGGCAGAAGCCAACACAATACTGTAAAGCACCTGAAAGTGTAAGTCACTCAGTCGTGTCTGACTCTTTGCAACCCCATGGACTGTAAGCCAGAATACTGGAGGGGGTAGCCATTCCCTTCTCCAGGGGATCTTCCCAACCCAGGGATCGAACCCAGGTCTCCCACGTTGCAGGCGGATTCTTTACCAGCTGAGCCACAAGGGAAGCCCAAGAATACTGGAGTGGGTAGCCTATCCCTTCTCCAGCGGATCTTCCCAACCCAGGAATCGAACCAGGGCCTCCTGCATTGCAGATGTATTCTTTACTTTCTGAGCTACCAGGGAAGCCCAAAATTCGAGTTCTCTGCCAAGAGGAGGTGATCAGTCTCTAATCCTCATCTCAGGCTGAGGCCCTTCGACCTGATTCCTGTGTCCAGGACTAGGGGATTAGGAAAAAAGGAGAAGGATAGGAAGGGTTAAGGAGAGGAAAAAGAGAGGGAAGGGGAGAGAGGTCAATAAAGTCTCTTGTTCCTTACCGGTCGGGGCACTCTGGCCAGTTGTCCTCATCAGGAGGAGACCAGGGACAAATGGGTCCCAGTTGCGGCCACTGGGTCCGGTCCATTGGCAGGCAAGCTGGTCCCTGAGTACCGCAATTGGTCAGGATGTCAGTCGCAGCAAAGAAGAGTTCCCGGCAGAGTCACCATTTGTTGCAGAGGCGGGGACCCCTTCCAGGGCCCAATACTGGGCTCTTGTCTAACACTTGGAAATGAATTATTTGAGGCGACACATGTGCTGAAAAAGCAAGAGATTTTATTGGAAAAGGGCACCCAGGCGGAGAGCAGTAGGGTAAGGGAACCCATTTGTCCTTCAATTAAAAAAAATTTTTTTAATGTCTTAAATAAAGTATAGCCTTAATATTTACACCATGATTTTCTTTCTGTATCTGCCTCAAAATCACTACAGTCAATGAAGAATACCTGTCTTCAGGATGTTAATTTGATAACTTTCCTTCTTTGTGAGAATCCTTGGTTATTAAGAACATGTTTCCTTGTTGTAAATCCTGCAACAGGGCTCCTCAATTTTTTTGTTGTTAACTTTACCTTTCTAGGGTTTATCGTCTGCCTCACAAGGTTCTTTCCCCGAGACAGGAGTAAAGAGAAGCCCACTTCCTACCAGAAAACAAAGATGCCCCATGGGTGACATAAATTCAGAATCAAAAACCCCTGAACAAAAATATTAGATAAAGCTAATCTGGTCCTTATGGATTTCAGTGTTCTCCCTGAGACGTACAGGTGATACTTACTGATGGTTTAGTTGCTAAGTACAGTCCAACTCTCTGAGACCCCATGGACTATAGCCCACCAGGCTCCTCTGTTCATGGGATTGCCCAGGCAAGAATACTGGAGTGGGTTGCCATTTCCTTCTTCAGGGGATCTTCCCAACCTAGAGATCAAATCCGGGTCTCCTGCACTGGCAGGTAGATTCTTCACCACTGTGACACCAGGGAGGCCCACAGGTGATAACTAGGGAAAGTTTAATAAGAATAATAACACCAATTAGTAGTAGTAGTAAGGCTGTTATCATCATTGTCATAATCAGTAATAACACTAATACTAATAATAAGGCTGCTTTGCTTCCCTCACATAAATCACAGTCAACAAAGGAAGTCATCAACTTTAGTAAACAGGCACATTCTGTGAGTTTTGAAGGGTTTACTGAAGTGGGTGTTGAATGCTGGACAGTTGTTTGATGGTACAGTATAAAGTCTCCTGGGCTCACCCCAGGATCTCCAAACCCAGAGTTAGCCATGTCTCACGATAATCATAGTAATATGCTGTGTGCTTAATTGCTCAGTTGTGTCCAACTGTTTGAGACCCCATGAACTGTAGTCCGTCAGGCTCCTCTAACCATGGAGCTTCTCCAGGCCAGAATACTGGAGAGGGTTGCCATTCCATTCTCCAGGGGATCTTCCCAACCCAGGGATCGCACCCAGGTCTCCTGCATTGCAGGCAGATTCTTTACCATCTGAGCCACCAGGGAAGCCCAATCATAGTAATAACTGCTACTTATTAAGTGCTCACAATATTCAAATGTTGAGCTCAGTGGTTACAAACCTCATCTCATTGGCAAAATAACCCAAGGGGATAGGTATTACTATTAACTCCTTTTATAAATGATGGAAAGTTATGACCAACCTAGATAGCATATTCAAAAGCAGAGACATTACTTTGCCAACAAAGGTCCGTCTAGTCAAAGCTATGGTTTTTCCAGTGGTCACGTATGGATGTGAGAGTTGGACTGTGAAGAAAGCTTAGTGCCAAAGAATTGATGCTTTTGAACTGTGGTGTTGGAGAAGACTCTTGAGAGTCCCTGGGACTGCAAGGAGATCCAACCAGTCCATTCTGAAGGAGATCAGCCCTGGGATTTCTTTGGAAGGAATGATGCTGAAGCTGAAACTCCAGTACTTTGGCCACCTCATGTGAAGAGCTGACTCATTGGAAAAGACTCTGATGCTGGGAGGGATTGGGGGCAGGAGGAGAAGGGGCCGACAGAGGATGAGATGGCTGGATGGCATCACCGACTCAATGGACATGAGTGTGGGTGAACTCTGGGAGTTGGTGATGGACAGGGAGGCCTGGAGTGGTGCATTCATGGGGTCGCAAGGAGTCGGACACGACTGAGCGACTGCACTGAACTGAACTGAATAAATGATGGAACTGAGGCTGAAAGGGTTAAAATAACTGGCCATCACACATGACCCAGCGGTTCGTACCTGGTACGCCATGTGCGGATCTCAGGAGACATGGATGTGCAAAGCGTAGGTAGGACTGAATTTGGACCCTGAAGGCTGGCTTCTGGCCCTGCCCAGGCCGCTCCGTGTCTCCAAACCTCAGTTTCCTCGTGGTAAAATGAGGCCAGGCCTCCCGCCCTGCCTGTCACAGTTGCTGCAGTAGCCAAATGAAAAAGACTGGCTCCGAGGGCAGGTACCACCTCTCTGGCTTGCATCTCTGGCATTTTGCATTCAGTAAATGTTTACGGAAGTAACAATGCATCCCAAAGGGCTTAGGAAGCTGTAGGATATCATCAAGTACAAATGCATGAGACTCCTAAAGCACTAGTGTCTGCAGCCCCTTTGGTGAGGGCTTGCTCTGCTCTCCAGAGTGCTTGTAGATTCAAGGCCCAAACTCAGGACTTCAAACTTGGCGGCCCAGGGGTTAGGACTCTGTACTTTCACTGCTGAGGGTCAGTTCAATCCCTGGTTGAGGAACTAAGATCTTGAAAGCCTTGGGGTACAGCCAAAAAAGAAGAACACACTTCTCCTCAAAGAGAGTCACCCTAGAAGGTAAGGTATCAAATGCCTATTCACAGAAGTACTTCAACTCTCCTGAGGCTGAGGTAAGCCCCACCCTGAACCTAACAAAAACAGTGTGTGTTTATGCATCTTTGTTTATGGGATAAATCAGCTAAATATGTTCCCGGCCTGCCATTTCTGCACACTTCACAGGCTAATGCCCTGAGGACAAGGCTCCCTCTGAGGCCTGTTCAGCATCATGGGAACTCAAGTCGGCAGGGTTCTAGGGGTCACCTTCAGCCCACCAGCCTCCATCATTACAGGAAAGCTGAGAGGGTCAAGGGGACACACGAGAGACTGAAGTAGCACACAAAACCCAAATACATCCCATTGCCAGAACACTCATATTTGCCCACCACAACACACGGGGTACCCCAGCTCCAGGATCCAGGTAAAAATCTGCCCTTGCTTCCACTCCTTTTTTTTTTTTTTTTTTTTTTTACTTCCACTCTTAAAATAGCTTATCACTTCCCAGGCCCTGAAACAGAAGCCGGGTTGGGAGAGTGGGTGGAGCCATCTGGCTTTCTACCTCAGGCTCCTAAAATACCCCAGGAGGCCCAGAAAGGCCTCAAAGGGGAGAGGGTGTCACCATAGCCTGCCTAGGGACAGTCATCTAGTAGGGATGATGCCAGGAAGGCACAGGCTAAGAAAACATGCTGCAAGGTCTGCAGGCTGCCCCCTCTGTTCAGCGCTGTTCTCTCCACAGGCACCAGATGGCCCATCAGTTCCTGCCAGGCCAGCCAGGGCTGGGGCCCAGGCTGCTGGAGCAGTCTATGGAGACCTCTCCCAGGAGAACCAGGCCCCACAGTCTGGGGTGTACAAAGGGTTCTTGCACGCCCAGCCCAAAAGGCCAGAAGCCCACGACCCTTCACGATAGCACTTTTGCTTTGAAAGCTGAGAATCTGCTGTCTGTGGCCTGTGGCGTGAGCTGTGCTTTGAAAATACAAGGATGACTAGGACTCCCACCCTCAAAGTTCACATTCTCGTGGAAAAACCACAGATGGGGCCAAATAGTAGAGTTGTCACTGCATATGAACTGAGGCTGCACCATGAAGGGCTTCATGTGCCAAGCTGAAGCATATGGATTATATGTCTACATTTGCGATCTCTAGATTTTGTGGGCTGCAAAAGATGATCCAGAAGGTGAAGGAAGAAAATATTAAACTGTCCACCTATTTATTTCTATATAAATAAACACAAAAATAAGATCTAGTAATATTCATATAAGCAACGACTTTCACATCTTCGCCAGGTCCACTCATCAGGGATGATCACACATCACTGAGGGTCTCCAGGGATCCTGGGAGCATGTAGACATTGGTGGACAGTGGCAATTTTGTTTCTGGCAGCACCACGTGACCTACTGCATACAAGCCTAAGTCAGTGGAATTACACAACAGATCTAATTTTTAACTAACCACCCCAAAAAGGGGATAGAAGTTTACTTTTTCTTTTAATCTAAAAAGAAAATATGTGTTGATGTAATAATGCAAGACCAAGAATATGAATACCAAGAAAAAGGCAACCCTGACACTGTTAGCAACAACAATATAATCAGACCTCACACGTCAGCCAGAAAGTTTTTAAATTACTCAGAAGACAATTTGAAATGTAGCTTTACATTTACTGTTGGCAATGAACCTAGTTATAAGCGTCAATGGTGCCTGAGATATTAGCAAATGATAGTAGAGAAACCATAGCAATTAACAAAGCATTTTAAAATATTGCTTGCTTTATCTTTAAGATGTCTTTTCTGAATTTTTATGCACGATGTGTTGGTACTGTAATGCACGTACAAAATCACAGATAAATGAGTGTACATCTGCTGGGAGTGCACACGCAACACACTGCCAACAGTGGGCATTCACAATGCCTTGGGAGTGACTGCCTTGAAAGATGCCACCCAGAGATGGCCTACACGCCCATCCCAGCCCCCCTTCCTCCCGAGGGCTTCTTTGGCTTTCGCACCTGGCAACAGAAGGAAAACTGTTGAGAAGCAAAGCTAGGTATTGCCATGTTCACAACTTTGTCAAAGACCATCCCAAAGCGTAAGACCTACCGGTTTAACCAGACTGTTCCTTTCCGCCATGGCCGTGTGCCAGAGAGGAAACAGACCCAGCTAAATTCAGCTCTGCAACTCGCAGAGATCAGGGGCAATTCACACTGCTTCCAGGCATGCAAAACAAAGTTGCTGTACTAGGTGCTTTTATTTTAATGCTAATTTTTTTTTAATGTGGATCATTTTTTAAAGTCTTTGTTGAATTTGTTACAATGTTTCTTCTGTTTTATGTTTCAGGTTTTTGGCTGTGAGGCTTGTGGGGTTTTGGCTCCCAACCAGGGACTGAACCTGCACCCCCTGCACTGGAAGGCAAAGTCTTAACCACTGGACCCCCAGGGAAGTCCCTTGCTGTTCATCGTACTACGTACTTGAGGAATATTAATTTTCCTTTTATGGCCATGGTTTTCTTATAAAAATCAATTCATGCTTATATGAGTGTTCATATGAGTGTTGAAATATTAAGCAAGTCATTTAGCTGGAGTGCAGACTCATATGTCAAAAATTAGGGAGATGGGACAGATGGATGAGGAAACACCAGACTAGATAACCTCTATATGGTACCCAGATCTGAAACTCAAATATAGTAAAGCTCTTACAGCAAATAATAGGACCTAGATAAGCAAGTTTCAGTTTAGATTTTCCCCATGTCTCAGTTCATTCAGGCTACTATAACAAAAGCACCACAGACTGAGTGGCTTAAACAACAAACATTTATTTCTCAGTTTTGGAGGCTGGGACCTCCAGGATCAAGATGAAGGTTTTCAGATTCTTCTGGCTGAGTCTTCACTTGGTGGAAGGGGCTGGAGCCTCTTTCATATGGGCACTAATTCCATTCAAGAGGGCTCCACCCTCATGATCTAATCACCTCCCAAAGGCCCCATCTTAAAACCATCACACTGGGGATTGTAGTTCAACATACAGATTTCAGAGACACAAGCATTCATTCCATCGCACTTGGACGCAAAGGACTCTGGCTCTTGACTAAGATGAACAAATGCAAACCAAAGGGTGATGACTGACATGGCCTCTGTAGGCCTCTGTCATGACTGACAGCTGCTCTGAGGCAGGGACGCTGATCTCTGAGCCCAAGACCTTCACAGGACCCTCTGGGAATTCCTAATATCTCTGGGCAGCTTTTTGTTTCTTTGTCCAGAAAAACGGGAGGGGCAATTTGGTTGTTCTTTTAACAACGAACATGCTCTGCTATTCTTCTGTGAAATCTATTATGGAAAGAAATGACCAAATCCCAGGAAAGAGAAGACAGCAAACAGACTAATAAACATGTGAGCTGGAGGCCCTGTCACTCATCCAGGCTCCATCGGCCAGCAGAACCGTGCGGGTTTGGCGCCCCCTACTGTCCCCTTCCTGCCTGTGTCTGTGTCTCGTATTCTCTGGGTTCTGTGTCCCGTGTCCGGTGTCCTGCGTATCCCACGTTCTGCCGGAGACAGACATCCCCAACCATGGTGGGCGGGAAGAGTCACTGCAAAATGAGCATGTAACAGTGGAATGAGGGCACAGTCTTGTAAAACTGCATCTGAAACATCAATGATAAAATCCATGACTGTTAAGAAAATCAAGGGCAGGGATGGTCCAGTAATTAAGACTCTTTGTCTCAATGCAGGGGGCTCGGGTTTGATCCCTGGTCAGGAACGAGATCTCACATATTACCACTGGCAGAGCCAAATAAAGAATTCATTAGTTAATAAAGTTTAAAAGATCAAGTGCAGCGAAGTGACTCTGCATCCCTGTCCCTACAGTGAACCACTGTGCGACTTGAAATGACAGCAGAACCTGCTAAGTGTCCTCAGCTAGACTGTCCCAGTGTCACCTGAGTATACCGAGAACACAATTCCTGTAAGCCAGCCCTTGTGTGCCTCTGAACTGAGGTTGGGAGCAGGCCTGAGGCAGTTCCAAGATTTCTTCAAGAAATTAATAAACTTCTATACTGAGTTAGGAGGTGCTGGAAATAATCCAAAAGGTATTTAGTATAGACTAGGAGCAGGGGCCCTGCTCTCAAAGGTTTTCCATCCAGGGGAAAAAAAAAGAGATAAAAACATAAATGGCTAAATAATACTAATCACCATTTATTGCCAGCCATTTATCATTATGCCCCATGTCAACAATACTATGAACTGATCATCACCAGGTTACAGATGGGGAAACGGGCTCAAAAAGGCCAAAGGACACCAGCCAGACGTGGTAGAGGCAGGTCTCAATCCCTGGTCCCCTGACTCCAAACTCCATGCTCTGCACCCCATATCCTCTATGCCTTGTTTCTGTCACTCACAGGGGGAAGCCACAGCCACCCATGCTGGCACAACTGGGCACACACCCGTGGACAGGATGGGTGCATATCCACCACAGAATCCCCTCAAAGGTCAGAGGAAGGTCAATGGGTGGGATGGGAAATATACAAACATTTATTTCTTTTCTTTTAAAAAACAAACAAGGTTTAAAACCATGACATGGTGTGTCATTGGATAAATATAGCTTTAAATGCTAATAAAACTGTTAATTGTAAAAAATTTCATTATTTGTTAATTTGGTTGGTGCTGCTGCTGCTGCTGCTAAGTCGCTTCAGTCGTGTCCGACTTTGGTTGGAGAGTACAGGGCTATTCATGATATCTGTACAGTTCTGTATTTTTAAAGAATTTTCCTAAATAATATTTTTCAAGAAGAAGGAAAGACACTGGAAGCGAGTATGAATCCTCCAAGGATCAGAATATGAAATCATGAAAATTAGGCTCTTAGCAGTCACATCTGAGCTTGACCGTGAAACCACAGGTTCGATCCTGGTGGGGAAAGTTCTATTTCACAGCAGCTTTCATCTGGGGGCCTCTGAGAACTTCCCAAACACAAATTAATTGCCTCTCCTGTCACCTCTGAAAAGATGGAGGAGAATTTTACAGATAGTTAAAGAGAGTCCATGGGAAATGAAGTGTCTTGTCTAACATCACACCATGAGAGGCACTCTACATTGAGACTAGAGACTTAGAAATTCGACAGGCAGCCCTCTGGCCTTACCACAACTGTGATGGGTCTCCCCGAAAAAGATGAATAGGCCACAGCGTCAGCGGCTCCCTCAGAACTGACATAGCATGGTGCACCATGCTTTGAAGGAACAGCCCTGACAGAGAGGTCAGCCTCCCTTTCTTCACATGAAGCCTCATCTGAAAATATCCTTCCACACATAAATAGACATCTTTTTCAGGGACAACCCAAACCACATCCTCAGGCTTGTATTTTACATGTCCAGCTCGGCTTTTTTAAGCGCAGGGCCTCTGGTGGAATGAGGCAGCTCACCTCCTGTCCCGTGTCCCCTTCTCTCAGCAGAAAGGACGTGGCAGGAACAGGGAAGGCCACTGGCCTCAGGCCTCCACCACCAGAGGAGGCCTAGTCTGAGCAGAGCCAGTACGGAGACCACTGGCCCCGGAATCCCCTGTGGAGTCATAGGAAACATCTCTGACGGCTGATCCTGGAACTCATCTCCTCTTACGGCTCCTCTTCCCTGCCTACCTGATCCCCACAGCATCAAGGGCAAGCGATTGGCCGGGACACTGATAAGGTTCTGGTCCTTACCGTCTCAACTGCCTCAATTCTTAGCATCCTAACCGGCCTCTGTGGCTCCAGACTGCTGAATGCAATAGTCATGAAGCACAAATCTGACCATGTTGGGCCCCCACTGAAAATGTAAGGCCTCCCCACCTGTGGAGGATGGAATCTACACTCCTTCGCATGGGGCATGAGGCCTCCAGCCTCACCTGCCTCTGCTCCCCCTTCCCAGAAGCAGAGCCCCCCTGGAAAAATTCCGCACAGAGCATCCAGACATGCCATCCATGGGTCAGTGAGGAGGGACGAGTCCAGGGTTCGGGGATCAAGCTTAAGCCAGGCAGGATGAAGAGGGTGGGCCAGCAGCAAAAAGCCAAGGAAGCACCAAGCTGCGGACACCACCACTTTTCCCAGGCCTCCCGCCCCACGGCTCCCTGGGTTTGCTCCGTGGAGACACTGACGCAGTCCACTGAAGCTCTGAGGGTGCAACGAGGCCTGAGGACACTCTAGGTCTAGATGCCGCCCCGGCAGGCCAGACTTAGGCACCGCCGTGACTCCAGCACTCACACTCCTGGGTGAGGGAAACGCAGAGGCACCCGAGCCTGAGCACCTGTCTCACTACCTGGGCACCTCACACCACAGCTTTGGAATCACCTGGCGGCCAAGGAGCCACCGAGGAGTCTCTCCTGGGGGAGTTACATGGTCAGATGGGGGCTTTGCAGAAAGACCACTCTGGCAGTTGTATGGAGGTGGGGAGACAATTTGGGAAATGGTGACAAGAGTCTGGGGGAGATGGCAAGAGCCTGAACTGTGCAGGGCCCCTAGACTCAGGGAGAAGGGTGCCAGGTCTCCAGGGCAGGGTGGTGATATCTGAGGTGGGGGGAGCATGGAGCCAGAACAGACAGAGGGAACCAAGAGGAATACTCATGGCCAATATACCAGCAGTGAAGGGGGTTTTACTTACCTTGATCTTTGCCCAGCAGCAGACACTAAGGGCTACTCTTCCCTTGGAGCATCTAACACATTTTACCTCCAGTTTTTGCTCAAATGCCTAGTTCCACTACTAAACTATAAGTTGAGTGGGTGCTCGGTAGCTCAGTCATGTCCAACTCTGCAACACCACGGACTGTAATCCGCCAGGCTCCTCTGTCCATGGGATTCTCCAGGCAAGAATACTGGATCTGGTTGCCATTTCCTCCTCCAGGGGACCTTCCCAGCCCAGGGATCAAACCCACGTATCCTGCACCTCTTTACCATTGAGCCACCTGGGAAGCCCCAAACTATAAGTTACTTTATGATAAAAAAGAAAAAAAATCTTATTAGTTGGGGATTCTCTGGTGGTCTAGTGATTAGGTCTTGGTGCTTTCATTGCTGGAGGCTAGGGTTCAATCCCTGGTCGGGAACTAAGCTTCCAAAAGCCACACAGTGCAGCCAAAATAAAATAATTTCTATTTTTAAAAAATCTTACTGTATTTATCTCTGAACCCCAGAGTCTAACACTGTACCTCACATAAAATAAATGTTTAATAAATAAAGTCAATAAGGTTTCACCAGCATGCAGATTCTTTACCGTTTGAGCCACCAGGGAAGCACCAAAAGTGTTAGTCACTCAGTCATGTCTGGCCCCTGGACTGTAGCCCATAAGGCTCCTCTGTCCACGGTTCTCCAGGTTAAGTGGGTAGCCATTCCCTTCTCCAGGGGATCTTCTTGACCCAGGCATCGAACCCAAGTCTCCCACATTGCAGGCAGATTCTTTACCATCTGAGCCACCAGGGAGGCCCACAAGAACATATACATACAGAATTAGTGGGAGAAGTTGGAAGGTAGCGCTAAGGCATATTTCTAAGGATGCTGAATTAAGTGGATAGTTGTCTATTTGATACTATAAGTAATGGGGAGTCATGGAAGTTTTATAAGAAGGACAGTAATTTGATCAGAGCTATGAAAATCCCATGAACAGAGGAGCCAGCTGGCTATAGTCCATAGGGTCACAAAAGTCAGACATGATTGAGTGACTAACACAATGCTTAGGAAAACCAAACAGGCCAAGATATGTTTAAGAGATTAGAGCAGGGAGGAACTAGAAGTGGGATCAGTCAGAAAGCTGTAGCAACATTTTAGCATGAAGAACTCCTGCCGAGAGTTTCGCTCATGGCCTATGGCCCCATTCTATAGAATGCGAGCTAAGTTACTGCTCATTAAATTGGAAATCACATCCCAGGAATTCCAATTAAGACAGACGCAAATACAATATGAAGTCCAACTGTGTTAGTTTGCATATTTGTCTTTGTTGGGAAAGCCCACTCCTTCAAATGCCAAAGGCATTTACAACTCTTCCAAGTTTCAGCCTGTACCATCTTGGGAGTCTGAAGAGGCCCACATCTGGCTTTAATGACCACTGTCAAAAAAGAAACATGGCTAGAGAGTTAGAAAGGAGGGAAAACCTTGCATCTGAGGGTAAATGGGGAGGGATAGGTTTTCTCTCAAACCATCTAGCTTCTCTTTTTTAAGAGAAGCTTCCCCATCACCAAGCACACAGGCCTGGATTCTCACAAATGCTTACAAATAACAGAAAATAGGGGCTAAAATGGAAACCTGTCTCATTTGTTACTTGGCTATGGCAGATGGCCTGCTCTTGACGTTCAAGGAAATGGACTTTGCTTTCAGAGAGAAGAGCCTATAAAACAATGAAGAGCTGTCTAGGATGGGCAGAAATGCTTACCCCTTAGGCACAGATGTCAAACCTGTAAGTGAACTATAAACAACATTCATGGTCTAGTGGGGACCAAGCCTCCACATACAGGCAGGTAGCAAACACTTTCAAATATAATTGTATATACAACCAGTTAAAGAAGAAGTTTTGACACAAGGTATAAACTTAAATTGGTCCCTGGCACTGATAAGCCTATGAGGTTTCTGCATTCAGTAAGACTCTAACTGGGAAGCAAGATGCCAGGTACCTGTGCTGTGTTGTTTGTATTTAACACCCAGTTGCCTTTGTCACAAAGGAATTCCTTCCCAAGAGATTCACTTTTGATAAAAGAGCAAGGATGGGGTTAATTTAGGGTTCAGGCTGTGTTATACTCAAAGCCAGGGGTCCCCAAACTCTGGGCCACAGACCAGTACCAATCTATGGCCTGTTAGGAACCAGGCCGCATAGCTGGAGGTGAGCAGCAGGCAAGCAAGTAAAGTTTCATCCGTATTGACAGCCGCTTCCCACTGTCCTCCCATTGCCCCCAGATGGGACCGTCTAGCTGCAGGAAAACAAGCTCAGGCCTCCCTGATGCTACATTATGGTGAGTTATATAATTATTTCATTACATATCACAATGTAATAATAATAGAAAGGGTTTCCCAGGTGGCTCAGTGGTAATGCAGGAGACGCAGGAGACAGGGGTTCAGTCCCTGGGTCAGGAAGACCCTCTGGAGGAGGAAATGGCACCCCACTCCAGTATTCTTGCCTGGAGAATCCCACAGATGAGGAGCCTGGCGGACTACAGTTCATGGGGTCACAAAGAGTCTGACACAACTGAGAGACTGAGCACACACACAATAATAATAAAGTGTACAGTAAGTGCAACATGCTTGAATCATCCCCAAATCATCTCCCCATCACCAGTCCATGGAAACACTGTCTTCCAGGAAACTGGTCTCATACCAAAAAGGTTGGGGACCGATGCTCAAAACCTGTTGGTTTAACCATGGACCCTCGTTAACAAATCAGGCTGCAGTCTCTAACATCATGGGGGTTTGAGATATATCAAATATACATGTATTTGACAAACACTTATACAGGCTTTATTATATGCCCAGCATTATTTTTAATCACTTTAAAACATTCATTTAATTTAATGCTCATAATAAACCCAGAAGACAGGCACTGTTATTACCTTCATTTACTGATGAGAAAATTGAGACACAGAGTGGATATTAAGCCTGCCCAGGGTGCCAATGCTACTAAGCAACAGTCAAGATAGGCGACAGTCAAGATTTGAAACCAAATTCTGTGTCTTAATGCTAACTCCTGGCCTTGTACACACCTCTTTTCTGGGTTGATTAAAACATGATCATTTCCTCTCTAGTCCAATTTTGGGCATAGTCTGATGGCTAAACACATGCAAAATTCCACTACAGAAAAGGGTCTAATGTAAAAACAACTAATTCCATTTCTCAAGGATGGCTGAAGGCAGGAAAGATTGAAGGCAGGAGGAGAAGTGGATGACAGAAGATGAGATGGTTGGATGGCATCACTGACTCGATGGACATGAGTTTGAGCAAGCTCCAGGAGACAGTGAAGAACAGGAAAGCCTGGTGTGCTTCAGTCCATGGTGTCGCAAAGAGTCAGACACGACTGAGCGATTGAACAACAAAGGATGGCTGCTGGACATGGTGACTTATTGCTCCCCTTCTGAGCTCACACTGTTTCCCTAAAAGGGCTAGGTCAGGTTTAATGTCAGGGAAGGCCTCAGAGGTAGGCATGAGACAAACCCCATTCTGACTCAAATGCCCCCAGGAGTAACACGCACACTAAAACTCAGTCCACTGAGCAGTGGAGTCCGTGACTGCCAGCAGATCTGTTACTACCAGGGCCGGGAGGAGGCAGGAGGGTGTTACAGAGCAGAGCACCGATGCCTGGCAAAACAGAGGCCAAGCCTGAAGGGAAGGAGCAAAGACAGTCGAGACAGAATGTGCTCACTTCAGAACTTTGCCCGCAGTGTTTCACATTCTTCTGTTCTTGGACAAAGAGGAGTGGCTGTGTGTGCAGAGGACGGGAATGCAGCCCCTGTCCTGGTGACTCACACCGACACCACTTCGCTGCGGAGTTGTTGTTTGTGTTTAACACCCAGTTGCCTTTGTCACAAAGGAATTCCTTCCTGAGAGATTCACTTGTCCTGAAAGATTCATTCCCAAAGAATCATTATGTCAAAATTCTATGAGCCAAGATTCCTAAAAATAAAGAAGCTTCCCTCCTTGGGCACCAAAATCTTTCTGACTGGGGGCTGGAAAGAGAATGTGTTTTCAAAGTGGCAAACAAGATTAAGCTTAATTTAAGCCAATCACTTCAAGAGAAATAACCAAACTTTTAGTGCCATAAGTCACAGGGATCAAAGTACTACTTCCAGTTAAGGCTTCAAGTTGTTCAAGGCACTTTGCATCTGCAGATCTTTTTGGTCATCAATTGAGAGTTCAATTTTGTCTAACACCAAGAGTTGGTATGGTGTCAGTATAAGCAGTAAACGAAATTAAAGTTCAGCATATGTTCTGCAAAGACAGTGTGACTAAAAGGCACAAACAATAAGATAAAATGAAATAAGACCTTAAAGTCAAACAGACCTGCACAGGATTCTCAATCCTGGCAGCCGGGTAATCTTGGTCATTTAATTTCCTTTAGCCTGTGTTCCACAACAAAAGAAGCCACTGCAATGAGAAGCCCACACACTACCAGGAAGAGTAGCCCCCCTTCGCTGCAACCAGAGAAAGCCCACACACAGCAATACAGACCCAGGGCAACCAAAAATAAATAGATAAATAAATAAATAATCAGCCTTCTGGCTTATTTTTTAAATGGGAGGAAAATGTATCCAAGGTACGTATTGATTATCCAACACATGTACACCACAGTTCATGATATGATGGGAAAACAGAAGATATGCCTGCTTTTAAAGAGCTTAAACTCAAGACAAGGACACAAAAATGTTGACATTAGGCAATTAGCAACATAAAAGTCATAATGAACCTCAACTGAGCACTTACAATGTGGTGAACACATGCAGACTTCAGGAACAGGGTCTCATCTGATCTACTTAACAACCCAATGAAGTCATTACCCATTCACCATTTTCCAGTTGAGGAAACTGAGGCTTGGCAAGATTTAGTTACTTACCCAAGGCCACAGAGCTCAAATACCGGCTTTGAACTCCAGCAATCTAAATCTACAGACATGACTTAGATACAACTGAGTCTTGTAAACTAAAGGGGAGTTAGACTAGCGACTCAGCAGTGGCCACAGGACTGGAAAAGGTCAGTTTTCTTTCCAATCCCAAAGAAGGGCAATGCCAAAGAATGTTCAAACTACAGCACAATTCACTCATCTTACACGCTAGCAAAGTAATGCTTAAAATTCTCCAAGCCAGGCTTCAACAATACGTGAATCGTGAACTTCCAGATGTTCAAGCTGGTTTTAGAAAAGGCAGAGAAACCAGAGATCAAACTGCCAAAATCCACCAGATCATCAAAAAAGCAAGAGAGTTCCAGCAAAACATCTATTTCTGCTTTATTGATTATGCCAAAGCCTTTGACTGTGTCGATCACCACAAACTGTGAAAAATTCTTCAAGAGATGGGAATACCAGACCACCTGACCTGCCTCTGGAGAAACCTATATGCAGGTCAGGAAGCAACAGTTAGAACCGGACATGGAACAACAGACTGGTTCCAAATTGGGAAAGAAGTACGCAAGGCTGTATACTGTCACCCTGCTTATTTAACTTATATGCAGAGTACATCATGAGAAATGCTGGGCTGCATGAAACACAAGCTGGAATCAAGATTGCCGGGAGAAATATCAATAACCTCGGATATGCAGATGACACCACACTTATGGCAGAAAGCAAAGAAGAATTAAAGAGCCTCTTGATGAAAGAGAAAGAGGAGAGTGAAAAACCTGGCTTAAAACTCAACATTCAAAAAACTAAGATCATGGCATCCAGTCCCATCACTCCATGGCAAATAGATGGAGAAACAATGGAAACAGTGACAGATTTTATTTTCTTGGGCTCCAAAATCACTGCAGATGGTGACTGCAGCCATGAAATTAAAAGATGCTTGCTCCTTGGAAGAAAAGCTATGATCAACCTAGACAGCATATTAAAAAGCAAAGACATTACTTTGCCGACAAAGGTCCATCTAGTCAAAGCTATGGTTTTTCCAGTAGTCATGTATGGATGTGAGAGTTGGACTATAAACAAAGCTGAGCACCAAAGAATTGATGCTTTTGAACTGTAGTGTTGGAGAAGACTCTTGAGAGTCCCTTGGACTGCAAGGAGATCAAACCAGTCAATCCTACAGGAAATCAGTCCTGAATATTCATTGGAAGGACTGATGCTGAAGTTGAAATTCCAATACTTTGGCCAATTGATATGAAGAACTGACTCATTTGAAAATACCCTGATGCTAGGAAAGATAGAAGGCAGGAAGAGAAGCAGACGACAGAGGATGAGATGGTTGAATAGCATCACCGACTCGATCGACATGAGTTTGAGCAAGCTCTGGGAGTTGGTGATGGACAAGGAAGTCTGATGTGCTACAGTCCATGGGGTCACAGAGTTGGACACAACTGAGTGACTGAAAATTAGTGACTTAAGCCTTCTTGGAGGAGGTGAGTTGGGCCCCAGAGGAGAGTGGGATTTGGACCAGCAGAAGATGCAGAGTGAGTAAATCGCAGGGAAAGCTTCCCACTGAAGACTCCAAAGGACCACAGAAAGAAAGGGGAAACTTTTTTAAGGGGAAAAGAAACTAGAATGAGAATTCTTTTACAAAATACTGCTTGGAACCCAGAATTTCAGCTGGCCTCACACGAAAGAATAATGTCCCACGTTTTAAACAATGCACCAGAGTTTACAAAATGCTTACACAAAATCTTTGCATTTGATGATGACAAGAGGCAACATTTATTGAGCAGCTTATAATAAACCATGGCTTCCCTGGTAGCTCAGACGGTAAAGAATACACCTGCAGGGTGCAGTCCCTGAGTTGGGAAGATCGCCTGGAGAAGGGAATGGCTACCCATTCCAGTATTCTTGCCTGGAGAAATCCATGGATAGAGGAGCATGGTGGGCTATATAGTCCATGGGGTCACAAAGAGTCTGAGACGACTGAGTGAGTAACAGTACAGTTTTATAATAAACCAGGCACTGTATTAAGCTCATTCCAGCCTCACCAGGACCCAAATGAGGCAGCTTCTATTACTGTCCTTCCCAGATGAGAAAATAGATGTTTAGGTCAGTTAACACATGGCAACAGTAAGGTCTAAGCCCAGATCTTAACTCTGGAAGACATCATTCAACCATGTGGTTCTCAGAACAACCCATTTAGTAAGCAGGGCAAGTATTATTGTCATCCTTCAGAGGAGGAAAGTGAGTCTCAAAGAGAGCAAGTAACTTGAGTGAGCTTACTCCATTAAAACCAAACCAGGTTGGCAGCACCTACTCCTTGCTTACCCCTCCACCACCCAGGACAGGCCTCCCCAGTCCCCTTCCTCCGACCAGGTGCAAGATGGGACTCCCTTAAAGAAGGGAGAGCCTGTTTGCCTTCCCGGGACTGAGGGGTCTCCAGCTCCCGCCCTCCTGGAAACCGGTTGCCTGGCTACCTCCAGGACCGCATGTTTGCGCCTCTGGGCTGGGCCTGTTATTTCACAGGAGCTGGCACTCCCGCCGAGGCCTCTGCCAGAGGGCTGGGTCGGCTTTCCTGTCTATCTCCTCTGCAACAGCTGTGTTTTCAATAGGGAGACTCTCCTGCTCGCCTCTCCTCGTGGGAGGACCGAACTCCAACTCCCCTTATTAAATACCAGGCTCCCGTGGCGCGGTTGCCGCAGGGTTGTGCGAGGATAAGATTAGGAGGGGGCCCCGCCCCTGTGCCGTGGGTGGGCACCGACGAGGCACCGGACTTGGCTGGGCCTGGACAACCTCGGGCACAGGCCTCCCCTGGGCCACCGCCTGTGAGGCCCTGGGGGTTGGGAGGCCCGGGATGTCAATTTCAGCACTAGGGGCCCCTGGAAGGCATCGCCTTCCCTCCACAGGGAACCCCGGGGTTTTGCCCATGCCAGGAGGAAGTAAATGAAGAGGGGGAGCAAGACAGAGACAAAGCAAATGAAGAAAAGCCAGGGAGGAGAAGACAAAGGAATTACGGGCCAAAAGACTAACACTGGAGAAAGAGGGTACTACCTGTGCTGCCAACCTAGCTTTCAATCAAACCTGAGGCCGGTGTCTCAGCCTCTGCTTAACAAATAGAAATTTTAACTGAACAAAGTTAAGTTTTCCCCCAAATTTACTACGTTGTGGACTAAACCGCAGACTGGCCCTTAATACAAAATAAAGACCATCCTCCTTCACATCCTCCTCCCAAAAGGATGGTGACTTCATCCTTGCGGAAGTCTCCCAGGCTTCCCAGGCGGGGTTCTCTCCCCCAGAGAGCCATGTGCTTTAGAACAGACTCCTTCCGAGGCTGGCACCGCCTTCCTGCCCTCTTCCCCCCTCTCCCTCCCTAGGACCTATCCCCCCACCTTGGCCCTCCTCCACTCTACCCCATCAGCTCACACATTTTCATCATCTGTCTCACCCTCCCCTCCACCTTTTCTGTCTCTCTGGCTCTGTTCCTTGCAATTCATATGGTTTTTAAATCCACCGCTTCCTTTCAGTGGTTAGAGAAGGGATAAAAGCTTTCCTTTATGTTTGCCAGTGTTTAAATTGCTTTTGAAAACACCCAGTGGTAAAGCCTATGAAAGGGGGCAGTCTTTTTCAACTGATTGTTTATGTAGAACTTAGCAGGAAAAACAGGCAGGGGGGTGCTCAGTAATTGCTAGGCTCCATCCACCTCGCCCCCATCCTGTGGGGGCCCTAACTCTTCTTGGAGGGACAGCAAATCACCTCCCCAGGACTGGCTAGTGCAAAGTCACCTCCAGAGGGGCAAAGGCTTTGCCCTGTGCTCTCCCAAGCCAGGGGGCCCTGGAGCAGGCAATGTGGGCTCAGTTATGAAGGAAGGAGTGAGCCTCCAGATCACAGATTTTCAGCTCCTGCTGCATTGCTGCCACCTTTCAGGAGATCTGGGCTTTCTGCTCCCAGAGAGGCCCCTCATCTCCTCCCTCGAAGTCATCAGCATGGAGTTTCTACAGGGAGAAGCCCTCTGCTGCCCAATTGCTTTCTCACAGGTAATAGCTGGACACAGTCTCACCACTTCTTTTTTTAATTAATTTACTTGATTGCACCTGGTCTTAATTGCAGCATGTAGGATCTAGTTTCCTGCACAGGGACGGAACCCAGGCCCCCTGCATTGGAGGCATGGAGTCTTAACCACTGGACCACCAGTGAAGTTTCACCACTTCTTTTATCTTAGCAGACAGTCACTTGGGTTTCTCATTTCCAGTTCATCGAGACAGTCAAATGACTTGATTCCCTCATTCATGAGGACTCCAAGCAAACAGGAGCCTCAGTCAGGGTACCATACTCAGCAGCAATTCCAATTCTGCCCATTAGCGGCACCGGAAAGGAAGACCTCTCTGGCAAACCATCCTGAACAAAGCCCATAATCTTCCTCTACTCACCTGATCCCTACCCCACACTCCTCCATACCATCCCTTCAGTTTCTCAGGGAGCCTCAACCTCCTTGCCCTCCTCTACCTTCTCCACTCAGAGTCACCTCTACAGGGACTTATCTTCTAGGAAAGTATCTCTTTGCAAATTTCTGCACAAACATGATAAACGCTTAAGAACATGAACTCTGAAGTAGGAAAAATTCTAGGTTCAAGTCTCTACTACTGCTGACTGTGTTGCCAACACTAAATGAGACTAAATAAAATTCTCTCAGAAGCGTTTTTTAAAAAGTGCCTTTTGCACAGAAAGCTCTCAGTGATGGTATTATTATTACTCATGACCATTCAACACGACAATGAGCCGAGTAGGACTCCCCCTACCTCAAGGGTCTTCCTGTTCACTGGAGGAGTCAGACAAATGAACAGTTGGATACAATGCTATAAAGTAGTAAGATACAGACAGGCGTCTCTGTCTCTGGTTTCTCATATCTAGTCTTTGACCTTCATTCCTGACACAAGAGCTCCTAAAACCCTTGGAACTTTCTAGGAGCATCTTTTGTTCTAAGGACATGAATCTTGGTGGGCTCCTGGATGGGGAGTTGGTCATCAGAAAGACTAAGCCATGATTAGAAGCTTGGAACTTTCAGTCCCACCTGGGTAGGGAAAAGGAACAGCAAAATGAGTTCCCAACCGATCATACCTACGTGATGAAGCCTCCACAAAAGCCTTGAAGTACAGAGTTCTGAGAGCTTCCAGGCTGGTAACCCCATCCATGTGCCAGGAGGATGGTGTACCCCACCTCCACAGGGACAGAAGCTCCTGAATGCTCAGCATCCTTTCAGACCTCGCCCCATGTACCTATTCATATGACTGTTCATCTGTATCCTTTATCGTATCTTTTATAATGAGCTGGTAAACACAAATGTTTTCTTGAATTCTGTGAGTCATTTTAGTATATTATCAAACGTAAATAGGAGGTCATGAGAACCACAACTGATAGCCAGTTGATCAGAAGTACAAGTGACAGTCTGGGACTAGCAATTAGCATCTGAAGTGGGACAGTCTGTGGGACTGAGGCCTTAAATTTATAGGCAGAAAATAGTGTCAGAACTGAATTGAACTGTCAGACACCCAGCTGGTGTCAGAGAATGGGTTGGTGTGGGCAAAAACCACACATCTGGCCTCAAAAGTACTGAGTGTGAGGGTACAGGAAAACATAGCACATTTTGCCCCAGACAAATGCCAAACAGAATTACATATGAACTAGAATAAATGCATTTACATATGAGCTAGAAGTATGGTGTATCCTGGAGGAGGTGGGGGAGATAAGAAGGATTAGTCTTACCCGGAGAACAGAGGAGACATAGCAGTGGCACTTGGGCAAGGTTTTAAGGCATGCATAGGACTGTGATCAGTGGAAGCCAATGGAAGCATCGGGGGAGGCACAGAAATGAGAAGGTGCAGGGTGTATGGAGTGAACAATGCTGGATGCTTCCGTAGGTTCTAGCCTTCCTTCCTTCTTCCCAACAGTTCCCAATGTCCATTTAGGGGTCCATTCAGTTCTGGGAAAAACTTCTGATGTAAGGAGGAACTTTGTAGCTGCACCTCCCACTGACCACAGGCCTTGGTGCAGGAGTAAAAAGATGGCATAAACAAAGTCTAAGCAGATTGGGCTTCCCTGGTGGCTCAATGGTAAAGAATCTGCCTGCCAATGCAGGAGTCGCTCGAGACACAGGTTCCATCCCTGGGTTGGGAAGATCCCTTGGAGGAGGAAACAGCAACCCACTCCAGTGTTCTTGCCAGGATAATCCCATGGAGAGAAAAGCCTGGCTGGCTACAGTTCAGGGGGTCACAAAAGTCTGACGAGACTAAGCAACAATCAGATTGAAGATGGATAAGGAATGCTGGGGCAAAGACATTCTGTTTTTCTTTAGAGACATGGACAAAGAAGCACAAAGCCCAAAAGTTGCTGGCAATCATCTTGGGACCATGAGAATCAGTTGAAAATAAATTGAGTCCTTGGGGAAATTGTTGAGCTGCTGGATCAAGCCCTGCCTGCAGCTCAGGCAGATAATGGCCTCTTTTTTAAAACCCAGAAGCAAATAAATCCCTGGATTGTATAAGCCAAGCTTTCCATGTCTTGATGTTCAAGAGATGAACTCAAAGTATGTATAGCAAGAATTTGGGGGTTGGGGGAACATGGAGGACTGTAAAAGACATTGACACTTGAAAGGAATTAGAGGGTTAAATCATGAGGGGCTTTCCTTGACCCATACTAAGGTATTGGACTTTATATGTAGGCAGTGGGGAGACCCACACTGAAAACTGTTGAGGAAGAGACGTGACACAATACACTGTGCTTAAGGTAATTAACTCTGATGGCAGGATGAGTGATAGACTGCAGGGAAGAGAGATTAGAAGCAAGAAAATGTGATTAGCGATGAGTCTGGGGAAAGGAAATTTTATCAAGCACCCCCCAGAGGTCAACACTGCCCGGAGTGGGGAGCGGTAAGCAAGCAAAAATACTCCTGTGGTAACCCCTCTTATCAGTACCAAAGGCCTTTCCTTTGCCCTCAAAGGCATCCAGTATACAGCTGAGAACCCAAATCCTAGTACTGTGATACCTTAGCAGGCTATCTAGTTGTCTTAGAAGTTTCAAATAACAGGACTTTAAAAAAATTTTTAATCTAAAACAAAGTGCATTTCAATTGACTTAAACGTTTGAACTAACAATACTTTTAAAGCGTAAGAAAAAGAATACACCCCAGAACAACAAGCCAAAACAAAATGTCTCCATTCCCCAAGTGTGTGAATCACTGATAAATCATGGTGCTGCTAGCTCCCTTCCTGATGGGAGCATACACCACAGCTTGGGTTCCCAGGCCCCTCGGCAGCTGTCAGTTTGCTAGGGCCTTCTAGAACCTGTGCCCAGAAGGGGCCTCCAGCTCTCATGTGGCTCCATCCTTTATATCCACGAGAAGATAGAAATCTCTCCTGGAGAGATGTAAGCATCTTTTCTCACACTGCACGTAGACAGCCCTTGCTCCCTGCTGCCCTTGGGCTGCCCCACCGTTCCAGCAGTGCCTTGGGCTGACGACACCAGGGCAGTGATGGACCACACCCCCTCAGCTAGCCCCCCTGCCTCGTAGCTTCCTCGCCAGTGCCTTAACAGCACTCGATAACCTGGCTGCTCCCATCTGGCCTCATTCTCCAGTCTTTCCCACAGGCAGACTGCCACCTGCATTCCACAGCAACTGTTTAATTTACATAATTCCAATAGCACTCATTGCCAGCTTCCTGTTTTTATAAACTCCTGGACAATTTTTTCGTTTCATAAGAAACAAAAGCCTGGACTCACAATCAACCTTCTACCAACCCAGTCCCTCCGCATCAAAGGAGACAGGGAAGCTTCTCTCTGATGGCTTCCCTTCTTATTTTAGAAACAGAAGCTTAAAAAGCACCCCGTGGTTTCCAATCCAGAGTTTCATACAAGCTTTTGACTTCACTGGTTACTGGCTTCCTGTTAACAGAAAGAAGTTTCAAGCTGAGTCAGAGAAGAGAGCCAGGGCCAGCCGTGATTCATTAGTGTTGTAATGACACCCTGCCACCACCACCAACCGCCATCAACCCTGCTTATGCCCAAGCTGCTGTGGCCCACAGCCTAACCCTAGGAAAGCAAGAAACTGAAGCAGTTTTCCTGATCTTCTCTTCCAGATGGTGTAGCAGTGGCAGTAGTCAGCACAGGCCAAGCAAGGCTGGCCTTGGGATAAGGAGACCAGATGGGCCCTGAATCAGGGTGACTTCAGGGATGCCTAGGAAGGCACCACAGCTTCAAAATAACTTCTGCTTCTCCTACCCTGCCTTTTCTGCAGGGCCTGATGATTCCTCCCTCTGAGCTTTATTGGTCTTCCTTTAAGACACAAAGACAACTTAACCAGGCCACTCACACCCTAATATGATTAATATGATGAGCTCACTTTGGAAAACACGAATCACTTAAGAAAGCACATGGAAGAGACGCAGAAATGATAACCCAAAAGACAACCAGGCCAGAAAAGTGACACAGATGTTGATTACTTCACAGTGTTGCCCAGGACCAGGCTTGGCTGCAGGGTTGGCAGTTGGGAAAACACTCACCCCTTTGCCATGACTCTAGTTTGGGGATTTCTCTGGATTCCAAGGTCGTCTCAAAGAGCCTCAGCAGAGAGCAATTCACTTAGAAGCTGCTTTATAAATGCAGGAATAAAATGAGGGGGGTTCCACTCCTACACTGTTGGTGAGAATGTAAGTTGGTACAGCCACTAGGGAGAACAGTTTGGAGTGTCTTTTAAAACTAAAAATAAGATTGCCGTATGATCCAGTAATCCCACTGCCGGGCATACATCTAAAGAAACTGTAATTTGAAAATATGCATGCACCCCTATGTTCATAGCCGCACTGTTTACAATAGCTAAGACATGGAAGCAAGGTAAGAAAATGTCCATCGACAGATGAATGGATACAGATGTGATAGATATATATAATCCACTACGGTTTAGCCACAAAAAAAGAATGAAATAATGCCACTTGCAGCAACATGGATGGACCTAGAGATCATCACAGTAAGTCAGAGAGAGACAAATATCATATAATGTCACTTATATGTGGAATTTAAACTATGACCCAAATGAACTTATCTATGAAACAGAAACAGACTCACAGACATAGAGAACAGACTTATGGTTGCCAAGGGGGACAAGGGGTGGAGAAAGAAGGATTCAGAGTTTGGGATTAGCCGATGCAGACTATTAGATACAGGATGGATAAACAACAAGGTCCTACTATATAGCACAGGGAACTATATTCAATATATAGTCAATATCCTGTGATAAACCATAATGGGGAAGAATACAAAAAGGATATTCTGCTACTGCTGTTCAGTTGCTTCAGTTGTGCCCCACTCTTTGCGACCCTGTGGACTGTAGCCTTCCAGGCTCCTCTGTCCATGGATTTTCCCAGGCAAGAATACTGGAGTGGGCTGCCATCTCCTCCTCCAGGGGATCCGATCCAGGGATCAAACCTGTGCCTGCTGCCTCTCCGGCACTGCAGGGGTTTCTCTACCAGTGAGCCGCCAGGGAAGCTTGAAGAGGACACATAAATGAAAGGTTGTGCTGAGCCACACAAAGACGCCGGGATTCTTGGCCTCCGGAGAAGAATTCGATCCGGGGCCAGAGATGAGGCTTGATCGCTCAGAGCTTTTGTGTAATAAAGGTTTATTAAAGTATAAAGAAGATAGAGAAAGCTTCTGACATAGACATTAGAAGGGGGGAGAAAGGGTACCCGCTTGCCTAGTGTTAGCAATGGAGTTATATACTTTCCAATGAATCCAAAGAATGTCTGGAGGTTGTAAAGACCTCACCAGACTTACTCCCATAATTTAGATTTTAAGATAACAGGCCTAGCCAGAAGGTTTAATCCAGAGACTGTCCTCAGGCAGGATACATTACTGTTATATAGACCTACTCCCATAATTTACATTTTAAGATAACAGGATTAGCCAGAAGGTTTATTCCAGAGACTGTCCTCAGGCAGGATACATTATTGTTATATAATCCTAAGGATTGTCAGTTCAGTTCAGTTCAGTCACTCATTCGTGTCTGACTCTTTGCGACCCCATGAATCACAGCACGCCAGGCCTCCCTGTCCATCACCAACTCCCGGAGTTCACTCAGACTCACGTCCATCGAGTCTGTGATACCATCCAGCCATCTTATCCTCAGTCGTCCCCTTTTCCTCCTCCCCTCAATCCCTCCCAGCATCAGAGTCTTTTCCAATGAGTCAACTCTTCGCATGAGGTGGCCAAAGTACTGGAGCTTCAGCTTTAGCATCATTCCTTCCAAAGAAATCCCAAGGTTGATCTCCTTCAGAATGGACTGGTTGGATCTCCTTGCAGTCCAAGGGACTCTCAAGAGTCTTCTCCAACACCACAGTTCAAAAGCATCAATTCTTCGGCGCTCAGCCTTCTTCACAGTCCAACTCTCACATCTATACATGACCACAGGAAACACCATAGCCTGGACTAGACGGACCTTAGTCGGCAAAGTAATGTCTCTGCTTTTGAATATACTATCTAGGTTGGTCATAACTTTTCTTCCAAGGAGTAAGCGTCTTTTAATTTCATGGCTGCAGTCACCATCTGCAGTGATTTTGGAGCCCCCAAAACTAAAGTCTGACACTGTTTCCACTGTTTCCCCGTCTATTTCCCATGAAGTGATGGGACCGGATGCCATGATCTTCGTTTTCTGAATGTTGAGCTTTAAGCCAACTTTTTCGCTCTCCTCTTTCACTTCCATCAAGAGGCTTTTTAGTTCTTCTTCACTTTCTGCCATAAGGGTGCTGTCATCTGCATATCTGAGGTTATTGATATTTCTCCCGGCAATCTTGATTCTAGCTTGTCTTTCTTCCAGTCCAGCGTTTCTCATGATGTACTCTGCATAGAAGTTAAATAAGCAGGGTGACAATATACAGCCTTGACGTACTCCTTTTCCTATTTGGAACCAGGTCTGTTGTTCCATGTCCAGTTCTAACTGTTGCTTCCTGACCTGCATACAGATTTCTCAAGAGGCAGCTTAGGTGGTCTGGTATTCCCATCTCTTGAAGAATTTTCCACAGTTTCTTGTGATCCACACAGTCAAAGGCTTGGGCATAGTCAATAAAGCAGAAATAGATGTTTTTCTGGAACTCTCTTGCTTTTTCGATGATCCAGCAGATGTTGGCCATTTGATCTCTGGTTCCTCTGCCTTTTCTAAAACCAGCTTGAACATCAGGGAGTTCACGGTTCACATATTGCTGAAGCCTGGCTTGGAGAATTTTGAGCATTACTTTACTAGCATGTGAGATGAGTGCAATTGTGTGGTAGTTTGAGCATTCTTTGGCATTGCCTTTCTTTGGGATTGGAATGAAAACGGACCTTTTCCAGTCCTGTGGCCACTGCTGAGTTCTCCAAATTTGCTGGCATATTGAGTGCAGCACTTTCACGGCATCATCTTTCAGGATTTGAAACAGCTCAACTAGAATTCCATCACCTCCACTAGCATCACTAGCTTCGTAGTGATGCTTTCTAAGGCCCACTTGACTTCACAATCCAAGATGTCTGGCTCTAGATTAGTGATCATATCATCATGATTATCTGGGTCATGAAGATATTTTTTGTATAGTTCTTCTATGTATTCTTGCCACCTCTTCTTAATATCTTCTGCTTCTGTTAGGTCCATAGCATTTCTGTCCTTTATCAAGCCCATCTTTGCATGAAATGTTCCCTCGGTATCTCTTAATTTTCTTGAAGAGATCTCTAGTCTTTCCCATTCTGTTGTTTTCCTCTATTTCTTTGCATTGATCGCTGAAGAAGGATTTCTAGAGGGAAAAAAAGTTTGTCCTTTCTTCCTCCTTGAGAATTCCAGACCACTCTCCCCTTGGCGATCCCTAGACTTCTTATCAACCTGCCTAGGAAATGACTTTCTTATATATATGCACGTAACTGAATTACTTTGCTATACAGAAGTAAATAAACATTGTAACATTGTAAATAAACTATATTTCAATTAAATAAATAAAGGGGTTCCAAACCATGCCATAACCATAACAATAAAGAAAGCTCCCAAGGTCTTTTACAGATAGCCAAGTCTATCACAAGCATTATCCTGTCTAATATTCATAGCCATCTAGGAAATATAGCTTCTCCTGATTCTAGAGGTGGAGGGTAAGGATGACTCCACAAGAAAATCTGACCCAGGTTTTCTGACTCAAAGCATCACAGTACATCACAGTACATCACAGTATAATTGATCAATTCCTACATTTATTGCAAATCAAGGTAAAATTCACACACCATTTTAAAGTATACCATTGGGTGGGACTTTGTAGATTCACTGCTGCACGACCACCACCACTGACTCATTCCACGTGCCAGCAGATGGGAGATGTGAAAGTCCTTCCCCAGACCCACCCGTGGCCAATCAGCTCTTCCTCCTCAGGTAGATGGTAGTTGGCAGACTCCAGAAGACACAAGAGCGGAGACAATAGCAGACGTCCTGAGGAAGCAGAAGATAGGTACCCAGAAGAAGGGAAGGGCGTTGCTTGGTAACCACTGTGTCACTGCAGATCAGAGATGAACAAACTCCTGCAGCCGGAAGGACGAGGACTGACTCTCTGGAATTATATGAGCTCTCCAGTAATTTTTCATTTCCCAGATGATGTCCACTCCACATGAAAAGAGCATATCCTACAGCTTAGCTGGTCCCTCTCTTCCCCATGGATATCTCACAAACATCTTCAACTTAACTAAACACAAATTTTCCACATTTCTCCTCAAAGTTGGCTTCCTTCCGCCACCCCCTTCCCACTCCACTCTTGTCCTCCAGACTCGCTGGCCTCCTTTCATCTCCTTTGCCTCACCTGGCTCCTCTTGTACCACAGAATCTGCAAGGAGGCTCCCTCGGAGCAGCAGTGTCTCCTCTAGGCTCTCTAGAGCACAGCTGCTCTAGGCACAGCTTCTTTGTGACAGTACACGCAGACTGTGATGACTTCACTCATGTCTACAGCCAGCTGAACTAAAAACTCCACTAGAGCAGAGACCCTCTCTATTAGCCTCAGCTCTGTACCCCAGCACGTAGAACAAAGCCTGAAACTCAGCAGGGCAATAAATATTTGCTGAACAAATGAATTCAATTGGAGGAGGGAGGTATTATCTATCTATTTCAGTTCAGTTCAGTTACTCAGGCGTGTCCGACTCTTTGCAACACCATGAATCGCAGCACGCCAGCCTCCTTGTCCATCACCAACTCCCGGAGTTCACCCAAACATTGTCCACCAAGTCGGTGATGCCATCCAGCCATCTCATCCTCTGTCGTCCCCTTCTCCTCCTAACCCCAATCCCTGCCAGCATCAGAGTCTTTTCCAATGAGTCAACTCTTCGCATGAGGTGGCCAAAGTATTGGAGTTTCAGCTTTAGCATCAGTCCTTCCAAAGAACACCCAGGGCTGATCTCCTTTAGAATGGACTGGTTGGATCACCTTGCAGTCCAAGGGACTCTCAAGAGTCTTCTCACATCCATACATGACCACAGGAAAAACCATACCCTTGACTAGACGGACCTTTGTCGGCAAAGTAATGTCTCTGCTTTTGAATATGCTATCTAGGTTGGTCGTAATTTTCCTTCCAAGGAGTAAGCATCTTTTAATTTCATGGCTGCAATCATCATCTGCAGTGATTTTGGAGCCCAAAAAAATAAAGTCTGACATTGTTTTCACTGTTTCCTCATCTATTTCCCATGAAGTGATGGGACCAGATGCCATGATCTTCGTTTTCTGAATGTTGAGCTTTAAGCCAACTTTTTCACTCTCCTCTTTCACTTTCATCAAGAGGGTTTTTAGCTCCTCTTCACTTTCTGCCATAAGGGTGGTGTCATCTGCATATCTGAGGTTATTGATATTTCTCCCGGCAATCTTGATTCCAGCTTGTGTTTCTTCCAGTCCAGCGTTTCTCATGATGTACTCTGCATAGAAGTTAAATAAGCAGGGTGACAATATACAGCCTCGACGTACTCCTTTTCCTATTTGGATCCAGCCTGTTGTTCCATGTCCAGTTCTAACTGTTGCTTCCTGACCTGCATATAGGTTTCTCAAGAGGCAGGTCAGGTGGTCTGGTATTCCCATCTCTTGAAGAATTTTCCACAGTTTCTTGTGATCCACACAGTCAAAGGCTTGGGCATAGTCAATAAAGCAGAAATAGATGTTTTCCTGGAACTCTCTTGCTTTTTCCATGATCCAGTGGATGTTGGCAATTTGATCTCTAGTTCCTCTGTGTTTTCTAAAACCAGCTTGAACTTCTGGAAGTTCACGTTTCACATATTGCTGAAGCCTGGCTTGGAGAATTTTGAGCATTACTTTACTAGCACGTGAGATGAGTGCAATTGTGCGGTAGTTAGAGCATTCTTTGGCATTGCCTTTCTTTGGGATTGGAATGAAAACTGACCTTTTCCAGTCCTGTGGCCACTGCTGAGTTCTCCAAATTTGCTGGCATATTGAGTGCAGCACTTTCACAGCATCATCTTTCAGGATTTGAAATAGCTCCACTGGAATTCCATCACCTCCACTAGCTTTGTTCATAGTGATGCTTCCTAAGGCCCACTTGACTTCACATTCCAGGATGTCTGGCTCTAGGTGAGTGATGACACCATCATGACTATCTGGGTCGTGAAGATCTTTTTTGTACAGTTCTTCTGTGTGTTCTTGCCACCTCTTCTTAGTATTTCCTGAGGTATACTTGGCATTTAGCATTATGTTGGTTTCACGTACACAACATAATGATTCGATTAGGATCACCACAATAAGGCCAGTTAACCTGTGTCATCATTTGTCACTGTTCAGTCGCTCAGTTGTGTCTGACTCTTTGAAACCCCAAGGACCATAGCTGCCAGGCTCCTCTGTCCATGGGATTCTTCAGGCAAGAGTCCTGGAGTAGGTTGCCATTCCTTTCTCCAGGGGATCTTCCCAACCCAGGGATTGAACCCAGGTCTCCTGAAATTGCAGGTGGACTCTTTACTGTCTGAGCCACCAGAGAAGCCTACAAAGATGGCTGCTAGATGGCAAGCATTCTTCTCCTTCCTGAGTTCCCTCAGGGCTCACTGGCTCACATCTGTTGCTGTTGTTCACTGAGTCGTGTCTGACTCTTTGCCCATGGACTGCAGCATGCCAGGCTTCCCTGTCCTTCACTATTTCCCAGTGTTTGCTCAAACTTATGTCCATTGAGTCGATGGTGACATTCAACCATCTCATCCTCTGTCCCCCTCCTTCTCCTCCTGCCCTCAATCTTTCCCAGCATCATGATGTTTTCCAGTGAGTTGGCTCCTCACATCAGGTAGCTAAAGTATTGAAGCTTCAACTTCAGCATCAATCCTTCCAATGAGTATTCAGGGTTAATTTCCTTTACAATTGACTGGTTTGATCTCCCTGTTAACAAAAAAATAAGGTTTCTTCTCCTCTTATGATTAGGACTGAAACCCTAATAGCTCTCTAGAAGAAAGTTGCTGCAAAAAGAACCTCAAAAGAGCCATAGGAGTTAAACTATGAAGTCATCAAGCTAGTGACTGCATTGCTTCAACTTTGCAGAAACTTGGCAAGAATGGGTTCAAGAAAAAGGATTGTCAGGCAGTGTGTTAATTAGTGACTGCTTTCTGCTTTCAAAATGAGGATCTGATAGGTGACACTGGCTACTCTCAGACATATATTCTCTCAGCCTAGTGGTCTCAGAGCACTGGAAGGACACAGAGATAAATTAGGAGGACTTAGCGTACTAAGGAAATACATGCGGAATTCATTCATTCTAATCACTCAGACTACATAGCATGTCAAGGGGCTTGGTGATTTTAGAAATTCGGTATGAAAATGACATGAGATCTAATTTTTCAAGTCCTTTTAGTCAATTTTATCAATAAAAGATGTGAAATACCAACTCTGCTGGTAAAATAGAAATTACCTGACCACGGCTTTTGAATCAACATCTGTGATAAGACAGCCAAAAATCGACCCCGGTGACTTCTAAGACTAAAAACCTGAAGGGCACAATTACTGGTTTTACATTGTCATTTCTCATCCAATGTGTTCAAGTTTATTGTCTATTAAAGTACTGCAGTAACAACAGCTAATTTACATGGCATTTTGTTTCTGGGGTAGTGACAAGCACAAAGTAGAGTTACTGAAGGAATTCTGACCTGTCCTTTGCAGAATGGAGAGGAAGTATATGAGACTCCATAACTCGGGGGGCCAGAGGAGAAAGGAACTGCATTCTGTCCTTCCTCACTCTCCTGGTCTCCAACTCCCACATACAGCTTTAGACCAAAAACTACTGGGGAGGGCCAGGAGTGAGATGACCTGAATTAACTCTAATGCATGATGAAAGCAAATCATTCACAAATTATACTATAACATTAACAATCACTTGTGATACACCTTGTAACTCATCTGGACACCTGTTTGAGAAACTTAATATGGAGTTGACTGCTTTCCTCAAGGGGAAAAAAGAAAAAAACGATACCCTGGCTTACCAGTCCACATTTACACATTACCACTCCCTGCTAACAAACGGAGTAATTTAGCTTCCTTTCAACCTCTTTGTAGTTCTATCTCACTTAACATAATAACTATGTTCCTGGAAACCTGTGTGCATTCCATGTCTTGTAAATGGTACGGCACTTGAAAGGCACTAAGGGAGCTTCCTATTTAAAGGAATTCCAGGGACTTCCTTGGTGGCTCAGTGGCTAAGACTCTGAGTTCCCAAAGCAGGGGGCCCAGGTCCAATCCCTGGTCAGGGAACCAGATCCCACATGCTGCAACTAGGGATACCGAGTGCCACAACTAAGACCTGGTGCAGCCAAATTAGTTAATTAATTAATTTTAAAAAGTAAAGGAATTCCACATTAAGAAAATATCAGAACTAGACCTACCAAGACTTTGTGGCAACATGAAAAATGCTTATGAGCCAGTGTTGAGAGGAAAAAAATAATCAAAATTGTGTGCACACTATGACTGCGATTTTTAAATAACATAGATGTACATATGATAAAATTTTGGAATGAAATTTACCAAAAATGATAATAGTTACATTAGGAGATGGGATATGAGTTATTTGTGTCTCATTCTGCTTTCCAAACTTTCTGGAATGATGTTTTTAAAACTAAAAGTGTAAAGTAAAAGAAATATGTGCTGAATCTTATTGATAGAGTTGAATAATTATTCAGTCATGCTCTCTATCTGGATCTTTCTATGGCGAACTTAAGTTCAGGAAAATCTGTATTTCAAACATTTTAAAACCATTAATATTTCCCATTAAAATAAATCTTAGGGCTTTCTAGGTAGCTCAGTGGTAAAGAATCCTCCTGTCAAGCAGGAGACATGGGTTCAATCCCTGAGTAGGGAAGATCCCCTGGAGAAGGAAAGGGCAACCCACTCCAGTATTCTTGCCTGAGAAATCCCATGGACCGAGGAGACTGGCAGGTTACAGTCCATGGGGTCACAAAGAGTTGGACACAATTTAGTGACTAAACAATAGCAACAACAACAATCACATTAACTGACAAAAGTAATTTAACAAAATCCAATATCCATTTAACCAGCAAGTTAGGAACTGAGAGGAGCTACCTCAACCTGATAGAACATCTGCAAAAAAAAAAAAAAGAAGAAGAATTTTAAATTTAACAATTAGAACAACCCTAAAGTCAATCAAAATTAAGATGTGAAGAAGAAAAATATTGGTAAACTAGAAAAGGACTGTTTCCCAATATGCAACTCCTTAAGCAGTTTCTAGTGTAAAGACAGGCAAAAACAGGGACTCTCTCATCTTTGTGCTTTGTTCTATATGGGGAACCATCTGCTCTCCACCTCCTACCCCAATGTTTACTTTTCATTATTTTTGCTAATAGCAGTCATATCCCTTCATTGAGCCCTTGGAGCACACTGAAACTACATTCAGAGAAGCATCCCGGTTCTCTCCAGCCACCACCAAAAATGTGCATAAACATACACACACATTCACAATGTCAAACCTCAGGTAGGTTTGCTAAGGACAATTTTAAGAACCAAAAAATGGCTTGTAAACTCCCTTTATGCTCTAGAAATATAAAATTTCCACGTCTATTACATAAATCAGCCACCTACCCAACAACCTCTTTATTACCCACCATATTAAGTTGATATACATAAACTAACCAAATAACTTTCAACAAATTAATCCCTTTAAGCAAAATAAATAAATAGAAGAAAGATTTTACTAGTAGGCCTAAGATGCTCTTGTCAACTAGCAACAAATAAAACACATTTTGTAGGTTGAATTAAAGGCCCTAGGATGAATGCCCTCACTATCCACAGAAATCATTGACTAAATCCTTGTAAACTGATTACACGTCTCACTCTCCTCCATTCTGATATTATTCGATGTTATAATAAAACAGTCTAAGTCATTCAGGCTTGTCATAAACAAGATGGTCTCTGCCTTTCCCTCATATTTGCCTAAAGGCCTCTGCCATAAACTCAGAAGAAAAATTGAAATTTTTGATAGTAACCTCAAACACAGATTCAATAAAAACTGCAGCAGGCACTTTATTGATAGTACAATAAACAGACTCAAAAGTGCAGGCTTCCCCCCGGAGCTGACATCCACAGAAACATGTCCAGTCTGTACCAAGGAGTTCTTGCTTTCTAGCTTGGAAAAAGATGATCTTGTGAAAGTAGCCTATTTATCCTGAGATCGTGTAAAAAAAAAATTTTTTTTTCTGTGATTAAGTGAACTGATTAAACTGTAGTTAATGTTCTATTTTTGAGTAGATATATGAGAAAAAAATCCTTTTCTTTCTCTTTTATCTCTATCAGTTTAAGGTAGAGATACTTACATACTACATATTTTCATAAACTGGAACGAAACATTCTTTAAGTGGTGTATTATTCCAACATCCCTCCTTAGAATTCATGGGAAAAAAATTTTTTATGAAAATTCTCAGTATATATTTTCAATGTAAAAAAAGCTAGAGAAACTTAAAAAGAGCGATTCTATAGACTATATTAATAGGCCTTATCTACAGTACCCAAAACAACAGTAGTAATGGTTCGATATTATTTGATATGCTTTTACCAAATTCCTCTATTTTTTATAATCACGTAGTTATTTACTCACGCTTAGTAAAAATTCATTCTCTTTCCAATAAGGTTTAACTGGATAAATCAAATTTGCAACAGTAAGACTCAAATGTCACTTAATTACATATGACAAGCTGCTACTAGGACCAAGGACTGTACTTTACAGGTTGAAGGGAGATGCATGCAAACAGTCATATGCTAGTAAATATTTAACATCCAGCTCACCAAAGGAAAAAAAAAAAGCGTTTGCCAATGTCTGTGGTGTAAACACTTCCATCATGGCCAATTTTAACATGACATCACTAAACATGGAGCTGGGAAGAGACATGCAATAACACACCATTATATAGTATTTTCATCACAGATGAATGGATAAAGAAGTTGTGGTATATGTTCAATATCTTATAATAAAATATAATGGAAAAGAATATGAAAAAGATTATACATATATTATTATGTTTGTATAACTGAATCACTTTTCTGTATACCAGAAACTAACAGAACATTACAAATCAACTATACTTCAATTTTTAAAAATAGCTTTCAAAAAGGTCATACAATAATTAGGAAGTGATAAGTTTTGAGTATTTATTACCACTGATTTAAATACAACCCATTTAATTATAAGTTACAAAGTTTAATTTCTGATGATGGCCATGTTTAATAAGCAGCTTCCAAAATTCCTATAAATTTAGCAATGAGCTCTCATGAGCCAGCATGAACCAATTCCAGTATACCATGCTCAGGAAACTGTCCTGGAACTTATTCTATGGTTTGAAGAATATGAGCTTTTTAGGTAATAAAGAATTTCCTAGCAGGTCAGGAATTTGACAAACCCGAGTGTTGCAGACAGAGAGAGACCCTTCAGTTCAGTCGCTCAGTCGTGTCCGACTCTTTGCGACCCCATGAATCGCAGCATGCCAGGCCTCCCTGTCCATCACCAACTCCCGGAGTTCACTCAGACTCAATGTCCATCGAGTCAGTGATACCATCCAGCCATCTCATCCTCTGTTGTCCCCTTCTCCTCCTGCCCCAATCCCTCCCAGCATCAGAGTCTTTTCCAATGAGTCAACTCTTCGCATGAGGTGGCCAAAGTACTGGAGTTTCAGCTTTACCATCATTCCTTCCAAAGAACACCCAGGGCTGATCTCCTTCAGAACGGACTGGTTGGGTCTCCTTGCAGTCCAAGGGACTCTCAAGAGTCTTCTCCAACATCACAGAGAGACCCTTACAGGCTACTAAATAGGTAAACCTCATAGAAACAAATTGGAAGGTCCTTGTTCCTTAGCTCAATAGATGAGCTGATAAAGGCAATAAAATAATTCTGATACCTAAAAGTAAATTATAATTGTAGAGGAGTTACAAGTTAATTCTTAAACCAGAACTGCTCCAGTTTTATTAATATATAACAAGGATGTCTTTGTATATTAGCATCTCTTATATACTATATAAATAAAACCAGGTAAATAAAACAAATCAAATGAGTTACATTGAATCAGATAATCTCTAAACAATTTATGAGGTCAAATCTGCATGTGAGTGAGACTTGACCATAAAGAATCCCAGAGACAAAATACACATACACACACACAAACACACATACACACACACACAAAACATGGACACTGTATACACTTCTAGTCCTCAAAATATGAATATATCTTGAATATTTCCTATGAGTTACTGCCTACCTAACAAAAATGTCTCTATACCTAACTTTTCTAATATCAGTGTCTGAAGATATATCTTGTCCTTTGTAAATATTGAAGTCATGCAAGAAAGCTACTATTTTTCTACCATAAACACACTGACAGTAAGCTCTGTGATTTGTTTTTTCCCTTTAAACATCTGCTGCATTTTTTTTACTTGATAAACCTATTTTTCTAAAGCCTAGTGTGCTCATTTGTTCAGTTGTGTCCAACTCTCTGTGACCCCATGAACTACAGCCTTCCAGGCTCCTCTGCCCATGGATTTTCCAGGTAAAAATACTGGAACGGGTTGCCATTTTCTTCTCCAAGGGATCTTCCAGACCCAGAGATCGAACCTGCATCTCTTGCATCTCCTACATAGGCAGGTGAATTCTTTACCACTGTGCCACCTGGGAAGCCCCTCCAAAGCTTAGAGTCCCTTGCAAACCTCTTCTTAAGTAAAGTTCTTTTCTCTCCTAAATGCTTTTGTCTCTGAGTCTTTGTTTGACAATAACTTGCTTATTTGTCCCTATGTTTTTTGGTCCTACCTACCTATCTAGTCACGGCCATGTGGTGCCTATCAGACCAAACTTCTCACGGAAAACAAATATAAGCTGAGCTAAATATACAAGCAACTATCTGAAGATATTGAAGAGCATCTAAGAACAGGTAGACACTGAAAGGGAGTCATCATTTGGATGAAGAGAAAAGCACTGATGAGTTTCCATTTTTTATGACTTTTTCCCTGAGAGAAGGCCTCAAATTGCAATGCAATGCAGCTAGAAATCAAAGAAAAATTCAAAATCTTACTAGCTGGTAAAACCAGAGTCTGAGGGAAACACAGCTACTGGAAAGCAAAGGGAGAAATCCTAAAAAGTAGCAAGCCAGGAAAGAGGGGACCTGAATCATGTGTATAAATTCTAGCCAGATCTCTGGCTGAGGCTGAAACTATACATGTGTGAGGCCAACTTCAAGCCGAAGACTGAAAGAACTGAGCAGAAATTTGAGTCATCATTCACAGCAAGGAAGATAAAGTTTACATGTTGAATTCAGCCAAGTTAATTGATTACTATTAAAAAAAGAAAAACTACTCTTCATGGGAACATAGCAGAATTCAGAATCTCTATAACATATCATTCACAACATCCAGGACACAGTTCAAAATTACTTAACAGTCAAAGAAAATAGGAAGAAATTACCTATTCTCAGAAAAAAAGAATCAATGAAAGTCAATCCTGAAATGATTCATGTATTGAAATTAGTAGATAAGAGTTATAAAACAATTATTATATCTTAAGTTCAAGGACACAGAGGAAAATATGCTAGTAATGAAAGAAAAACTAAGAAGTATCAACAGGTTACCAGAAGCCATAAAAACGGACTAATAATAAATTCTGGAATTTAAAAATATACATTTGAAATGTTAAAAAATTACCCATTGGTGGAGAAGGAAATGGCAATTTCTCAGTATCCTTGCCTGGGAAATCCCACGGACAGAGAAGCCTGGTGGACTATAGTCCTTGGAGTCGCAAAAGAGTCAGATATGACTTAGCAACTAAACAACAATAATAACATACCATACTTACAAGTAAATTCCAGATGGATTAAAAATTTTAATGTAAAAAGTAAAGGATAATATTAGACTAAACTAAAAAATTACTGAATGGGCTTAACAGCAGAATAAAAATAACAAGAAAGAGCCAGTGAACTTGAAGAAAGATTAATAGATTAATTATATATTAATAATCTGAAGCACAGAAGAAAAAAATAATTGAAATAATTAAGAGAACTTCAGGAACCTGTGGGACATTATCAAAAGATTTGTCATATACAACTAGAGTCCCATAAGGAGAAGAAGAATAAAATAAAGCAGACAAAATACTTGAGGAAATAATAACCAAACATTTCCCATAATTGTTATATCCCCAGCTAGACCATAAGCTCAATGAAAGCAAGGAATTCTGAGTTGTACCTCTTTATTAATCCACATAGCACCTAACAAAGGCTGCATAGTGGGTTCTCAATTAATCCATATTTATACATTCAGCATCAAGAATGATTATTTATTGAGTGCCTGCTGTCTGTAAAGCATGATGAAAGGTGCTATAGACACAAAGATGCTCTAGTTACAGCCACTGTGCTTAATGAAGAAAATTTTGAAAAAGATAAAAAAGAGAAGCCTCAATTGTTTTGAAGAAGGGCTTCCAATGGCTCCTGTTTTTCATTTTTCCCTAGGCAATTCATCTAACTTGCTTACTGTAATCCCTGCTAAAAGGAGAATCAGTTCAGTTCAGTCGTTCAGTCGTGTCTGACTCTTTGCAACCCCATGAAAAGCAGCACGCTAGACCTCCCTGTCCATCACCAACTCCCGGAGTCCACTCAAACTCACGTCCATCGAGTCAGGGATGCCATCTAGCCATCTCATCCTCTGTCGTCCCCTTCTCCTCCTAACCCCAATCCCTCCCAGCATCAGTCTTTTCCAATGAGTCAGCTCTTCGCATGAGGTGGCCAAAGTATTGGAGTTTCAGTTTCAGCATCATTCCTTCCAATGAACACCCAGGACTGATCTCCTGGAGATCAAAAGGAGAATGTAACATTGTATATCCAGAGTGAGAGGGGTTCTCGCATCAGAGGTCATGGTTATAGGTATTAAATTCCAGAGCCTGTTCAAACAGTCCTATTCTCCCCAACTTGGTTCAATTAGGACAAACAGGGGAGACACTTTTGTACAATTTTCACTAATTTTTTTTACATTTGCCTCTAGCTTTCAGGCAGAACTTATGTCCTCTAGACACTTGGTCAGTAAGGACATATTTTTATACCTCAGCAAAATATGGGAGGAAACAGCTGAGAAAGAACATTTCTACACTTTGGGAAGAATACACAGAAATGTGCATACCTCTCCAGAACCTGGAGTGTATAAGACCAAAAGAATTAGGTGTGCATATGTGTGTGTGTGAGAGAGAGAGAGAAACAGAGACAGTGAAACAGAGAGAGAGAGAACACTGAGAGAGACAAAGTAGGACTCAACATTCCTTTCTCTGTGTGAAAGCTTGAAGCACTTCACTCAGTTTGTTTAAAAACTACCCACTAACAGTCTGTGATTCTGAGAGCCAGTCTACCCACAAATAAACTCAGCAAAACACCACAACAGAGATGTCCTGGTCTGATATGCTCATTTCAAGTATGACCATGTATGTAAGGACATGGTTTGGGGCACAAAGCCCAAACCTAGATGCCTGGAACCATGAATTTAGTAAATCCCCTTGAAATGAGCTGTTGGAAATGTCTTGTTTCTGTTAAAAAATAGAACTCACTCATAAAGATATAAGCAGAAATTAGATTTCGGTATGTTTGCAGGAGTCTCTCAGTCCAGGGAGTGGCATTTATGACTTTGGTTATGAATCTGTCTGTGACTTTGGTCAGTATTTTCGTCTCTCCGGTGCCTGTTTAGTCAGTCGATTGGGGATAATACTCTTTGCTATCCATTTCACAGCACTGCTACATCCGCCATGATCATAATAGCTGTCATTTATCGAGCTACTACTATGCATCAGACACTGGGATAAGCACTCTGCTTGCATTATTTGCAATCCTGACAGGAACCCTCAAGATGGGTGTTATTCAATTTACAGATGATGCTGCTGATTCTCCAAGAGGTTTAGCAACTTCAGAAAAGTCACACCAACTAGTAAGTACTGGTGTCAGGATTCTCTCAGATACCTTTCACTACATTATGCTAGTTTGCTTTTATTCCTTAAGCATAGTTGAAATATAAAGAACACTCGAGGTATACATATATACTTACAGGGAAAAAAGGGAAGGAACTTAGGAAATGTATGCCAGGAATGTAAACCTAGACTGAATATAAGACATGGCCTAAATCAACCAGAGGCTAGAAACAAATCACAGAGCAAAGGCTACAGGACTGTGCATAAAACATAAAGGGAAAGGGTAACTGAGATGCTTGCAGTTATCGCCTGGAACTCACTGGAGGCTCTTAGTTTTCATGTTGCATGCATCCTACCTGGGATAAAAACCAACAGTCCTACACACACACACATCCCACAAGACCAAATGGGTTATGCATCTCCCTACCACATGATATCTAATATAACTTGAAAATAAGTCTCTAATGCTTGCAAATCAGAAGCATTAGAAAAATAAAGCTTCTACATCAACTATACCACAATTTTAAAAAGAAAAAAAAACTTTTTTTTAAAGAAAAATACAATTTCACAAGTTAATGATTGTTGATTGGTATGTGGAAATACCCACTGTATCAGTCTCGCTGTCTTTTTGCAGGCTTAAAATTTTCCATAATTAAAGTTTTTAAAGAAAGAAAGGTGCGAAATGAAGGGAAAGGAAGAAAAGAGGAAAAGAAAGAATAGCCATCTTCTTGAGATGGAAAAAGAGTGATGTGTGAAAACAAAGAAACTCTGATTTTAAAATGACTTAGGAAAGAACTTCTTTCCCCCAGTTCAACAATAGTTGTAGGATTTCAAGAGAACAAAACTCAGGAAAGAAAGGAAAAGATCCCTGTTAAAACCTGAAAGTGTTTTTACAAGAAATGTAGGACTCTAAATCACCAAGAAAAGCCAGTATCTTGGAAAATACACCAGAGTGACCCAATACAGAAGAGCTGAGAATGAGTACACAAGAAGTTCATGAGAAAAGGGCAAGTTTTTAACAGAGAACTGTTCCCAATGAACATAACTGCATCTAAGAACAAAGTCCAAAATATTAAGATATATTAATATATTTGTATATATATCAAAAAATATATCTATAGTGGTATCTCAGGGAACCAGTCTGTTTAAGCACTTATCAAGGCTTCCACATATTTATTTTGCCCTGGTTGATCCTGTTGTTTGCTGCCATTGGCATGAGACGGTCAACTGTGGCTGTTACCTCCTTTCATTCAATCCTAGCTGATAAACCAGTGATTCCCAAACTTCAACTTAAGACAGATTGTTTATTTGATTTGGTGGAACTTGTTCCTTTTTTTTTCTCCCTAAAGGAAAAAAGCTGTATGATGTTTTAAAAAAATAAGCAAAAATAACAGTTCTGATAATTTAAAATATTTTTCAATATTAATAAGAATACAAAAATACTCAGCACTCAAAATGGTGAAACTAACAATGTCTGGCATTCAGTCAAAGATTACCAGACACAGAAAGAAACAGAAAAAACTTACTCTTAAAGAGAATGATAAGTCAAAATAGGCTGAGCCAGAACTGACCCAGAGGTTTTGTGTCCAAAGATGTAAAAATAATGATAATAGTTGTATTATATATGTTCATAATTTTAGTTAACACATGAAAGATATTTTTAAAGACTCTTAGCTAACTTCTAGACACCCATAAATCAATGGAACCAAATAAAGAGCCTAGAAATAAAACCATGCATATTTCATCAATTAATTTATGACAAAAGAGCAAAAATGCAAAATGGAGAGAGAAGAGTCTCTTCAGTAAGTGGTAATGGGAAAATTGGATAGCTACACAAAAAGAATGACTGGACCACTATCTTACATCATACACAAAAATCAACTCAAAATGAACTGAAGACATAAATGTAAGACCTGAAACCATAAAATTTCTGGAAGAAAACATGGGACGTAAGCTCTTTGACATCACTCTTGGCAATGACCTTTTGGATTTGATGCCAAAAGCAAAAGCAAAAATAAAAATGGAACTACATCAAACTAAAAAGTTCCTGCACAGGAAAGGAACAATCAACAAAATTAAAAGGTAACCTACAGAATGGGAGAAAATAAAAGCATGAAATATACATGACTCCTTGTGCACTGTCAGTGGGAATGTAAATTGGTGCACCCATTATGGGACACAGTATGGAAACTCCATAAAAATTAAAAATAAAAATAAAAAAAATTTTAAATAGAAAAAATTAAAAATAGAACTACTATGCTCTATCAATTCCACTCTGGGTATATGTTGTTGTTGTTGTTCAGTGGCTAAGTCCTATCCAACTCTTTGCGACTCCATGGATTACAGCAGGCCAGGCTCCCCTGTCCTTTACCATCTCCCAAAGTTTGCTCAGATTCATGACCAATGAGTCGGTGATGCTATCTAACCATCTCATCCTCTGCTGCCCCCTTCTCCTTAGGCCTTCAATCTTTCCCAGCATCAGGGTCTTTTCCTATGAATCGGTTCTTCACATCAGGTGGCCAAAGTATTGGATCCTCAGCTTCAGCATCAGCCCTTCATGAATATTCAAGGTTGATTTCCCTTAAGGATTGACTAGTTTGATCTTCTTGCTGTCCAAGAGACTCTCCAGAGTCTTCTCCAGCACCACAGCTCAAAAGCATCAATTCTTCACTGCTCAACTTTCTTTATGATCCAACTTCTACATCTGTACATGACTACTGGAAAAACCATAGCTTTGACTATATGGACTTTCATGTGTCCAGGTGGGCCTAGTGAAAAAGAACCCACCTGCCAATGCAGAAGACATAAGAGATGTGGGTTTGATCCCTGGGTCAGGAAGATCCCCTGGAGGAGGAGATGGCAACCCACTCCAGTATTCTGCCTGGAGAATCCCATGGACAGAGGAGCCTGGTGGGCTACAGTCCATTGGGTTGCAAAGAGCTGGACATGACTGAAGCAACTTAGCAGGCAGGCATAGGGACCTTTGTTGGCAAAGTGATGTCCCTGCTTTTTGATATGCAGTCTAGGTTTGTCATAGTTTTTCTGATAAAATAGATAACTAATGAGAACCTACTGTATAGCACAGAGAACTCCACTCAATGCTCAATGGTGACCTAAAAAAAGAGGGGATATATCTATACATATAGCCGATTAGTTTCACCGTACAGCAGAAATGAACACAACATTGTACATCAACTATACTCCAAAAAATCAATTAAAAAATAAATAGATGTAGTTTATTGTAGGTCAATTATACCTTGATAAACTGACTTTTAAGATGACTCAGAGATCAGAAAATACATGGGTCACCTGACGCTAACAAGCTCCCCATGCTGGTGGGCAGGGGAGCTGAACCAAGGGCCTCAACCCAGCTTTCTCTGAGCTCAGTGCCAGAGCTTTTTACGAGCTCCAAATGTGTTTTGGTTTTGTTTGTTTTGTTGCCACGCTGGGCAGCTTGCAGGACATTAGGTCTCTGACCACGGACTGAACCCAGGCCACAGCAGTGAAAGCGTCAAGTCCTAGCCACCAAACCACCAGGGAATTCCCCATTCGTCCATCTTACAAAGGCAATGCCTGGTTTTCCCCTCTGTGTCCTTAGGAGCCTCCCTCACTGCTCTCCACATATTTAAACTGAAGCTAAGGCAACCAAATACGTGCTTCTGAAACTCCACTCCACTGTGAGGAACACTTAAAATCAGTAATTTAAGAACAACAGCCCAACCAGATCTATATTACTATGTGCAGAGTCCTACCAGAGGAACAACCCCTAACCCCAGAGATTCAATCTGTGTTATTTCTGTTCTTTATTAAGAACTATTTGCCCCCATGCAATAGTATAGATGAGAATCAAGGAAACACCTGGTTATCACAGAGGGTCACTATTATCTGTTACCACGAAGTTTGGCTTCACATAAGAAAGTCCAGTCGTTCACGTAGGTGGGTTTCTTTTCTCACTTTATTGAGAGTAAAGCAGTCAGACTGTTTTGGCAGCTCCATGAAGTCACCAGGCTCTGAGCCTTCTTCTGTCTCCCCAAGCACGTGTTTTCCATCCTCTAGGTCACATGGTGTTGGCTGGAGAGCTTTGATCTGAGCAGGAGGAGGAAGAAAGGAGGAAAAGAGAGGTACCTTGATTTTCCAGGAAGGTAGAAGGGGGGACTACCTGGAGGAACGAGAGGTAGGTCACCAAGAGTGATCCAGGAATGCCTGACTTTGGAAGTCAAAAGATGGTGGACACTCGGACCAACCTGAGACAGCACTTGTGCTGTCTTGCACCTTGAGGGACTCCTAAAAGAGTTCATCACTAGACCATCCACCCCTTAAGACTCAAGCTCCCAATGCAGGGGACATGGATTCAATCCCTGGTGAGGGAACTAAGATCCTGCATGCCACACGGTGGGGCCAAAAAAAAAAAAAAGAGTTAATCTCTGGAGTTGAAACATGTTCTCTGGGTATAAAGACCAATAATTGAGTGCAGTGTTGAGATTTTCTTTCCCTGAAGAGCTGCTTTGAAAGAGCTCCACTCCTGTATCCTGGTCCTGATTCCACCCTCAGGGACCACGTGACAAGTGCAGGCAGGAACTCCCTCCTCCCTGGAGATCAGACCTGGCCCTGGGAGACTTCCCTGGGGCTGTGCCCTGAACACCTTGCAACCTCCTCTGAGGTCACCCGGTCACCCAGTGTTTCTGGGCTGCTTGCTGGTAAGCTGGGTGAATGGGCACAGTCATGCGAGAGGAGTGTTTGCTGTCCAGAGCACATACTTGGAAAGTGGCTACGTGCAACACACACACACTCATAAAGGCACGTTACCATGAGGGGGAGTGGTGGGAAAGCGGTGGGAGGTGTGTTCAAGAGTAGAAGGCAATGCTGGTGTTGCACAGTAAGAGGCACAGAGAAGCTAGTCAAAAGGTGACGGCTTTTGTCAGACCAGGCGCTCCTGCCAGCCAGCCCCAGGCCACATCTGCCCCCAGCCCACTTCTCTGGGGTTAAAATCTGGGAAGCTTTTGCCCCACACCTCAAGGGGCCTCACCTCACACACCTTGTGAAGCTTGGCTCCGGGTGCCTTACACCTGTGAGGCGTCAGAAACTTAAATGAGTGGCTGACTCTCCAACTGGAGCCCCACCGCGGAGCACGACCTCGGGAAGTGGGCAGCCCACACCTGACACGGTGGCTGCTTCCTTCACTACTGTGACCACCAATGCGCATGCCTCCTAAGTCACCTCAGTCATGCTGGACTCTTTGTGACCCTGTGGACTGCACCCCGCCAGGTTCCTCTGTCCATGAGATTTCCCAAGCAAGAATACTGGAGTGGGTTGCCGAGTCCTCCTCCAAGGGACCTTCCCGACCCAGGGATCAGACATGCATCTCTTATGTCACCTGCATTGGCAGGCAGGTTCTTTACCACTTGCGCCACCAGGGAAGCCCGTGACCATCAAGGGAGAGGGGAATTTTTCGTGGCTTCAGCACTCCGACCACTCGGCTCCCCAGAACCAGCCTCTGCTCAGCTGCTGGGCTCCCGCACCACCATCAGTGAACAAGATCAGAGGGAGGCCAGCCATACTCCACACCCTCCAAACACACGAAAGCACTGCAGGTCCCTTGACACAAAACCAGGAGAGGGTCGGAGCCCTGGAGGGGAATATCCTGGACTTCCGGGCCTCCTGCCCAAGTGGGGTCCTCCAGCCACACTCAGAGTAACACTTCCTTCCTGCTTAAAATCGATTTCAGACATAACTAGTGGGTGTAAAGTAAATAAGTTCCCCCTCCCCTCCAAACCTAGCTTCACTCCAAGGACCATAACATGCAGTTTGGGGTATGTCTTTACAGAAATGTTTTATACAAGTGTATTCTGTTAAATGCATTCTCAAGAATTTTACTTATAAATAATTCAATTAGTAAGAATAACTAAGGTATAAAGTATATCTTATTTACATTGAAATTGGAACCGGAAAAACAAAAACTTAAAAGTGATCAGAGGACTGTCGATCCTCCCAGAGTGCAGTGTTTGAAGTGACCACCAGGTGTCAGAGTTATCAATAATATTCCCCGAATTACAACTGGAAAGTTACAGGATGGGGAAAGTGCCTGGCTGGAAAATGAGATGGTGAGATTCCCCAAACAAGATTATTTGGCCCTTTGACCCAATATTTTGTCTACTTAGGGTTCCGTAGGGAGAGGGTAAAGGGAGCTGCAGGAAAGAAATCTTACATTCTCTCCCCACAGACTGCCACTCACAGACTGCCACTCAGTTGGGCACGCTTGGATCTTCAGAGCTCTGAGTGCTGGTGAATTTCACAGGGGAAATGTGAAAACTGCTGGGCGGAGCTGGGCCTCCTCCCCTCGCGAGGCTACTCTGGGAATCCAGGGCCACCCCCCCCTCTCCTCAATAGGAGACCAGAGGATGGTGATCACCAGAGGACACACAGGAGGCCACATCGGCTGTGGCCATCTTCATTTTAAAAGGGAAAACCCACTTCTGCGTCAGGAGCTCTTCCTATCTAACCTTGAACATCATGGTCTCTTATTCACTTCCAATCTGGCCTCCTCACATATATTTCCTTTACCAGAACTGATGGTAGAGCCTGTGGGCTGTCCTCTGGAGCTGCTGGCCTAGAAAACGCGCACCCGCCCACGCTTGAGAGCACAGGGCGGGGCATCTACCACCAGTCTTCAGGCTGTTGCCCAGGGTTAGTTACACGCTTCCTCTAGGGGCCCAACCGCCTCGCTGGCACCACCCACCCGGCTCCAGTGGAGTCAACATACTGTGGAGGACTCCAGGTGATGCTCATGGCAAGCATTACCCTTCTTGGATTCACCAACTCAGCCAAAAGGGGATGTTGAGGCAGTTACAACACAGACCTGTAGGAGGAGGGGATGATGGCCAAGGCTCCTCTTCCCTGGGAGACGCCAGCTGAAGAGTGTCAAAAAGCAAGGAGAACCCTTGCCACGTGTCCCTGTTGGCACTCGTCTAGGTTGTTCCCTGGACCACATCCGATTTCTGGCCGTGGATCCAGGCAAGGGTTCAGACCCACTACACACTGGGGCTTGTCATGGGTGGAACTTCACTGTGAAGCGATGCCAAGCTTATGGGAGGAGGTGGTGTAAGGAGAGGGGAGAAGGTAAGAAGGTGTCAAGATTTCATGGACAATGTTATTGGTATCAAAATATGTCTCCAGACTTGTGATTTCCATGAATTCAGACAGGCAGATTAAGGGGACTATTTTGGGGTGGGCGGAGGGGTACCAGCAGCATGCTGGGTTCTAGTTCCCGAACCAGGGACTGAATCGAGTGCCCCTGCAGCGAGAGCACAGAGTGTTAGCCACTGGACCACCAGGGAATTCTAAGGGGACTTTTCATGTGATTTGAATGACATCATCTGCTAAATTGGTACATCCTATGTAGGCCACATGAAGCAACAGTAATTATATAAGTCACTATACACCTTAAATGCTATATACATAATTTAAAATGATACACCTGTGGTGCCACAGACATAATAAAAATGCCAGTTATTATTAAAACATAAGTAGCATCCATATTCAAATATGACCATGCATTATGTTTGATGTTTCAAACAGAATATACAAGCCAAATGCTTCTTTTAAAAACAAAAAGGGATAAAGCAGTGTTTATATTGGGATCCATGTTAATTTGCCATGACAAGTATATTAACTGTTGCTTTGATGTGGCAACATTGGTATGGCAATTGAAGGGGTTTTTTTTCCATTATCCTATTACATATGCTATAAGAGGGATGGAACAAAAAGAATCTCTCATAATGCTAACCACAGCCTGACTGTTTCAAAGGCAAGGTTCTCCAGACTAAGCCAAGGGAAGGGACCCTTCCCTTCCCAAGGGAGCTCCACCCTAATCTACTCAGGGTTTATCAACCTCAGGAGGCTCCACTCACTGTGGCTTCTGGACAATCCTGGACCCACTATATTCCCGTAAGTCAAAGAGCCTCCCCTAGCCATGAAAAGTCTGGCTATCCATCACATGTTCTACTTGTGACGGATACTCGAGCCACTTAAGCGACAAGGCTGTCACAAGCCCAGAAGAGACTTCTCACAGTCAAGGCATATCTTGAGATTCCCAGACTTCAACGTTCTCTGGAAAAGGCACAACCAATGGTGCCCCCTGAACTGGGGAAAAAAAGGACTTCAGGCCCTTGCCTCCCCAATGCCTGCTCACCACCTGCCCCCTCCAGGGTAATCATGCTTTGTGTAGGTAAGTCAGAGAGGAGGTGGGCGGTCCTGTGTGGGTATTCTGATGACAGTGACTCCTCCCTTGACTTAATCCTTTCAAGCCCTGCAACTCAGCCAGGCAAGAGGCCTGATTCAGAATCTCCTCACCAGTAGCAAGGCTGTTTCCCTTCGATAAAGCGAGCAAGGAAATCGTTGATGTGGACACACAAAAATAGACTTCCTGAATCAGATGTGAATTTGGGTGCAGAGTAAGGCCAAGCTAAAGGCTCAAACTCACTGACCATAATTATCCCTCCCATAGGGCAGCAGCCTTCCTTACCTGCAGCCAAGCAGCTTCTGAGGCAGTGCTGAACAGCCAAACCTGTCGAAACCTCAGAGGAAACATTCCTCACCAGGCCTCCCAGCCCAAGCTTCAGAGGACAGGGCACCAGAAAGGTAAACAGACTAAGCCAATAGCAACAAGAGAGAACTGGTTCTCCTGCTCTCAAGATGGTTCATGACACTTCAATTAAGTTCAACACAATATAGCTGAATTATTTTTAACCTTTTATGGAGACTCTTAGCTTCACAAACAAAATGTTTGTTGGTAAAGTTGAAGGATAGCTAGAAGCAGAGACCAGAAAAAAAGAAAGCAATCACGAGGAGAAATGAGCCTTTTATTCAAGAAATCATCAGTGTGGTACACTTTGGGTGTTGCTTATTTATCATTGATTTCTCAGAATAATATGGCACATTTCCTTTAAGCAATTTCACGGTTATTCCAGCAAATGGGAAAGGAATCCTCGGTTCTGACTTTCTCAGTATCTCTGTTGCCTTGATTATCAGCTCACAGCTGAACAGTTCAATATATTCCTGCCTAAAGTTAATATGAAGAGTTCTTAATGCACAGCCTTTTGGACAACTTGACTCACTCACTGTCTAAGCAGACTAATCTCACATTTAATAGCTCTGCTATGGGGCAAAGCGAGAGAAGGGTCCCTTTTCCTTTCTCTGTTCCGCTTTTCTTCTTGGCCCCATGCTACAAAAATCTCTTTTCAAAACTTGTCAAGGGTATTCTGTAACCTCACTGAAAAAATGTATCCAAAGTTTTTCTGATATGGTATCAGAGTTTAGCACAAGAGCTGCAACTTCCAATGCCTTATAGGCTCCAAATAGATTTTTTACAATATCTTGAGCTGTATTCTTTGGCCTTGAAACACTTTGCTTTTTAAAATATCCATTCTGGAACTTCCCTGGTGGTCCAGTGGTTAAGACTTTGCTTGCCAATGCAGGGTGTGATTCCTGGTTGGGGAATGAGGGTCCCACATCCCATGGGGTGTGGCAAAAAAAAAAAAATCTGTAATCCATTCTTCTTGAAATATGGCCCACTTTTAATAGATAGGTGGGCATGAGAAATAGCTCTCTTTCCTCTTAATTCTACTATCAGAAATACAGCAGCTCACAATTGACCATAAATGGCAGCTGACAGTCAATTTCAGTGTTTGAGAGATAATAAGGACTAGTGCAGACTGTAGTAAACTGGAGACCACATGACCTGTATAAAGGAAGAAGCCACTGCTGCTACCAACAGCCAGGCCTGCAAGAGTATGAACTCAGGTCTTTCTGGAGAAACTAGAAACCCAGATTCTGATGTGTAATCTCCCAATTTTAAAATATGAACTACCAGTTTAAAAAAACTCATCAGTTCGCCACTTTGCTATCTCCCTTCAGTGATTAAAGGCTGTATCACTGGGAACAGAAAAGCCACCACGGAAGCCAGGAACCCAAGACTGTCAGACCTAGTCTGACACCAACCCACCGTCTATCCCTGGGCAAGACACCTAACACTGCAGTTACCTTGTCTGAAAGGTTTAGAGGTCCAAGAATCCTTTTAATCCTAAATTATTACTCTGTATATTTAAATAAGTTTTCTAGATGGTCAATTCCACGAAGAACAACCAGAAACATAATTAAAGGAGGGGGGACACACACACACACACACACACACACACACAAAACACAGATCATTGTGCCATAGCAGCGTCTATTATGCTGTCTAGACATGGCCTTGATGTGGCCAAGCCACTTGGTTAATAAAACCACAAAGAATGTGAACACTTCTATCCAGCCTGATCGCCTCTATCATAGCCACCCACCCACTGGGGAAGATGAAGATTGTATATCACCATTTCTGTGGCAGGGAGCACCTGTCTGTAAAACAGAACTCTCTTGGCCCTTTTGAACCCAAACCCAGGGTTTTCAGGAAACATTTTGAGCTGGAAAATAAAGGTGGCCAGCAGGCTGCCCTGAGCCACGACTCCTGATTTTCAAGTTCATGCTCAGCCTACCTGCGATGAAATTTGGAGTTGCCACATCAGGGCTTTCGGCATGAGCCAACTGTACTCAGAACAGCTCGTTATGTAACCTTCGGCCATGGCCCACATGTGTACATGAGCACACGCTCACCCTGTACAAAAGCACACAGATCTTCAGATACAGCTTTTTTTGTTTCAGTTACAGGAAGGGAGTAAAAACATTAAGCTGGAAAATAATGAGGAATGGGTAAAGTAAAGGCCCTTTCCCCCTGGAAAGGTTAAAAAATAGGCACATTTCAGAGCAGATAAAAGTCCACGTTCTTGTGGCTATATTAACTGTGTGGCTTGGGCAAACTGAAGGCTCCAAGACGAGAAAGCCAAGTGGATTACAACTGGGCAGTTTCTTCACACAGGCCATCTTGACATGGACAGCTTGGCTTCCAGTGAAGTGGGGAGGCACCTACATTCCTAAGTGCTTTTGTGCATCAGGTGTGAACAGCAGGGCTTTTTATTTTGCTATTTGTAGCTGCCAATAAGTATCTAGTATGATTTAAAGAACCTTTGACTCCTAAACCAGCTATGACCTATGGCTTAAGTTCTGCCTGCTGCAGACACTTTCCTTACTGTGCCCTGATATTGCCCTGGCTTTAGGTAACCAGTGTTTGTTCTAAGTCAGCTTGTTCTTACCCTAAGGCCTTTGCATTATCTGTTCCCTCTTCTTGGAATGCTCTTTACCCTGATCTCCACAAGGTAGTTCATTCAGGCCTCAGCCTGCAGGCTGTTGCTCGGAAAGGCCCTCTCTGGCCGTCCACACAATCCACCCACGTATTCTGTGTCACGTGACCCTACTTTACTTCTCTGCCTACACTTCCTACCATCTGATTCAGTTCCCGTTTCTTTCTTTATTGCTTGTCTTCTCTCACTGGTATATAAACTCCATGGAAATAAGGATTTTGTGTCTTTTTCACCATGTGTTTCCAGCAGCTAGAGTGCTTTGCATATGGCAACTGCTCAATAAATATTAGTCGAAAGAACAATGGACAGTTGGATGAAGGGAGAATGCATCCAGCAAATACCTGTGAAGCATCTACGGTAACCTGGGAAGAGATGAGGAATGAGATCCTCTTTCAAGGACTCCACAATCTACCAGGGATGACAGACATTTAAGCGGAACAACATGGCGAGAGAACTGCTTATAGAAGGATACCATGGGGCTTCCCTGGTGGTCCAGGGGCTAAGACTGCCAAAGCAGGGGTCCGAGGTTCGGTTGTTGGTCGGGGAACTAAATCCCACATGCTGCAACTAAAGATCAAAGACCCTGCGTGCTGCAACTAAAACCTGGTACAACCAAATTAATAATAAATTAATATTTTTCTAAAAAGAAGACACGTACCATGCCTTCCACCCAAGGTGAGTAGGAGGACAATCTCTAAGGAAAGTTAAGAGTTGGCCAAAAGGGCAAAGACGAGAAGAAGGGTGGCAGGGAAGGCACCCTGTTGAGAAATATCCCAAGAAAGGCATGATACGTGAAAGCAAACTATGGGTTCCAGAAGCCCCAGGAGGACTGGGATGGTTGGTTCCACAAGTGACAAAATGAGAGAGATGGGGCCTCAAAAGAGAGACCAGGGCTAGTTTTTAAGGAGCCTCACAGACCAGCCTCTGGATGTTAAGATTTTAATTCTGTGATCTGTGGGAGCCATTGAGATGTTTTTAAGCAGGGAAGTGATATGATGGTTTTATGTTTTATAAAGATAATGCTGATGGCAGTGAAGGAACTAGTTAGAGGGAAAAAAGCATTCAGGAGGTTATTGTCCAATCCAGGATCCCAATTAGTGGCAGCAGAAAAGGAAAAGAGCAGACAGATATGAAAGCTATTTAAAGGGCAGAATCAATAGAGCTTAGTGACACATGAAATGTGGGAGGTAAAAGAAAGGATAGGGTTAAAGAAAATCCCAGGCTGTGGTTAGTGTCATCAAAATGAATGGTGCTCCTGCTTCAGGCCTGGGAAGCCTAGATTCACTCTGTTTGTGATGTGGCTGAAACTGAGTCTGCTCACTAACATGAGCTCATGGACCCTTGCCCAGGTGGCTCTCTGTGATCCTAGCACAAAGGTTCCTTTCTCTGCTTATCAAGGAAATTTCTATAGACGTCCCTCTGAAGTGTGTGCATCAAATCCACAACGTCGATGATTTATCGGTTCACAAAGCCACACAGTATTCTTTCGATGCTCGGCCATTTTTGGAGGCACACACTGATCCATCACCACAGGAGCATGACTATTGGTCTAAATATAGATGTGCCTGTCACCTCAGAGGAAGAACAGACCAGAAGTCATGATTCCACTTACTCCAGGGAAATTTTAAGGTGACAAAATTGTAAAACAAATTGATATCATGTTTCTTAAGTCTATAAATCTGATCTAAAGAGAAAATTATGATTACCTCACCCGTGTTTCACATTCTCTTGATATTAATTGCTAATTTAGCCCTCAGCTCCCTCTAAAGCGGCCCTCACCCCAACCCCAAGATACTGCTTCCGGTCCTCATGGGCTAGCTAGCCCACGGGTGACAAAAAGCAAGCAGAGTGGGCTCTCTGGCCAGAGGCCCTTCAGGGATCCCTGGCTTATTCCTTTTCTCCTACTTTAGCCCCCATCTGCTGCTGCCACCTGAGAGCCTATATAATGTTAAGAGATAGGGGGCACTGGTGCTTGAAACCTGGCTTTACCACTTATAAGCTGTGTGATCTCAGGCAAGTTATCTAGCCTCTCTGTGCCTCAGTTTCCACCCTTGTAAAATAAGCATACTTTTATCTAATTTACCTCATGGGGTAGCTGTGATTATTAAATGAGTTAATAAAGTACTTGAAACAGTACCTAACAGAGTAACAAGTAACAAGCACTCAATAAATGTAAGCTACTAGAGACTTCCCTGGCGGTCCAGTGGTTAAGACATTGCCTTCCAGTGCAGGGGGTACGGGTTTGATTCCTGGCGGAGGAGCTAAGATTCCACATGGTCCACAGCCAAAGAACTAGAACATAAACAACAGAAGCGATATTGTAACGAATTCAACAAAAGACTTTTTAAATAGTCCAATCTAAATAAATAAGTAAATGGAAGCTCCTAATGTTACTCCTACTATTACTGCTCTTAGTGGCACTGGGGGAGCGTCTGGTAGGTTCTGAAATAAAGTGCCAAAGCAAAAGGAGTTCTAAGGTGAGGGACAATGTCCTGCTTTTGCACCATATCAAAGGGGCCACAAAGCGGTACGGTGCATGCTCGGTGCTTTCTAAAATTGCCAGTAAAAGAGTTCTTTGCATTTTTCACTGGCAGCCCTCCCTCCCCACACCAAAGGACTGAGACATGAGTCCACAGGTACCACGGCTAGAAGACACATGAGTGACAGACAGCACACAGTCTCACTCCCTCGGGGCAGGGCTTCATTACAGGGTCAGGTGGGTCCAGCCTGGCTCCCACTCCCTTAGGACAAGTTCTTCCCCAGAGAATCGCTCATTCCTCACCTAAATAACCTCCTGGAGCCACCCACTTCTCAATCCCTCCAAACGAAGCATTTAAATCTGATACTTGAAAATGGTAAAAGACCAGCTATATTGTTAAATTATTCGTAAGTAGAAAGTAAATATAAATTGTAAAAACAAACTGAATTCAAGACTAAAGGCTAGTTCTGATATGGACTTTTAATTTATCTGTAATGATAAACTACCTGTCAATAGTCTTAACATTAGTACTGGCAGAGGAAAATCAAATGTTAAACATGACCCCACTTATATTAGCATAAAAAATTCAATACACAGAACAGAATTGAGAGGCCAGAAATAAACCCACACATACAAGAACAATTAGTAATTTACAATAAAGTAGCAAAGAACGTACAACGGAGCTGGAAATAAATATAATTGGGAAATCTGGACGGCCACATGCAAAAGAATGAAACCAGACCATTATACCATACACAAGAATTAACTCAAAATGGTTTAACACTTCAATGTAAGACCTGATACCAGTGGCTCAGCAGTAAAGAATTCGCCCGCAATGCAGGAGATGCGGGTTCGATCCTTAGACTGGGAAGATCCCCTAAAGGAGGAAATAACAACCCACTCCAGTATTCTGGCCTTGGAAATCCCATGGACAGAGGAGCCTGGACCCCTACAGTCTGTGGGGTCACAGAGTCAGACACAACTTAGCGATTAAACAACAACAACGTGCTTTTTGATGTCAGCCCTAGCAGTTATTTGGATCTGTCTCCTCAAACAAGGACAACAAAAGCAAAAATAAACAAATTGGAGCTAATCAAACTAAAAAAAAAAAAAAGAAAGAAAGAAAAGGCAACCTACTAAATAGGAGAAAATATTTACAAATGATATGTCCAACATGTGGTTAACATCCAAAATATATAAAGAATTCACAGAACTCAACAGCAAAAATAAACCATCCAATTAAAAATGAGCAGACAGGGATTTCTCTGGCGGTCCAGCGGTTAATAATCCTCCTGCGAACACAGGGGACACAGGTTCAATCCCTGGCCTGAGAGGACCCCACATGCCTCAGAGCAACTGCGCCCGTGGGACACAGCTGCTGAAGCCCAGGCACTCTAGAGCCTGTGCTCCGGAACAAGAGGAGCCCCGGAAATGGGAAGCCTGGGCACCACAAGGAAGAGTTGCTCCGCTTGCCACAACTAGAGAAAGCTGGCGTGCAGCAACGAACACCCAGTGCAACCAAAAACAGATAAGTAACTAAATTTTTAAAAAAACTTTAAGAGGGCAAACTATTTACAGTAGCCAAGATATGGAACCAACCTAAATGTCTATTGACAGATGAATGGGATAATAAAGATGTGGTGTATATATAATATATACAATAGACTACTACTCAGCTGTAAAAAATGAATGAAATGATGTTATTTGCACCAACATGGATGGACCCAGAGATTATCATACTAAGTGAAGTAAGTCAGACAGAAAAGGACAAGTATCATATGATCTCACTTACATGTGGAACCAAAAAAAATTATATAAATGAACTTATTTCTAAAACAGAAATAGATATAAAAAATGAACTTATGGTTACCAAAGGGGAAAGGCAGTGGGGAGGGCTGAATTAGAAGTTTGGGATTAGCAGATACAAGCTACTGTATATAAAAGAGACAAGGGAATTCCCTGCCAGCCCAGTGGTAGAGTTCCAGAACCAAAATCCCACAAGCTCCACTGCGTGGCCAAAAAGGAAAAATAGACAGGCAACAAGGTCCTATTCTATAGTACAGGAGCCATATTCAATATCCCGTAATAAACCATAATGGAAAAGAATATGAGAAGAATATATATATAATATACATGTATAACTGAGTCACTTTTCTGTATACCAGAAACTACTATTGTAAATCAATTATACTTCAACTAAAAAAATGAGCAGACACTGAAATGATCTTTTTCCAAAGAAGACATACACACGGCCAATAGACACATGAAAAGATGTTCACATCACTAATCATCAGACAGATGCATATCAAAACCACAATGAGATATCAGTTCACATCTGTCAGAATGGCTGTTATCAAAAAGACAACAAGTAACAGGTGCTGGCAAGACTCTGGAGAAAAGGGAACCCTTGCACACTCTTGGTGGGAATGGAAATTGGTGCAGCCACCATGGAGGATAGGATGGAGGTTCCTCAAAAAACTAAAAATAGAATACCATATGACCCAGCAATTTCACTTCTGGGTACATATCTGAAGAGAACAAAAACACTAATTTGAAAAGATACATGTACCCCAATGTTCATATCAGCATTGTTTATAATAGCCAACGTATGAAAGCAACCTAAGTGTCCACCAACAGATAAATGTATAAATAAAATATACGTGTATGTGTGTGAGTGTGTGTTAGTCACTCAGTCATGTCCGACTCTTTGCAACCCTGTCGACTGCACCCCACCAGGCTCCTCTGTCCATGCAGTTCTCCAGGCAAGAATACTGGAGTGGGTTGCCCTTTCCTTCTCCAGTGGATCTTCCTGACCCAGAGATCAAACCTGGGTCTCCTGCATTGCAGGCAGATTCATCAAATATTGGCTATATTCCCTGTGCTGTATTCCCCTGTAGCTTATTTATTTTATACATAGTAGTTTGTACCTCTTAATCTCTTACCTCTCTTTTACCCCTCCCCTCTTTCCTTTTCCTCACTGGTAGCCACTAGTTTGTTCTGCATATATATGAGTCTGTTTCTTTTCTGTGATATTCACTAATTTGTTCTATTTTTTAGATTCCACTTGTAAGTGGTAACATAAGTATTTGTCTTTCTCTATGTGACTTATGGGCTTCCCAGATGGCATTAGTGGTAAAGAACCCACCTGCCAATGCAAGAGACATAAGAGATCCCTACAGTCCATGGGATTGCAAAGAGTCAAATACAACTGAAGTGACTTAGCACACACGTGTGACTTATTTCACCAAGCGTAATACCCTTGTGAATGGTAAAATTTCATTTTTTATGGCTGAGTAGCTTCCCAGGTGGTGCTAGTGGTAAAGAACCTGCCTGCAGATGCAGGAAACCTAAGAGATGTGGGTTCCATCCCTGGGTTGGGAAGATACCTGGAGAGAGGCATGTCAACCCATTCCAGTATTCTTGCCTGGGGAATCCCACGGACAGAGGAGCCTGGCAGGGTACAGTCCATGGGGTCCAAAGAGTTGGACAAAACTGAGCACAAAGGAAGGCAGGCAGTATTCCATTGTGTGTGTGTGTGTGTGTGTGTATGTGTGTGTGTATCAGTTCAGTTCAGTCACTCAGTCGTGTCCAACTCTTTGCAACCCCATGAATCGCAGCATGCCAGGCCTCCCTGTCCATCACCAACTCCCGGAGTTCACTCAGACTCATGTCCATCCAGTCAGTGATGCCATCCAGCCATCTCATCCTCTGTCGTCCCCTTCTCCTCCTGCCCCCAATCCCTCCCAGCATCAGGGTCTTTTCCAATGAGTCAACTCTTCACATGAGGTGGCCAAAGTACTGGAGTTTCAGCTTCAGCATCATTCCTTCCAAAGAAATCCCAGGGCTGATCTCCTTCAGAATGGACTGGTTGGATCTCCTTGCAGTCCAAGGGACTCTCATGAGTCTTCTCCAACACCACAGTTCAAAAGCATCAATTCTTTGGTGCTCAGCCTTCTTCACAGTCCAACTCTCACATCCATACATGACTACTGGAAAAACCATAGCCTTGACTAGACGGACCTTTGTTGGCAAAGTAATGTCTCTGCTTTTGCATATGCTATCTAGGTTGGTCATAACTTTTCTTCCAAAGAGTAAGCGTCTTTTAATTTCAAGGCTGCAGTCACCATCTGCAGTGATTTTGGAGCCCAAAAAAATAAAGTCTGACACTGTTTCCACTGTTTCCCCATCTATTTCCCATGAAGTGATGGGACCTATGTGTGTGTGTATATATGTGTATATATGTATATATGTGTGTGTGTATATGATACACACACAAAATTTTGTGTATAATGCGAATAGCCAACTCATTGGAAAATACCCTGATGCTGGGAAAGATTGAAGACAGAAGAAGAGAGTGACAAAAGATGAAATGGTTGGAAGGCATCACCGATACAATGGACATGAACCTGGGCAAACTCCTGGAGATGGTGAGGGACAGGGAAGGCTGGCGTGCTGTAGTCCATGGGGTCACAAAGAGTCGGACATGACTTGGTGACTGAACAACGTGTGTGTGGATGTGTGTACACAGGTATAGCTATGTGCATACACACACACACACATACACACACATAATGGAATATTACTCAGCCATAAAAGATGAAATCTTGCCATATTATAGATATTTGTTCTCACAAATCAATGCACAGATTTTATTTAATTCTAGCCAAAATCTCGGCAGTTATTTTGTGTAAACTGACAAGATGATTCTATTTTTCTATGGCATGTAAAGGGCCAAGAACAGCCAAGAAAATCTTGAAGAAAAACAGCTGATAGATTTACATAACCACATGGAAAAACTTATTATAAAATTATAGCGACTGAGTCAGCATGGTATTAGCACAAACTTTTGCCAACTGAAACACAAAGATATATAAACAGACCAAAAGAACAAACAGAGCTGAGGAACAGACCCGCACAGGTACAGTCCTCTAATGTAGGATAATGATACCACTGCAGGACAGAGAGGGAAGGATGGTCTTTTCAAAACGGTGCTAGATCAGGAATTTCCTGGCTGTCTAGTGATTAGGACTCTATGCTCTCACTGCCAAGGGCCTGGGTTCAATCCCTGGTCAGGGAACAAAGAACCCTCATGCTGCACAGTGAGGCCAAATAAACAAATAAGTAAACAACAACAAAAATGGTGCCAGATATCTGGATGTTCACATGGAAAACAAATTAATGTAGACCCCTGCCTCAAACCTGTCACAAAACTAAATACTAGGAGTGTAGATGTAGACAATTAAAAAGAAAAAACGCTGAAACTTCTGGAGGATAACTTAGGCGAATATCGTCATGCCCTTGAGGCCAGGGATTGAATTCTAAAGTAGGACAAGAAAAGCACAAACCATAAAGGGAACAATTGATGAATTGAACTTCATTAAGAAATTCTGCTCATTAAGACACCATTAAGAGAGTGAGGGCAAGCCACACAGTAAGAGAAGACATTTGCAGTACATACATTCAACAAAGGACTCGTATTCAGAATATATAAAGAATTCCACAAATCAATAAGAAGGAAACACACTTTTAAAAGGGAGAGAGAGGAGCACAAGAACTTTTCTAGGCACCTCATAGAAGAGAATATAGAAATGGCTCCAAAAAATATCTTTTAAAATGACTTAACATCATCAGTCATCAGAGAAATGCAAATTAAAACTACAATAAGGTACTATGGGATCCTGGTTAAAGCTCTATTTCATGACACATGGGTGGTGGTTTCATGGAGAAATATTCACTGAGTTGTACACCAGGAGGTGTGCGCTCCCCTCTTGATATTACACCTAAATAAAAATGCTTCCTTAAACAGTGAGACTTTAGAAATATATCAACCAAAAGCAATGTGTGGATCCTATTTGGATCTTGCTTCACACAAGCCAACTATTTAAAAAGAATATGTATGTGAGACAGTTGGGGGAATTTGAACACTAACTGCATCTTTGATGGTAACTCAGGGATTATTCAGCTTTTTAGGTATGATGATGGCTTTGTGACAATGTTTTCAAAAAGGGTTGTTATTTTAGACCTACATACTGAAATATAAATACATATTTTATAAATAATATCTTAGATTTACTTCAAAATAAGCAGAAGAGGGAAAATGGATGAATTGACAGCTACTGTAACTGGACAATGGGCACATGGGGGTCTCTGGACTATTCTACCTTTGTGTATCCTTAAAATCTTGCATAATAAGTCTTAAAACAAGAAACAAAGCTATGGCATAGCCAAAGTTTTATGCTTTGGGGCTATTTAAGATTCCTTTCTTCTACCCCCAAAACCTAATCAAGTAATACTATGTAGTGGCAACAGAAACCAGATACAACGAACCCTTAGGCTACAGGGACCTCAAGAAGTCACCTAGGGCATGATCTTATTTGCAAAAGAGAGATAGAGACACAGACGTAGAGAACAAATGTATGGACACTAAGGTGGGATGAATTAGGAGATTGAGATTGACATATATATACACATATATTGACATATTTGGGCTTCCCTGGTGACTCAGACAGTAAAGAATCCGCCTGCAATGTGGGAGACCTGGGTTTGATCCCTGGGTTAGGAAAATCCCCTGGAGAAGGAAACAGCTAGCCACTCCAGTATTCTGGCCTGGAGAATTCCACAGACAGAGGAGCCTGGCAGGCTACAGTCCATGGGGTCACAAAGAGCTGGACACGACTGAGCAGCGACTTTCACTATTGACATATTTATATATGAATAAAATAGGTAACTAATGAGAACCTACTGTATAGCCCAGGGAATTCTACCCAGTGCTCTGCGGTGACCTAAATAGGAAGGAAAACCAAAAAAGAGGGGTTATACGTATACGTATAGCTGATTCACTTTGCTGTACAATAGAAATACAACATTGTAAAGCGACTATATGCCAACAAAAATTAATTAAAAAAAAACAAAATTAAAAAATAACAATAAAAAAAGAAGTCATCTAGGCCACTTTCTTATCAAGTAAAGTATCTGAAAGAGAAGAGAACCCACACCCCAACTACGCAGTGATGGGCACAGGAGACACAGTGTGCTTACCCTCAGAGAAGCCGCTAAAAAAGAAGCTTGACTAGGGCACCTGCACAAAGCAGAGCAATCATTTACCCACATTCTTCGGGGCACATGCCATTGTAAGGGCTCTAAGCAGCCCGGCCGCCCTCCCTCACAGTAGACTCTCAACAGAAGCTCCTGTAGTCTCCCTGAGCTGGCCCTTCCTGTCCTGCCCCTGGATACTAAGCATCTGCTGTCTGGCCTCATCTTAGTTAGACATCTATCTTCCTTTGCCAGTTGACCTGGCTGGAGCCACTAATGGAGTAAAGCAATCAAGTACGAATTCTTGTATAAATCAAGGCTGGTTCTTTCTTTTCCCAGGATCCTAGACAAGTACAGGCTTACACAGTTGAGAAACTCACACTAGAGAGAGACACAAGCAGTTGCAAAACAACCCAGCTGAGGCCTCCTGACTTAATGTGTCTCTCAAGAAGCCCTCTAGGTTTGGAGCTCTCCCAGTTCGAAAGGAAATTAAGTTCATTCATTCCTTCTGGCCCTCCTTCACTATTTTAAGATGAAGTTCGCTAAATGGATAAAAAATCTCCAGGTTATACCTAGCCTAGTGTGCTATCTATCCCTTCTAGGCAAGACGCTGCATTTCAACCAGGACTTTTTTGAAGAAATGAGCTGTATGTTTGACAAGGAGCTTTCGGGCACTCCCCCAGGTAGCTTCCAGAAGGAGGAAAACCTTTTCCTAGCGCTCATGAAGTCATTTATCTACCACTAAATGGGCCGATGAGACAACAGGGGCTTCAAAGGTGAGGGACCAAAATTTTATGTGCACAAAAAAGGCAAAGTCAAAAAATTAATTCAGGGACCTCCTTGGCAGTCAATGGTTAGGACTTTGCTTTCCAATGCTGGGGGTGCAGGTTTGATCCCTGGGCAGGGAGCTAAGACCTCACACACCAGAAAACCAAACCATAAAAATGTAAGCAATACTGTAACAAATTAAAGTCTTTAAAAATGGTCCACATTAAGAAAAAATTCTCTAAAAGAATTAATTTATAGGACTTGCTCTATTTCTTCTTTTTGGCCCCTTTAAACAATGAGTACTTTTCAGAGTCAAACCAGCCATCTCTGAAAAGCAGTGGAGTGCAGAGCACACAGTTCTGAAACCTGTGCATCCGGCTCTCCCACACACCAGCTATTTGACCTCAAGTTTTCTGTGTGTCAGTTTATCACCCATAAAATGGGGGTAATATTGATAATACTATATACCATCAATAATATTACATACCTCATAAGGTTGATGGGAAGGTTAAAATAGTACAGTGAATGTAAAGACTTAAAACAAGGCCTGGTAGGTGTTAGCTCTTCATATTTTTTTATTATTAGGGTAAACCCTGTGGTGGACATGTCCAATCATAGGAAAGAAAGGATAAGAATGGAAAGGATGGACACCAGGAAATGAAAAGACCAGTGTTGTTGAAACTCTGTGACTGAACCTTACAAACACATCTATTTCTATTTTCATAATATTTGTCAATAATTTAGGGATAGAGAAAAAGCTACTCTGTGAAAGGGTCCGAGGTATAGTTAGAAAGTGGACATTCTTATATTTCACAGATGTACACAGGAAGGTCACTCTTATGAAAAGATACAAACCCCATTGCTATTATAGGGCCAGAAAGTCCTAAAACCCTCTCGGTCCTGACTTAGCCAAAGACTGCTCCACAAGCCATTAAAAAAAAAAAAAAAAAAAGCTAAGAACTACTGTTTTGTGCTTTTGTTGTTAATGATTGGCATTCATTAATTCCTTCAGCTTTTTAAATTTAGGCTACCATCCTGTGCCACATTTGCCTACACATTTAGTACTATTAAGTAAACAGCACATTTTTTGAGATAAAATTAAATGAAGAAATGCAGGGACTCTTTCAACAGTTTTTTTAAACTTCACGAATAATCACCTAAAACCTTTAAAATGTTTGGGCATTAGACCATTACTTCTATCTGGCCTGTGTATAATCTAATCAGAAAACATATTTTCTCATACTAATTAGAATTTGGTTAACAATAATTGTGTTTTTCCACTGATTATTATTTACAATTAACATAGTGCCAGAGAGATGAACCACATACAGGAACCTGAGAAGAAGAAAGATTGCCCAAAGGGCCTGCTGTCCAGTGTCCATGGACTCCAGGGGCTATTAATTATTTATCTACTTTTCAAAGTTAATAAATAGGAATGTCTTTTTGCCCTTTATTCCCCAGATGAATTTAACCAAATGAGAGATGGGTGTGGGTGTGTGTGTGTGTGTGTGCAGAGTCAGCAGTCTGAGAACATAGGAAGTGCAGGTAATAGGAAAGAAAGAGATGTTTACAAAGCAAATATATTTAATGTCATCAATTATACACAACACTGCTTCATCTGGCATCTTTTATTATGATTAATGATCATGAATATTTTGATTGGTTTTGAGTGTACTTTTAAAAATGTGAAAAAATTTTAAAAATTAACATAAAAATAGAAACTTGAGTACTTTAAAAACATAGCACTTAATAATACACAAAAAAGCAAAATCCAAATAACCTCTATTGACACTTTAAAAAAAATACTTATATTTAGTTAGAAAATGCAAACACTGCAGAAGAGTATCAAACGGAAAAATCAGAACCTCCCTCCTCAACCACCCCAGTCCTTCCACTCAAAGATAAATCACTGCTTTATGCTCTTCTAGCTGACCAGAAAAAAATAATGCATACATATCTATTCATTTATTTATCAGGTGAGTCATATTAGGCACACTGTTTTGTTATAGGCATTTTTTACTCAATATACCTTGATCCTATTTCCATATTAGCACAAGGTGATGACCCCATTCTTTTTGCTCCTACCAATGATGCTTCAGTGAATATCTCTGCACACACATCTTCGTGTTACATGCATTTTGTGACAGAGCAGCAAGAACAAGCTACTCCAAGCAGTCTAACCCAGCTGTGTGGTAGGAAAAGAACAATCTAGTTTTCTTGGCAAAAAGGACGGTATTCAGCTGAGAGGAGAAAGAACACTTCCACATGTTCCCTTCAAAGTATAAGGCTCCTGTCTTTGCACTTGGATTCACCCAATGTGCCACCCCTCCCCTCCCTTTCAGGAGAGTACTGGTGGACGGTACTGGAGGGTACTGGAGGATGCTGGTGGCCAAGAGCGGAATGTTTGTAGGAGGGGAGGACAAGCAAGTGCTGGAGAGACACGCACAGAGCAGTAACTGCCGGGTTACCGTGCCATTCACTGTACAACGCAGGTACTGGAAACTCCCCATTCATGGAAGACCAATCGGAAGCACAGTATTGAGAGCTGTCAGGCTAGAGGTGCACAGGAACCCAGTGGAGTGGCAGTGCTGGGGTTAACAAATGACTATAGAGTCCACAGCTCAGAACTACGAGCAGTTATTAAATTCTCTTTGAACTTCATTGCCTCAAATCCTTTTTGAAATGATGGCAGATTTAAGTTATGTTTTAAAACCTTTCAAGATAGTCTTTTTCCAGCTATCTGTTATACCTGATATCTTCTTTGACTCCCAGATCAAGTCTCTGAGGCAGGTAGGCCGGTGCCATTATCCACACTTCTTTTGTGAAATGAGTGCAGGGCAGTGAAGTCAAATTACTTGCCCAAGGTCAACTGGCTGATCAAATGTGCTCTCACTGCAAGAACAGTGCTCTTTCCTGAATTCTCCCAAGTCCAACAAGTCCAGCTTGCCAGTATTAGAACCCTGAACAAAGAAAAGCTAGGAATGATACAAGCAGATTCTTTACCGTCTGAGTCATCAGGGAAGCCCCAGAAATGATGCTAGAGATGTAAATACAATATATCCCTCTCCAAGGACAGCCGAGAACTACCTCTTCCAGTAGAAATTTAATAAACTGAATAATAGTAATGTTGCTAACACTAAATTTAAAACTTGATAGAAGAGTAAACAGTCTCTTCTAGTTTTTTTTTTTACAAAGTCTTTTATGAAAATTTGGTTTTATGTTTTATTATGAACACCCATACTATCTAAGTAGCTTTTAATTTTTCAATCTAGTAGCTTTTAATTTTTATAGCTAAGACACTGCTCTGGACAGAACTTGTCTAACACTGATTTCCTGAGTTGCCTTTTGTCAGTCTAGACCATCCGAGATGAGTGTTTTGCAAACTTTTATGAGAATGGTCTACAGAAGAGATGCATTTTGCTTTGTAAAGCTGAGAGATATGTCTGTCATTAAAACAGAACTTTAACAAAATAATAATGACCTTTCTTACTAGTGACTGACTTGGATGTTTCCTACTCTTTTCCATTTTTCCATTTCATCTTTAAAAATTGTAATCACAACCAATACACCAATTTTATGACTCACAGGTCAGGGTCCAAAATCTGAAAAACATTGGCTTAAATGAACAATACACAGATCCTACCTCAAAGAATTTATACACTAGTTGAGAGACACATAATGTACATAACTCACAGACATCTTGTACTTGGAAAATCCTCAGACATAAATTAGCTCAACTATCTTTTACATCCCTGTAAGTCTTAGCTTCAGTATCTCTAGGATAAAAGTTGCCTCTTATTTGGAACCTAGCACAGGATTGGTCATATAAAGACCTGTTAAAATACCACAGGAAATGAAAATAAATGAATCAAATACCTGAATATACATTCAATTTTTTTTTTCCTAAAAGACATCTTGGACCTTTACTCATAAATCTATCTCAGTCTTTTCCAGGAGGAGGGTGAAAAGGGGAAGAATCAGGGGGACTGAATCAGTCCTCTCTGAAGACTTGAAGAAGAGGTTTTAGTTAAATATTGCAAGCAGGCTTCAATATTGGAAGTCTAAATAAATGACTCTCAGAAGGAGGGTAAGGAGGCTGGCAGTCAGGAAAAACTCCTCCAAGGAGGTGAGAAAGGAGCCAAGTCTTGAATCAGAAGGGTAGAGAAAAGGTGGGAGGGAGCATGTGATCAGACTCAGAAGATGAGGCCAGCACATTTGGGGGAGTGAAGAGTTCATAAAGGGAGCGGTAAGAAACAAAGTCAAAGAGAAAGCTGGAGAACAATCTGTGGAGAGCAAGATAAACTCTGGATTGCATCCTGCAGGTAATACTGTATTACTGAAGATTCTGAGTGTGTACAGAGTGGTATTTCAGAATTATTCTCCTGTACATGGGCTTCAAACATGGCTCTAAAAACATTCAAAGTTCAGACAACAGGGTCTCCAGCTGTATTTTAGTTTAGAGAAAAATGTGTGCCCACATGGACTTCATAAATTCAAAATTCTAGTAACAGCCACCTTAGTCACATAAAACATACAAAAGCTGGGGTGTATATATATGAGTTTAGACACCAATTGAGACCAGTTTCTTTTGCCTTTCATCCTTTACTTTTGTTCATGAAGGGTAAGCCTTGTCTGTGGCTATCACTAAGTAATTGTTTCCTTCATGAAAGCTACAGACTTTATTCAGAAGCTTGTCCTCAGTACTGCTATGGGCCTCATAAATTATTATAAATGACTTTGCAAAATTTAATTTTGTATAAACAATAACAACACTTTTAATAATAAGGCTGTCTAAAGTTAGCATACAACCAGCGCTCTCTGAAGTGTTAACTATCTAGTAATTCAGGCTCTGCTGGATACAGTGGCAGTGCCCTAGGAACCTCAGGTAGAACTTAGGTCTGTCTCAGGTAAGAATACTGCATGTGAGTCATCTTGAAATTACACCACCACCTGGAAGCATATTTAAGAGATGAGACTAAAAGCTAAATCTCTGTCAGATCTTGCGTTGGTCTTCTCCTTCCTTAAGTTTGAGGATCAACAGAGCTCAAGATTCTTTAATACTTTCTCATAAGAATTATTTTTTGTGGTGGTTTAGTCGCACAGAGTCGGACACAACTGAATGCAGAGTGGCGGTGACTAACTAGTGTCCGACTCTTATGAACCCATGGACTGTAGCCCACCAGGCCCCTCTGCCCATGGGATTCTCCAGGTAAGAATACTGGAATGGGTTGCCACTTCCAGCTCCAGGGGAATCTTCCCAGCCCAGGAATCGAATCCGGGTCTCTCACATTGCAGGTAGATTCTTTACCAACTGAGCAATGAATTTTTCTAACTTTAGAAACCTAGCCAAAAGTCTCAAAGTTATTTTGCGCTATGAACTTTTGAGATTTCTGAGCTGTAATATACTCTATTGTTGAGTCTGTTTTTCCACGTGGAAACTACTTCAGAATAAGATTGTTAAATGTCTGAGAAAATCTCTGTACACGTCAGGTGTATATGCTATCGACCACATATATGTAAATAATTGTTTGGGATAATGAAGAGAGACTATTCACCAATGATCAAGACTCAGCCTAGCTCTTGGTTGTTGCATTTCTACAGCCACATAAACGGGTTAAGTTACAGCGACGCTGAAGCCTCGCAGTTCACCTAAACATTTAAGCCTGGATCTCAAATTGAGTCTGAATTCTCCCTGAGATGCATGTTTTGGACGAAGCTGTTTGGTCTCTACTACTGCTGCCTAAAGTGGGATGTGACTCAAGAGGCAACTGGAAGGGAGAAGGAGATGCTGGGCAAAAGCTAAGTGAAAGCCCCTCAGCAAAGTCTCTCCCCGCCTCTCTACAACCCACAGCCTTTTTCTGACTCCTTGCCCCCATCAGATATTGCTCTTAGCCATCTTATTCCTTCTTCCCTGGGTGGAACACAGAGTCTCCCAGGCTCATCATCTCAAACCTCCAGGGATGGCCCAGGCACGACAACTGTGTGTGGCACCTGGCTGTGGAAATTCGAATTTTCCACACTCAAACCAAGAGCTGGCCAGTCCTGGTTACCATTGAGCGAGTCGACAGGGCCTACTACAGCCCTGTGCCTGATCATTCTCATGACAAAAACCTCGCCACCTGCTCGACCCCGTCCCCGGCCGGGGATGGAGAATCTGCAGTCCCTCCGCACCCCTGGCGTTTCTAGGTCACCCTGGGGTCCACACGCACACTTCTCGCGCACACGATCGAGATCGCCGCCCTCCTGTGCACGCCCAGCCTCGGAGGGCGGTTACAAACTTACTCCTCGCCGAGGCAGCCCTGCCAGGGGCGCTGGGAGCGAGGCCCAGCCGGCCAGGCCCGGGCTCCGGGGCGGATCTGGTCGGGTCGGGTCGGGGTCGGGGTCGGGGTCGGCCCCCCGCCGGCCTGCCTCCCCTCCCGCCCGGCCGGCCCCCGGCGCACGTGCCGGGTGACAGGCCCCCTATAGGTTCCATACCTGCCACCGGAAGTGAGTGAGGAGGGCAGTATAGGCATTTCCTGTGACGCGAGCGCCTGGACTCCATTAGGCAGCAGCTGGGGGAAGAATCAACACACCAGGGAGCAGAGCGGAGCGCACCCGAGGACAGAGGCGGCAGCTGCCTCCGCTGCCGCCCGCCGCCGCCGCCGCCACCACCGCCGGGGCTTAGCCCAGCGGCGGGCCCCGAGCCCCCCGCAGCCGCCCCGCGGCGCCCCCCCCGGCCCGACCCCCGGGCCGCGCACCCCGAGCTGCCTCCGGGAGGGGGGGGGGGAAAGGGCCCGGTCCTCCTTCTCCCCCTCCTCCTCTCCCTCCTCCTCCCCCTCCTCTCACCCCTTACCCTGACCCCCCTCCCCGCCTTCCCAGCCCCCCCTCACCCCGACCCTGTCCCCGGCCCCCGCCTCCCCTCCCCCGCCTCGCCCCACCGGCTTCCCACCACGGCCTCTCTCGGCGAGGAAACTCTGGCCTCCGCTTCCTCCTCCTCCGACTCGGACACCGGCGGAGCCTCCCCGCCCCCGCGGAAGAAACCCCGAGCCTCGGCGGCGGAGGGAGCAGGAGAGCCCGGGGCTTCGGCAGGCAGAGCAGGCCTCTCCCCTCCGTCCTCGTCGTCCTCGTCCTCCTCCTCGTCGTCGTCGTCGTCCTCCTCCTCCTCCTCCTCCGTGGTGGTAGTGGTGGGACTCCCCCCGGCTGCTGCCCCTTCCGCCGCCGCTGCCGTCCCCCACCGAAGTAGCGGCCACAGCCTGGTCAGCGGCAGCATCATGCAGGCCAACGGGGCAGGAGGAGGAGGAGGAGGCGGCGGCGGCGGCGGCGGCGGCGGAGGAGGAGGAGGGGGCGGCGGGGGCCAGGGACAGACCCAGGAACTCGCCTGCCTGTCGGCCCAGAACGGGGAGTCGTCCCCCTCGTCCTCGTCGTCCGCGGGGGACCTGGCCCACGCCAATGGGCTCCTGCCTTCCGCCCCCTCCGCCGCCAGCAACAATAGCAACAGCCTGAATGTCAATAACGGGGTCCCCGGCGGGGCCGCCGCCGCTGCCTCCGCCACCGTCGCCTCTGTCTCCGCCACCACCGCCGCCTCTTCTTCCTTGGCCACCCCCGAACTGGGCAGCAGCCTCAAGAAGAAGAAGCGGCTCTCGCAGTCAGATGAGGATGTCATTAGGCTAATAGGACAGCACTTGAATGGCTTAGGGCTCAAGTAAGTATCCCTTACAGGCAAGCTGGTGTGGACGGACCAAGGGGACCGAAGCTGGCGGGGAGGCGAGGGGAGAGGGGCGCGCTGGAAAGAGCTCAAAGAGAATTACTGCTGGGCCCAGGACACGGGAGGACGCGGCCCAGACAGACTGACCAGGGAGGAGGAGCTGACCTGAAGGGAAATAAGGGAAAATCAATCTGTCGGACAAATTGTGAGAGGAGACAGGCGGTTGGGAGGGTTGGGGGAGAAGGGGGCGTAGGAGCCCAAAGATTCACCCCTCTCCACACACCTTCAGAGCTTAATTGTCTGTCAATAAAGACAGATGCGGGAGTGTGTCTCTGTATGTGTTGGGGGAGGGGTGGATTAGAGCTGGTGGAAATAATGAACCTTGGAGGATTTGTTTTTCAAGTGTATCTCAGAGGCATCTTTGTGGGACACCTCCCCACCCCCAACCATGACAGACGACCCAGGCAAACTACCAATCAGGAAAGACAATCAGTTACAAGTGTTTATGGGAACTGAGGGGCTGGGATCATTCGGAGGGAGGCTGCTAAATAAATCTGATGGGACTAATGAAGTAAGATACCATGTTGATGTCATGTAAAGGCCCTTGTGTGTGTGCAAGAGGCCTACCACTAACTTATCTGAAATCCCAATGTAATACCAAGAAAGCGGTTGCCTCTGAAAAAGGGACATCGGATCTGGTGAATCATTTATTTTCAGATACAATTTAGATGGCCTTGTGTACCTAAAATGGGGTGAAGGTAGACGACCTTGGCCCCAACCACCCCCCCACCCCCGTTTTGTATACACACAAAGAAAAACCAAGCAGGGGGTGGGGGTGGACGGTAGGATTGGTGAGAGTACCGAGGAGCCTGATGGAGGAACCAGACAGAATAAGACTAGGAAACAGCATGCAACAGTCAGTTTCCAGCTTCAAAGCATAGATTAAATAGAATAAGTTCTTAGACCTAGCCTACAGTTAGTATTTTTGGATTTATAGATTTGTTCTGGGAAGAAGGTGAAAGAGCATTTTTAAGAGTGACATAAATATTTTGATTCTCAAGCAGATTATTGCACTGTTTTTGCTGAAAAATGGAGCTGAATAAGAAAGCATTGAAACATAAGTATGTAAGATGGATAAAGATTCTTAGAGATATCAAAATATCTGATGGAAGAAACCACATGTTGTGAATCCTTTAAGCTCTGAAAGAAATGTATCGAAGGAAGATTTCACTTTGTTCCCTAAGGAAAAGGATTAGTGTGAAAACAGATTTTTGTAAATGCTAACTGAACCTATTACTGAGACAAGAAGCAAGCTGACAGCAGCAGGAGGAAATAACTCGTGACTGTTTGGAACCTACACCATAGTAAATTGGCTATTTTTAGTATAGAGAGAAAGGGAATGATTTTTTGATGCTGGATTTATTTTAATTTTAGAGATTGACTTGTTAGAATTTCTTTGCAGACATAATACCTGGATGTAAGGCTCTTACCTAATACAGGTCATTTCCATCACCTTGTATGGAACTAACATTTTTTTTTTTAATCTTTCAAACTGTAGTAATGTGGCTAGTATGTAAATCATGGTTTTTCATGTTTCTTAACCGGTTGGTTACAACACATTTTTAGAAATTTTATACTTCATTAAAGGCATAAAATGGAAAAGAAGAAAGAATTTTATTTTGATTCTGGTTTCAAGAAGGTTTTTGACTTTAGATGTAAACATAGATGGCAGTTTAAAAATCTTGTTTAGCCAAGCACATCAAAGCTGTTTATTTCTTTTTCCTTCATCATGAGGTTAGCTTAAGAACTTTTGAAACTGTTTTCATAGACAGTAGTTTATTTGGAAGAGTAAACCCTAAAGTTGGTCAGGTCTTTTTTACACTGTATCTCTCCTGCAGCCAGACTGTTGATCTCCTCATGCAAGAGTCAGGATGTCGTTTAGAACATCCTTCTGCTACCAAATTCCGAAATCATGTCATGGAAGGAGACTGGGATAAGGTAAAGTAGGGCATATAGAGCTGTGTAACTGCTGCTAAAATTGTATATTTGATGTGCATTTTGTGACATTTCTGTTTTTCTCTTATACCAATTTTTGCAGGCAGAAAATGACCTGAATGAACTAAAGCCTTTAGTGCATTCTCCTCATGCTATTGTGGTAAGAGGCGCACTTGAAATCTCTCAAACGTTGTTGGGAATAATTGTGGTAAATACACTTTTGTTCTTAGTTTCACATTTATGCTTATGTTAGTAGGTTATTGATAAGTCTAGGCTTCTGCCTCTTATAAAGATAAGGCTGTAATTTTCATATCATTACGTTCGTAAACTAAGATGAATATTGATGGTGTTTTAAAGTTTGAGCTTTATATTTTTAAAATCATGTTTAATAAATACGTCCTTTGAATCTAGTTTATAAATTTTCTACTAAGTTATATTGAAAGATCTTTACACTCAATACTATTAATAGGAGTTTTATATTTATAGGATCAAGGATAAATTATCCTTTTATTCTTTAAAATACTGAATGTGCTGGCAAAAAAAACATTTTGGGATGTAAGTGTATCTGTATAACCTTAAGTAGCTGACCACATTAAGTAACTTTAAAAGAAAAAAAAATCTTTGGGAATTATAATTAATTCAAACCAGCTCCGTTGGTGTGCTCACCATTTTCCATTCCTGCATTCCAGTTGTGTGAATTGACAGTGTCAAAGTTTGTATGATATAAATCACTCTGGTGGAGGACTCATTCGCAAATTTGACCATTGGGCTCTACTTATTGCCCTTATTTCCCGACAAGATCAGTGTCGAAGTTTAACCTGTTAGCCTCTTTCATAAACCTTAATGAATCTTTTATACTAATAGGCTTTAATTCTTCAGTAGATGTTGGTGAGGGAAAGGAGGGGATCAGTTTTTTTCCCTAAGTCCTTGTGATTGGAAACCATGAAGACTCAGCTGCTGGCTGCTGTCTTTTTAACTTCTAGCTGATTCATTTGTTGTCAAAAGCAGTTTCCTGTCTGGTGGGGGAGGGAAAGAAGGCGAATAGGAAGTGAAGTAGGGAAACCAGCTGTTTGTTGACTGTTACATTTTGATTTTTTTTTTAATTGGGTCAAACATTAATCTTTCTACCTTGTCTATAAACCTAATAGACCCTCCTGTTCTGTTTTGGGGGATTTTTTATTTATTTATTTATTTATTTATTTTTTTTTTTAAGAAAATCTTAATTACGAGAGTTTTCAAATTCTTAATCTTTTATAAAAATATAATCCTAGAGAATGGACTTCAGGTGAAATAAAGGAGGAGCCATATGAACAAATATGGATTCATTTAAATTGATGATCTAGTGTTTTGTGGGGTTTTTCCCCTTAAACACTTAAAATACTAAAATGTTTAAGTTACTGTTGAATCAGATGCCTGATAATAAATTAACTGATGGAATAATCAACTCTGTGATAAATTTTTAAAATGGAAACACAGAAGTTCAACATCTATATTCAGAAAGATTGCAGATTTTCTAGCAAGTAAATTTTCCCCAATCAGTATGTTTGGGGGTTGCTTTTTTTTTTAAGTGATACCCAAATAAATTTTGATTGGGCAGTTTTTTAATAAATTGTTAGCCCTGACAGAATGGAGGTGACCCTAATATGAAGACAATTAAAAGGCCAAAATAAGAGTTGGAGTTCCTTTCCCATTGGACATTAGCACTACTTGTATGGTGACAGTAGAGAGCTTGCCCATGGACTATTTTAAAATAAATGTGTGATTTCTTGGAGGATTGTTTTCCTTTTTTAAGCTTCATCCAAATTGTATCTGTAACTTCATAGTAAAAATTATTAATAGGCTCACTTCTTTTTTTCTTATTTATTTGTAGTAGTTTGAGACTTCTGTATTGGATTTTGATTATAAATATCTCATTAGAAATCTGCATTAGAAGCAACATGTAAACTGATGAGAGGTAGTTGTAGATAATAAGGAGGAATCCTTTCTTTTTACAGCCTGATCAGTCTATAGAACATTCTAGGATCTAATAAGAGATGAAGATAAAATCTCTGGCTGAGCCTCACACCATCAAACTGTTTAGGTATTTATAAAAGAAAGGGGTTCCAACTGTATCTCACTTTAAACATTAATATCAATTGCTTTTAAAGATTTAGGTCAGCATTTTTTCACCTAATTATGTTTAGATAGACTCCTTTCCTCCACTCCATCGCTAAAAGATAATCTAATGTAAGCATAAATTTGTAATAATACCTTAGAAGACAACTATTTGGGTTTTTTTAAAAAACATAATTATTTTAATTGTATACCCAGACACATTTGATGACTTAGTCTAGACTAAAACTGTATTTTCTTTTTAAACCTGAATGTTTCTGTTGACCCAGTCCACTCTCCCTCTCAGCCTCCATATTTTTAAATTGTTCCTAGTCAAGTGATTCTACGAATAGCAGAATTTTTTTCTGGAGATACTAGAAGCTGAGCCTGTGAATCAACATATTTTAGTTTGGGTTCGGATATGCTTAGCTGTGTCTAGATAATTTTGATAGATATTTGAGATCAATAACATAGAAAACTTTATATGTCTAGAAATGTTTGATTCTTAATATAATAGAAACATGCTTAACAAAAGTGTTCAAATATTAACTTGATGTACAGAAATTTACTAGTGTATTTTAAAGTCAAATAGGGAGACATTTTGAAAGCCATGGTTTAAATATAATTCATTTCCCCTTTCTCTGAGTCATGATTTAATTGATATAACTTGGTTATAACCTTGTTTCAGAGTTAGTCAGAATCACTACTAAGTTAGCTAGCAGTCTGCCCTTAATAACCAGACTTTCTGTATATCATAAGTTCTGAGTTTCAGAACTTCACATTGAGTTCAGTTAATGGAAGAAAACGATAAATCCAAACAATGGATAGGGTTGAGGGGACAACCTAAATCCTTAAGATTTACCACATACACTATCTTTCAAACTATCCTACCTAGTCACTTACCAATTTCAAGTTTTTGTTAGATAATAAAAGAGAAAGAATTACTGCTAGGACCAAAGATGCTGAAAAATTACCAGAGATTAAGAATAATCTCTTACAGAGGTCTAGTTAGGAGGTGGGGAAAGATACAAGGAAAGTTTATTTTCTCAACCTGTTTTCTTTTTTTCTTCATTTAAGAAGCATGTGATCTTTAAAAAAAAACATAGCAAAACCATATCCCCTACCTCAGCAAGCTTTAATTTTGCCTGATTCTTTAATTTTTTTCAGTAAATAGTTAACATCTTTTGTGAAAGATGTTCATTTTCTTGAAATTATATTTATACTGTTGTGCTTTAAATTTTGGAAACTAAAATAATGGCTTTACTTTCTCCATCTTTATCATATGTGTCAAATACTGAAATTGATTCTTAGTAGAATAAACAGTTTCTCAACCAAAACTCTAGCAGTTCTTGGCCAGTAACATTAATTGCCATGCACACTACCAGAAATTGGTATCTGTTTGAGGATATTCTGTGTCTTAATCTGGATAAAATGACTCATAGAGAGATGTTCTTGCCCTGCTTTTATAGCATTCCCTGTACATGCAGAAATGTGTGTTTATATTGGCTTCTTTCAAAGTTTTGCTCTGCCTTTCTCTTCTCTCCTGCCCTGCCTCTGCCCTTTAGAAAGAGAGGAACATGTAGTAGGATATTGATGGGAAAGTAAGGAGGAAATAGGAAATAGCTCTTGGGGCACTGTCCCTACACAGATTGGAATGGGCAAGGAGGAGTACATAGAACCTAAATGATTTATACCCCACAAATTAAAATGTGCCCTGAATTAAAACAAAATTTTCCCCAAAATTCTCAATTACTAAGAAAATTTAGTCAAATTAAATACACATGCCACCAATGGCATTTAAATGAAAAATTTCTGCAAGTAAAAGATATCAAATTTGATTCAAAAACACTATAAAATGAAACTCTTTAATAGTTTGTTGATAAATGGAAATACATGAATGCTTCATTTTCATAAAGAGTTGATGTTCTTTCCAGAAGATAAAATGGTGAGAATACCCATAATAACTTTAAAATCCTTTGATTTGTAGATTTTTTTAATTTAGACTTTTGGTTTTTGTCACCTGGTAGACTTTATATATTTTATTTGCCATCTAGAGATTAACATTAGGTTATATGTTTCAACACATCTTGGTAACCTATTTCTGAAACATTCAGTAGTCTATCTAACTTTATGTGTAAAATTTGGTAAATGTAATTTTTCTAGAGTTACAGGAGCTTATCTCATAGTTTTAAATTTTTTTCTGTTCTTTAACTGTCGGTTTAAGATTAGATTATTATCAAGCATAAGCAATGTATATTGTAAAAGATGTATTTAAATGTATGCCTAAGTTACATGGGAGGGTATGTTTTGTTTACTTTCTCTAGAAACCATTTTTATAAACTTGTAGGTTAAGCTTTCCTTTCTAAATACTCCCTAAAAGAAAATCCTATAGACCATTTCATTATACTGTTAATTTTTAAGTAAAAGATAATTTCTCCACACCATTTTTGACAGCAGTACCTTATTTTTTAAAGTAAGCGTCTTATTGAAGAAGAAAAGGCATTTAGCGTTTTTTTTTTAATGGATTTGAGATCTTTACTGCTATATTCCTTGGCATCTCTAAGTATGACTACCATTTCCTGTCAACTTTTCTATCTGCATCATTTGGCTTGCTTAAGCACCACAAGTAGCAAATATGATAAATGAAACCCTAACCCTCCAAGCATTGGTCTTTAATTAGGTTTAAGGTTTAAAAGAAATTCCAAACTTAATGTTAGTAAAAACTCTTGTCTAGCAGAAAGCTGCTAAATGAGTGATGATCACTTTGAAGTTAAAAGTAAAGTAACAGAGTAAAGGAACATTAAAAGTATTAAACATGTATCAGAAAAAAACTAAATGTGAAAGGGCTTCACCATAAGCTGGAAATGGTTTGTCTTTTGTGGAGAGGAAAGTGTTGATAGTAGTGCTTCATAGTGACATGCATCAGGATGAGATGTTACCAATACACAAAGACCTTCAAGTTTAACCTTCAGTTGTAGGCATCCCTTTATTGCCACCTGGGGAGAGTGAGTCCATCAAGCTTGTGCTTGTCCACTTTAATCATAGGAAACTCAGTACTTTGCACGCCAACCTCTAGTCCAGTTGCTGGTCGACTCCTCTTACTTTGATAAGCCAAAATCTGACACTTTGTAGCTTCGACCCAGTGGCTCCAGTTGTGCTTTTGGTCTACTTAGTCCTTTTTTTACATTGTGGCTTTTGAATAATTCCTTCATTAACTGGTTTTTCTGCCATCTTTTTTAAACTTGTTGCATGAAACCCCCCAATACCCATTAGAGAAGAAAGGCTAATTTAAAAGCAAATTTAGGATATTTGAAATAGTTCTAAATTTTCACAGAAGTAAAATTCTAGGTGAATGTTTTGGGGACAGAATAAGTTTTCTCCAACGTTGATGCCTTGGTCACTAATGATCTTTTCTAATTTGAGATTATTCGTTCAAAGAGTTTTATTAAGATGGGAAACTGAGCAGTAGAGTCACATTCCATCTGTTGTGACCCTATTAGATAAAGGTATTTCGAGTCATTTTAAAGCTTTATAAAGTCATTTTCAAAGGGCATAGTAGAACGGTCTCTACTGTTCTGTTTAGGCACAAACATTTTCTGAAACCTCCATCAACTTTTTTCCCCTGACTGCTGCTTTCTGTCATGTCAGAGGATGAAGTTTTTGCTGCTGCAGCAGAAGTACCTGGAATACCTGGAGGATGGCAAGGTCCTGGAGGCACTTCAAGTTCTACGCTGTGAATTGACGCCACTGAAATACAATACAGAGCGCATTCATGTTCTTAGTGGGTAAGGAAGCTCAGTTCTTAGACTTCAGGTTGAGGAAAAAGCTATTTTTATCAAGGTTACCATCCCAGAGTTGCATTTCTTTTAACATTTTCCCAAGATCTGAGTATTGCTAAATTCTTGGGTAATACTTGTTGGGCAGTTTCACTTATGTGTGTTCAGACTATTTTTGTCATCCTAGGAAGCTTTCCATATTAGAATAGAGGTATTTAAGTGAATGAAAAGAAGAAATATGTATCGACAATGAAATGCCATTTCATGATCTTCTGTAAAAGTCCTATGGCATAATGTTCTGTAGATACAATAAGCAGTGAAGTTTCTAGGGTTGTTGCACACATATTTTTTAAACATATACTTGTCATGTACAAGGTCCTTGCTAAGCATTTTATATACATAGTCTCATTTTATCCTCACATCAACCCTTTAAATATTAGAGTGCCCAAAACCTTGGTTCTGGACCACCCTCTGTTCTGTCTACACACACTTCCCAGGTGATCTCCTTCTATGCCATGGCTTCGCATACCATCTGTATGCCAGTAGCTCATAAAATTACCCTCATCTGAACTCCCAACGTATATATCTAATAGCCTGCTTGATAGTGTCCATTTGGATGTGTAATAGGTATCGAAAAATTACGTGTTCAGAATAAAAATTCTTGATTCCTGTGATCCCTCCACCTACCCCCACAAACCTGTTCTTCCTCTGGTTTTCCTCATCTCAGTAAATGGTAAGATCTTCTACCCACTTCTTCCAACAAAAAACTTAAACTTCATCCTTGGATTTTAATCTTCTAACTGTGACATATATTGTTCGTGTAAGGAAATATCCCATAGAAGGCAGGTATCAAATTTGACGTGGTTTTTTTCTCTTAGTTTAGTGTCCTTTGAGTTATACTATGTGACCCTCATGAACAGACACGCATTTGAAACCTTAAAGTATAATGTATATTTTCAAAAGGAAGCAGAAGTAATCATGGATAACTTGGAAATTTTTTTAAAGAAAACAGTTTTTCATAAAATTGTTAATAAATTTTCCTCCCAAAAAGTTATTTTACAAACCAAATTTTTGTAGTGTCCAACTTCTTTCATAGGGTTTTGTGAGTCTGATTACTACACTATTAAAAAATAAGTTCTCATCAGCTAAGGCATGTGTGCATGCTAAATTGCTTCAGTCATGTTTGACTCTTTGCGACCCTATGGACTATAGCCTGCCAAGCTCTTCTGTCCATGGGGATTCTCTAGGCAAGAATACTGGAGTGAGTTGCCAAACTCTGTTCCGGGGATCTTCCCCACCCAGGAACCCACATCAGTCTCCTGCATTGGCAGGCGAGTTCTTTACCACTAGCGCCACCTGGGAAGCTCCAGTCAAGGCATATTATATAGCAAATAGCAAGAGAACAAGTAGTCCTGCTATTGGGTAAGAGGCTATTAAATTCTTTACCTGCTAAATACAATTTGCTAAATGCAGTATGCAGTTTAAGAAAAGAAGGTGATGATACTCATGTAAACTGATAACATTTCTGTATACCAGATAGTAGACCAAGTACTTCATGTATTCCATCTTATTTAATCCTCACTACTTCCCTTCTTAATATCCTTTTTACAAATAAGAACAGATTGGTCTGAGACCAGAGTATGAGGCAGAATAGGAGGAGAGTTACTTGCCAGGGCTAATCTCCATGTTTGATTAATGCCTTCACTTCTTCTACTTTTAAAGCCAGTTCTTCTGAGAAGAGGCAGAACCAGGTTAGACTCACACTTCCAGCAGTGGGCCCTCATGTATTCTCTAGAATCCATGAATTTAGCACTTATACCTCCTTTGGCATATATAGTGAGTAATAAAATAGTACCCAAATGTTCTTCTTTGGGATCCCATAACTTTAATAAGATCACACAAGGATGATAATCCAGTTATACCATTTCTTGAGTGGCATTTATGATAAACTCTTGAAGATATGTTGGTTTTGTATATTTAACTTAGTATGACTATCTTTGAAGGTTTTTTGTTGGGGGTTTTTTGTTTTGTTTTGTCTTAACTATTGAGGAGCAATTAAGTTAGCATGGTGATTAAGAGCAAGTTCTACAGCTACAATGCCTGGGTTTATTTTCCTACTTGCCTCTCCTAAGCCAGTTCCTTAAGCTTTCTGTGCCTTAGTTTCCTCATTTATAAAAATATTCATTATGAACATAAAATGAACCAATATATGTTGAGTGCTTAGGAATAGAGCCTGGCACACCATAAGAGCTACATATGTATAATGATACATAATAGTAAATCTAAGGATGGTGGTGGTGGTTTAGTCACTAAGTCGTGTCCAACTCTTGTGAGCCCATGGAATATAGCCCGCCAGGCCCCTCTGTCCATGGAATTCTCCAGGCAAGAATACTGGAGTGGGTTGCCGTTTCCTGCTCCAGGGGATCTTCCCAACCCAGGAATTGAACCCAGGTCTCCTTCATTGCAGCCAGATTCTTTACCAGCTGAGCTATGAGGAAAGTACCAAATCTAAGGATACATTCTATTAATTGATAGCAAATAATAATGTCTGTTATGCTGTAACTCTTATTCAGGTGCCAGATTGTATTAATGAATTGAGTCCACTGTATAAATTTCTTCTTGATATATATTTTTTATAAGAACTAGATCTCCAGAGTATAATCAGTATTTATCAATTATGTTTAATCCAAAGAAAAGGGTTTGATATTTGCTGCTCTCTTTGTCATATTTTTTAGGTATCTGATGTGTAGCCATGCAGAAGACCTACGTGCAAAAGCAGAATGGGAAGGCAAAGGAACAGCTTCCCGATCCAAACTGCTGGACAAACTTCAGAGTAGGCATCTTCATTTTTGATGTTTCTATGTGTTCTCTTAGAAAGGATACTATGAATCCTTTCAGAAGACTTATATCTAGACATACTCTTATCAAGTGGTTATATAGGAGGGATGAGCGGGGAGATCCATTAGGACTCCCTTTAAACCAGAGGCTTCAGAATCCACCGTGGAGTCAAAGAATCTAAACCTCAGGAGTCAGTGAGTGGATGCTGTTCCTAGAGCGTGTCTCCTTCATTTCTTTTATGTAGTGATGCTCCCCTTAAGATTTTGTTTGGGGGAGAAGTACTGTGGTTAAAGAAGAAACATGGAAACCACAGCTTTAAGCCACAAGTGTTTTAGATAGAAGCAGACCTCATTGTGTTTCACAGATACTGCATTTTTTTATAGATTGAAGGTTTGTGGCAACATTGAGTTGTCAAATTATGGTTAGCATTTTTTAGTAATAAAGTGTTTTTTAATTAAAGCTTGTACAGTTTTTTAGACATAATGCTGTTGCACACTTAAGACACTACAGTATAGTATAACCACAAATTTTATATGCACTGGGAAACCAAAAAAGTTTCTGTAGCTCACTTTATCGTGATGTTCGCTTTATTTCGGTGATCTAGAACCAAACCCTCAATACCTCTGAGGTGTACCTATTTTTATGTTGATTTCAAGCGTAAAGCACCAATTTCCTTTGGTAAATTGTTTTACCCTCCCTCTAGATATTTTTATATAACTTCCAAATTACAGTAGCCATTTCCTGTTTGCCACATCTTTATAATAAAAGACTGTCTTTCCCTCTTTATTTAAACCATATCCTATGTTTTCATACTGAGGTGAGAGTGGAGATACTTCAGAATCGGAAAACAATGTTGTGGAGGGATAAGGCATTAAAGGATTGAAATAAATTGGTAAAATACCAGTTATTCCCTGCATTTTCACAGTACCTTGGCATTAGACACAATTTGATGAAACCTGGAACTTGATTTTTTCCTCCATTTTGGTTTGCTCCTTGTTAAGTAGAGATTTTTCTTACACTTTTAGTGATGCTTCGTCTACCTGTGGGACACAAGTATCTTTAGATTTTATTTTCATCATCACTACCTTTTCATTTTCTGTCGAATGTTTTTTTGGTTAGGTTTTTGTTGTTGTTTTAGGAAATTCACTTGCAAATTAAAGCTCTCCTACCCAAGTATATTCATTCTAGTGACAGCATAGCTGTAGTTGCTGACAAATACTCATAAAGCTTACATGTTACATCATTTCACCCAGAACTGCTCTATTTAAAGGTCAGGACATCACTCGGGTAGGGGCAAGTGCAAGAGAAGATGAGTCAAATGTCCTAAATAAAAGTAAACTGTTCTGTTTTGTTTTTTAATTTTAATTTCTCTTTTTTAAAAATATCTTCTATTAAAGCCTATTTACCACCATCAGTGATGCTTCCCCCACGGCGTTTACAGACTCTCCTGCGGCAAGCGGTGGAACTACAAAGGGATCGGTGCCTCTATCACAATACCAAACTTGATAGTAATCTAGATTCTGTGTCTCTGCTTATAGATCATGTTTGTAGTAGGTAAGAGGAAAATGTTTTGTATTTTAAAGTAGGCTAACATTTTACAAATTCACTTATGAAATTTATTAAAATGTTAGGATTCTGTTTTAGACTTTTATCCTGTCACCATAAAGCAATTCATGTTTGCTTTAGCTTTTACAAATACAGCTAGAACCACTGAAGTTGACAATTAAGAGAAATTTGTATGTGTTTGTATAGGAAATTACTCCTTGAGAATTGAACCTGGTTAGCCTGTTTGTTCCTTTACTTGTCTGTGGGTTTGGTTGGTCATTTTCTGTATCTGGCCTTTATTTATTTTATTTTTTTAAAGAAATTGTAAGTGATCCTGTGTGAGAATGCCAGTGATCGAAGCCTTTGTTGTGTTGGTATGCCAGAGACCACTTAGTTATTCCCCTCCCCAATCCCCACCTCCACCCCCATGCATGCCCCCACCCCATCCACCCCTTCCCAGACATTATGACTGTTTTAACTGTGGCCCAAATTATTTTCTGCTCATGAGGATCGTGGAAGTACTTTTCATAATGGAAGCTCTGCTTTTTAGTTGAAGGTAACCTTTTGACTAGAAATACTTATAAGAACAGGTGTTAATTTTCTGGTTTGGGTTTTGTTGCCATAACCTATGCATCTGCATAGTTTAACTTACAAGAATTCAGGCTTCACTTTTGATGTTAGAAGTATTTTGAGTATGAAAGTCCCTACCGTTTTATGATGATGTCCAAAATTTCAACAGAGCTTTCATTTTCAAGATACTGAAAAACAAAATGTGAAATCTTTCAAACTCCCAAGATTTATAAAATGTTAGGGTATTTAGCTTGATTAAAATGCTACTTTTTTCAGTTTGGTTTAGGAAGGTCCTTATATTTTTAACAAATTTTACATTTATTTGAAAACAAAGACTATCATTTTAATACCCTAAAGTTAGCCTTTTAATAAACTAAGGGCTTAATTACTCGTCTTTTTAGAAGATTACTTAAGTAATAATGAAATAGTGACTATTTGAGAGCCACTTTGGTGTTCCCATACAAGGGGGGGCTTCCCTGGTGGCTTAGTGGTAAAGAATCCACCTGCAAATGCAGGAGATGTAAGTTCAATCCCTGGGTCAGGAAGATTCCCCTGGAGAAAAAAATGGCAACCTACTCCAGTATTCTTGCTTGGGGATTTCCAAGAGAAGAGAAGAGCCTGGCAGGCTACAATCCATGGGGTCATAAGAGTTGGACACAGTTAGCAACCTAAAACAACATTTTTAAAAATAGACTTAAGAGTTTACCCATTAATGTTTAAGTAACTTTTACAATACAGATCTGCATTGTTCCAACAGTAGCCACTGATTACATTTAAATTTAAATGAAAAGTAATTCAAGTTAAATGAAAAAATCTAAGTTCCGCAAGTATGCTAGCCACTTTTCAGGTGCTCAATAAACACATACAGCTAGGGTTATCAGATTGTACAGTGCAGGTGTATAACATTGGAATTATCACAGGAAGCTCTACTGAACGGTCCTAATAAACTGGAAAAGGACAGAATAGTTTTTAAAAGTGAATACTTAATGAGAATAGTCAGTCTTAACTTTTTCCTCTTTAACTCAAAGTTAATCATAGAATTCTTTGTCTTTAATAATATAATAACTGCAACTTTATAAAATACTAGCTAAACATCAGAGCCAGTCTAAATGCTTTACATTCATTGTCTCATCCTTTTTATTTCATCCTTATATAAGGAATTCTTTAAAGTACTTGTCTTTAGGTTGTGGTTGGATATATTGAGATTTAGAGAGATTGGGCTTCTCAGAATCACAGCTAGTAAGTAGCCAGGATATGAACCTGAGTCTCTCAGACTCTACTGCCCCCATTCTTAAGACTTGACTTTTGACCACTACGGCCTCTACCATATATTGCACTTCTCTTGTGCTGTCCCCAAAGTAATACTAGCAGTCCACTTTTGAATGGCTGCTGCATTCCAGGAATTTTAGATGTATTTCTGATCCTTATAGGAACCCTAAGAACCTTGGTAGATTCATCTCGTTTTATAGGTGAGAGAGCTGAGATTCAGGAGTTAAATGGCTTGGCAAAGATACTAAAGCTTGTAACCCCAAATTCTCTATATTGCCTATTCTGTTTGTCACACCAAGTTGCTTTTATATCAGTGAAAATGTACATTATTTCTTCTAGAACAGCCTGATCCCAGCCACTTAACACAGACAAACGTGAAGACCTGGTTAATTTTTATTTATATGAATTGACTTAATCTGAGCAAAAAATGTTTCATTGTTTTCTTTTTTAACATTTTTCATTACTATTACTCTTAATCGATTTTAAGAGTAATTATTTATGGATTTATTTGTTTTAGGAGGCAGTTCCCATGTTATACTCAGCAGATACTTACGGAGCATTGTAATGAAGTATGGTTCTGTAAATTCTCTAACGATGGCACTAAATTAGCAACAGGATCAAAAGATACGACAGTTATCATATGGCAAGTTGATCCGGTATGTATTCTAAATATGAATCTTTAGATTATAAAAAGAGGTAATTTTTCATCTAATTAAGTACCTAGTTTTAAAGTATGTGTATATAAATGGCATTCTTTTCCAAGAGCATTTTTTGTCATCTTTGTCATGTCTTACCTCTTTTTGTGTTGTTTAAATAATACATAGAGATTCATATGATCAGAATTGGTGAGTGTTACATGCTAGGATTGTACTTAGTCTGTGTGTGCATTTTGTAATTTCATCCTCTGATTAACTCTCTTGAGATACTAATATCTCCTCTTTTCAGATGAGGAAACCAAGGTAAAAGTTGAACACCCAGGCTCTCACAGCTTGTAAATGGCAGAGTTAGACTTAAATCCAGGGATATTTTTACTCTAGACCTACTGCTCCTCAATGTCTCTGCCAATCAGCTATCTTTGTTAGTATTTGATATACAGATTAATGCAGTAACCATTCTGACACAGGTTAGAAAAGACTCATTTACCATTTTGCCTTCCCAAACCCTTCATTATCTTCTGTAATTTGTGGAACTTCTGTTAAACATTTCCCACATACACACATTTCTTTATTGTATTCTAGATTTAAAATTTTCAGTGCAGTTGAGTCACTCAGTCATGTCCAACTCTTTGTGACCCCATGAGCTGCAGCACACCAGGCCTCCCTGTCCATCACCAACTCCCGGAGTTTACCCAAACCCATAACCATCGAGTCAGTGTTGCCATCCAACCAGATCATCCTCTGTCATCCCCTTCTCCTCCTACCCTCAGTCTTTCCCAGCATCAGGGTCTTTTCCAATGAGTCAGCTCTTTGCATCAGGTGGCCAAAGTATTGGAGTTTCAGCTTCAACATCAGTTCTTCCAATGAACACCCAGGACTGATCTCCTTTAGGATGGACTGGTTGGATCTCCTTGCAGTCCAAGGGACTCTCAAGAGTCTTCTCCAACACCACAGTTCAAAAGCATCAATTCTTCCACGCTCAGCTTTCTTCACAGTCCAACTCTCACATCCATACATAACCACTGGAAAAACCATAGCCTGGACTAGATGGACCTTTGTTGGCAAAGTGATGTCTCTGCTTGTTAATACGCTATCTAGGTTGGTCATAACTTTCCTTCCAAGGAGTAAGCGTCTTTTAATTTCATGGCTGCAGTCACCATCTGCAGTGATTTTGGAGCCCCAAAAAATAAAGTCAGCCACTGTTTGCACTGTTTCCCCATCTATTTGCCATGAAGTGATGGGACCGGATGCCATGATCTTAGTTTTCTGAATGTAGAGCTTTAAGCCAACTTTTTCGCTCTCTTCTTTCACTTTCATCAAGAGGCTCTTTAGTTCTTCTTCACTTTCTGCCATAAGGTTGGTGTCATCTGCATATCTGTCTGAGGTTAGTGATATTTCTCCCGGCAATCTTGATTCCAGCTTGTGCTTCCTCCAGCCCAGCATTTCTCATGATGTACTCTGCATATAAGTTAGAGAAGCAGGGTGACAGTATACAGCCTTGACATACTCCTTTTCCTATTTGGAACCAGTCTGTTGTTCCATGTCCAGTTCTAACTGTTGCTTCCTGACCTGCATACAGGTTTCTCAAGAGGCAGGTCAGGTGGTGTGGTATTCCCATCTCTTTCAGAATTTTCCACAGTTTATTGTGATCCACACAGTCAAAGGCTTTAGCATAGTCAATAAAGCATAAGTAGATGTTTTTCTGGAACTGTCTTGCTTTTTCCATGATCCAGCGGATGTTGGCAATTTGATCTCTGGTTCCTCTGCCTTTTCTAAAACCAGCTTGAACATCTGGAATTTCACGATTCATGTATTGCTGAAGCCTGGCTTGGAGAATTTTAAGCATTACTTTACTAGCGTGTGAGATGAGTGCAATTGTGCGGTAGTTTGAGCATTCTTTGGCATTAAGTTCCCTCAAAAATCAAAATTGTCTTTCTTTATAACCAGGTGACCTACAAATTTGTAGAGAGGAGTATGTCCATTTCTTTCAGCCAAGCAATTAAGGAAGTACATGACTCCAAATAGGTTAAGATGTATATGGTTTAGGAGTCATTCACCTGAAATCAGAAAGTATAAATAATCTTATTGAGAAAGGGAGCCATAGAAGGAAATATTTTAAAAAGAGTATAGAGTCAGTTTGAGAGCATACATCAATTCTTGTGTACCTGCAATATGCTATGAATGAAGAAAGATGAACAAGATCTACTCTGCCTTAAAGCAGGCATTTTTTTCCTTTTATTGTACCATGTACTCTGGCAGTCTGAACCCTATGGACCCCCTCCTCAGAATAATGTTTTTAAACGCGTAATCCAAAGCACTTAGGAAGCCCAAGTATATATCGTAAATGTAAACCAAGTTATACTGAAATATAATTATCAAAATAGTACAAAAACAGATACAGTATAGTAATATGCTGCTTTTTATAAGCTTAGTAACACATTCTAGTAATAGATCTGATAACTTCAAAAATTTTGTAGTGACAAGCATAAAATTTTGAGATATCCAAAGCCATAGTATGTGAAAATAGTTGAAATCTCCATTATTAATAGTCACCTAATACCACCCAATGCTGCCTTGTTAATTGCCTGTAGTCAGGATTGAAGGAAATACTGAATATCAGTGTGTGGTTAGTGAAAATAAAGAAGTGCATTTTCAAGTATAAGAACTACTATTTAGTAAGCAAATAGGATGAGTAAGGCAAAGCATGGGAAATGTGGCTAGAAAAATAGGTTGGGATCCATCATAACCTTATCATTGGAAGGACTGATGTTGAAGCTGAAACTCCAGTATTTTGGCCACCTGATGCGAAGAGCTGACTCATTTGAAAAGACCCTGATGTTGGGAAAGATTGAAGGCAGGAGGAGAAGGGGACAACAAAGGATGAGATGGTTAGATGGCGTCACCGACTCAATGGACATGAGTTTGGGTAAACTCCGGGAGTTGGTGATGGACTGGGAGGCCTGGTGTGCTGCGGTTCATGGAGTCGCAAAGAGTCTGACATGACTGAGTGACTGAACTGAACTATTATAAGAAGTATTTTCATTCAGTAGATATTTGTAACATGTATGAAAAGAAAGCAACCATATCAAAACTTTTTATTACATATTTTCTTTTAGCAGCAGTGTATGAGTCCCTTTTGTTTAGGGAGTATTTATTGAGCACCTGCTGTGTGCTTGACCTTTTTGGTAGAAGTCAGACTGGGCTCCTGATAATACATGTAATTATTCTTTAGTGAATGCTACAGGAACTCAAAAAAGAGATCCTACTGGAATTGGAAAGCAAGGAGAAGTATGACAAGTAAGTCTGAGATGAAGGAGAAGTAAATTATTTAGGCAAAACGTTACAGCTGGCCCTCAGATAAAAGATAACTTGACTGGGCAGTTTGGGTGAAGACTCTGTAGACTAGGAGATGAAGTTCATGAAGTAAGTAGCAACCAGATCAAGGAGGATCTTCTATACTTTGCTAAAGACGTCAGACTTTTATGCCATTGTTTCCTAAAGTGTTTTTATGAGAATACTGTTTATGTAAAATGTTAACAGTGGTTACATGTAAAGGGCTTTTACGTCCAGATTAGCTTGGGAAATGCAGAGTCAGTGCTTACATTTAAATCTGAGATACAGTGGGTTTTAGAGTTTGGTATCATGGTATTTTTCTATGTCAAATACTATTTGAAAAACTTGTTAGGAAAATCAGTTCTATTTTTGAATATGTATTTTTAGTGGATAGAAAGAATAGAGAGAGAGAACCTTAATATTTGAATTGATGTTATTCCAGTGGTAAGTTTCCTTTAACAGGTTTTTTTTTTTACCTTTTTTCCCAATAAAGAACTTTACCCATTCCCCTCCTCAGAATCCAAGCAAAATTAAGTGGATTGCATGAATATGATACTACCATTTGGAATAGGTTACTCTTTATAAAGGCATTGTACTTCTGAAGATATAATATTAATATTCTCATTTGTTTTCAACTTTTCCTTTCACGGCTTTCTATTTTTTAATTGCATGAAATTATTAGTTTTTTAGGTAAATACTTCTGTAGTAGCTAGTCATTAGTTTAGAAGCAAATCTTTGTGTAAATCTAATAAAACACCACTATGAATGAAAGTTTGTTCCTAGAAGATACTGGGCTAGTCCAAAAGATATGACTTGCTTATTAAATTATGCATGCTACTTTGATCTATTGATACTATGCCCTGATACCCCAGGCCTATTATCAGCTTCCCAAAGAAGAATCAGAAGTAATGGCATTGTAAACTTGAATTTTCAAAATAAATTCCCAATCTAGTTTTATTAGACTAGTTCCAGACCCATTTCTAACTGCTGTAGGTCATCACTGAAATTTCCATCAGAACTGGAATTAGCCAAAACTGGTCTCCATTAGTCTAGTCTTCCCAAATTCTGCTTCCTTCACACTGTTTACGTTCATCCTTATTCCCTAAAACAGAAATTTAGAGATAGTCTTTGAACATTTTTTGTCTCATTCTGTCATGTCAGTTTTATGTTCCACAACCTCTTTCAGTCCTGACCATGTTTTAAGGCCCATTTCTTGTCTTAACTATGTGACTGTTGTGCTGGCTCGTTGAGTTCTGTTCAGTCGCTTAGTCGTGTCCGACTCCTTGCAACCCCATGAATCGCAGCACGCCAGGCCTCCGTGTCCATCACCAACTCCCAGAGTTCACTCAGACTCACATCCATCGAGTCGGTGATACCATCCAGCCATCTCATCCTCTGTCGTCCCCTTCTCCTCCTGCCCCCAATCCCTCCCAGCATCAGGGTCTTTTCCAATGAGTCAACTCTTCACATGAGGTGGCCAAAGTACTGGAGTTTCAGCTTTAACATCATTCCTTCCAAAGAACACCCAGGGCTGATCTCCTTCAGAATGGACTGGTTGGATCTCCTTGCAGTCCAACAGACTCTCAAGAGTCTTCTCCAACACCACAGTTCAAAAGCATCAGTTCTTCGGCACTCAGCTTTCTTCACAGTCCAACTCTCACATCCATACATGACCACTGGAAAAACCATAGCCTGGACTAGACGGACCTTTGTTGGCAAAGTAATGTCTCTGCTTTTGAATATGCTATCTAGGTTGGTCATAACTTTCCTTCCAAGGAGTAAGCGTCTTTTAATTTCATGGCTGCAATCACCATCTGCAGTGATTTTGGAGCCCAAAAAAATAAAGTCTGACACTGTTTCCACTGTTTGCCCATCTATTTGCCATGAGGTGATGGGACCAGATGCCATGATCTTCATTTTCTGAATGTAGAGCTTTAAGTCAGCTTTTTCACTCTCCTCCTTCACTTTCATCAAGAGGCTTTTTAGTCCTCTTCACTTTGTGCCATAAGGGTGGTATCATCTGCATTTCTGAGGTTATTGATATTTCTCTGAGCAGTCTTGATTCCAGCTTGTGCTTCCTCCAGCCCAGCATTTCTCATGATGTACTCTGCATATAAGTTGAATAAGCAGGGTGACAATATACAGCCTTGACGTACTCCTTTTCCTATTTTATTAGGAGTGTCCTTATTCTGCGTCTCTCTTTGTTCTGATTCTTCTTCCACCCTGTTAATGAGTTCTCTTCCTAAAGCCAAGTATGTTGTGTATTTCCAAGCTTAAAAATCGTTCTTCACTTGCAGGATAAAATTTAACCCTTTAGTCTAAAATAAAGGTGTCAATTTTCCAGTCTTTTCATTTGCCACTCCATGTTTGCAGTTTATGTATTACATCCTATATAGCTTTAGAGTCAGGCACCTCAGGTTCAAATTCCTGATAATACTGTCAGTAAAGGCAAGTTGTTTCTAACCTTTCTCAATCTTCATGTCCTTTCCTATAATATGGGGGAGGAGAATAATTCTTAACCTTTTAGATTTATGAGGTTTAAATGAGATTGATTGTGAATAGTGCTAATACTGATTAGCATCAAATAAGTGGTAGCTCTCCTGGTGGGAGTATAAAATGGTTTAAACACTTAAGAAACAGTTTGGCAGCTCCTCACATTGTTAAGCGCAAAATTGGCATATGACCCACCAATTCTACTCCTACACATATACCCAAGAGAAATAAAGACATGGGTCTGCACAAAAACTCTTACGTAGTTGTAGCAGCATTATTCATAATAGCCAAAAAGTGGAAACAATCCAGATGTTGCTTAGTATGGTATAGGCATAAAATGGAATACTATTCAACAATTAAAAGGAATAAAATACTAATACATTCCACAACAGGGATGAACCGTGAAAACATTATGCTAAGTGAAAGAAGCCAGTTACAAAAAACTGGACATGTTGTATAATTTATTTTATATGAAATGTCCATAACAGACAAATCCATGGAGAAAGTAGCAGTTGCCAGTGCTGGAGGAAGGGAGAATAGGGAATAACTGCCACTTAGTATGGAGATTATTTTTGGGGTGATGAAAATGTTCTCAGTAATGGTTGCACAATCTCTGAATATACTAAAAGGCACTGAGTCATATACTTTAAAAGGGATGAATTTTATGCTAAGATACATCTCATTAAAACTTTTTAAGAGGAGGGGGTAGCTTTTATTATTACCTGTTTTAAGTTTCCTTGAAAGTCTCGTAAGTACAAAATCTGTCATCTTTATTTCCATCTAGCATTCAGTGCCCTGTTTGTAGTTGATGCTTAACGGATGTTGGAGCATGAATGAGTCTTTATGAAGCAGGTTAGAAGTTCTCTTAGGGGCAAGGAATTGGCAAAATCTGTGAAAATGTCCTCATATTAAACTATATTATCAAAGCGCATCTTTGTAGCTATTTAAGTTCTTACGCCCAAAAAACAGTGACTTTAGAAATGAGAGTTTACTAAGTTGTCTGTTTTCCCTCCTAGGATACACACCTGCTAAAACTGCTTAAAACATTAGAAGGACATGCTTACGGCGTTTCTTATATTGCATGGAGTCCTGACGACAACTATCTTGTTGCTTGTGGCCCAGATGACTGCTCTGAGCTTTGGCTTTGGAATGTACAAGTGAGCAAATTTTATCCTTGGTTTAGTCTTTATAAAGTATAATCATACTGTAAATCTTTGTTACAATTTTATTGATTCAACCTAAATTCCCATGATGTATTTCTTATAAAAGGTAATTAATTCATCAAATGGAACCCAGGTGTCCAGATTTATAAATTTAAATATTTTGTTGAGCATAATAGCATTTTTGAAAGAATGATCAGTAGGTATTTTTAGGGATGTTGTACTTTGTAGTGTGTAATATGTACTATTTTACTGCGATACTTTGTGCCTCAGTAAAGATTTCACAGTTGCTTTGAGGTTGCACAGTTTTATATAAAACTTACTTTCAAGTGTGGAAACATGGACATGACCACACTTTCCATCCCAGTGGCAGTTGCACCATTTCCTTACCTATATTTAATGTTACAGTTACCTATATTTAATGTTACAGTCTCGTTTAGTAGATTGAAATGATGTTTACAGTACTTACTATCAAGAGTTTTATTGTAGTTTCTAAATGAAAACTTAAACACTTTATCTAGAGTTCCATTTTAGAAAAATTCAGCACTGAGTTCACCCTATCATCTATTGGCTCTATTTTGGAAACCTTCTAGTTAATCATTTTAAATTATTTTTAAGTTTCTTCCATAAGCTGACTGGTTAAATGATTTTTTTTTTTAACTTCTTGGCAGGGGAATAGTTCAGGCTACAGTTTGGGTGTAAAAGTATAAGCTGATGGGATATGGTTTTGAGTTTAGGGACCCCTGTGTAAATTGATTTTTATCAAGAGTAAAGATAAAAGCTCTGTAGAAATGACTCAATAAGATGGTATAGGAGACAGATGAATACTAAAATGTACCTGTGCCATAAATCTAATTCTACAGTAAGATTTATATTTCACCCCAGTTTTTTTATTAAGAAAATTTTGACATATTGAGAAAGGTTGAAATATGAACATAGTGATGACCTGTATCTGTGCCACTATAGATTCAGCAGATGTTATTAACATTTTGTACATTTTGTGTGTATACACACGCATGCATACAAACATACATATTTATATATCTATACCTAAAACATCTGGAAGTAAGTTAAGATTATATTTTACCACTATTTAAACATGTATCTCCTTAACAGTAATATTTTCCTGCATAATCAAATGCCATTATCTTAACTATAATTCTCTAATATTTGTTTCATAATTTAAAAATCCCCAGTTGTTCCCAAAATGTGTCTATGCCGTTTTTATCAAACTAGTGTTGAATCAGTGTTGTATTTGTGATTGGGCTCAGAGTGGCAAAGCACAGAGTAGATCAGATGGCTTCTCAAGCTTAAAATGAATCTGACCTAAAAGACAATTTCCACCCCTCAAAGGGAGGAGAAGTATATGGTCATAGTGCCACAACAGAGAGTCAGCCTGTATAGTCTTCTTGAAATTCAATTTTGAATTTCTGGACAGTTAGACTATTATAGCTTAACTGTTTTACTGTGTGTTATGTTATAGACTTGTTCTAAAAGGGTGGTCCTTTTAAGTCAGTTTTCAAAATTGCTCCTTTGAGATTTTATGTAGACTGCTAATTACAGGTTTCTCCTGCTATCTGAAAGTAATTATTCCTGTGAAATTTTTCATAAGCTAAAATGGCATAAAGAAGCAGTTACCTTAGGACACATCTTACTAAAGGATGCACAAAATAAATCAAGATAAAGCACAGGTGCTCACATAGCTCAGAGCCATGGCAGCTTGATGCTGAGATGCTGAGTGTAGTTCCTGGGAAGGAGCCACTCTCACTCTTCAGAGTGTATGCTGCCTCTTTAACAACTCCCTGCGAAACACTGTTTTCACTTTCCACAGACATTTTTCGTAAAAGCAAACATCCTCTTCAGATGTCTTTTGCTTGGCAAAAACAGGTACTAATGTAGATCTTTGTAAAAGCCAAGTGGTACAAAGCAAACTTTCAAAATTCTGGGGATACCTGTAATGTCCTCATACTCAAACAGTCCTGAGCATAACAGAAGAAAAGACCATTTCTGCCTTCAGTACTTACTATAAATAGAAAATGCTGAAGATTCAGCTGTTGCATATGTATTTGTGTTTCTAATTTTTTTTTTTTTACCCATTTATATTGCACAATCTCAAAAGATCGTGACTTGAGAATAGTTAACAATATGGGGGGAAGGGTTTAAGATTGCTGCTTTTTTTTTTCTTTTTCAGTGTAAGGAAGACATTCTGGTTTTTGTGCCCTCTTTGCTTTTATTACTTGGCCCCATTTCCTGATCATGCACCCTTTTTTTTTCTTTTTTTTTTTTTTAATTTGATTACCCATTTCTCACAGGAAAATTATGCCCATGTACTTTTTATTATCCCAAGGGCAGCTCTAATCTCTCAGATCCTGTTTCTAATCCATGAACAAAATGGAATCAAGACTAGATTAAATGGTATGTGTCTACCTTCTAAGTTGAATAACTTAGAAAAAATAACAGGAGGATATCTGAGGGTTGTAACCAACTAAATAGTCTTACTTAGTTGGGAATGCTTTAAAATGACTATGCTAAACAGTACAAATGTCCTTCACTCTTTTCTGTTACTTTTAATTGAAATAAAGTTGTATATCAGAAGAATAATTTTTGTTTTCCCATTCTTCTTTCTATATTTTGAGCATATCGGATATGAAATTAATGTAATTTAGACTACCTACACTCTTGGCCTAGAGTAGGGGCATAGTTTTTCTGCCTATTAATCATGTTCTTAAGGAGTTGCTAATTGCATGAACTACAATTTTAGAATAAAATAAAGAACTGTGAACTAAGGAGAAGTGAGAACTCAGAAGCAATAGGTATGTTGTGCTGGGCTTTTCATGATTGTACTTGGGGAAAATTACTTGTTTTAATTTATGCATGTAATTGATTTAAGACAAGAGTTCTGTTTGAAGTTTATCTCATAGCTATTCTTTGAATCACCTATGCCAGGCTTTGTTTGACTCCTGAGTTTTTTTCAAGTATTTAATTTCTCTTCTGAATGCTATAGTCTTGTTCTATAAGGCCAATTTAAACAGTTTACTTCACTAATTAGGAGTATTAAACTAACCAGATATCCCAGTTACTATCCTTTTTCTTTTTTTTCTTTATACATTCCCTTTAGAGGAGTATCTTGAAGATCTCATCCACAGTTTTATTTCCTTGTAGACGGGAGAGCTAAGGACAAAAATGAGCCAGTCTCATGAAGACAGTTTAACAAGTGTGGCTTGGAATCCAGATGGGAAACGCTTTGTGACTGGAGGTCAGCGTGGGCAGTTCTATCAGTGTGTGAGTATTTAGTGCCCTATTTCAGATGCCTACAAATTTACTTAAAAGCAAATTTAGTTTTGTAAAAATAAAGAATTCACTTGACTTGATAACTTTTATAAAATATATGAAAACCCACTTGACTGTCTAAGATAAACACTGTCCAATAGAACTTTCTGTGGAATCTTTTTCTTTTTTAAAAACACATTTCAAGTGCTTATACAAAGTATAGGCTTTGAATTTAGTGAAACATTAAAAAAAAGATTGTCCTACTAAACATTTGTGCTTATAAATAAATAAGTTTCTTATGTATAGGGACAAAAAGTTTTAGTGTTAATTTCTTTGGTGGGGAGGTCTTTAGCCATTTGGATTTTTTGTATCTCTCTCGGCCTCCCGCCGCCCCCCACCCCGCCAAAAAATGCTGTATTTCATGAGGAGACTGACTTTTAAATATTTGAGGAATAAAAGTGATGATGAATGTTGCCAGGAAATTGTCCAGTCTTTATTTGAGGTGTCTTCTGATCATTACCTGCCCTATTAATCTTGGAGTGTTGGGATAATAAAAGTAAGTAATAGGTAAAAAGTCTTATGACAAAGTAGATAATGATACAAATGCAGTGTCATTACTCCCTATTATCTAGATTTCATGTCTCATATCACTGCCTACCATGGTTCCAGTAGATCCTTCTAGATTTATTTATTTAAGACTAAAGTTAAATATCATAACCCCATCAAATCATTCAGTGTAGGTCATTTATCATAAAAACTTTTATGTTGCCATTACAAATTATCAGTTTCATTAAGCTGACTGCAAGACTCATGGAATCTAGTGTGCTATTATCTCAGCATGGTTGTAAATCATTTAATTTTTCCCCAGTTGTCCCAATACAGTTTATTGATACACCCCTGATTTTCTTTTAAGTTATTTTAAGTGGTCAGTACCATTATAATATACTAATTTAAGCATTTTATGTCTGGACTTTATCTCCATGGGCTAATGCTGTACTTTCATTGATTGATTGATTGATATAATTGACATATATTATTACATTAGTTTCAGGTGTATGACATAATATGATCAGTATTTGTATGTATTACAGAATGATTTCCACAATAAGTCTTATTAACAAACATCACCATACATAGTTACAAAATTTTTTTCTTATGAGGATTTTTAAAATTTACTTTATTAGCAACTTTCACATATGTAATACAGTATTATTAACTGTAGTCATCATTTTGGCATTTAAGCCATTAGTTCTTAATTCCCTGGATTCAAAGTGGCCTTGTGTGTTTCTGCTGACTTTGCCATCCCTTACAGTGTTTAAGCCTTCAGGGTACATGACTTGGTAGTTCCCTAACCTGTAAAAATAGGATTGCCACTCAGAGCTTTGAATGTTCAGGACGATAATGATCCTAAGAGCTTTGCTCGGTAGAGCATTTTACAAACTTGGTGACTTTTTAAAAAACATTATAACAGATTCCTAAGTTCTGTACAGCTATAATTCATGTTAGTTAGTTATCTTTCTCCATATCACAACTTCTGAATATTATAGTACAAATCCCAGTATAGTGTGTTTTAAAGGGATGTTTAAATTCTTTTCCAAAAGTTGTGAGCCCTTGAAACTTAAGGATTCTTTTCTTTCTTTGTATTTATTGTATTTATCTATGCTTGATAGAAGGGAAGATAGATTTACTAAGATTCTCCCCCTCCCCCTACGTATTGTAATGAAATTTGACTTATATAAATTTTGATGATTGAAAATACTTAAGGAACAACTAGGTTGCGATCAGTCTCAGGAAAAGATAGATATTACAAAAAGATATATTAAGAGATTCTTTTGGGATAAAAAAAAGATTCTTTTGGTTCTTTGTTTGCTTTCTGAGTGCTGTTCAGTAATGAAGTTAATAGTAATTTTTTCCTCAGGATTTAGATGGTAATCTCCTTGACTCTTGGGAAGGAGTGAGAGTGCAATGTCTTTGGTGCTTGAGTGACGGGAAGACTGTTCTGGCATCAGATACACACCAGCGAATTCGGGGATATAACTTCGAGGACCTTACAGATAGAAACATGTAAATATACTTTGTATCCATTAAACAACAGTTATCTGATTTGTATTAAAATAAAAGTGTAGTAGAACTTGCTTCTTCAAAAGAAGAGTGATTATTTTTATTATGTTTTTGGTTTGATTGGTAATTTGGGTGGATAGTCAAGTGGTGCTTAGTAATTATTAACTCAGATTCTTTTTCTTGATTGAAATATAGTATGTAATAGTGATTACAGACTTAAAATTTGTTATATTTAAATAATTTGAATGTCTTGATTCTTAGTATGTTGGTTTTCACAAATTGTTTTTTGGTTACAGAGTACAAGAAGATCATCCCATTATGTCTTTTACTATTTCAAAGAATGGCCGATTAGCTTTGTTAAATGTAGCAACTCAGGTAAGTTTATTAACATAATTCTCAGGAAAATTTAGCTTAGTTAAAATTTGTGGGCTTTAGTTTATATAAACAAATTTTTATGAATTCTTAAATTTTACTTCATGTGTTTGATCCATAAGTTTGTAGAGTCAATTGGAAATTTTTCAGGACATTGACATTTTGCATACACAGAAAATGGAAATGTTCATCAGGCAAATGCATAGTCACAGATTACTCTTTAAAATTCTTTTGCTTTAAGAATAAATACCTATATTCTCTTTTGCTTACAGGGAGTTCATTTATGGGACTTGCAAGACAGAGTTTTAGTAAGAAAGTATCAAGGTGTTACACAAGGGTTTTATACGATTCATTCATGTTTTGGAGGCCATAATGAAGACTTCATCGCTAGTGGCAGTGAAGGTAAATTGTGTCTCTGTTGATTCACAGATATATACAAATGGACTGAAAGTTCTATAATTCTATTTGTAAAGGTAGTTATGTCTCCAGACAAATTCAAGATGTTAAATCAGAAATTGTATGAGTCATTTATCCAGTACACTGTTGATTTCCCTTTTCTTGAGATGATTTGAGTCCCTCATTGTCACAGATCAATAGTACCTGTTGTGGCTGTGTGGAAGTGTGTTTGGTGCATGTGTCAAATCAAGATTTAGTTAAATCATTACTCTTTTGTAGGTATTTTTCTTTTCGTGAGATTTAACGGTTTTCAGATATTAATAGTATCTTAAAAATCAAGGTTAATGATGTTTTACTTGATCTTGGACAAAGTTGATTGTAATTAGATCTTCAGTGGTTCTTTAATGACCGAAGAAAATAATTTAGATTTTCTTTGAAACCGTGGGATTCTTATGTTCTCAGAAAAGCTCAAATTATGGAATTAACTACTACCTTTTTTAATAACTTATTCTGGTCTAATAACATCAGTATATCAGGCAGGCATGTGCCTCAAGTAGTCTAATTTAAAATAAATTGTTTAAAATATGCAAGCACAAATAAGTGAGGCAGTATTAAAAGTTGCTGTACATTTTAAGGTAATAGAAACAAATAATGGCATATTATTGAAAATTTTCTTTCAACACATTTTCTTGAGTACCTACTTCGCTGTTCTAGTACTGTAGCAGCAAATTACTTAAGTCATTTTTTAAAAACTGAATCTAGTTTTCCAAGATAGACCAAGGAACTGGATTATGTTGGTGAACACTTGGTAATGTTCGGTTACTGTGTGAGATGTTTCTATTTTCTGTTTCTTGACAAAAAAAAACTGATGAGGATCACAAGGTGACACATGAGTTTTTCCTTTGTGTATAAGGTATATTTAAGGATTGGGACAAAGAGACATTTAGAGATTTAGATTTTTCACATGAAGCATATGACTTCATTCTTTCTTTCCCCTAAAAATGTCATTCAGATAAGATTAAGAAAAGAGTGGCTCGTTAGGTAACAATTGGAAGTTCACTTCTTGCCCATCAAAAAATCTTTTTTATCTGTTAATTTAATGTTATTTTCTTCTAGATTTTCCATTGGTTTCTATTTGATATGATTTAAATATATTAAGCCTTCTACATGCTTTTTTAGCTCCTCCTACTCGAAGATTCTTCCCCATGCTCTTTAATCCTGCTCCTGGTGGGGTTTTTTACCCCTCTTAATTATGCCTCACAATCGTGTGTGTGTGTGTGTATGTCCAACTCTTTGTGACCCCATGGACTGTAGCATAGGTTGCCATTTCTTTCTCCAGAGGATCTTCCTGGCATGTGTATGTTTGTGTGTCTGTGTCTGTCCAGCTGTTTGTGACCCCATGGACCATAGCATAGATTGCCATTTCCTCCTCCAGAGGATCTTCTGGCATGTGTATGTTTTTGTGTGTGTGTCCAACTCTTTGCGACCCCATGAACTGTAGCATAGGTTGCCATTTCCTCCTCCAGAGGATCTTCCTGGCTCAGGGATAGAACCCACATCTATTATGTCTCCTGAATTGGCAGGTGGATTCTTTACCAACTGTGACAATCCCCTATACTCTTTCTAAAAATAATATGTAGCCTAGAAGTACTTTTAAAAAACATGTATAGCCACCATTATCCCTAGTGATGCCAATTTTTTTTTTTCGGCCCAAACTAACTATAGAACTAAGCCTGATGAATAATGTAATTAAGCCATAGTATATTCTATTTAGGGCTAAAAATGAAACATAACTGTAAAGGAAAGAGATTAGCATTCTCATGACTCAGGTGGTTTAGAATGACTCTAAAAATGTTTTCAACACCAAGTGGTTATAATGAATATGCTCTCTCCCAAGATGTCCACAGTAATCCATTCATTGTTTATTTGTAAGAAATATATTCCAAGAACCTTCCAAACCCCTAAAATCATGAATGTCAATATAAGATAGAGCAATAGGAAGCATTTCCACCTAAAAGTTATACCATTACTCCAGCCTTTTCATTGTGCTGATAATAAAGAGGAAAACTTATTTTTTCCTCTGCATTGGCACTGGATTCCTTAAACTGATAAAAGTAAGCAGAACTTGATCATAAGGCCTGTCATTCTGACCTTGACTGCTCAGATCTTTCTTAATTTTGGCTGCATATTCAATAAATATCCTCCTTGGATATGTGTTCACAAAAGCATTTTTCATCCAGATTTCAGTAGGCAGATTTCAGTTGCAATCTCACTTTTCAAGAAAGCCTGTAGTCTTTCTTTGTGGACTTGCTCTGTCCAAGGGGAAGCATAGCTAGTCTGGGCATTTTTTTTCAAGTTTTATTTTATTCAAGGAAAATTATTTTCAAAAATGACTGAACAACAAATACCTTCTAGGAAAGATAAATTCAGTATCAGTGAGTTCCTTTTAGCTTTTGCTTCCCATACACAAAAAAATGTTCAACAGTGGTTCCAATTGTTTATCTTTGTAAGTTTTGAAACCAGGGCATGTTCTTTTAGCACAAGTTTATTACCTATTCACCACTGTAAAGTTTCCTCAGTTGGCAGCACATCTGCTGAGAGTTCCCACATTGATCATGTAATTGAGTGACAGCTCTTCAGATGGGACACTTCTCTAACTCACCCTGGGGTTCTGCCGTCTGTTCAAGAACCATCATTTATATTTAGTTAACCCTTTATGGTAATACATGGTGTTTACTGTGTGTTAGACTCTGTTCAAAACATTTCTTCATATACAGACTTCTTTTATCCTCATAACATGATGAGGTAAGTATGACTCCCCGTTTATAGAAGAAAAGTTGCAGGGAGTGGGAGATGTGCCCAAAGTTACACACCTGGTCAGGAGCACAGGGAGGTTGGGGACCAAGTAGTCTGACTCTACAGCCCTTTCTCTGAACCACTACTCTGTACTAGACAGTTGTTTCACTTTGTTTATGAAGATTAGTTTATCCAAAGAAACAAAGTTGTTGGGGTTTTTGGTTTTTATTGGCACTTGATGAGAGTATAAATAGACTACCACACAGTCATATCATGATACAGCTGTAGGACAGCTGTCTAGCCTCACAAGTAAACACGTGAGCAGGACGACCCGGATTTCAATCCCAGGTTCACCGTTTACCAGCTGTTAACCATGAGGAGATTGCTTACACTTGCAGTTCATCAGTCACCATCCATAAAAGGGATAAGCACCACCTCTTGATGGTGGTGAAGGTTAAATAATATTTAGTACCTAGAACATTGTAAGCACTCAATATTCAGGTGTCATCTTAATTGCCATATTTGAGTTTGGATACATTGCTTCTCTGTCACCTCTCATTTCCATAGAATTTATCTTCATCCTAGATTTCTTTATATTCAAAGGTCTTGACTGTGATTATACATTATGTATTACAGAATATTGCAGATTCTGTGATGACTTGCAAGCTAGTCTGTCGTTTTTAACAGGGAAAATGTGTATTTTATTAAAATTTAAATGGATTTTTCAAAAAATGTTAAGTTATTCACATTATTTTTGTTGTCCTTTCAAGTCTGATAAATGTTCTGTAATGAGCAGAAAACTTAAAATCAATCAATTTTGTTAATCTGTTACACTTTCCCAACTTTTTTCTGAATTACTGTTACTCAGATCACAAGGTTTACATCTGGCACAAACGTAGTGAACTGCCAATTGCGGAGCTGACAGGGCACACACGTACAGTCAACTGCGTGAGCTGGAACCCACAGATTCCATCCATGATGGCCAGCGCCTCAGATGACGGCACTGTTAGGATATGGGGACCAGCACCTTTTATAGACCACCAGAATATTGAAGGTAACCGTCATACAGTATTGTGGTTTTTTCCAAATGAAACCTTGCCTTAATTTATCATAAAGTTGTAGCACTTTTAGGTGGTACTTTAAAGTGTAGGATATAATAGATTTTCTCCCTCAGTTAAAGATTGTACACTGTATCTCACTCCACAGGAGTTTAATTAATTGCAACAGTATTTTTTTGTTTGTTTTATTGATGACAGTGGTGAGAATAAGCAGGAATGTGCCACCTCATTGACAGGCAAGTTAGTATTGCCACTTTCAAAATCTTCCTAAAAATCTTGCTTCATTAGACGAGAAGTATTTTATACTTCTGTGCTCATGAAAACTAGCTAGTATAGGAAATTTGAACAACTTCAGGATGATCTTGCTTATGGTTTTATCCTTACAGATGACTATCTGTTAATACCATGTAGCACACTAGCATGAACTGTGCATGATGGATAGAGAAGGAAAATGGAACTAGAATTATGATCATGTACCTCTGTGCCAAGTAACCTGCGAGGCCCTTTATATACACTGTCTTGCAGAACATCTGTATAGCCCTATAAGAGAAATGGAGAAGTGTATTTGTCCTCATTTCTGGAGTGTGAAAACTGAAGCATGGCAAGACTAATTAACTTGTAGAGTGCTACCAGCTCTTCAAATCTAAGTCTAAAAGGTGTTTTCCATTACTTTGAAATACCAGAAGAAAGCCCAAAGCCAGAAAGCTAACAGTTAAGCACATAGCTTAATTGAGCAAGATATGCTAGAAAGAAGAGATAATGAGAAATTTTATGTAAATGACTTACCTGTTCTTTTTTCAGAGCAAAAATATTTAGTTTGCTTAAAAGGAAATAATTTACCTAGAAACGGATAAACAGATTTTTTTGTTCACCGTGTGTCCCACCTAAGTGTTTTTAGTAAGAGAGATGACCAGCTGCTCTCAATTATTCTCAGAGGAGGAGGGTTGTCAGGGTGGCACGAATGGCTTAAAAGCATGTTCTCTGTGCTTTTATCTGTATGGTACAAACTGTACCAGATCTCACTGGTAGGTGAGGATATACAGCCAAAGACAAGGGTAGAAAGCATGTAGAGTACACAGCTCAAGAAGTTTGAAAACTACTCTTGAGTTACTCAGAACATTCTAGGGCCTTTTTATATTTGTAGATCACTACATGACCTGACTACACTACATGACTTCACTAACATACCTCTGAAATTAGCTAAAAGCAAAAATCTTGATTGATTTTGTGTTTGTTTGTTGGCCCTTTTTAGGTTTCAAGGCCTACTCATAGACACTTTAGAGATCTATAACAGGTTATATGTGATTTTCAAATTTTATTAGTCATTTTGGAAATTATTTCTTCAAATAAACATTTGATACAAAGAACTAGGAAAATACTAGGTATATAGTAACAGATTTAACTTGTAAGTAGATTTATTTTAGACATAGCTTTAAGGATATGTTTGTGCCTCCACTACAGTGGAATAAGAGTTGCAGTGCTATTTGGTGATTTAATTATTGTGGATACTCATGATGGTGGATGAGACAGACTTAGTCCAGTTGTAAGAACTGGGTCAAATTAAGCAATTTTCAGCTGTGCTTTGCAAATAGGTATAGCACTAAAAGATTTTCATTTATACCTACAATAAGAAAACAACTTCTTTATAACTAGATACTTAGTTACATGCCTTTTATTAAGGTATCCTCTGAGTTCTTTTTCCCCTGCTCAAAAACATTTTTTCTAATTAATACCTGTTTGGAATACACATTTGGGAAAAATGTAGATGAAGCTAAGGAAATGGCATTCCAAAACCATAAGTATCCTAAGATACTATAAGTCATTTAACTAAAAATACTTAAGTTCCAAAGAAAAGAATCGCTGACCTTTTATTATAAGTAGCAGTCCATACTGCACTTTTTTTTTTTTTTTGAGGACTGTACAAAATGGAATAGAATCAATTTCTCATACATGCTACAACATGGATGAACTTTAAAAACAATATGCTATGAAAGAAGCCAGACACAAAAGAGTACCTATTGTGCTTCCATTTATATGAAAGTGTCCCAAATAGGCTAATCTGTAGAGAAAGCAGACTAGTAATTGCTTAGGATTGTTGATTGACTTCTAATGGTGATGAAAATGTTTTAAAATTGATTGCTTTGATGGTTGTACAATCCTATGTGAATATGCTAATAACTACTGAATTGTCCAGTTTAAATGGGTGCATTGTAGAGTATGTGAATTATATCAATAGAGCTGTTGACACATTGTCCTTCCCACAAACACACACAGTAGGGTAATATTGCAGTTTCAAACTGAGCCACTAAAAGAATTCAATATTGGATTGGACAAAAAAGTTTATTTGGATTTTTCTGTAAAATTGGGGGAACTGAACAAACTTTTTGGCCAACCCAGTACAATAGTTATAATGCAGTTTTACCTTGACTGCCTGATGTTCTTTCTTCTATTCTATTTCTTTCTTCTCTATTTATTCTACCATAAAAATGTTTCCACTCTGAGTAACTATTTCAAGATTTCTTTTTAAAGTATAAGATTCCAATATGATTATTCACTTGGGTTCTCCTAGATTGTAATATGTAGCCTAAGATAACACAGTTTTAATGATCATGATGAAAATACCAAGAATTTGCCTTGATGCGATTGTTTTTTAATGTTAAGATATTTTGTGATGTCTTGATGCTGATTTCAAAACTTTCTAACTGGTAACTTTTTTCTCCCCCTCCCCTCTTCTTTTCCCCCAATACACATTTCATCTTGTCTTCATTCAGAGGAATGCAGTAGCATGGATAGTTGATGGCGAATTTGGAGCAGACGACTTCTGTTTAACTTAAAATTAGTCGTATTTTAATGGCTTGGGATTTGGTGCAAACAAACATGATTGATAGCTGGACTGACATGCTCGTCATGAAAAAAGAACCATTTCTGAAGCCCGATTGGGGCCAAACATTTACACCTTGCTTCATAGTAACCAGTTGAGATGAAGCACGTCGTTAGAACGTTGTTGGACACCATGTTGAATTATCCCCCCATCGGTTGTGAAGAACTGTGCTACATTCAGGCTTACCCATTGAACTCAGTATATATATTTTTTTCCCTCCTGCCTTTTGTCTGGCAGGATACCATTCTTGTTGCTCTTCTGTGTAATGAAGTTTAAATGCTTGTTTGGAAAACTTTATTTAACAGTTTAGAAGGCTTGATAGAAAGAGTGCATTAGTCTGAAGAGTATACATTGGATAGGAAAGAATTTCCTTTTGTTTCTCCAAATCTTTCCGCCTTATTTAGCTTGAGATCTTTGCAGCTTGGTTCATGGATTCTAGCCTTGCCCGTTGCGCAGTATATACTGATCCAGATGATAAACCAGTGAACTATGTCAAAAGCACTCTCAATATTACATTTGACAAAAAGTTTTGTACTTTTCACATAGCTTGTTGCCCCGTAAAAGGGTTAACAGCACAATTTTTTAAAAATAAATTAAGAAGTATTTATAGGATTAAAGTGACTTCATTTGTATACATTTGGAATCTAAACCAGCTAAAAAAGAGTTTCCTCTATGACTTAGATACGCAGTATAACTGATGCTCTTCTGGAATACCACATGAGACATGGTCAGAAACAGTACTTGGAAGGACATTATACAGAAAATTCAGAGTAGTGCTTTGAAGATTTTCCCCCTTTTGTTTTATTCCCGAAGGAACATCAGTACCTAATCTTGAAGAAATTCAAGATTCAAAAAGAGAATTTTAAATTTGTACCAACATGAGAGATCAGTAGTCCGTATGTTTTCAACAAAGCTTGTTCCAAGTTGTTCTCAATTTGGGGAATCATTTTGGTGTCATCTAGCAAGAGAGTAGAAATCAGCAGATATAACCACTTTGGAAGTTTATAGTATAATTGAGCTTGTTAGAATTCAGCAGGTTACAAACATACTTAAACTGGGTTTAAAACCTCATAATCATTTCTCTAATTGCCCTTAATATTTTGACATAGGGATACATAAATTTAAACACTATTTCTCCTCAGTTTTTCAGATATTGCCATACTGAACCTCATTCTAAACTGGTGCTGTGGGTAGTGTCCCTCTCCCCTCCCTGTTTTAGTTTAAGGAAAGGTTTCCTTCATGGAAAAGCACTTTTGAGAATTTCACATTTAAAATACACCAAAAGCCTGATGTTCACATTGTGCTTTTAAAATTCCATAACAGTTGAGTACAACATACTTAGTCTCCTTTGAAATTCCCTCCCCTTTTGAGTAGAGGATGAATATGGTGACCATAGCTGTTACATTGAAAAGAGTGGGAATATCTCCAAAATAAGATTCTGGTGAAGAAAAAGTCTTAACACTGTTTCCTTTTGACCCAACCAAATCTATATTATTTACCATGAGCAGACTTCTTCAGGATCCACAAAGAAGAGAAGAAAGGCTTGGATGTCAGGAGTTCTTCCTTGGTGGGTGGGATGGGGGTGGGGGGCATTTAACAGGAGGGTAGCAGGGAGAAATGGTCAAGTCAGGGAAGGGGAGAAGAAAGAAAAACACAAATTGGCCTTAAAATAACTCGGATTCTCCCAGAAGCTCATAGTAAGAGGAGATGACAGATCGTGGTCAGCAGATTATTTTATCAAATTGGTAATGTAAAAGATTTCTTTAAGCTCCATTTTGCAGAGACCACCACTTAGAGAATCAAGAATTCCTGTTTTGATATTTCTAAGTTAAAATAACTATATGTTACAGTTTATCTGGTACTTCATTTTTCTTAACTAAAATTACTTTTTAAGCTTGAATAAAATCTTCATTGGTAACTGTATATAATTAAGTGGCAACTTCTGTTTACCTCAGTACAGTTAAATCCATTCATATTTTAAGTGATTCATGTATACCCTGAAGCCATTAATTACCCCAATCTCTATGGTAACATCACTAACAAAATGTGGGCATAGAAACTCCACAGCTGTTTACAAATTGCATTATAGTGTGCCATGGTACATTTGTAACATTCACTGGGATTTGTGCCCGTTCAGGGGCAATTTGGCACTCAGAGTCTACTATCCTTCACCCAACCACCCCTAGATCTGAGTTTTCAGAGTGCTTCTGAAGTACAGTTTAAGAACACTTTAAAAAAGTGGAGGCAAAGTGAGGCACATTTTGCAAGAACATAACTCCATTAAAATGGAGTAACAACTATGCAAAGGTTTCTGTAGCAGCTAGGTGAGTTTGTGTTCCAAGTCTGTCTTAATCGGCAGCTTCCTACATATACTGGTACTTTGTGGTGCCAACTTGCTGTAAACGTCTATTTCATGCATGTGCCGTGCAGTGATTGTGCTAGAAAGGTGAAATACATGAAGAAACCTAGGATTTTATGGTACAAAGAACCTGATGGCAGGATGGTCTAACTCAGCTGTCAACTGAAACCTCTGATTGTGCTGTAGTCTCTAGGCTTGAGAGTATTTTCAAGCCAGCTGCAAGATACTAACAAATGTATAAACTGAAAAGTACCAATACTTTTTGCACATAGATCAAAATAGAGTGGAGAATTTGGGCTCCAAAAATCAGGTTAGTAGGCCTCATTTCCATGTGCTTGAAAATGTTTTTGTTGTTAACTATTCATTGATCAAGGGCTAGAGCACGTATGAAATTAAATGTCTTTTTCCTCCAAATAACTGGTTATTAATAGTACATTGTTGGATATGGGGTTCCTAAAATGGGTGTGTGGGTGGTGAATTAAGAGTAGGGAATTAGCTGGGAGGGAAGACGGCCTCAGTTTTTATTTCTGTATTTTATTAGTGTTCATGCTAGCTACACTTTGTGTTACTGGCCAGGTAAATGTTCTATTTAACCAGGTAAGTAGTTTAAACAGAGGAAATTTTGTTTGCAAATGCCCCTACAAATTGGCCCATTTTAGTGGGTGGGAGAACAAAAAGGAATTACCTAACTTTAAAAATAATTTAAAAGACTTGTCAATATTTTATTAATCTGAAATCACACTAGTAGTAATTTGGTGATTTTTATTATTAGGAGTGTTGTCCCTGTAGAGTGGCATTCCATGACATTAATAGAAAACCCTTTTTCCCCACCCCTCCCCATGTTGAAATTCTCTTTTTTAGGTTCCTGCACACAAGAACTGACCCTAACACCTCTGCTCACACTGGTAAATATATCTTACATCTCTTGAAAGGGAAATACCTATGTCAGTTTCTTTCACAGCAGAAGAATGACTACTTTTGAATGGGGAGGAAAGAAGACATTTTTATTAATATCCTTTTTGTCCCATATCTAAAATGTTTATCTTGGTTTTGTTTTACTTTCTCATTTAAATTTTAGCAACGTTTTTGGGGTTGTTCCCAAAAACATTACTTCCATTTCAAAAACCATACCTGATTTAATATAAACCGCTAACTTGAAGAGAAGAGGTGAATTTGCATTTACACTTAGACACTTTCTAAAAACAGGGTGAACTTAATTGAAGATTTTTGGTGGTGTTAAGCTATTGTTATAGTAGCTGCCCTATAGTTGCAAAAACAAAACCCATCCTTTATCTACTTAATCCAGATAGCCTGGATTTAATGAAACTAATAGTATAAAAATGTATGTGTGTGTGTTGTATCTGTATGAAAGAGAGAGAGTACTTAAGCCCTAGGAGCAGCTGTTCTGGGTTCTTAGCAGTTTTACTGACAGTCTCGTGCACATGTGAAGTGCCCTCTCTGAATTAAGGTTTGGTTAATACTGGTATATTTTTATAAGACTGAAATTGTGTCCCCATCTTTAACTTAAAAACATTTTCATCATCAGGGTCAATGTGCTAAAACTGAATCAGAAAATTTTTAGGCACAGGTGGAAAAATTTTATTGGCTCCTTGAAAATGTGTGTGTGTGGCGGGGGAGTAGATCCACAAAAGCATGTATGTATTTACAAACCAAGCTGTAGAGATCAAGAAAAGAACTTAAGTGTTGATCTCAAGATTTCTAAATTGTCAAGATTTACATGGCATTGTGGTGGAACTAGTTAACACTTAGAGCTTTTGGTATGTAATAATTATTTGCTATGGACTGATTAAATGTTTCAAAGGATTGTGTTCTTAAATTTGGGGGGGTTGTTTTTTGTTTTTAACTGCCTCTCAGATTATATTTAGTAGTTTAAATTTCTTTGCTTTGTTATTTCATTAAAGCATAAAAAACTTCAGGTCTCTGGTATATTTATTTTCACTTGTTCTACTAATTATTTACAAAACACCCTTTGTTAACTTTTATTTTATAAATGTGTAGTATATTAAATGTCTTTAAATTTTTGTTCAACTGAAACTACGTTAACTTTGATTTGCTTTTCTGGTTTTTTTTTTTTTTTTTTTTAAATACACCTTTTCCATGTCAGTGCATAGCACTTAACCAATTGTTTGTACTCCTTTTTAATTCAATAAACAGAATGAATAATTAAGTAATTGTAGCTGTGTTAAATCTAATAGCCATTAGTCTGAATGTTCAAAGTACTTGTTACCTAGAACAATCAGTTTGCTGAATTTGACATCCATAGATTGACCTGGAATTTTTTAACAGTGTCTAACAAAGCACTGCTTAGCCAGTTATTTTTTAAAGAGCTATTGTATGTAATTATTGATTAATTTAGAAAATCTTCAGGAACATTTGCATTTTAAAGGATTCATATGCCGCATGTTCAAAAATGTTGTTGTTCAGTCACCCAGTCGTGTCCGACTCTTTGCAACCCCATGGACTCCAGTGCACCAGGCCTCCCTGTCACTCATCATCTCCTGAAGTTTGCCCAAGTTCATGTCCATTGCATCAGTGATACCAACCAGCTAACTCATCCTCTGACACCCTCTTCTCCTTCTGCTCTCAATCTTTCCCAGCATCAGGGACTTTTCCAATGATTCGGCTGTTCACAGCAGATGACCAAAATATTGGAGCTTCAGCTTGTGTCAGTCCTTCCAGTGAGTCTTCAGGGTTGATTTCCCTTAAGATTGAATGGTTTAATCTCCTTGCTGTCCAAGGGACATTCAGGATTCTTCTCCAGCGCCACACTTCAAAGCCATCAATTCGTTGGCAGTCTGCCTTGACCTGGGTTCGATCCCTGGGTTGGGAAGATCCCCTGGGGAAGGGAAAGGCTGCCGACCCCAGTATTCTGGCCTGGAGAATTCCATGGACTGTATATAGTCCATGGGGTCACAGAGTTGGACACGACTGAGTGACTTAAACTTCACTTCTTTACAGTCCAGCTCTCACAGTGGAAGTAACAGGTAGATTCAAGAGATTAGATCTAATTAACTGCACCTGAAGAACTACGGGCGGAGGCCCATAATATTGTACAGGAGGCAGCAAATAAAGCCATCCCAAAGAAAAGAGCAGACACAGTGGTCATCTGAGGAGGCCTTACAAAGAACTCGACAAAGGAGAGAAGCAAAAAGCAAGGGAGAGAGGGAAAGGCATATCCAACTAAACACAGAGTTCCGAAGAACAGCACAGAGACAAGGCCTTCTTCAATGAAAAGGTGTATAAAACTAGAAGAAAACAACAGAAAGGGGTAGAGATCTCTTCAGGAACATTGGGAGATACTAAAGGAACATTTTACCCAAAGAGAGCACAATAAAGGACAGAAATGGTGGAGACCTAGTGGATGCTGGAGAGATGGAAAGAACACACAGAAGAACTATACCAAAAAGATGTTAATGAACTGGATTGCTACAATGGTGTGGTCAGTCACCCAGTCAGACATTTTGTGCAGCGAAGTCAAGTGGGCCTTAGGAAGCACTGCTGTTAATAAAGCTAGTGGATGCAGTGGAATCCCTAAAGGATGATGCCATCAAGGTGTTGCATTCAATATGTCCGCAAGTCTGGAAGACCCAGCAGTAGCCACAGGACCGGAAAAGTTTCAAAAATACTACTACATCTGAAATTGTGCAGTTAGGCAGTGGAAATGTTGACAAGGGACGAAAATACATTTCCAATTTGAAATTAAAACTTATTTCATAACAAATACATAGTTCTTTAAAGATCTCCTTGGAGAACACATTCAGTATATACAAAGCTATGTAGTACACTTGTATTTATGAAGATGAAAACCAATTGCCCATCAGTGAATTACTACAGAAGTAGGCTTTATGATTTTTACTGCTAAGGATGACATTGTGCACAGTAGAAGGAACTTCACATGTGGAAAATCTGTATTTGGCAGGTAGTAAGTGGAGAGTCAGCTTAGGATAGCAGATCCACTGGTGAGGCAGAGAGAGTAGTGCTTCCACACACTGCTCCCCTCTTCGAAGGTATGGTTGCCACTTGCTCTGATCAGCAGGCAAGAGGAACTTTTTCTACTTGAGTCTTTAAATATACAGCTACACTTGGCAGATTTAGCTTAGTCAGATTATCCCTCTGTTTAAAGCTTCATGCCAGATCCCAGCAGGTATAGAAAACTTCGCAACCTTAATAAATCTGACAATAGAGAGTTGTATTTTAAAAACAGTTCTCTTCCACTTAAGCAAGAGAAAAGTTGGTCTGTAGTTACATCATTTCATGCCTTGACATTTTTTCCAGAAAGACAAACCTATAAACATTCAACAAACAAAATTACCCCATCACCCTGTCACTCATACTCATGCTGAGTCATATTCGGCTCTTTTGCAATCCCATGGACTGCAGTCCCCCCGGTTCTTCTGTCCATGGGATTTGCTAAGCAGGAATAGTGGAGTGGTCAGTCAGTACTTCCAACAATTCTAGGTGCCTGCCACTGGCTTTATGGCAATGGGCTCTTCTCCCTCAGACTTGATGAGTGTGCCAACCATGAGCATTTCCTTTTCTGACGTGAAGATAGCGGCTTCTTTGGTCACTGTATTAAGTGGATGTAATGAGTCCAAGCCTTTTTTCTTTTTATAGCCTCAGGGAAAACATCTTATTTAAGATATAGGTAGCCATCGTGATAGACTGTATCTACAATTCAAATAAACATATTAATGTTCTTCATTTAAGTCCTGTGTGGCTTCATTTCCTTTTTAATATATTAAAATGCAGCTACATATTGAATTGGGAGTTGTGTACCAAATAGTTTCCAACTACTAACCTTCCCTCATCCCCCAAATGGAAAAATACCAGTTTTCAGCCTGTGAATCCAGAAGAGGGGTCTTGATTTTATTATCAATGAAAAATTTGTTCTAAGTTCTTTCACACTATGTTTAAATGGGTTCTTTTTCCCCTGTTAATGGATCCAGATGAAGACATTTTCAGTAAGATTTTGTTTCCTTGTCCAGAAAGAACTGATTGATAAATCAACTGGTTTAGTTTTAATTTCCTTTTCCTTTGTATACTTTCTCCTAATGTTTGTGTATATAATTGGAGTGCTTATCGGATACCAGGTACTTTATATACATTATTTAAACTTGTCTGTAAGCAAGTATTCCTCACTTTTTTTTCAGTGATAAACTCAGGCTTAAGAAAACTAATACAGTTAATAGGTGGTAGCATTGGGATTTTCAAACTCATTTTGATTCCCAAACCTGTGATTTTAACTCCTAAATCCAGGTGCACGTGGGACTCAACTGAAGGCTTTTTTAACTTAGATTTCTAAGCCATCTTCAGATCATGAGTCAGATTTGTTAACATATGAGGTAACTGTATGTTGTCAGCTGGCACTTACTGGTGGTTTTTGAAAACTAGGACTGTGCTACATTACTTTAGCATTGAGACCAAGAATTAAAAGTAGGAGCAAGAATGGTATTGAGAGGGGCCAACCACAGCGCCTAAGCTTCCCTGGTAGCTCATCCACCTGCAATGCAGGAGACCCCCTCAGCTCCTGGGTTGAGAAGGTCCCATGGAGAAGGGAACAGCTACCTACTCCAGTAAAACTGCTTGGAGAATTCCCGAAACTGTATAGGTGTAGTCCATGGGGTTGCAAAGAGTCAGACACTCAACCACAAAGCTGTACACTAGTTGGTTAAGTAACACGATTACAGAACAGGTATTCCTTTGGGCTAATGCATTTGGTGCTTGCTTTAGGCCAGTCACTGTGGATGACCCACTCATTTCATTCTCATTTAATTCTCATTCTCAAGGTAGCCTCCTGGGGCAAATACTAATTTCCATTTTACAAATGAGGGAAGTAGGTGTAAATAAATTAACTGGTATGAAGGAGCTGGGGTTCAAAGCCAGGTGCCCCCGAGCTTATGCTTTTAGCTACTATGTCATACAAACCTTACTTGGTCTGTAGATGGCCACTTAACCCTGGATTAAAAATTGACTTAAAACTTGTCAAAGATAGGTACAACAATTAAGGGCACACTTGACTGATTCTAATTAACTGTAGTTCATAGAAGAAACTGACACCTTTGAAATTCTAGATATTTCTCCATATAATTAATAAAACAGGCTCATGAAGTTTTATAGAAGAAAACCTCCACAGTAAATAAGAGTATCTCAATTACTTTATAAAGTAGTGGTTAGAAGTAGTGGTTTTGGAATCATCAGACCTGAATACAAATCCTGTAACTTGCATGTCACTTTAGGCAAGTACTTAAGTTAGTTCCCTTACCTAAGAAAGGATCTAACAGGATCTTATCAAACAGCATTGTGACGGGTGAGAATGTACACAGTAAAATTACAAAGGATTTTTTTTTTTAAGAGTTTATGGCAGAGGATGCAGTCAGCAAAAGCCAGAATACTACAAGTTCTACACATTTCTTCAACAAATTGCAAAGGAAAAAAGGGAATTTAGTAGATTAAGAGCCTTAAGAGAGACTAATCAAGTGAAATGTACAGATCTTTGGTGGATCCTGATGTGAACAAATTGTAAAACTTGAGCCAGTGGGGCAAATCGGAGCACCAATTGGCTACTTAGTACTAGTAGTTACCAACTTATGTATGATATTGGGACTGTATGTGTATGTTTTAAGAACCGTATATATGTAATGTCTGGTACTGGCTTCAAAATAGGTGAAATAGGCTGCTGATAGATCAAGTGATAAGATCAGACTCTAGAACTTGATTTCCTGTTACATCCTCTCCTTCACACTTATCAATTTGAATGAACTGAGCTGTGAAAACACACGAAAGATGCAAGCTCCTTCCTTGTTCAAGTGCCAGTCTCTTACCCTGAGAGTATATGGTACTTAAAATATCGTATTTAAGATTAACTACGTCCCCTGGGTCAGTAACAAAGTGGGGACTGATAAAACACAGGGTGTTTAAAAGTGAACCAAGAATACGAGAGATGGCTGGAGAGAGATGATGTAGTAGGGTGTAACTTGGCACCTTACTAGTCCTCTCAACCTCTACACACAAGGTGCTCTGCTGGAGAACAGCAAATTCAGTTTTTGTTAAGCTGACTCACTTCTTGACTAGGCATTAATGTTGAATGGGAACTAATACAGATGAAACCAAGATTGCTCCGTAAATGACAAATACACAGCAGGGAAGACACAGTCAAACCTCTGAAACTCTCAGCTAGCTGATGTGGACTGCCCACCCACTCACTCTTCCTCACCCAGCTTCAGAGGGATGCAATTGAAAGCAAAAACAGCTTTTATCAAAGAATTTATTCTGAAGAGAATTTGAGCTCAGTACCAACTTGGTGATCAATCCCTTTAACATCTATGTCCTAAAGGTAATTATTACTGTGGTTACTGAAGTTCACAATGCTAATCCCTAAGGCTTTGAATGCCCCTCAGTCCTCAGACTATATTTAGAACAAAACAGTTTGACTACTGTCTTAGAATTTTCATGGTAAATATGGCTTAAAACCAAAAGGCTTCACTGACAAGTTCTCACAAAGGCACAACAGCCCATTCTCTGAATGACCTTACCACTGTAGCGTCACTACCCCAAGAATATTTCAAGTTTTGTTACACTACATTTCAAAATAGTAAAGTTGGCCTAAGTACATACATTCAGGTGGCACCAATCTAGATAAAAAGCATAGAATTTCAGATTTCCCTTCTCTGTCTTGCTGCCTGTTTCCATATATTAGAACAATTTTATTTACATTTGAGAATAATTATACCTAGTACATAATTATCACAATTACTGACAAAATATTACTTGTGAGTAAAGTTCACAAGTCTCAAGTGCACCAAATACAGCTGTTTCCTTTCCTAACCTAGCATGTCTTAGAACATTCCATAATGTCACTGCCTCGAAAACAGACGGTAGACTTTGATTATGTTGCTCCATTACTTCTGACTTCTCTGACGTAAAGGACATCAGTTAAGACTTCAAGCTGAAAGAGCAATAGAACAACACAATCAGATTTACTTCTTTGTTTTTTTTCTTGTAAGTAGTATCATCTTTAATTTGCATATGAAGAAACTGAGGCTTGAGAAGGTTAATAACTTTAACTGGAAGATGCAGGGCTTGAAAATCTGAACCCAGAACTGTCTACTTCCTTAGTCCATCCCCCTTCTTCTATGTCAGATTTATTCGTTCATTCAACAGTCATTGTTTCTGTGTGCAAGGCACTGTATTAGGTGCCAGGAGCAACAGAAAGAAGATACAAACATAAATAAGAATATACTCTACCCTCCAGGAGTGTACAGTCTAGTAGGAGAGATGAATTGCATATAAATGACCATAATACCAGAGAGAAAGTGGTGAGAGCCACAGAAGAAAAAGTTCCATTGGGGAGCTTTCTTATCTCTCAAAGTTCAGATGTGGGGAAGCAGATTTGGACAGTATTATTCCTTTGTCATGTGGGGCATGACAAGGTGGCTGTCAGGCTTTGAAAAACCAAGCTGTACCTTAGATCTTTCTTCCTCAGCTCTCTTAGCTGAGAGTCCCAAGATCAGTAAGGGCACCTGCTACCACTGAAGGGAGGGAAGGAAAAGGACAGGACACACAGATAAAAGTATTTTGCACCCAGGAGCACGCCACTGCAGCCTTCACTGGCTGGGCCCTGGGTACTATCTTCACAGACAGACAGGGAAGAGGAATGATATGCGAGAGAGAACACTAGACTAACCAGCAGGATTCCAGGTGCAGTCCCCAGGGCTCTGCTCTCTACCTCTAAGATGAAGTTAGACCAAAGGATTTCTAAGGGCCTCTGCAACTCTCCAATCAGATAAAAGCATAGAAAATTAATCTTTAGCATCTTAACCACAGCTCTTAAAAGTCACTGCTCTTTTCCTCTTTTCATCATTTGCAGAAGAGCCCCTAAAAAACAAAAAACTAGAGTCACCCTCTTTCCTGGCTTTGATATAGACAAGCAATAGAAGAAAGGTGGTTTTGCTTTTAACCACAGTTAATGTTTCAGAAGAGCTCCTGTCTTATAAACAAGGCAACTTTCTGATCTGCTCAGCCTCTGCTCTGTGCCCAACGACATGCAAACTGACAGCCAGATGCTCTCAACTACATGGACTTCTATTTTGGTTACTGGGAATACTTGATATATTCAATACCTTGTAATAAACTATAATGGAATAAAATAAAAATTGAATCACTATGGTATAGATATGAAACTAACACAACATTGTGAATATTGGCATTTTTTAAAAAAGAATATTTGAATGAGAAGGTAAAACATTTTGTTCAACAGTCCTCTACTACCTTTGAGCTTCCTGAAGTAGCTTATTTATCTCTCAGTTCTAAGTTTTCCAACACCTTCACTGCTTTAAAAGCTTGAGCAGAACATTTAGAGGCACTGGAAGCTAGGGATACAGCCAGAGTAAGGGACAGTTTTTTTTAAACAGAGGAAGGTGCCTAAGATAGAAAAGGTAAGAGAGATGCAAACAAACTAACTTCTATGTTACAGCTCCTTGGCTCTTTGCCTGGAAAAAAATACAAGATAACTCCAAGAAGCAAATTCTGAGACTTGCAAAACAAAAGAACCAAGTTTACTTTGCTACCATTTCACCCTTCCTTTCACATGTGGCCAGGGCATACCATCATCCGCAAAATGTGGGTCTGTCCATAAATGGAGTTTTGCTTAGTGGCTCTCTGGCTTCTGCCAAGCCAAGGCCTAGTCCAAGGCTGAAAAGACATGCAACATTTGATATTTGGTGACCACACAACTTATCTGGCTAGCCAATTCTGCCTCCACAGACTGAAGAATCTCTTTAGACTCTGTCATAAAACACAGCTGTTTCGCCTAAATACCAGCGCCTAGAGACATTAAAACACAAAGGAGAACTAAGAATAAAATGCTAGGTTCACTTCACCTGGCAAACAGAACCTAAGAAGTTACTTCTCTCAACAACTGCAAGAATTGACAAATACTCCAAGGCACCGAGTTTGCTTAGATATTGCTATATCCATGACATGGACAAAGTGTTCAGTGCAGCAGGACAGAAGTATGAGTCAGGCACCAAGCAGACTGGCGGCAGGGTCAATTTCACTGACACTGAATGACCAGCTACTCCTGCATCTAATCTAATGAGCATCTTCCACCAAATCACCTCTCCAAAACCATTAAAAGACATACCAGAGAGATGGAATATAATTAGATCAATTAGAATACAAAACCAGGATCCAGCAAGAGCCAGTGAGAGTGTATGAGTTTGAGGGTGATTGTGGAGGCAGTGGCTTTTAAATGAAAGCTCTTGATAAAATTTGTTTTGGCTTATTTTCCTTTCTATAGGCAGGAATTACATTATACTTGTAATGGCTTATAAAGCTTCACAAATTCAGCAAAGAAATATATATTTTTTTGAAATGTCATTTTTATGTTAACATTCTTATGAAAAGGTATTTGGCTTACAGTCCTATAAATCTGGAAACCATGTGAAATACAGGAAGCTGCCACAATATAGGCAAAAGGGTAGTTTAGTTTCTTTCTTCCTTTGCCCAGACTAACAGTATGGTTTTGTACTCTTGACCTGAAGAGCCACCTTGCTTATCTATTACACTTTCCATTTACAGCATGTCCTTGACTCTGGCATGCAAGGCTGGAATGAGTCCTCTTCCTACATACAAATAACTGTCTTCTATATACAGATGATGAAAGACACCTTCACATGTTGGGGGTTCAGGCTAAAGTTGAGAACCAGAAAGCTACAAAAACTCAATTCATGTTTTTTAAATACTTTATATGGTAAAAATACAGCAAAAATATTTTTTGTTCAAAGAGGAAAAAATATACTGCTATGGTCACGGTTCTAAGGATGATTTAAGTAGTCTCTGGCTCCTCAACTGTGCACTGTAGTGTAGGCTGACTTCAACCACGGCTGCTCCAGCTTCAGTCATTTATCAAAGCTAAAATCATACTGTGGAGAGAAGAAATTCATGTTACTAATGTTTCCTTAGGAATGTTCCTACAGAGTCTGTTCTATACAGACCTGCATCCCTAAGGCTCACCAGGTGACACTCATTTGGGCATAAAGCAATACCTAAAGGGAAGAAGATCTATAATGGGGCACCAAGAGGCTCTCATGTTTCAAGAGAGAAGGAAGGGAGCAAAGAAAGAAACCTGGGGCAGAGGCGAGGGTGGGGAGTGTAACCTAAAACCAACGCTGGACTATAGTTGAGGAAAAACAGGCTATATCCAGGGAAGAAACTTTAATTCTCTATGGCAGTCTCTGCACATGTTGTTCCTACTCCTGGAACCCCTCCTCTCACACCCTACATTCCTCTCAGGCTGCATGACAGCTTTGGCAGCTCCTCTGAGAAGCCAGCCTCTCAGCCACAGGCAGTGGCCAGGCCTCCTTCCAGAGCTCCATGGCCTCCCTCCAGAGCTCCTTGACCTCTGCATGCCTCAGCTCCTGTCCACTTTCATTTTCCAGGTGACACCCACATACTGCCATCAACAGGGTCCCAACTTTGACACAGGGATTCTGTGCTGCTCCTTTGTATCAAATACAGTGTCTGACATGTGGTGATCACTCAATAAATATGCCATTAAAACCATCACATTTAACAAGAGTAAGACTATCATTTTTAACAGGAATCAGCCTTGCTCTGAGATCAAATGACTAAAAAACACAGAAATACCCTTACATTACTACTGCTAAAAGTGATTAGTTGTCCAAATTTAACAAAACTAAGAGTAAGCACTGCATAGCACAAATTAATGGTAGTAACTAATATTTTTTTAATGTGTTGTTTAGAGTTTACTAGAGGTCAGCAAAAACCAAAGTGCTTTATGTGCATTATCTCATTTAATCTGTATCATAATCCCATGAGGCAGATACTATTATTATCTCATTTTCAGATGAAGAAACTGAGGCACAGAGAGGGTAAGAAACTTGCCCCAGGTCACACCATGAGGAAGTAGTAGCTTCCACCAGATTAGTACCCAACAAACTCCAAAGGCATAGATTCCACCAATCTCTAAAGAAGATGGGCGTTTTTTCCCTTTAATTCTATTTAACAAACCCCAAGTGTCCACAAGGTGCCATGGTGCAACACACCAGGCAAGTAGTGGCAGGTGATGTAGAAGGAGCAGCATAAATCCCTACATTAGAAATTGGTGATTCAAAAAATAAATAAATTGGTGATTCAGAATTATAAACACTTTTTAAAGACAACAACCAAAAGCTAAGAAAAAGTGTTACAAGGACATCTTCTGAGATTACTCTTCCATCCTGAATTCCTGGGCTACAGGGAAATGCCAAGGAATAAGGTAACAACACCATGGCTAAAAATGGTAAGCTAAGAAGGGAAGGGGAAAGGAAGGGGAAAGAAAGAAAAAGGATGCATTCAGTGAAGAAGGCAGCTCCTCAGTCAAACCAGTTTCATAGGTTGCCTATCTTTTATTTGGGCTTCCCTGGTGGCTCAGAGGATAAAGCGTCTGCCTGCAATGCAGGAGGCCCGGGTTCAATCCCTGGGTTGGGAAGATCCCCTGGAGAAGGAAATGGGAACCCACTCCAGTACTCTTGCCTGGGGAATTCCATGGACAGAGGAGCCTGGCGGGCTACAGTCCACGGGGTCGCAAAGAGTCGGACACAACTGAGCTACTTTACTTACTATCTTTTATTTCATTGTAAAGGACCCTTCCTTAAACCTGCCCTCAACTGCTTTCTGATTCTTCCAATCCCCAATCTTCAGTCCATCTTCCCATCTCTTTAAATTCAATAGCTAAGGACTAAGAAAGTCTTGTCAATTTTAAAATCCTAAGACTTTTCTACTAAGCAAGATACTGTTCCCTAATCCTATGTTTACACCCGGAAGTGTAACTACACTGGCTTTGCCCCTAGATGTCTCCAGAAGCGTGTGTTATCAAGACTCAGGAGGCATCCACTCTAGTTTACTCTCCAAAAGCATAAAACCTGGAGGGGAGAGGAGGATGAAGAAAGGATAACCACCTTGCTTTTTGCCTCTGACAAAGACAAGGGAACATATATGATGGTAATGATACCTTCATATGATTTGACTTTAAAAGTAATAAAAATGAGAATAGGTGTATCATTGTATTCTTAATATTAAACTTCTTTGCTTTTTATTCTTTATGCTAGGATCTTTGCATCTTTAATGCTAGGATTAAAAATTGAACACATTAGCAATAAGACAGAGTATGAGAACCAGAAACTGATACTACTGTGCTTTTTTGGTCCTATTTTTTTAAATATAGGAAAGCAAATAAATAGTAAAAAGGAAACCATCTAAACTCTAATTTCAACCTAATTTATGCTAGTGGGTGGAATCAGCACAGCAAAAGAATTTTAGGAAGCCTGCTTTTTCAGGCAGAGGCTAAAATGGCTCTGACTTCTAAGCTATTTCAGAAAAAAATAGCAATTTTTAGAAATTCTTATCTATGTACAATTTCTAATTATTAGGGCTGTTTTGAGTGACAGGAGTTTAATTCAGTACAAGTTTTTTCCTACTAGTCTTATGCCCATGTGAAAATTAAAATTTACCTCAGGAAAACAAATATGATATAATTACGCTTGGACACAAAAGTTAAGCCTTGACTTCTACCCTTTTAAAAGCTTAATCAAATCATGTACACACATGACAATTTTTCTCTATTCTTTGGTCTATCCTATGGGTCTATAATGAGTAAGGAAAGAAGTGGCACGTTATCTCTAAAACTTTAGGTAATAAATTTAATTTTAAAGCAGGATAGCATAAGGCTTGCAGTGTCTGACAGCTAATCCTTCATATTAATCCTTACTTCCAATCTAACTGGCAGACTGATGCAATCTTATCAGAACAGACCACTTGCATCTTGGAGAGAAGGCCATCACACCTAAGTTCCCTAACACCAACAAAAAGCAGCCCAGGATGGATAAAAGCTGTTGAGAACTGCTGTCAGTGGTCTGACTCCCAGAAGACCCAAGAGGGGGAAAGTCTCTGGGAGGACATCTAGAAATGCTTAAAACAGGCAGCAAGACCTCATACCTGGACACTAGGGCAGGGAAAGAAGAGCAAAGACGGTTTTAAGTGTGTGGACAGCCTCCACAGCTAAGGAGTAACTAATAACATGGAGTAACTCTACTGCAGGTCAGACAGAATGCTGATTCAATGACATGACATAAAAAAAAAAAATCTATGTAAGTCATAAGAAATTCACATAACTCCCAAAAGTTCTACAATGTCCAAATAAAATCTCACAGAATAGTAATATCTCACCCATCAAAAGCAGGCATGGTATCCGGGGAAATGCCAAGAGGACTGTAAACGCACCTGTAAAGATACATGAAGAAACAGAGCAGGTGGAAACCGAGTTTGACCATGGCTTCTTTCATGTGTGACTTCAGCTGCCCTCGGTTGTGTATTTCTGTTGGATCAAATACTCCCATGTTACCACTCGGCACCATAATGTACCTGATAAATTAAAGGATGTACACACATTAGAAAGAAAATCAAACCATCAGCATAAACATTGAAAAATAAGTAACCAGTAATAATCAAACTTTAAAAAGGAATCAGTCATAGTTATATTCAGACCATATACTGACAGGATATTATAATATCAACACAGGTCATGACTTTAAGTTTTCCTCTGAAAGATACAATACTATTAATTTTTGGTATAATTTCTGCCCTCTGAAACAAATCCACTAATATTCTAGAGAAAGATATTTTATGTACTGCTGAGTCACTTCAGTCATGTCTGACTCTGTGCGACCCCCGAGACAGCAGCCCATCAGGCTCCCCCATCCCTGGGATTCTCCAGGCCAGAATACTGGAGTGGGTTGCCATTTCCTTCTCCAATGCGTGAAAGTGAAAGTGAATTCGCTCAGTCGTGTCCACCAGGCTCCTCCATCCATGGGATTTTCCAGGCAAGAGTACTGGAGTGGGGTACCATTGCCTTCTCCCATTTTATGTACTAAGACCCTTTTACTCATTTTTTGTAGAAAACTACTGAATCAGTAATATTTATAGCCATCTTCCTTGAGACAAGTGAAAGGAGCCGCAAAGACCAAATCAACTTGATCAAGTTCTTAGAAACTTCTTCATCTACAAAGTTCTAAATTAATTAATGCAATTCCCTTCACCTTCACAACGTGTTTGTAAGAAGAGTAGTGTCAAACATTATTCCCATTTCAGATGACACTGAAGAGAGAGATTCTACATCCAGAATGCATCCTAAGCCACTTCGGTCATGACCGACTCTTTGTGACCCTATGGACTAGCCCACCAGACTCCTCTATCCATGGGATACTCCAGGTAAGAATACTACAGTGGGTTGCCATTTCCTACTCCAGGGAATTTTTCTGACCCAGGGATAGAACCCACATTTCCTACATCTTCTGCATAGGCAGATTCTTTACCACTAGTGCAACCTGGGAAACCCAGAATACAACACTCATATGTGACGCTCCTGCTGATCAATAGATGTCTCTCAATCTGCATGGTAAGTAAACGGTACTTACCTTAAAAGACCGATTTCAAGAAGACAGAAATGATTTAGAATAAATGCTACTGTGGTAAAATAAAACTCTTCTTCAATGAAGACTATAAATGGATACTTCAGACACAAATGCAGTGCCTAACTTTACATGACTCTTAAAAAAAAGATTAGATTTAATTAAAATATAAATTTTATTTAGATTTAATTTAATTTACATCTAAATATTAAATAAAATAATACTGTTTTGACAAATAAGAACTGTACTTTTTATAGTGATGGAGGTATGACCGCACTGCGGGGAGGAGAATAGGGCTACAAAGTTGGTACAGAAGATGAAGGGCATGGAAAGCACACACCTAGTCCCCAAACCAGACCAGTTCAATTCAGTGTTCCCACAGACTCAGACTCAAACGTAAAACATCTTGAAGACACTGCATTTAACATACTGTGAAGCCTATGGGGCTCCTGATAACATATAATATTTCATATTTATGGAATACCACTGTGTACACAGTATTACAAATGATAATCTTCCTCAATGATTCCTTTTACAAGTAAGAAAACTGGGCAATTTTGAGAGCATCAGTGAGTTTAAGCACCTGAGCTTCGGCACTCACACTGCACCATCTGCACCGCAGGCATGTCCTAACCTAGTACTGTTCATGGCCTCTTCCTTCTCTCGCGCCCAAGCTTCTTCTAGTCCAGCCTTGGGTTTCTCACCATTAGGTTTCTCAATTATGGCTTCTGAGAAATGAAATGGCTCTCTGAGGTCCACAAATCTTAAATTCTCCCTCAAATCCTAGTAGCCCACATGTATATCCATTATCTAACATGCAAGATTTAAAATGAAATTTTCTTCAGAGCATTTCATGTACTATAATTTAAAACTGCAAATATAGAAAATAAAGACCTTATGTTATATTTTCAGGTTTTTGATTATTCACAAAGAAAAAAGGTAAATAAGGAAAAAACAACTCACAAGTCTTTAGACAGTGCAACATTAAATATTTTTTTAACTTACACATGTAAATTTGTGTTTTTACTACAAGACTGAGCCACGCAAATTGCTACTTGCCCAATATACCAAAGTGAATAAAAATGTGTGCTGACTTAATGATGCATTCTGCTATCATTTATGACTAGCATATGTTTTATTGGAGAAAAAAAAAGCTGTCAAATCTTAAATTTTTTTCTCTAAACAAAACAATAAACAGAAAGTACTCACCGATATATATTCCAGGTGGCAACAGGCAAGTTGAGAAGGAAGATGAACCAGTGCAATGAAATGAGCATTAGTACAGTGACGAGAGCATGGCCAACCAATTCTGGAATTACCCACTGCAAGGGAAGAACACAGTTATCACATCTCATGCTGTGTTCTTCCTAAATAATGTACATGTTACTTGAAGCTAAATCAAAGGAGTACAGAAATCTTCCAAGCTAGTATTTCAAGATTATTTTTAGACTCAGATGTCCCAGATTTGCATACTGCTATCACTGCTTACCCCCTGCAAATATATCAGGACACCGCTGAAAAATAATGCACTTAAACTTTAATTACATTTTATCCTAAGCATAGGTTCAGATTCATTCACTAAGCAGGTATGAATGACAACTAGAGAAAAAACAGAATATCATTTACTCTCTATTCCAATATCTGTGCTAAAATCTCTTACTCTAATTTGGGATGGTTTATATCCGCATTCATGCTGCCTTTCAAGTCAGAATATCTATCCATACATTTCCAAGCTCCAGAACCCTAGGGAAAATAATCTCACATTTATGGGAAAAAAAAAAAAAAAGGTACTTTAACAGCTTACAATATCAGTTCAAAGTTGAACAAATATGATAAAGGACCAGGATAAAAGAATCCCAGACTATTGCTTTTATAGCACCCAATGCCCTTATCTATGCTCTTTATTGTGTAATATTCTAGTTCTCATGTATCAAGAGCTACTGTGGCAGGCTCTCAATTCACCAATAGTCTTCCTCTCCTATGAGTAGAAAATGTTTCTTCTTTTTTTTTTTTTTTTAAGACTTAAGTTAACACCTAGTATTTATGGAGCCAGAAACTGGCACTCCCAACTTGCAGAAAGGAGGAAAATAAAACTCAAGAGAGATTAAGTAACTTGCCCAACGTCACACAACTACAGAGAGGCCCAGCAATCAATATAACAGAAGCTCAGACTCACTGGCCCCAGGTCTCCTGCATTTAGATTTTAGATACATTTGGGGGTGGGGGTTGGGGGCCCACTGCTGGGAGGCTTGTGGAATCTTAGTTGTGCAACCAGGGATTAAACTCTCACCTTCGCAGTGAAAAGTGCACAGTCCTAACCACTGGACCACCAGGAAATTTATTCCCTCAGTTTTTCTTGGCTACTTTTTTTTTTTTTAATAAACAAAGAAGAAGGGATTTTCTGGGCCTTAAACCTAATTTGCAATCAACAAGGACAGTTTTAATACGTAAATTATTTTTAAAGTGTAACCAATTTAACATAATGCTATAATGGCAACCAACTCCAGTGTTCTTGCCTGGAGAATTCCATGGACAGAAAAGCCAGCAGAACTACAGTCCATGGGTCTCAAAGAGTGGAACACAACTGAGCTACTAACACATACACAGAGTATGTGTAACCTGCAGAGTCAAATAAACCTGGAGTAAAACCCATGCTCTATCCTATTTATTAGCTGTGCAATTTTAGGAAGTTACCTACCCTCTCTAAATCATGATTTCCTCATCTGTAAAATGGAGATAATAATACTTACACCTCAAGAGGTTGTTACTGAGAATTAGAGCAAATAACATACATAAGCCACATGCAAAGTAAACACTCAATAAATGTTAGCTGATGTTACTACTACTACTCCCCTCCATGTTATCAGACCCACGCAGCAGTAGCTTTCAAACTGAACTTCTTACTATGGGCTGCCCTTTGTTTTACATAAACACAAACCTAAAACAAAAGTTTCAGGAAGTGACACGTGACCTTATTATACTTGTATATTGGTTTACTGACTTTCAACCAAGGCCTCTGTTCTCTTCCCTCATTAACAATGTGTTCTCCCCCTGACTTGTTCTCAGATTGCTAGCTCAAGACTTGTTATCACCCAGGCAAGAGTTTGGAGGATCCTTCTCTGGAGTGCCTTAATGGCACAAGAGAAAACACCTACAAAAACTGCCATTTCAGGTACCTCCAAAAAAGGCAGAAACCAATCACCCTCAGTGAAGTCCACCTATCAGTCAATAGCCTGGACCACCCAAAGAGCTTCCAATGAGTATTACAGTGTTTTACCATAAAGTATGACCAGACAGCCACATATCGGAAATTGAGGAAAGCCCTCAGTATGAAATAAGGGGGAAAGAGAAAGGAAGAACAGATATAATGTAGGAAGCAGAAGGGAATTTCAAAAACTACTATAATCAATATCCCAGAGAGATAGAGAGTCAAGTATGAACCAAGAGAACAAAAAGCTCTTAGAAATTAAAAGTTCAACATAAACTATATACAAACTAGAAAATTCAGAAGATAAAACAGCAAATCTTAGAAGAAAGTAGAAAAAAAAAAACTAAAGGGACAAGAATAAGAAAAAAGAATTGGCAGATCAACCCAGTAGATAAACATCAAGCAAATCCAAGTTGCTAAAAGAGAAGAGAGAAAATAGAGGGGGAAGACATCATCGGAGAAAGAAGAAAATTTACCAGACTGAAGGAACCTCTCAGAAGCCTGCAAAATTCCAAAACACCGAGGATTACCATAAATAAATAACACCAAGGGTAAAGAAAAGATTCCAAAGCTTCTGGAAAGGATGGAGATGGGGGTGGGGGGAAAGGGGAGAGATCCCATCCCAAGGACAAGAAATCAAAATGTACCAGATTTCCCAACTTCATCAACACTGGAAGTTAAAAGACATTAATCAAGCAAACTCGGGAAAAAGTCTTTTCTAACCTAGAATTCTATACTCAGAGAAACTGTCAATCAAGGGAAAGGATTAGACATTTTCAAACATGCAAGGTCTCAAAAAACTTAATTCCCGTGTCCTGAATCTCAAGAAGCTACTCCAGCAAACTGAGGTAGTAAGCCAAGAGAAAAGAAGACATAATTTCCAAGAATCAGGAGATCCAACCAGAAGTCCCAAGATGGAAGCTGTGAAAAAGTCTAAGAGCAACCGCTCCAGACTATAGCAAGAGGATGGAGGTCTTGAGGAGAAATATCACCTGGAAAAACAACTGATAGATTATTTTATGTTTGAGCCATGTAGGAAATAGTACTGAAAGACTTTAAAGATGTTATCTGAAAAGACAAGCTATCCAAAAAAAAAAAATTAGAAAAATATGATCACTGTCTGCCATAAGGCTCAGCAATAAAAAACATTATAATAGCACATCATGATATAAACATTAAATATGAACTTACCTGCAAACAAAAATAGAAAAACAGGAGTGATGTTTAGAAGCTGGTACCTAAGAACAAAATCTACCATAGTGACTCAGAAGTCGATAGATAATGTGTAAAACTGATAAATCAAAAAGTAGTGGGAAGTCCCCTGGCAGCCTAGTGGTTAGGATTCTAGGCTTTCACTGCCTGGTTCAACTCCTGGTAGGGGAACTGAGATCCTGCAACCCATGCAGTAGAGTAAAAAAAAAAAAGAAAGAAAGAAAGAAAGAAATAGCATTGTAAGCACATAGAGAAATATGGATGTAAGTATCAGAAAAAAATTAACAGTTCAAGGGTTGAAATCAGTGGCCCCTCAGAAGCAAGACAGATATGATTTTAAAGGGTCAGGAAGGGTCTGCTGTTTTCACTGTGAGCTTTCTAATACTCTAACTTTAGTTGTGTGCAAGTATAACTTTCACAAAGACAAACATTAAAAAAAAAAACTACTTAACTTCAAATTGAAGGAGTTACTTTCTCAATAGAAGAACCCAGGTAATCTTTTCTTTGTATTTAAATTTTTATTTTTGTAAAAGAAAGCCCACAAAATATCCACCAAAAATACCAAGCAAGAAATATGAAACACACATACACATATACATATATGAGATGGATTTATCTCTCAGTAAAAAATTCTTCTTCTAAAGATGAGAAGGCCTATTCAACCATACTTCAATTTTTTAAAAAGGGGGAAGACCCTGCCTGGCACACTGGAGGACTTTAATTTTTTTTAATTAATTATTTTAAATTTAAATTCAAAAAGAATTAAAAATAAAGATGAGGAGGCCTGAAACTAATGAATGTTATATTTCAATTATATCTTGAGGAAAAACAAGAACTCTGAAAGCATACCAGATAAACAAAATCTTTTATTTAAATCTATCATTGTATTAAACCATGTTCTGGAAAATTGGAAGGGAAGAAGGAAGGAAAGGAGAGGAGAGGACAGGAGGAATATAGTTTGCCAGAAATTGTAACTTTTCAAGTATAACTCTATTTCCCTCCTGGGTCAGAGGAACCAAGTGGACTGAAGATGTGAAAAGACCCATGAGAATTTTAGGTCAAGCCAAACGTGTTTCTCAGTATTGTATTTTTTTTTTCAGCATTGTATTTTTTTATATACAATAAAAATATTTTATTGTATATATAAATATTTTATGAAGTTGTTCTTTGGCCGCACTGCACAGCACAGAGTCTTAAGCACTGGACCGCCAGGGAAGTCCCCTTTACATGCACTTTTATATCCAAAAAACTTTGGCCTACTCATCTCATAAAATGAATCAGGACCAACTGGTTTCCTCATACTTAGAGAAGCTGGAAAATTCATAGTTTTATTGCCAATATAAATTTTTGATTATATACTAAAGATAAAACAGTCTGAAAACAAATCAACTAATTCAATTTCTCATCAAGCCACAAAAGAAGGTCATCTTTCATTTAACAAAAGACAGACTGAGCTCTTTCCCCTGAGCAGGAAGGAGGGGATTTGCACACAGAAAACAAAAACAATTACCTGATAATGAACCTTCACTAGTCTGAGTAATGGACAAGGGGACAAGGAAAAAGAGTGAAGAAACAAAATGTCAAGTTAAGTCTTCTGGTATGCTTTCATGATCCAAAACATTCCAAAGCACAGGAGCTCCACCAACATCTCAGTGTATACCAAATACACATATGCTGACTATGTATAATAATCTCTAGTACAGAAAATGGAGAACTGTCTTCAAGGCCAAAAAACGAGGAAAGAAACGTCTTACCTTGTTTAATTTTGAACAACATGATCTAGCATTAATGTAATCACATTCTAAATCAGACAATGTAATTATCTGATGATCAAGATAAGGAATTATTAGATTTCTTTTATAATAACTATTTAAGTTTCAGAAAGCAACTCCAGTTGCAAGGCAGATTTAGATTTGATTTGAAAACATTAAGTTCTTTCCTTAAAGCTCATTTATTAGACACCTAAATTTTCTCATTTCTGTTCTTTCGACGTTATTTTCACAATATAATCCTCTTATTATGTGCAATTCTAATGTGACCCATATCAGAACATTCCACCAGGATTCCTCAAGTGTCGAACAGTGGCTACAAGAAATGGAAAATATGACCCATATAAACAGTTTAAATGTTATAAACCTTAATTCCCAATATTGGAAAAAGTGTTTATTTATGATATATCCATAAAATATCTGAAAACTAAGATATGAAAAAAATAGGACACAAAACTATAAATTCAGCATGGTCGTAAGTTAGCAGTGTTTATGCTTTGAAAGTTGGATTACAGATAGTTTGTTTTCCCAATACTTTTCCCTATTACCAAACTTTCCACAGTAAACATATATTACACTGGACTTACAGAAAAAATGGGTCTTAACATAAAATATGAACACACAAATAAAAATCTGAGGGACAGACAGACAAAAAAGGAAAAGTCTCCCACTGAATGTGTGTATTTACTTTAAAATGCTCCCACAGCCTCCTCACAATAGTTGGGAGAAAAATGAGAAAGAAATGGCAAAATGTTCAAAATCACTGAAATAATAGAAACATGGGATCTATTACACTACTCTACTTTTATGTTGGAAAGTGTCCAATAAAATAGGTAAAAAGAAATGCTCTCAAGTAAATTCTACACATTTCCATATGGATAGTCCCCTCTATTACCTCAACACAGCTAAAATCAAAATCATCACTTTCTCCCCAAACTGTTCCACCTCCAATTTGTTTTACTTCTCTCAATGACATAAGCATTATTTGTCCAGGCTCAAAATATGGAAAGCTGTTTCTGGATTGTTTCATTATCTCAGATTCAACTGTTACCAGGTTCTGTCAATCATTTCTTTCTTCTGCCACTCACATTAATCCCTCCTTTCACCTGCCCACAATTAGCACCCCACTCCAGATCCAAATGAACCCATTCTCCAGTGGTTTCTTACCTTCCAGTCTTTCCTGTTTCCAACCTACTCTACAGACTTATCTTCATGACACACCACTTTGTTTATGTCAAAAATTGTCAATGGCTCACTATTGCCTAGAGGATAAAAGTGAAAGCCCTTCTCCTTAAACCCTCCAAAACTGAATCTAATCTAGCCTTTCCAAACCTGACCTTCGGCTGCCACCAAAAATCAACCTTTTGCTCCAGATGGCCTATTCCTCCATCACCCAGAAATGCCATGAACACATCTGTCTCTGCACCTTTACTCTCGACTGTCTAATTCTGAATATCCACCTCTTTCCTTCTCTGCATGTTTTCTTCCAGGTTCAAAGTCCAGGAAAACTCTTATTCCTGCAAAATGTATACTCTGGTGATTTTCTACCTCTCGGCTCTAGTATTAAGCTTGTACAAAATTCAAAAATACAATATGCTGAATTTCATCAAAACACATCCGGAATGTACCTTAATGTTTAAGTCTAAAACTCCACCTAATATGTTTCTATATACATAAATTTGTGTAAGCCAAGGCTTTTTTTTTTTGGTTATGCTGCCTGGCTTGCAGAATCAGGGATGGAACCCAGGGCCCCAGCAGTGAGAGCATTAAGTTCTAACCACTGAACTGCCAGGGAATTCCCTGCTGCTGCTGCTGCTAAGTCGCTTCAGTCGTGTCGGACTCTGTGCGACCCCACAGACAGCAGCCCACTAGGCTCCTCTGTCTCTGGGATTCTCCAGGCAAGAATACTGGAGTGGGTTGCCATTTCCTTCTCCAAGGGAATTCCCTAGACAAGGTTATTTTAAATTATCAAGACTAGTTTTCCAAACTGCAATAAAAGAAATCCAAGTTTCATTTCTCTGAACTTAAGCTCCAGTTTCTTATGCCACGGGAGAGGTAGATCACCAAAAACTTCCTAAGGGATGCTGCACTTTCAAGTTCCCCAAGCCTAATAAAAGTCAGGGTTCTCATCAGAAATCATCAGTTAAAGCAAACACTGCTGTTCAGTGAGGGGTGAGGCATGAAGGCAGAGCAACATTTACTAAGCATTGGCTATGGGGCACACACTGTGCTACTAGATGCTGAGCACACCTCTACAGTGCACACACCTATAAGTAAACACTTCACATTTAAAAAACAACAACTGAGGCTTAGAGAGGTGAAACAATGTGCATAGCAAATAACTACCTAAGCAAGAAGTCTTCATTCCAGGTTTTGCCTTATCCCACTTCGACAGGTTGCCAGTCCATAATAAATTAGAAAGCCACACTGAAAAATACTCTGTACAACCATCCTAATGCCAGAATGCTCTGGCAAACAAACAGTTTAATTCTGCCATAAAGAGACGCATATAATTTCCAAGGGGAAAAAATAAAATGGAGAGTTTCTCATGCTTTTCCTTAGTTTACATTTAATTACTTAAAATTTGATTGTGCATTACATCACTGGGTGACAACTAAGACTAGAAGCTTCCTCAAGAGCAAAGTGGTAGCCCCACATGCCTTCTAGAGTTCAACGACCATTAATGCCTGGAAAATATAGTTTGAATACTGTAGCGCGAACGGCTATACAAAATACGGAAGTTTTAAACATGCACCGACAGAGAAAACTACAAGTTGAGAAACGACGGAGAATTAAATCACGTGTACAGATACTAAAATTTACAGATATGCGACCAACAAGGGCAACGAAATAATCAGCTGTAGCTGGTTTTTTAAAACAAACCGTTCCCAGCACTCCCTACAAAAGCGCATCGTGAAAGAAACTTCACTGGCTTTTGAAATGAGTCAACTTGGGGATGTGAAAGATTCCCTACAAGTTCCAACACCCGCGAGAACAAAGGGGCAGGCAGCGGGGGGGTTGCCCAAAGAATGACAAGAGGCGCCAAATCGTCTCCGCCTGGCTCAGCGCGGGACCGTCCACGAGAGAGACCGCCCCCAGGACGTGGGCCCTCGCTCTCCGGACCCCGAGCATCAGGCGAAAGGCCCGGGCCCAGGGCAGCTGCAAGACAAACCGTGATCCTTCTCTCTCGGGGGCCAAAAAAGAAGTAAACCGCGACCCTCTCCCCCGAGGGCCACAAGGAAAAGCCAAGTGCCAGTGTTGGCGCATGGCAGAGCGGGTCCGGGCGTCGCGGGGGGCAGAAGCGGCGGGCAGGCCGGGCCCGGGCGCTTCGAGAGTAAGACCCGCTCGGACCCCCAGGTGAGGGGCGGGGTTGGGCCTGCGGGGCCCTCCTCCAGCCCGGGCTCGCCTGCAGCCGTGCCAGCACTCAGAGTACCCGCGCTCGACGCCAGCCACCTCCCTCGTCCCCTCGACCCTGCCCTGACCCCCACACGGGCCCAGCCCCAGCCCGGTCCCTCGGACGGAGGGCCCCAGGCCGGCCTCCGCCCGTCTCAGGCAAGGATACGAAGTACACAGAAAGGAAGATGAGCGCGCAGCAGTCGAGAAGAGAGAAGACGAACACCACCGCCTCCATCCTCCTCCGCCGCCGCCACCGCAGCCACCGCTGCCGCGCCGCTTCTTCCGTCAAACCGGTTCAAGTGACCCGACCAGCCCCGCCCCGCCCCGCCTCCTGATAGTCTTTGCCCTGGTTTGTCGGGGCGTGTAGTCCGCTCCGGCAGGACTCGGCATGCCGGGAGTTGTAGTCCATTTAAAAAAACTTTACCTCCCTCAATCTGATGCATGCTGGGAAATGTGGTTCAGTAGTACGAATACCTATCAAAGAGGTGGACCTGGTCTCTGTCCTAAATCTGATTATTTCCAGAGATGTGACAAGCAATTAGTCAACAAGTGTTTACTGATCGCTTTTAATCTTCTGAATATCCAGTAGAACTTCTTTGCCATGTGCTAAATTCTTTAGATTCTGCACTGGACCCACCAGACCCCCTCACTTGGGAATGGTAAGAGAATTTCATCTCAAAGTACATGTCTAACCTCAGTACTCCTGGCTTAATGGTTGAGACTTGCCCATCCTAATCTCAATTTCTCCGGAGATTTCAGCCTCTTGCTTATTCTTCGTTACAGCCATGTTTCTCTCCACTCTAGATTTTAAGATCTTTGAAAATTGAATATACTGTCTTATCCATTCATTTACCACAGACTTACCAACTCCACTTCTGTATATGCCAAGAACTTCTGTAGACTACAGAGATACAGAAATGAGTAAGGCAGACAAGATGCTGCCCTTACCAGGTGGGAGGAACACACAATAAATAAGCAGCTAAATACCAGAAAGAGATAACTTCAAAGGGTTATAGGATCTAGGAATATACTTTATGAAAGTCATACATTCATTCAACCAGTATTTTATGAGTAGCTAGCATATGCCACTACTGGACCTTAAAGATACAGAATGAATAAAAGAGAAAAATATCCCCTGTATTTTTTACAGATGTAAAAAATTGTTTACAATTTTTAAAATTATTATTTTAAAATAATGTATAATATTATTTTTATATTTTTAAAATATAAAAACATCCTTTATAGTTTAAGTTATATATTTTTTATATACTTACTTTACAGTCAGGGAGACAGACACATCCATACATGCACACATACGTATATAAGTAAATATCCATGACAAGCAGTTTTCAGATTGGAGACTAACTGGTCAGAGAAGGCAAAGCTGAGGAACTGACATATAAGTTGGAATCTGAACAATAGCTATGTAAAGATTTGTGGGCAAAGTTTCAGACACTGTGAAGAGAGATCCCAGAGGCGTAATTGCTCATAAGAACTTCCTGTGTTTAAAGATCAGGGGAAAAAAGCCAGTGTAGCTGAAATACAATGAATAAGGGTGAGAAAGTTTTGAGAAAGGATGTCAGAGGTGGGTAGGGCAAGGTCATTTGGGCCTTGTAGACCCCTAGCAAGGAGTTTTTAACTTTTATTCTCTTAAGATGATAATCTGTTGGAGAGTTTTAAGTATAAAAGTACCTTGATCTGGTTTACATTTTTTACTCTGATTTACATTTTAAAAATATCCTTCTTGTTGGTGCACTGAATGTATGAAAAGGTGACAAGTTTGTCTGCAAAGTAACCACTTAGGAGAGAAGAGGATGAATAGGAAAATTAGTATGAAAGCAAAACCAATTGGATTTGCCTGCCACAGCCTGGGTTCATAGGATCATAAAGGGTTCATAGTGTAAAGCTAGATGGACTGCTAAAAGATTATTTATAAACCAGCTATCATTACACTCCCACTGCACCTTGAACGTACCTGTATCAGAATATTTATTACATTAACTGTCTTCCTTACATGCCTCGCCCACCATGCCTTAAATTTACAATAAAAGTAACATATTATATTAGTTTTTGTACCCCCAGTATCTTCTATCCTGCAAATAACTGGTGTTTGATAAGTGTTTGCCAAATGAATGACCCATACTGACTATAGGAGAGATATTGAAATTAGTCCAGATTTATTTAAAACATAAACTTCATCTCACATATATTTTCCTCCAGTTCAAACAGAAAACGCAGTCTATCTTATGTTCTCTATCAGCTGTTTCATCTTGAGTTAATTTTTAAAAAGCTGGCACCATAATCCAGGATTAGAAATATCAGTCCTAATTAAGATACTCTGTCTAATCTATGTGAGAAGTTAAAACATGGTTGCAATATCAAAACTATGGGGAATGCAAAATTTTAAAGGGGAAATAATCAGGATTAAAAAGCATTAAGTAGGGTGTGTGTGTGTGTGTGTTGTGAGTTATCAGGACTCATGGTTTAAAATACATGCTATCGTGGGAATTCCCCGGCAGTCCAGAGGTTAGGACTCTCGGCTTTCACTGCCAAGGGCCCAGGGTATGTGTGTGTATGTGTGTGTGTGTGTGTGTGTATTAAAATGCATGTTATATGTTTAAAGTACAAATTGAATTGTTTGTTTCCAGTCTGACACCTGAGGAGCTTAGAAGTTATCAGTAGTTCCTAACATAAAATAAAAAGCCAAAGAAACTGAAAAATCAAGTCTTCTTAGGTCTGTCAGAGAAATGAGGTCACTGCTCCAAAAATGGGAGAGACAGGCCAATAGAATCACAATTTACCAGAGCAGGAAAAATACAAAACAAAACCTCTAGTAGAAACCTCCATGGAACCAGTACTGAATAGGAAAACATGAACTGTAACTGAGGAAAATATGGAGGCTTAGCATGGACAGGCCTGAATATAAAAACTCGGTGCAGGGAGGGAAGAGGGAAGGTAGGGGCTTACTTTTGTGAGTCTTATGCCCTATAGTTCTGCCAGATTTTCTTAGTGAAGATCAAAAAATTCCTCTGTCATGTCTGACTCTGCCACCTCATGGATTATAACCTGCCAGGCTGCTCTGTCCACTGGATTCTCCAGGCAATAATATCTGAGTGAGTTGCCATGCCCTTCTCCAGGGGATCTTCCCCACCTAGGGACTGAAGCCCTGTCTCTTGTGTCTCCTGCATTGGCAGGCAGTTCTTTACCACTAGCGCCACCAGGGAGGCCCGGTGATTCCTATGGGAGAAGGCAAAAAGAGGCCATTCGAAAAATACCAGAGCATTCTGCTCTTAACAAATCCTGCCCTCAGGAGAAACTGTATTACATGAGCCTAATCTACTGGGGTTTTATCAGAGTCCAAATGACCTGAGAGAAGGGAAATACTCAACTCCAGTCCCTTTAAATCATCAGTTGCCACTTAAGGGGATAGTGGGGGGAGCACTGAGAGGCACTTGTGAAGTTTACAGCTCAGGGGTAAAGAGTCACTAAAAAACTAAGACTTAGTTATAGGACTATATTTTTTGTTTCTAAACATTTTCTTTTTATCTTCCAGCTGTGCTGTGTGGAATGTGGGTCTTATTCCTTGGTCAGGGATCCAATATGCACTCCTAAGTCTGGAAGCAAACAGAGTCTTCACCACTGGACCATCAGAGAAGTCCCCCAGTCATGTGACTATAAAACACTATCCTGTCCATACCTTACTACTCTGTCACTAAAGGTGCCCTATTTATAGGAGTTTCTTTCACCCAGTATATTTTGTCCAGCTTTCAACAACAACAAAAAAATTAGAAGCCATAAAAAAAGGCCAAAAAAAAAAAAAAAAGACAGTCATCTGAAGAGACAGCAAGCATGCGATTCAGACTCATGTGCCAGGGATCTTAGAATTATCGGACCATGCATTTAAAATGACTGTGATTAATATACTAAGGGCACTACGGAAAAAGTAGGTAATGTGCAAGAACAGATGGATAATGTAACCAAAAAGAGACATTCTAAGAAAGACTCACATAGAAATGCTAGAGATCGGAAACATTGCAACAGAAATGAAGAATGTCTCTCATAGATTCATTAGTAGACTAAGGAAAGACTGTCTGAGCTTGAGAATAGGTCAATAGAAATGTCCAACATTGAAAAGCAAAGGAAAAAAAGACTGAAAAATGGACAAAATATTCAAAATCATGGGACAATTAGAAAAGATATAACATGCGATATGAGAATACCAGAAGGAAAAGAAAGAGAGGAACACACAGAAGAAATATTTGAAGCAATCAACTGAGAATTTCTCCCAGATAAATGTTAGACAAAACACAAATCCAGGAAACTTGGAGAATGTAAGGCAGGATAAATGCCAAAAAGCTAGGTATGTCATATTCAAATTTCAGAAAATCAAAGGTAAGTTTTAGAAATTGTTGAAAGAAGCCAGAAGAAAACAACAACTTACCTACAGAGAAGCAAAAATAAAAATTACATCCAACTTCTTCTCAGAAGAGAGTGAAATGAAATAGTATGGAGAGAAAAATACCACCAACTTGGAATTCTGTATCCTGCAAAATTATCCTTCAAAAGTGAAGGAGAAAGAAACATTTTCTTAGACAAAAAGAAACAGAATTTGTTGTCAATTGAACTGCCTTGCAAGAAATTTTAAAATAAGTTCTTCAAAGAGAAGGAAACTGGTTTAAGTCAGAAATTCAGATCTAAATAAAGAACTTTACAGAAGGAATAAGTGAAAATAAATAAAAACTTTTATTTTTCTTATTCTTGATTGATCTAACATAAAAATTTGTTCAAAATAGTAATAGCAGCAATATATTCAAATATATACATACATATATACATGAGTGCTTACTATAAGTGAAATGAATAACAGGAATGATACAACCGAAGAGAGGAATTGTTTAATCACTAAGCCATGTCTGACTCTTCTGTGACCCTGTGGACTGTAGCCCTCCACGCTCCTCTGTCCATGGAATTTCCAAGCAAAAGTACTAAATTGGGTTGCCATTTCCTTCTCCAGGGGATCTTCCTGATCCAGGGATCTAACCCATGTCTCCTGCACTGAAAGCAGATTCTTTTACCACTGAGCCACCTGGTAAACCCCAAGGAATATTTTATTATAAGGTACTTGCATTATCCACAAAATGGTATAATGTTATTTAAAAGTGGAGTTGGATTAATTGTAAATGTATATTGTAAACTCTAAGGCAACAACTAAAAAAAAAACTTAAAAACAAAATATAACTGACATGCTAAGAAAGAAGAGAAAAAGGAATTATTTAAAATACTCAGTTAAAACCCCAAATGGCAGGAAAAGAGTGGAAGACAAAAATAGCAACAAAGGAGAAGGCAACAAATGAAAACAGTAACAAACATGAATCCAATATAGTATTGGTCCAACTGTATATATCAATATGTCACTTTTTATTTATTCATATTTTTGGCTGTGCTGCACAGTTTGCAGGATTCTAGTTCCCTGACCAGGGACTGAACCCATGCCTGAAGCAATGGAAAAGCAGGGTCCAAACCACTCTGCCAGGGGATTTCTAAGAAATAAAACCTAACTCTATGTTGTCTACAAGAAACCCACTTTAAATATAAAAACACATAAAGATTAAAAGTAAAAGGATGGTTGCTATGACATTAGAGCTTTAATGTTCTCACTGTAATAACAAAATGGTAATTATGTGAAGCAAAGGATATGTTCACTAACTTTATTGTGGTAAATATTTTGTAGTAGTTTATGTGCATCAATCTGTAAACCTAAAATTTACAGAATGTTATAAAGAAAGCTGGGCACCGAAGAATTGATACTTCTGAACTGTGGTGCTGGAAAAGACTCTTCAGAGTCCCTAGGACTGCAAGGAAATCAAACCAGTCAATCCTAAAGGAAATCAATCCTGAAAATTCATTGAAAGAACTGATGCGAAAGCTGAAGCTCCAGTACTTTGGCCACCGGATGCAAAGAGCTGACTCACTGGAAAAGACCCTGATGTTGGCAAAGATTGAAGGCAAAAGAGGAGAAGGGAACAACAGAGGATGAGATGGTTGGTGGCATCACCGACTTGATGGACATGAGTTTGAGCAAGCTCCGGGAGTTGGTGATGGACAGAGAAGCCTGGCTTGGTGCAGTCCACGGGGTCGCAAAGAGTCAGACACGACTGAGCCACTGAACTGACTGATATATGACTTATGTCTCATAAAATTGGAGGAAGAAGTAGCAAGGGGCTAGGGATGGAGAAAGATGTACTATACTAACACTAATCAAAACAAAGCAGGAGAAGCTATATTAATTTCAGACAGAGCAGTCTTCAGAACAAGAAAAATTGTCAGAGATAAGGGAGACCACTGCTGCTGCTAAGTCGCTTCAGTCGTCTCCAACTCTGTGTGACCCCATAGACGGCAGCCCACTAGGCTCCCCCGTCCCTGGGATTCTCCAGGCAAGAACCCTGGAGTGGGTTCCATTTCCTTCTCCAATGCATGAAAGTGAAAGGTGAAAGTGAAGTTGCTCAGTCGCGACCCCATGGACTGCAGCCTACCAGGCTCCTCCATCCATGGGATTTTCCAGGCAAGAGTACTGGAGTGGGTTGCCATTGCCTTCTCCAAGGGAGAGCACTACATGGTAATAAAAGTTCAATTCTCCAAGAAGACACAACTATCTTTAATGTGTATGCACCTAACAAGAGAGCATCAAAATATGTGAGTCAAAGTTGACAGAAATGCAAGGAGAAATAAGTGAATTTGCTATTATAGTTGATGTGCTCAGTCGCGTTCTCCTCTTTGCGATTCCGTGAACAATAGCCCACCAGACTCTGCCTGTGGAATCTTCCTGGCAAGAATACTGGAGTGGGTTGATATGCCCTCCTCCGGGTGATCTTCCTGACCCAGGGATCGAACCCATGTTTCCTGCATCTCCTGCACTGCGGGCAGATTCTTTACACTGAGCTGCCAAAGACCTCAACAACTCTCTAACAGAAATCGCTTCAGCAGGCAGAAAATCAGCAAGGACATAGCTGAGTTCAACAATACCATCAACCAAGTATATGTAATTGATATCTAAGGTGATTTCATCTGAGAGCAGAATACACATTTTCTTCTCAAACTGAACTGTTCCCTCACTTTCAGAGGGCTTCCCTGATAGCTCAGTTGGTAAAGAATCTGCCTGCAATGTAGGGGACACCAGTTGGATACCTGGGTCAGGAAGATCCACTGGAGAAGGGATAGGCTACCCACTCCAGTATTCTTGGGCTTCTCTTGTGGCTCATCTGGTAAAGAATCCGTCTGCAATGTGGTAGAACTGGGTTTGATCCTCGGGTTGGGAAGATCCCCTGCAGAAGGGAAAGGCTACCTGTTGTAGAAACCAGTACTCGAGAAATGAAGCACCGCACTTGGAGAGTTGGAGAACTCAGGTTGATTATGCCGGTGGGCCCAGAGGAGTTAACACTCCAAGCTCTGAGCCCCAGACAAGGGGGTTACAGAGTTTTTATACATGGACAGGATGATTAAGCGGGTTTGTAGGGGCTAGGGTGATTGCAGAGAGCCGGACAAGGGTGAGTGAAATAAGCTCCAGTTCCTAGTGTTATGAGTCGCCACTTTCTGAGACCTACGTGATCCAGACTTTGCAAGGAATAAGCTGAGTTACAGAGGCAGAAGGAGCAGGAGGTTATGTAAAAAATTTAACTTTTCCTCTTCACTCTCCCTTCTTGATGCTTCTATCACTCATTGTAGAAAGCATCATCTCATATTTTGGTAAGACATTCAGAGATCCCCCTCAATATAGGGGGCTATATTGAGCTATTACCATTTGTAACTTTATGGATTCAATTCGAGAGGTTATGAACTGGGTAATAGCCTTGAGAATACAAGGGCCAAACAAGAGCGCTGCAAAGAACATGAAGAGAGGATCAGTTAAAGGGAGAAGCCACAATGCCCAGCTCCAGATATTGTTCCAATTACCCCAGGAATTTGCTAGTTCCTCTCTCCTTTTCATGATTCATTCCCTTAGCTGTTGGCCCATGTCCCTGACTATTCCTGATTGGTTTACATAAAAGCAGCATTCTTAATTTAAGAAGAGGCAGAGTCCTCCCTTTTCAGCTGTTAGTAGGTCTGCTGCTGCTGCTAAGTTGCTTCAGTCTTCGACTCTGTGTGACCCCATAGACAGCAGCCCACCAGGCTCCCCCATCCCTGGGATTCTCCAGGCAAGAACACTGGAGTGGGTTGCCATTTCCTTCTCCAATGCATGAAAGTGAAAGTGAAGTTGCTCAGTCGTGTCTGACTCCTAGCGACCCCATGGACTGCAGCCCACCAGGCTCCTCCATCCATGGGATTTGCCAGGCCAAGAGTACTGGAGTGGGTTGCCATTGCCTTCTCTGGTTAGTAGGTCTAGCCCTCTCCTATTCTGTAAAACCACCTCGGCCAGAAAATCTAGTTGGTCCTGTAAGGCCACTAAAGATTTGGCAACTCTTAATGTCATCTGTGAAATACTTGGAGAGTGTATGGTAGAAGGTAGTTGATGAAGAAATTCCTCCTATTCCCATTCCTATACCAGCCATAATTCCCAGACCAATTCAGTTCAGTTCAGTCGCTCAGTCGTGTCCAACTTTTTGTAACCCCATGAATTGCAGCACGCCAGGCCTCCCTGTCCATCACCAACTCCCGGAGTTCATTCAAACTCATGTCCATCGAGTCGGTGATGCCATCCAGCCATCTCATCCTCTGTCATCCCCTTCTCCTCCTGACCCCAATCCCTCCCAGCATCAGAGTCTTTTCCAATGAGTCAACTCTTTGCATGAGGTGGCCAAAGTACTGGAGTTTCAGCTTCAGCATCATTCCTTCCAAAGAACACCCAGGGCTGATCTCCTTTAGGATGGACTGGTTGGATCTCCTTGCAATCCAAGGGACTCTCAAAAGTCTTCTCCAACACCACAGTTCAAAAGCATCAATTCTTCGGCCCTCAGCCTTCTTCACAGTCCAACTCTAACATCCATACATGACCACAGGAAAAGCCATAGCCTTGACTAGACGGACCTTTGTTGGCAAAGTAATGTCTCTGCTTTTTTCCTTCCAAGAAGTAAGCGTCTTTTAATTTCATGGCTGCAATCACCAGACCAATTAGTAGGGGGTATAAACTGGATGGCTCTTTTTGACCGCATGTGTGCTGTCAGAGGTATGGTGAGAGTCCAGTTGTTAGGGACAATGTTCACCTGGGCAGTGAGGAAAGCTGATGTGCAGATACTCATCCAATTGATTGGTAGATGTAAGTAAGCATTTGTCCCACAAACAAATAAAAGGCCTTGATGAGGGCGGCACCATATTGTGTTTGTAGGAGAATGAGTGAGCCACTCACCTTTTAAAGTTTGATTACATTGGTCCCTGGTTAAATTGCCTCCAGGTTCAGTTCCTCCATCATTTGTAAAGCATTCTGGAGCCTTTTGAGTTAACTCAATTGGCCTTACCCTTGTAAGGGTGGATCTATAGGAGTTCCCATGGCTGTTGCATTATTTTATAGTACTGGTGTATCTAAATACCATGGAGCTCCTAAGGATAAGCAAAGTCAGAAATCCCTGGCCAGCTGGGGGTTGGTGTCATTAAAAAGGTGATGAGTTGTGTTGAGAACATGGTATACAGATGAGAGTCTAAGGGGGAGTTTACTCTGTAACCTGGGTCATATTGTCAACAGGCAGAGCCTGATTTTTTAGGGCAAAGTTGGTCCATGATTTCATTTGTCTGCATTATTATCCCTGTCCAGTAGGTTTTTCCATTTATTTGGCAGACAGATACCTGTTCTGGATTGTAACATCTGTGTGGCATTTGGGGGTAGACAGAGGCACAGGTGTCAGGATGCCACCCAGCATCTGGATTCTCTGGTCGAGGGAAGGTAGCAGCAGTGGGGGGCATAACGGGAAAACATTTTGGCACCCAGGCCCCTGGATATACATTGCATGATTATGAAGGTAGCAGGTGATCAACCTATAGGACTGGCTATCTATACATTGTTCTAGCTGATGGTTAAGTAAGCGATTTTCCAAGGGTTGACTGTAATGTTGACAGGTGCCTGAGGGATAAGGAACGGCACCATCTGTTACAACAAGGGACACCAAAAGTCTGCAAAGCAGCCTGCACATAACAGATAACTGAACACTAGCCAAAGGTTTTCTCCCTATCTTTGGGTTGTCATGGCTGTAGCAACTGAGCCTATCGTGAAGGGGGGGTCAGCTATACTGTGAGTGATGTAGTTAGTAGGGAGAATCAATCACAAGAAACATCTAATAAGAATGAGGCTTCCCACTACGCTGAGATAACAGACAGCTAACCGCAGCTTCTGACCCAAATCCCAGTTCTGGGGTGCTACTGAAGCTAGTCCCGTAGCAAAGAGCATAGCAGTAATACCAATCAAGGATAGAGGGCAGGGTTGGATAAAAATCCACTGGTATTTTGATAGCCAGATCCTCAAGCTTCGCCGGGCATTGACCAGCCAGCTGCTGAAGTGTGGCTGGAGCAAGGCTGAAGAATCCTCAAGCTTCTGCCGTGTGTGGGCTGGTCAGCTTCTGGAGTGACTAGAGTGGGGCTCAGTGTCTTTTGTGGGTGAAGACCATTGCTTTTTGGAACCATACCTTGAGGGGATTTTCGGGGTCCTGAACTGCTTCCCAGTTGTCCTCATTAGCCACTGCCTTCTTGACTCTGGTGCGGCGGATCCAAGGGATGACGCCTGTAACTTTAACAGCGGTAGGGGTGGTCAGGACAACTATGAAAGGGCCTGTCCAAACTGGCTGAAGTGGTTCTTTTTTCCAGTCTTTTAACTCATACCTCATCTCCTGGCTTAGAGGGATGAACCCAATTTCCCAAAGGAATGGGTGTCCTTTTTAAGGTTTCTCGGGCGAAATGGTGGAAGACTTTTCCCAGGGCCTGGAGGTGTTGAGACATCTCCAGGTCAGCTAGTTGTTGGTGGTCTCCCTTGAGCTTTTCTATCACTGGGGGTGGTCTTCCGTATAAGATCTCAAAGGGAGACTAGCCTGAGGACCTCAGGGTGCCTTTACGGAGGGCGGTGAGAGTCCACAGAATGATAAGGCAGCTTGTTCTAGCACTGTCTGGATATCAGCCAGGGGGTATTCTTGTCATACAACCACTTGGAGAAACAAATGTAACAAGAAAGTTAAAAATATATGGCCCAAAGATTAATAGAAGTAGGAAAGCTGCCAAGGGGCTAGCCAGGAGAACCAGGTCCAGACACTGATTTGTGACATTAGTGTTTCTCTAGGTTTGAGAAGATGCAAGAATTTGGACTCACAAAAATCTTTACCTGAAAACATCTGACTATCTGAAGGCCTGTTTTTTTTTTTTTTTTTCCAGAGCACTGGGTGCCTTATTTTTTGTCTCCATCCTGAACTCCTTTCAAGGGGGTGTTGAAGGTCAGCATCTTGTAGTGGTCGTGATTTAATCTTTGTAGAAGCAGCTGGCAAGGGCCAACTTTCAGTCAGCAGGGCCCCTTCATAGCCACATATTTGACTGTGTCTTGGGGGTATTTCATGGTCATTGTGTCCCGCGGTGCTGGGAAGGCTCATTCCCAGGTCTAACAAAGATTCCATTGACAGGCCACTCAATGTGTTGTCACTAGACCAGATCTTGTAAGTAGCAAAAACCTCTGGACCATACCTGTCTTACTAGCCTCTTGGTCCAGGAAAATATTTCCTCTTGTTGCTTCTTCCCATATCTAGAGTTACATTATTACAATTACTGATCTCATATGGAACTGCATATCAGCATTTTATCACAGGCTCAGTCACACATTTGGTAACATAAGAAATAATCTTTTGAAACGTTCTACATAGAAAATAATATAGCTAGCAGTTATTAGTAAAGTCACAAGCAAGAATTTAAGTCAAAAACTTTCATTGGGTATAGCCTGGTGTTCCCCAGGTCAATTGACTCAGTAAAATGATTATAGCCAAGTGTTAATCTCCTGGTTGTATGTCATGGAGCATTTGACCTTTATCCAAAGACTGGTTACTGACATAAGCTTTAGAAATAATCTTAGAGTGTCCTTTTTAATAACTTAATTAAAACTTTTAGCAATATAACATAACAAGGAACTATTTCAGAAGTGAGTCTTAGTAATCACAGACCTTAATTAGCAAAACTAGAACTTAATATTCAGTGAAACATAATTTTTTCTTTTCTTTTTTTTTTTTGAAGAACTCATTGTAAAGGCATTAACACTGTAGCCAGGGAATGCTTTAACCCATCAAATAAAAATGAGGTCTGTCAGGGAGCCAAGAAAAGTCAAGCTACTGTCTTGGATTTCCCATAGCCTTGGCTCTTTGATTTTTAGCTGTTGTTTATCCATTTTTAATTTCCTGATTTAGAACCAGACTATTACCATGTTTTAAGAACATCAAGATAGCAAAAGTCTAACCGTGAGGGGTTATTTTTTTATAGAAGCAGAATGAGCTTTGTCTACATGTACCGTAATCTTAAATAATGTTTATTTACTTTACCAAAGTAGCAAAAAGATTTTTAAAACAAATATAAATCACTTAAAGGCAAAGAAATTAATAATCTGTTATTAAAAGCTACATTCTAAGAAAACTTCATTCTCTAAACAGAAAGAAGACCAAATTCCAGTCTGGTACCAGCTTACTGTTAATAACAAAATTTGTTTATCTGCTTAACCTTAGAAAGTCTTTTCCATATATTTTGAAGAACTAGTAGTATTCTTCTAAAGGCATGACAGTAAAACCATAGGAGGCATGTTTAAAATCTGATTCTATTCCAATTGACAAAGAATGCTGGTCATAACACTTTAATATGATAACTAGAATTATAATTGACTATTTTATCAGGGCATATCAGATCTATATGAATTTCACATAATTTTAGGGTATCTATATTAGTAACATCAACCATACAGTATAACCTGAAAAGATTTATCACCACTTGAACAGTACTTCTCAAGCAATTTAACATGTCCAATGAACCCAGGTAGCTTAATAGCTTTTTGGGATGTCTCAGAGACCCTCTGAAGCATCCCAAAGTTAGCTGGAAGTCAAGTTATTTAGGAATTTTTGTTGATAAATATCAAAAGGGTTTATAACAGTCAGGTAGGATCATATAAGTTACTGTGAAATAATATTCACTTGGCCAAAGTTAACAAAAAATTTCAAAGGCAAATATGAGTGAGTGAGTGAAGTAGCTCGGTCATGTCCGACTCTTTGCGACGCCATGGACTGTAGCCTATCAGGCTCCTCCCTCCAGGGTATTCTCCAGGCAAGAGTACTGGAGTGGGTTGCCATTTCCTTCTCCAGGGGATCTTCCCGACTGGGTCTCCCGAATTCCAGGCAGACACTTTAACCTCTGAGCCACCAGGGAAGCCATAGAACTGATCAATTAAGAAGTAAAGAAACTTAAATCTATTATTAAAAGCAGTTTAGCATCTGAAGAAAGTATGTCCTCTTAACAGAGAGAAAGACCAAATTCAAGTTTTTGCACCAGCTTACTTTAAACTCATTTAGGTAAACTTAATTAAATTTATTTTAAACTTAGTCCTAACCATGCGCAAAACTTTTTTTCAGGGTCCACTTTCCACAAACCTTTAAATACTTTCTGTAACAGCCACCTGTAAGTCAGACCTACTTTCTTTTCCCTTTATAAAATGTAATTTTATTCTTATACCTCCTTCATTAAAAGCATACATGCTGCTAAGTCACTTCAATCATGTCCGACTCTGTGGACTGCACCCTACCAGGCTCCTCCATCCATGGGATTTTCCAGGCAAGAGTACTGGAGTGGGTTGCCATTGCCTTCTCCGAAAAGCATACATCCTACTTCCTTATTAGATTAGCAAACAAACATTAATACTAGGTATTTAATATTGAATATTTCCAAGTTTACATGAATCTGAAATTTATTTAGGTTAATTTTTCTTGTATTTAGAATTGTTTGATTTGTAAGTGCTTACTTTTCTTTCAGTTCAGTTCAGTTCAGTCCAGGTCTCCTGGATTGCAGGCCGATTCTTTACCAGCTGAGCCACAAGGAAAGCCCGGAGGCAGGTAAAGTGGTCTGGTATTCCCATCTCTGGAAGAATTTTCCAGTTTATTGTGATTCACATAAAGGCTTTGGCGTAGTCAATAAAGCAGAAGTAGATGTTTTTCTGGAACTCTGTTGCTTTTCCTATGATCCAACAGATGTTGGCAATTTATCTCTGGTTCCTCTGCCTTTTCTAAATCCAGCTTGAACATCTGGAAGTTCTTGGCTCACATACTGTTGAAGCCTGGCTTGGAGAATTTTGAGCATTACTTTGCTGTATATATGTGTATATATATGTATATATATAGTAGTAGCAAAGTTTTCATATGCTATTGAAATATATTAATTCAAAATATATTGTTATAAATTAAGGTATTTAATTGTACATCCCAGGGCAACCATTAAGAAATAAACTTTAGGGAAATGCAAATCAAAAACAATGGGATATCATTTCACACCTATTAGGATAACTGTAATTAAAAAACAAAATGACAGAAAATAAGTCTTGGAGAGGATATGGAGAAGTTGGAACCTTCATACACTGCTGGTGGGAAGGTAAAATACTGCAGCTGCTGTGGACAATGGTTTGGTTGTTCTTCAAAAAGATAAATATTGAATTTCCACATGACTTAGCAATCCCAATCTTAGCTATATACCCAACAAAACTGAACCCAGGTATTCATAGAACAATTTGTATACAAATGCTCAAAGCAGCATTATTCTTATAAGCTAAAAAGATGAAATAATCCTAATGTCAAACAACTATGAATTGATGAGTAAAATGTGACATCTATACAATGGAATATTACACAACCACAAAATGAATGAAATGCCAATACATGCTACAACCTGGATAAATCTTGGAAACAAACTATGCTCAGTGAAAGAAGCCAGACACAAAAAGTCACATATTGTGTGATTTCATGCATATGAAATGTCCATAATAGGCAAATCCAAAGAGATAGACAGTAGAGAATCCATCTGTAATGCAGGAGACATGGATTCAATCCTTGGGTTGGTAAGATCCCCTGCAGAAGGGAATGGCTGGCCACTCCAGTATTCTTGCCTGGAGAATCCCACCGACAGAGGAGCCTGGCGGGCTATAGTCCATGAGGTTGCAAAGAGTATGAAACGAATAAGTGACTAACACTTTCAGTTTCACTTTCATAGATCCAAAAAGTGGCTTAGAATGCTTTCTAGGGGTTGAGGAAAGGGAGGAATTGGGAGTGATTGCTTAAAGGGCACCGGCTTTCTTTTGGAACTGATGAAAATATTCTTGAACTACTATTCATGACGCTGGCCCAACACTGTAAATATACTAAAAGTCACAAAATATCATCTGTATTATACTTAAAATGGTAAATTTCATGTTAATTTTACCTCAGTTTAAAAAGTATTGAATTATACACTTAAGATGAATACATTTTATTATAGATGCAAGATACATCAGTAAAGTTTTTTTTTTAAGAGTAATGATATTAAATTCTCATTCAACAATCTTTTGCTCTTCTTGGCCATTTGTTCTTTCACATTAATCTTAGACTCAACTTTTGAACTTTGTCATTATTGTAATCATATGTTTGTTTGTTTATTTATTTATTTTGACTGCATCAGGTTTTAGTTGCAGCATGCATGGCATGTGGGATCTTAGTTCTCCAATCAGGGATCAAACCCATGTCTCCTGCACTGCAGGGTGGATTCTTAACCACTGGACCACCAGGGAAGTTCCATGTGTTTTATTATTTTGCCAGCCCACTGCTTGACCTTCTCACTAGAATATAAGTTCCAAGACCATATCTGTGATTATCACTGTATCCTCTGACTTTAGCATACCGACTGCCATATAGTAGACAATAAACGTTTGTAGATATAATGAAAAAATGCCAGCTCAAAGTATTACTTTTATTCTCTTAGGATTAGGGATGTGAATAAGGCATTCATCTCAAAGGAGGACAAACTTGATTAGAAATCAGAATTATTGGCCTTCACAAAATAAACCAAATCAAATATTTTTTTCCTCATCTCAGAAAACATGGGTACAGACTCAGCCTCAAGCTCACAGCAAGCAGGCAACCTCCCTTTTGAACCTTGGTAAGGAATCTCAGCTATGCACACTCTCACAGTTTTTCTCCATATTCCTCCATATTATACATTGATGACTATATAATTCATTGTCTAAACTGGAACCCTTATGAGACATAAAGGTGAGAAACTGTTCAAATGAACAATGGCCAGACCCTGTAAAACAAAACAGAAAAACTATGCTCTGATTTACAATCTGCAGCAACCAGCCCAGGAAACCAACCTGCTATCTACAAGTTAGACTTATAGGAAGTCAGAACAATATCTCTAGCAAACAGTCCCAGAAGACAAACAATAACCCCTGTAGCATTGGTCCTGAATGTCTAGGACTCCACTGACAGGACTCACCAGAAAAAAACAAATATGCTCCCCTAAGTAGTCACCTGGGCTTCCCAGCTGGCATGGTGGTAAAGAATCCACCTGCCGATGCAGGAGACACAAGGGATGCAGATTAGATTTCTGAGTCAGGAAGATCCCCAGGAGCAGGAAATGGCAACGCTTCTAGTATTATGGGGGGCTACAGTCCATGGGCTCACAAAGAGTCAAACAGAACCGAGGGACTGAGCACACACAACTGGTCACAGAGATGCCCTGCTTTTTAGTTAGCCCTTCTACAGCTTCTCCGTGCCAACAGCCTTCAGTTAGCACACATCTGAAACCTTCCCTTCTCTCAGCTATGAATCTTTCCCAGTCCTTTACCCGCCTTTGAGTCTCTGCCAAAATGTAAGTGATGGTGGTCAACTCCCTTGCTATTTTCGCAATCTCTGAATAGTCTTTGCCTATTCTCATTTGGGAGAAGGCAATGGCACCCCACTCCAGTACTCTTGCCTGGAAAATCCCATGGACGGAGGAGCCTGGTAGGCTGCAGCCCATGGGGTCGTGAAGGGTCGGATACGACTGAGAGACTTCCCTTTCACTTTTCACTTTCATGCATTGGAGAAGGAAATGGCAACCCACTCCAGTGTTCTTGCCTGGAGAATCCCAGGGACCGGGGAGCCTGGTGGGCTGCCCTCTATGGGGTTGCACAGAGTCAGACACGACTAAAGTGACTTAGCAGCAGCAGCAGCAGGAAGTTCTTGAGATGTACATGCACTCAGGTTACTGTTCAGCAATCTTTTTGGTTTAGCTGTATGGTACTGTAAAATTTGAACACTGAAATTGATGTAAAATTATCTCCAGGGCAATAATTACTAGAAACAATTCCAATGGAAAATGTTATGCTGCTGCTGCTAAGTTGTTTCAGTAGTATCCGACTGTGTGACCTCATAGACGGCAGCCCACCAGGCTCCCCCGTCCCTGGGATTCTCCAGGCAAGAACACTGGAGGGGGTTGCCATTTCCTTCTCCAATGCATGAAAGTGAAAAGTGAAAAGTTAAAGTGAAGTCGCTCAGTTGTGTCAGACTCTTAGCGACCCAATGGACTGCAGCCCACCAGTCTCCTCCATCCCTGGAATTTTCCAGGCAAGAGTACTGGAGTGGGGTGCCATTGCCATTATTGATGCTGAGCATTAACTTACTTTGAATTAGTGCCTACTGCATCTGATGCAATAAATGGGTGAAAAATACTCCTTGCCCTTAACAGGTTTGCATTCTAGAATACTTAAGGTCCAAATAAGTTATATAATTTTCAGGGCCCTGTACAAAATTAAAATAAGGGGCCACATGCTCAAACAGTATTAAGAATTTCAGGGTAGCAATTGTGGAGCATTAACCTGGTGTTGAGCCCTTTCTGAGCACAAAGCTCTTTGCAACTGCACAGGTCACACACCCATGAAGCTGACCCCAAATATAAGATATTACTCTCAAACAAATTATAGACTAATAAACTATGCTGCTTGGTATATGTTGTAATGCTCCTGGGCCTGTTTTATTCTACGTAGTACATTTGGTACTCAATTGAGTCCCTCAGTTGAGTCCGACTCTATGTGACCCCATAGACTGTAGCCCAACAGGCTCCCCTGTCCATGGGATTTCCCAGGCAAGAATCCTGGAGTGGGTTGCCATTTCCCCAGTTCATGGGGTCTCAAAGAGTCTGACTCGACTGAGTGACTAACACTTCGTGGGCTTCCCAAGTGGCGATAAGTGGTAAGAATCTGCCTGCCAATGCAGGAGACATAAAAGACACGGGTTCAATTCCTGGATCAAGTGGAGGATCTCCTCGAGTAGGAAATTGCAGCCTGCTCCGGTAGTCCTCTCAGGGTGCACCATTAGGGGCAGGATATGGCTGATGGCATTAGGGCCACAACATTCTTTGTTTACTAAAATGGCAGGCAACATTCTTTATCCACACTGTCAACATTTCACTGCCTTCTCTTAATTCCATCTCTTCTCCATACCTCAACACACTGCTTCAGTTCAGTTCAGTTCAGTTCAGTTGCTCAGTCTTGTCTGACTGCAACTCCATGAACTATAGCACACCAGGCCTCCCTGTCCATCACCAACTCCCTGAGCCTACCCAAACTCATGTCCATTGAGTCAGTGGTGCCATCCAACCATCTTATCCTCTGTCGTCCCCTTCTCCTCCTTCCCTCAATCTTTCCCAGCATCAGGGTCTTTTCAAATGAGTCAGCTCTTTGCATTAGGTGGCCAAAATATTGGAGTTTTAGCTTCAACATCAGTCCTTCCAATGAACACTCAGGACTGATCTCCTTTAGGATGGGCTGGTTGGATCTCCTTGCAGTCCAAGGGACTCTCAAGAGTCTTCTCCAACACCACAGTTCAAAAGCATCAATTCTTCGGCGCTCAGATTTCTTTATAGTCCAACTCTCACGTCCACACATGACCACTGGAAAAACCATAGCCTTAACTAGATGGACCTTTGTTGGCAAAGTAACGTCTCTGCTTTTTAATGTGCTGTCAAGGTTGGTCATAACTTTCCTTCCAAGGAGTAAGTATCTTTTAGTTTCATGGCTGCAATCACCATCTGCAGTGATTTTGGAGCCCCCCAAAATAAAGTCACCCACTGTTGCCACTGTTTCCCCCTCTATTTGCCATGAAGTGATGGGACTGCATGCCATGATCTTCATTTTCTGAATGTTGAGCTTTAAGCCAATTTTTTCACTCTCCTTTTTCACTTTCATCAAGAGGCTCTTTAGTTCGTCTTTACTTTCTGCCATATGGGTGGTGTCATCTGCATATCTGAGGTTATTGATATTTCTCCTGGCAAACTTGATTCCAGCTTGTGCTTCATCCAGCCCAGCATTTCTCGTGATGTACTCATATAAGTACATCTCATGATGTACTCATGATGTTTCTCATATAAGTTAAATAAGCAGGATGACAATATACAGCCTTGGAGTACTCCTTTTCCTACTTGGAACCAGTCTGTTGCTCCATGTCCAGTTCTAACTGTTGCTTCCTGACTTGCATATAGGTTTCTCAAGAGGTGGGTCAGGTGGTCTGTTATTCCCATCTCTTTCAGAATTTTCCAGTTTATTGTGATCCACACAGTCAAAGGCCTTGGCATAGTCAATAAAGCAGAAATAGATGTTTTTCTGGAACTCTCTTGCTTTTTCCATGATCCAGCGAATGTTGGCAATTTGATCTCTGGTTCCTCTGCCTTTTCTAAAACCAGCTTGAACATCTGGAAGTTCATGGTTCATGTATTGCTGAAGCCTGGCTTGGAGAATTTTGAGCATTACTTTACTAGCATGTGAGATGAGTGCAATTGTGCGGTAGTTTGAGCATTCTATGGCATTGCCTTTCTTTGGGATTGGAATGAAAACTGACCTTTTCCAGTCCTGTGGCCACTGCTGAGTTTTCAAATTTTCTGACATATAGGCTGCACTTAACAGTCTCATAAGCCAAGCAAGACCTCAAATAAGAATACTGAGAACACAATTGAAACAAGCAAACAGGTAGAAACGAAAGACAGTAAATTTTTTGAAAATTGATTCTTTATTTGTATCTTCTGAGATGCAAGATAAACTTCTTTGTGGGCAAATACATACAGTTAAGAAAATCCCTGGCAGTTTCTAGCCCAAGATGGAGTCTGCCAGTGGATGTGCTCAAGGAATTATCTGCCGAAAATACCATAAGACCAAGCGATTCCCAAATGTAACAGATGGTTTAGTTTTCTGGTTAAGCTAATTTTTTTTTTTTTGGACACCAAGCCCCTTTGTTGGGACTCACTAACGTGGGTCACTGGGTGGAAAAATAAGCGGGAGGGTGGCGGTGTGTTTTTACCCCGATCTAATCATCACAATTATCTAGTTTCGGTTTTAAGATTCCAGGTCAAGATTAACTAAATTGGCAAACGGTGCGCCTAGACAGGCTAGAAACACTGTTACAGATGTGGATAGCCACGCCCCCGCAGGAACCTCCCAGCTCCCGCCCCTGAGCGTGTGCGCAGAGTCGGGAACAATAAAGTTGCGCGTGTTCAAATAGGTCCTTGTCTTCCAGGACCTCTTGGACAAGCCTGTAAAATAAGACTCTGAAAAACTCCCTTCTGCTCTCAAATATTCTTCGTGTTCTTGGTGATTTTTTTCCCCTTTACTCGCGGTACAAAAGTCTTGAAGGGAACGGCGTGGGCTAGGGCGGCTGGGGCGCCTTTCCGTGGGCAGCTGACCCGGCAATCGCCGTGGGCAGCTTCGGGGAAGCCCCCGGTTCACGTGAAGTCCGTGCAGCAACATCCGAGGCATCTGCGATGAAGCCCAGGCCCGCGAGGTTCGTGGATAATAAACTGAAGCAGCGCGTCATCCAGGTGTGTATGCTGCACGGCCAGCTCTCAGAGTGTTCCGCGTTCGCTGCTCAGCAGCCCCAGAGGCCCTTTCTCTCCGCAGCTGGGAGAAGAGGGGGAGGCTTCCAGATCGAACTGACTTGCCGCCAGTGCCAGTCTGGCTTCGAGCGTGGAGCTGTTGACGACTCCACTTCTTCGCGGGTGGTTCAAGCCCCTTTCTCCCTCACTGTGCGGCCGAGGTTCAAGGCGCAGTCCGAAACCATGAGAGGCAGCAGCTTGATGAGAGCCTGCCCGGATCTGCCTGACCTTTGTGCAGATCCGTAAAGAGAGTGGAGATGGCATTTGAGTTTAAAATTTCCTGTTTTGTCAAGTTGGGAAGGAAGTATTCCTCGAAACCTTGTAGGGACGAATTGCTTTCGGCGTGGTAAAGAATACGTTAACTTACTTTCTTAGGAAACTTGGAATCAGGTTCGGACACCAGTAAAGACAAGTACTCTGAATCTTACTTTATAACGGGCGCTTTATCTGCCTTTTTTTTTTTTTTTTTCGTATTCATAATCGTCAGTGGAATGCATTGTGTCGTAAATGCCTTGGACATTTAGGTTACTAAGCACTCAGGAGGACGGAGAGAGACTTTAAGAGCTATGTTCTCAACTTGTTTTTCTTTTACCCTTCCAGCTCCTATATCGTCAGTTTTTTGAGTCTATTTCTTCCTGTCACCTTTAAATGTTGGAAGTGCCTTAAGCACCTGTGCTTTTACCTTCTCTTTATATTTTATCTATGCACACTTCTAGGTGATCTCATCCAATCTAGTACCTTTAATTATTATACACTCATTTATGACTTCAAAATTTATATTATAATCCAGTGCTGATTGTATCTTGAATTCCAGATTGATATATCCAGCTGCCTACTCAACATCTCCTCATGAGTATCTTATAGGATTTCAACTTAGAGTATTGATCTTCTTCTCCAAACTGTTCTGTTCTTTGTGTTGTTTATTTCAGTAAATGACATCACACCATCCATCCATTTGTTAAGGCCCAAAACCTTAAGAATCATTCTGACTCTTGCTTCCTGTAACCAATTAATCAGTGACCTACTTGGCTTTACCTTCAAAATATACTTCAAACCTAATCACTTGGGCTTCCCTGATAACTCAGTTGGTAAAGAATCCAACTGCAATGCAGGACACCCCGGTTTGATTCCTGGGTCGGGAAGATCCCCTGGAGAAGGGAAAGGCTACCCACTTCAGTATTCTGGCCTGGAGAATTCCATGGACTACAGACCATGGGATCGCAAAGAGTCGGACAGGACTGAAAGACTGTCACTTTGTTTCTAACCCCCTAGTTCAAACCACACTCCCTTTAGACTGTTGAAATACTTCCTAACTGTTCTCACTGTTTCTGGTTTTACTTAGTCTGTTCTACACAAAGCAGCCAGGGAGATCATTTTAAAGGGATAATTGGAGTGTGCCAGGGTCCTACTCAAAACCCTTCTGTGGACTTTCAGACATCTAGAGTAAAATCCATCCTAAATAGCCCTTTGTATTTTGGCCCCATCTACCTTTTTGTCCATTGCTTTTTTCCTCTTTTGTAATCTCCCTTGATTGCACGGTCCTATCCATATGGACCTTCTCAAACTTCCTGGGCACAGGATTTTTGTTTTTGCAGTTTACTCATTTAATTGTTCTTTCTCTGAATGTTTGCACAATTTGCTGCTTTAGTTTATTCGGATCTCTTGAGTAGTGACTCCTAATGGCTAAATCCAGTGGCCTCTTCTCAGTTTTTGCCACACTTGACTGCTCTGCAGCGTTTGACATTAGCAGTTTTCCTCTCTTTTTACTTTGGTTCATTATAAAAGTAATAGGGGGACTTCCCTGGTGGTCTGGTGGTTGAGACTGCATGCTCCCGATGCAGGGAACCTGGGTTGAACCCTGGTCGGGGAACTGGGTCCCACATGCTGCAATGAAGACCAGGGATACTGTGTGCCACAACCAAGACCTGGCACCGTCAAATTAATAGTAATTTAAAAAATAAGAGTTCCTTCTCGCCGAACGCCACCAACATGGTGTTATGGCGCTTCGTAGAGGTTGGCCGGGTGGCCTACGTCTCCTTTGGGCCTCATGCCTGGAAGCTGGTCGCGATTGTAGATGTTATTGATCAGAACAGGGCTTTGGTGGATGGACCTTGCACTCAGGTAAGGAGACAAGCTATGCCTTTCAAATGCATGCAGCTCACTGACTTCATCCTCAAGTTCCCACACAGTGCCTGCCAGAAGTATGTCCGGAAAGCCTGGGAGAAGGCAGATATCAATGCAAAGTGGGCAGCCACAAGGTCGGCCAAGAAGATTGAAGCCAGAGAAAAGAAAGCCAGGATGACAGATTTTGATCATTACAAAGTCATGAAGGCAAGGAAAATGAGGAACAGACTAATCAAGATTGAAGTTAAGAAACTTCAAAAGGCAGCTCTCCTGAAAGCTTCTCCCAAGAAAGCCCTTGCTGCTAAGGGGACAGCTGCAGTAGCTGCTACTGCTGCCAAGGTTCTAGCAAAAAAGATCACCACTGAGGGTAAGAAGGCTACAGCCCAGAAGGTTCCTGCCCAGAAAGCTGCAGGCCAGAAGGCAGCACCTCCTCCTAAAACTCAGAAGGGTCAGAAAGCTCCATCCCAGAAAGCTCCTGCTCCAAAGGCATCTGGCAAGAAAGCATGAGTGCATAAGAGGCTATTCGAATCAGAATAAAAGTTCTTTTTGACGTGCTGGCAAATTAAAAAAAAAAAAGTAATAGGTTCTTATGGTTTAACATAAAGGGAACTGGAGGGTGTAAAATGAGAAGAAAGAATTCTTTTCATCTCCACTTCTGCATGAGTAATCGTGGAGAGTTTCTGTCTTAAAATTTTGTATGCATATATGCACTTAGAGATTTTTTTTTAATCACACAGGCTCATCTGCATCTCTTCTGCTGCTTGTTTGTTTCGTTGAGCAATATGTTTTAGACATCTTCTTTCAAGTAGTACACTTGCCTCCTTTTAACTAGCTCGTTAATCTATTGCTGTATAACAGATTAAAACTTAGCAGGTTAAAGTGGTTTTAGTCCTGTTACTTTCTGATTTGAAGTGGGTTTGAGATATATATGTGCAATTCAAGATTGACTGTGGTAAATGACAGCATGCTATAGGAGTCCACAAAAGGGGACAATTAAGTGAAACTGCAGCTTTGGACACCTAGTCTCTTGCCATTGGCAGCATTTATGCAGAGGCAGTTCTCATGTGTTAGGGATCCTTGAGAAGAAATTGCTGTATGACGTGGGGAACCTAGACTAGATAATTAGCAAATATTGAAACTTGGGAGTTGATCACTAAACATTCTAGGTTTGAAATCTGGCCCTGTAACTTACAGGCTGGTAAGCAAGTAAGTAAGTTTTTAAAGTAAGTAAGTAAGCAAGCTTTTAAATCAGGGGAGAGGGCTTCCCTTGTTACTCAGTGATAAAGAATCTGCCTGCCAATACAGGAGACATGGTTCCATCCCTGATCCAGGAAGAGCCTACATGCCCCGAAGTAACTAAGCCCATGTACCGCAGCTACTGAGGCTGTGCTCTAGAGCCTGGAGCCACGAATACTGAAGCTTGCGCGTCCTAGAGCCCCTGTTCTGCAGCAAGAGAAGACACTGCAATGAGAAGCCCGTGCAGCAACGAAGACCCAGCACAGCCAATAAATAAATAATTTTTAAAAAATAAATAGGGGGAGAGTAATATCTACCTCACAGCATTGTGAGCACTAAAAGAGAGAATGTGTAAAAGGCCCCTAGAACAGGTTTACCAGGCCCTTAGTTTCTTAGTAGTTTTTTTCATATTGTTTCTAGGTCCCAAAGTCCGTCAGTGAAAGTCCCTCAGTCGTGTCCAACTCTTCATGACCTTGTGGACTATAGAGTCCATGGAATTCTCCAGGCCAGAATACTGGAGTGGGTAGCCTTTTCCTTCTCCAGGGGATCTTCTCAACCCAGGGATCGAACCCAGGTCTCCTGCATTACACGTGGATTCTTTACCAGCTGAGCCACTGGGGAAGCCCAGGCCCCAGTACGTTTGTATTGGGTTGGCCAAAAAGTCCATTCAGGTTTTTTACTTTGGCTGACCCAATATTTCATTCTTAAATAACCACAGTTATTTACTGGTGAAATTTGTATGCCTTTTGGGCACTGCATGACTTCTCTTACTTATTGATCAGATTGACACTGCTATTCATTTCCTGTTCCACCTTGATTTTTATTATAGGAAATGCTGGAAACCCAGTTTTGCAAAGATATGACATCATCAGAAGGTGCTTTAATATTGAAACCATAAATTGTCTCAGGCTAGTACAACTGACCCTTGAACAATATGAGAGTTGGGATGCCAACATCCCTTCTCCTCCCAACCCCATTCGTTTGAAAATCTGTATATAGCTACAGTTGGCTTTTTATATTTGTGGTTCTATATTGGCATATTCAACCAGCCCTGGATCATGTAGTACTGTAAAATGTATTTATCGAAAAACTCTGCTATAAGTGGACAAGTGCAGTTCAAACTCATGTTGTTTGAGGGTCACATATAGTTCCTGCAGATGGACAGATCAAATATTATTCTGTTCCTTCAAATTTAAAATACCCCTTAGTGCTCTTACGAGTTCAGTGCTTTGTTGTGGTATGTTTGGGAATCTAGGATATAATAAGCTCTCACCTACTGCCTTATAGCCATTCTGGTTATTGTCATTGCATTGCCATAGTGATTAATAATAATTAAATTCTTTGATTCTGACTTGACAATTATCTGGTGATTTTTGTTTATGTTTCTAGCATACTTTATTAATAAAGAGTTTGCACTAAAGTATAACATGTTCGAATAGCTCACTTGCTTAGTTGTTGATTACAGTCACTGAGTCTGAACTGTTGTGTTTTATTTGTTGTGTTTTCTGTTTTAGTACCTCACCAGCAACAGATGTGGCAAATATGTGGACACTGGAGTCTTAGCATCTGATTTACAAAGAATGTACAGGTAAAGAAATGTAGTCTCCAAAGTTTTGCTTTTCTTCCCTACCTTTCTTTAAAAAAAGATTTTATTTGTTTATTTATTTGTGTGGCTGCACTGGGTCTTCGTGCTGCGAGGGCTTTCCTCTAGCAGCCGTCGGGAACTACCCTCTAGTTATGGTACTTGGGCTTCTCATTGCGGGGGCTCCTCTTGTTGCAGAGCATATGCTCTAGAGCATTTGGGCTCAGCAGTTGTTGCTCCTGGGCTCTAGAGCACAGGCTCAGCAGTTGAGGCTCATGGGCTTAGTTGTCCTGCAGCGTGTGGGATCTTCCTGGACCAGGGTTCAAACCCACGTCACGGGCATTGGCAGGGGGTTCTTTACCACTGAGCCACCATGGAAGCCCCTTTCCAACCATTTTTTAAATTTCCATCCTGCCTAAATTTCCAGTTGATATTTATAGCTGCTAGCTTTAGTTCACCAATCCACAGGTTTAGAACTCAGTTCATTTATACAGGCGTTTATCAAGCACCAGTTATATGCAAGGAGCTGCCCTTGTTATTAATGAAAATGGCTACTTCTTAGATTTCAGCATCTTACTCACTGGTCAGTAGTATTACTTCTTTTCTTCACTAAAAAATGAAAACCATCAGGCATGATCTCCTTCAGCTTCCTGACTGTCTAAAAATGTGTCACTCGTGTAGTCCTTGCACTACAGATTAAATCCTTCTTTTGTGCCTCAGTTCCAGGTCTTCTGATATCTTGCCTCATTAATTATCTCTGCTTTGTATATTGGTGTCTCTGTTTTCTTCTTTCCCTTTGTCTGTATATTAGTTTGCTAAGTGAAGTGAAAGTGAAGTTGCTCAGTCATGCCTGACTCTTTGCGACCCCATGGACAGTAGCCTGCACCAAGCTCCTCCGTCAAGGCAAGAGTACTGGAGGGGGTTGCCATGGCTGCCATCAAAAAGCATCATAGACTAGGTGGCTTAAACAACAGAAATTGTATTCCTTAATGTTGTGGAGGCTACAGGTTCACGATCTAGGAGTTGTCAGGATTGGTTACTTGCTTTTCCTTCTGTGTGTGTCTGTATCCTAATCTCTTAAGAAGACACTGGTCACATTGGATTAGGGCCCACCCATATGACTTCATTTTACCTTAGTTACCTCTTTTTTATCTTTTGGCCATACTGCGTGCCATGTGGGATTTTATTCCCTGAACAGGGATCGAACCTATGCATTGGCAGTGCAGAGTCTTAACCACTGGACCTCCAGGGAAGTCCCTTTAGTTACATCTTTTTTTTTTTAATGTGTCTATTTAAATTATTTTAATTGGAGGATAATTAGTTTACAATATTGTGATGGTTTTTTGCTATACATCAGCATGAATCCACCACAGGTATGCATGTATCCCTCTCATCCTAAACCCCCCTCCTACCTCCCTCCCTTTAGTTGCATCTTTAAAAGCCATATCTCCCAAAACAGGCACATCCTGAGATACTAAGGATTAGGATTTAAATATAATTTTAGAGGAACACAGTTCAGCTCCTAACACTGCCCTTTTGCCCCCCAAATTCATGCCTTCATTGTTTGCAAATATACTCTGTCCATCCCAGCAGCCCCAGCAGTTCTTAACCAATTTCAGCAACAACTCTGAATCCAAAATCTCATCTGAATATCATTTAACTTAAGTACAGGTGTGACTTGGAGAAGGAGATGGCAACTCACTCCAGTATTCTTGCCTGGAGAATTCCATGGACAGGGGAACCTGGTGGGTTATAGTCCATGGGGCTGCAAAGAGTCGGACGTGACTGAGTGACTTAACACGCATGCATGGGTGTGACGGGAGGTATAGTTCCTCCTGTGGTAACATTCCTGTCCAGCTGTGAACTTGTGAAGTCAGACAACTTAACCTGTTTCCTAAATATGACGGGACAGGCATAGGATAAACATTCTCATTCCAAAAGGAGAAATTGGCAAGAGGAAAGGTGTCATGGTCTCAAGCAAGTCCAAAACCTGGTAAGGCAGATTCACTAGACTTTAAGAGTAATTGTTTTTGGCTCAGTGCTCTGTCCTCTGGACTCACTAGAATGACTGCCCTGCTATTTGGGACCCAGCGAGAGACAGTGCCTCTGCCTGGGCCTGTGTGCCTGGGTGCATGGTGTCAGTGGCAGCCCTGCCAACTTTAGAGCTTCCCTTGGAGCTGCCTTTCCTTTTTCTGAAGGGTAACACATGTTCACAGCTGCATTGTTCTTTTGGCTTGTCTTGTGGGATCCAAGAAGTCCCGTAGCCTGCCTTCATTTCATCCCTCCTCTGTCTTCTTTAGTACAAGGTGGCAACTTTGCTGCAGCTATAACCCTATTTCTAGTCAAGGAAAATTAGAGTAGTAAAAATATAAACACAGAATTTGTTTGAAAATAGATTTATGGTTAATGCAAGTATAGTGACATAATCATGTATACATGTAAGGGTAAGTTCTCAAGTTAAATTGAACTTAATGGGAAAATATTGGTGGAGACCATGGTACTAAACTTCTTGTTATGTTTTTCAGTATAGACTATGGTCGAAGGAAAAGAAATGCCTTTAGGATTCAGGTGGAAAAAGGTGAGTCTTTTAGTGTTAGAGCTGATTATTAATGAAGTCATAGAATTGTTTCAGCTCATGGCATTTTTCTTTTTGTTTCAGTTTTTAGCATAATTAGTAGTGAGAAAGAACATAAGGATCTAGCAGAATTAGAAGATGAACATCTGGCCAAAAGAGCAAGACACGGTGAAGAGGATAATGAGTAAGGATTACGGAGTGGAGGGTTTTTCTAAAACATTAACCTGATCATGTTACATTCCTACTCGTAAAACTTCCAAGTAGGATAACTTGGCTCTTCGTTGCCAATAAGGTCCTGCAGAATACTTACCCATCCTCTCCAGACTTATTTCAGACATGGTGAATACTCGCTGTTTCTCAGAGAGGTTAGATTCTTTCTTTGTGCCTTTGTGTGGGTGGTCTTCTGTAGCTGAGTGTTCATTTCCCCTTCATGAACTTTCACTCAGCCTTCAAGAGTCAGCCTTCAAAAGGTTATTTTCTTGCCTTTCAAGCCTTTTTGGACTTCTTTCTCAGCTTTTCCTTAACTCATAGTTATAGATAACTTAGTATAGTGTTTCTATCATATGGCATATGAGATTATTTGTGTTACTTACAGAACTTTCTCGTTAGCTTTGTTTTTCTCTGTCCTAATACAATGCCAGGTATATAAAAAGGTGTCAATTAATTTTTTAAGAAGTAATATTGTTGACACTTTTATGACTATATTGCAGTATAATTGAGTACAATTAGTGGTACATTTTTAAAGTGTACAGTGTATTGAGTTTTGACATATATATATACTCATTAAACCATTACCCTAAGCAAGATACTAAGCATATCCATCAACTTCACAAATTTTCTTGCACCCATTTGCAGTTTATTTTTCCTTCCATTCCTATTCTGAGGTAGCCTTTGATTTGCTTTCTGTTGCTATATGTTTATATTTTCTAGAATTTTGTGTATGTGGAATTGCAGAGTATGCATTAATACTTTAAAAATTTAGATTCTTTCATTCAGGATAAGTTTGAGATTTATCAGTGTTGTGTGTATCAAAATTCCATTGCTTTTTATTGCCCTGTATGTATGTATGTATGTATATACCACTATTTTTAAAAATCTGCTTACATATTAACAGTTGGGTTGTTTTCATTTTTTGATTTTTACAAATAAAGCTACTATGATCACTTATGTACTGGCATTTTTGTGGAGAGTGTTTTCATTTCTTAATACTGGAACCGGAATAGCTGAGTCATATGGTAACTGCATATTTAACTTTATAAGAGACTGCCAGACTCTTTTCCAGAATGTTTGTATCATTTTACCTTTGCATCAGCAGTATGTGAGAGTTCCTCTGTTACCATGTGAGAGTTCTACATATTACCAACATTTGGTATGATCAGGCTTTAACTTTATTTTTTTATTTTTTTTTTTTTTTATACACTACAACCTTTTTTTTTTTTTTTTTTTAAAGATTTATATATTTATTTTGGTGGCTGTGCTGGATCTTCGTTGCAGTGCTTAGTTGCCCTGTGGCATGTGGGATCTTCCTGAACCGGGAATCGAACCGGTGTCCCCTGTATTGCAAGGCGAACTCCTAACCACTGGACCAGCAGGGAAGCCCAGGCTTTAACTTTAGATAGCCTGTAAAGGAAATGGCAACCCACTCCAGTCTTCTTGCCTGGGGAATCCCAAGGACAGAGGAGCCTGGTGGACTACTGTCCATGGAGTCGCAAAGAGTTGAACATGACTTTGTGACTAAGCAACAAAATGTATGTTAGCTGTAGGGTTTTTTGAAAGGTGTTCTTTATCAGATTGAGAAAGCTTCCTAATATTCCTAGTTTGTGGAAAGTTTTCATCGTGACTAGGTATAACATTCATCAAATGCTTTTTATGTGGATATTTAAGGGTTTTATTATTGGCTTCCTCCCTTTATTCTATGAATCTGGTGAATTTTACTGATTTTTGAGTGGTAAACCAATCTTGCATTCCTGCCACAGACCCTACTTGGTCCTAATACATTATCTTTTTAATATATTTTTAAATTCTGTTTGCTAATCTTTTTCTGTAGATGTTTACATCTGTATTCACATTGATCCGAATTTTTTCTTTCTTTTTTTGCTCTTTGTCAGGTTTTGGTATGAGTTCCAGCAGAATACTTATCTAACCTCTTCAGACTTTTATTATACTGGTCTTATAATATTAGTTGGAAGTGTGTGATTTTTTTGGTCTCTATGAACAAGTTTGTATAATGTTACTGTTATTTTGTTCTGGAATGTTTCTTAGAATTCATCCAGAATTCATCTGGGCCTGGAGTCTTTTTTGTGGATAGGAGTTTGATAACATTTAATTTTGGTAGACATAGGTCTCATCCCTCTTTTTTTTCCTTACATCAGCATTGGTAAATTGTACTTTTTAAAAAATTGTTCATTTCACCTATTTTGGCATTTTGGCATTGAAAATTTGTGGCATTTATTGACATAAAAGTTTTCCAGATACCCTTTTGTTTTTCTTCTAATAACTGTAGGATCTATGGATGATAACTCCTTTTCGTTCTTTATAGCTGCTCCTTTTTTATTTGGCTTTACCGTAGTTCTTATAATTAGTTTCACATTTGTGGGCATATAATTTTTCTATTTTTGCACTATTGTATATGTAATAAATAATCCTTTAGTGTATATATCTCAGTACAGATTTCTTTTTTAATGTTGAAGTCCTGAAGCGGTATTTCTAGGATCAAAAAGATTTATATTTTTGAAATTTATGGTATATATGCAGTTGCCATCCAAAAAAGTTGCCTTTGGTTTGTATTCTGAACAGTTTTGTATAAAGAGTGCCTTTCTCAACATGCTTGCAGTTCTAGTTAGGCTGCTGCTGCTCCTGCTGCTAAGTCACTTCAGTCGTGTCTGACTCTGTGCGACCCCATGGACTGCAGCCCACCAGGGTCCTCTGTCCATGGGATTTTTCAGGCAAGAATACTGGAGTGGGGTGCCGTTGCCTTCTCCAAGTTATATATACTATTATTTAATCTTTGCCAGTTTTATAGGCAAAAAGTTGATTGTGTTATGTTCACTTGTAATATTTTGATAACTGATTTTGTGTTTCCTTTGTGAATTGCTTATTTATGGATTTTTGTTTTTCATTTGAGATCTATTTGAATTTTCCTTATTGTCAGAGCTCTTTGTATAAAATAGTATCTTTTTTATATGTATTACAAATGCTTGTCACAGTTTTCCATTTGCATTTTATTTTTGTTTATAGTGTCTTTTAATTGAAAAAGTATACTTCTTTACCTAGTCATATCTTTCAGTCTGTTCTCTTATGATTTATGCTAATATACTTAGACCTATTATCACAAGAATATGTAGAATAATTACCTATACTTTTTTCTTGTATCTGTGATATTTCATTTAACTCTTAATAATTAATTTTGTAGAGCATGAATTGTAGGGCAAAACAATTTTTTAAAAGCTTTTATGTAATCATCTGATAAGCCAGTGTGTGCGTGCTCAGTTGTGTCTGACTCTTTGCCACCCTATGGACTGTAGCCCACCAGGCTCCTCTGGCCATGGGATTTCCCAGGCAAGAAGACTGGAGTGGGTTGCCATGCCCTCCTCCAGGGCATCTTCCCAACCCAGGGATCAAACCTGTGTCTCTTGTATCTCTTGCATTGGCAGGCAGATTCTTTACCACTGTGCCATCTGGAAATCTGATAAGCCAGTGAGTTAGACATCATTTATATCTTCATTTTATAGATAAGGAAGCTGAGGCTCAGGTTACAAAGCAAGTACCTGGTGAAGATGGATTTTTTTTTTTTTTAAGCTGTATTTTGAATTCACATTTCTCTGATTCCAAAGCCTGGATTCTTTACCACCATAGTATTGTGCCTCAGTTTATTTTCTTGTTTTGAGTAGTATTTTTTTTAGGATGTGGGAGAAAATCATTTACATTTCTTTTCTTCTTTTTACTGAGGTATACTGAAAGCTATTCTGATGATTCAAGTATGGAAGATTACCCAGACCCACAGGTAAACCAGATATTTAATGAACCAACTTTGATTTTTAGAAAATCATTTTGAATCCTCTTCAGAAAAGATCAGTAAGGAATAGAGTAAGAGACTTTGAACATCTTCATTAGTAAATAATTGAGTATTTCTGTGTGGAGCATTGAACTCATGGGTTGGCCATCCTTCCAGTATTTGTGTGTATAGCCTGTTGCACAGGGGAAAAGAAGGGAGGAGAATGGCCAGAAAAGTCATGATGATATGGTCATATTTGATCTAGTTGAATTGATGGGAGAGTATTTGCCTACCAGCTCATTTTCATACTTCTGTGTTTTGGAAACAACCTTTCTTGTTTGGTTTTATTTGCCAGTTATAAATTTGTACATTAACTTGGAATGGAGGGGGTACATCTTTAACAGTAAATGTTTGTGAAGTATTATATTGTGAGCACATGTATTTTCTGACTGTAATTGTTTTGAGAAAAGGTATTGAGAAGAAAATATAGAAAACTTCTTAATACAGGTAATCAAATTTTCATGAGTGCCTATTGAGTAATTTATGCTAAAATCATGTTTCCGCCAGTCAGCAAATCACATGAACAGTTCCCTGCTCTCCTTATATCGGAAAGGAAATCCTGATTCTGTTTCAAGTACTCCTGAGATGGAACAAAAAGAAGCCATAACTTCATCACCACGGATAACTTCCAGAACAGGCTCCATTCCTTCGAAGACCCCTGCTGGAGGTTCTGAAGGAGGATGGTTTATTGACAAAACTCCGGGTGGAAAGAAGGACAGTTTTTTCTCGGATCTATCAGATGAGAAGTGTAATGATAAGAAGCCGATCTCTGAGATAGAGGTATTTTTTATGGTGGCATTTTAGCTTTGTGTAGTTGGAATACATTACACCCTTTTCATTGAATGTAATACCAAGTAGATTCTTGTGTTTTGTAAAAGGCTTAGGAACTTGAGATGGAATTTGCTCACTTCTCACTATGGTCATCATTTTCGTCCTGGTCCAAGCTTCTACTCTTTCTTCCCTTAACTTTTGAAATAACCTGCAATTGCTCCTGTGTTTGATCCCCCCTAGTTTATTCTACACACAGAGTAATTTTTTTAAGAGTTCAGTCTGATGATTGTCATTCTTTTATTAAAAACCCTCCAGTGGCTTCATTCAGTCTTCTGTCGGAGATCTTGCAGTTGGCAGCCCTGCCTGACTTGGCTCCCTGCTGTCTCTTTAATCTTATCTCCTGTTCCCCTCCTCTCCCACCTCCCAGTTTGGCCTCAGCCACAACTGGGCTTCTTGCTGTTTCTAGAATATGCTGACCCTTCTCTCATTTGGGACAGTCACACTTGTACTTTCTGTTTGGAACATCTTTCCCGAGATTCCTGTGGCTTACTCTATCATTTCTTCTTTTAATTTTTAAATTGATTCTTATTCTTGGCTGCACCGTGCAGCATGTGGGATCTTAGTTCCCCCACCAGGGATCAATCAAACCGTGCTCCTCTGTTGGGAGTTCGGAGTCTTCACTCCTGGCCCACCAGGGAAGTCCCACCATTGTTTCTTCACATCTTGTTTCACTTGGGATCTTCCCAGAGAGGCCTTCCTGGACATGTAAAATAGCACACTGTTGGATATTCTGTTTCCTAACCCTACTTCTTTCAAGTAGTTAAAAAAAAAATCACTATATTTTAAGTATTTAAAATGACTCTTTGTATAATGGTTTTTGGGTTGTTGTGTAAGAATGGCAACTCCAAGAGAGGAGGGACTTTGTTTAACAATGTGTCCCTGGCTAAAATATGTCTAGCGTGAAGTTGTTAGTTTGTGAATTAGTGCCTGATAAACTTCCTGAGTTGTTTTTATTAGTGAAAGTTAAGGAGTAACTACCTGTGGTGTGCATCACAGAAAATTGATGATTGAAGGGAAGGGAGCTGCTAAAATATCTGTGAGGTTTATTTTTAGTTTAGGATGATGCTTTGAGGGATCCAACATAAATAGATACACTATGAAAATGGATAAAATAAATAGACACTTAAAACATTTATTAACTTAAAAAATTTGTTTAGCTGCTCCAGGTCTTAGTTGCAGCCTGCAGTCTCTTAGCTGTAGCGTGTGGGATCTAGTTTTCTGATCAGGGATCAAACCCAAGCCTCCTGTGTTGGGAACAAGGAGTTTCAGCCACTGGATGACCAGGGAAGTCCCTTTTTTTATCTTTTTAAATTGGAATATACCATATATAAAGAAAAGTAAAGCTTGATGGACTATTGCACAGTGAGCACATCGGACATCGTTCTTACCTGATTCTTTTAATGCCTGGCAGAGAGGGGGTTTCAGGTAATCTGTCTCCCAGTAGAGTGGCTGCTTGTGCTCCGGGTCTCGCTGTCTGATATGGGAAATGTTAGCTACCTGTGTCTGTTTATCCGCTGAAATGGGGCTAGTGCTAATGAGGAACTGAATTTTTAATTTAAATGTAAAAACTATCAGTTTAGTTATTAGGAAACTTCCATGTATATTTTAAATAACTTGAGTATGTGAATATACTTTTTCAGCTATAGATTCTATAAAATATAATCCCGTGAAAATTTAGTGTCTGAATTAAGATGTGCAGTAGATATAAGGTATCCACTGGACTTCGACAACTTATTGTAAAAACAATGTAAACCATTTTATTAATAATTAAACTGACTATATGTTGATACTGTTTTGAATATATTTGGTTAAATAAAATAGATTATTATTTTCTTTAAAAATACTTTCACTTATTTTTCCTTTTTTATATGTGGCTACTAGAATATTTGGGCTTCCCTGGTGGTGCAGTGGTTAAGAATATGTCTGCCAATGCAGGAGACGTGGGTTCAATCCCTTGGTCGGGAAGATCCCCTGGAGTAGGAAATGACAACCTACTCCAGTATTCTTGCCTAGGAAATCCCATGGACAGAGGATCCTGGTGGGCTATAGCCCATGGGGTCATAAAAGAGTCAGACATGACTTAGCAACTAAACAATGATAGCTAGAATATTTAAAATCGCATATGTGGGTGGTATTATGTTTCTCTCGGGTGATGCCATTCTAAGTGGTTTTCAAGCACCAAGCTCTTTGATTTGGCGAAGCCTCTCCCCTCTGCTTTTGAATTATTAATAGGCCTTTTCCAAATCTATTTACTTTGTCTTTAAAGAACATTATTATTGTTGGCAAGGTCAAGGACCAAGCTTGACTTTTATGTTGAGTTATGTGGCTGTCAGAGCAGCTTTCGAGTCATATTTAATTTAGTGATTGATTAGACATCAGATGAATACCAACTACGTAAAAGGCTCAGTGAGAAATAAAAGACGAATGCTATTATCTTAACTCCAGAAGCACACAGGTCAGTGAGGAAGAAATAACATAGACAGGTGAGCCACTCATTTACACGCAGATTGTATAGGCTCTACCACAGTTGCAAATTCAGTGTTCTGAGAGTGTGAAGAAGAGATTAATTCTAACTAAAAGATTCTGGAAAGGAGGTTTTTCAGGTTTTAGGAAGTAAGCTAAGCATTAAGGTTCTGGAAAAGGACATCCCCAGCAGAGGTCACCCTTAAGCTAAAATGTTGGGAATAGCTAATGGGTGAAAGTACTAGAGCTGAAATGTATTTTTTTTAATTTATTTTTTTTAGTAATGCCCCCTCCCCTTTTTAAATGGCCTAATTTCAAGCATGACACATTTTTTCCCCCAGAATTCAAAAGATTCTTCTCTTCTGGAGAGTAACAAAAAAAGAAAAGGCAAGCTAAACACCAAAGGAGGCAAAAAGAAGAAAGAAGATCTTCAGGAAGTAGATGGGGAAATAGAAGCTGTCTTGCAGAAGAAAGGTGAGATGGAAGTCTTGTGGGTGGCGGCGGCTGTGTTTGCTTTGAGCAAGACATTGTGATTCCAAGCTATTTGGTCTGGGGAACCTCCTATGTGTGGAGACATTTACTAGAAAATATTTCAGTATCTAATGGACCTTTGTTTATATAAAGATTATTCAGTATAGTTCTGAGTCACTACTGAATCACTAATCTTTTCACCTCCTCCTTTTTATGTTTACCAGCTAAAGCCAAGGGGCTAGAATTACAGATCTCCAGTGTGAAGTTTGAAGACGTTGGTGGCAATGATACAACATTAAAAGTTAGTTCAGAATCAGAATTTCTACCTCAAATGGGTATATTGCCAATCAGGTATTCAAATAAGGCCTTCTTCTTTGTATCTAATAGGAACTGAGTCTAGAACAGGAGGCCAGAAGGTGAGAAGGGCAAGCCTGACTTGTTCCCTTCAGGGTCATGAGGGATACAAGAAACATATTTTCAGTTTTTTCACCATTTTAGTTACAGTGTGCATAAGATACTTGCTTTATCAGGAGTAGCCCTTTAACAGTTGTAATGGTTAGTGTTTTTCTGTGTTTACTCTGTTTCAGTTACTATGCTAGTTACTATTCATTCTTTCTGCAAGGTAGATATTATTACCCTTTGGAAATGGAAGCTCAGAGAGGGGTTATTGCTAATGCCTCATGACAGTTACCAGACAGGATTCAAACTCTGGTGTAAGTCTGAAGCCTGTCTACTGCATGCTGCTGCTCCAAAGAACAGGTCCTTTCATTCCACATTGATTCATTCTCTTTGGGGCTGTGAAGGACATCATTCCTGTTTATTCCTACAGGAGGTCTGCAAGATGCTTATACACATGCGTCACCCAGAGGTGTACCACCACCTGGGCGTCATACCCCCACGTGGAGTTCTTCTTCATGGACCACCAGGCTGTGGGAAGACATTACTTGCACATGCGATTGCTGGGGTGAGGTTTATTGACATTTGTTTGCTTTTGTTCTTTTGTTGTTATTTGTTTTTATTTTTTCTCATTGGTCAACTCGAACCAGACTTGGCGTATTCTCAGGAGGACTGATCCCTTTTTCATTCTCTTCATGCTGCAGTTTGTGGGATGGTATTTTTTTTTTTTAAGTATCCAGTTATATGGCAAGGGTTGGCTGGGAAGCCAAATAATATACTCATAAACAACCCATTTTTTTAAACAACCCATTTTTTTTTAACCCATAGTTCTTGTTTTATTTCTTGGTCTTACCCATGTTTTTAGTTCTTGTTTTTAGTCACTGTTCTTTCCCTTTAAGCTAGTGGTTTTGAAGAGCAATAAAATCAAACTGGAGGATCTTATTTTACACAGAACCAAATTTATTCAGAATTTCCATCCAGAGTCATGTTTTTATTCTTTTTAGTGTAAAAATGTCCTTTCTTAAATGGTGATAATAGATACTCAGTTGGCAAAATAAAAAATTAGCAGTTTTAGTTTTAGCCCCATCAGGTTTCTCAGAAACTATAAAATGCAAAATGTCCAAGTAAGTTTAGTTTGAAGAGGAGCACACTATGTCCGTCATTAATAGATAGTGTGCTTTGAAAGAAAATTGTTTTTGTAGGAGAAATTGGTTGATTTGCCTCATTTATTCATTTGTTAAATAAATCTTTTGTGTGATTATTGCATGCCAGACATTGAGATATAGTGATAAGTACAAGAAACTCAGGTTTTTATCTATAAGGGGTTTTTCGATCTCATACACAAGACACGTTAAACTATCTTTCACACAAATAAATGTTGCTTCATGGTTCCAATTACACTGAGTGGGAGACAGAAGAAGTGCAGAATGCTGTGTGGTATGTTGTTGGTATGTTGCTTTTACCCACGTTAAGAATTAGGGCTAAAGAGAATATCATTGAGGAAGTGAAATTTCAAGATAGTCAGAAGAATAGTAGGGTTTAGGATGGGTTGTTGCCAGTGATATTGGTGGGACAGTGGTAGTTTCTCTTCCTTTAAGAGTCTGCCTCCTCTGACTTGTTACTGGCTATTTTTCTGGGTTTCTTTGTTGGGAGACACGCCAGTAGGGTGTGTGGGAAATGACTGTGTCACAACTCCCTGCTATTTTATATCCAGCAGATAAATAACATAGATTTGTTTGGGCTCAGCTCTAAGTAAGAGCAAATATATTTCTTAAGATTCAAGACCCTTTATTTAGAAGAGATAATAACAGTTTTATGATATCTGTAAAGTAAAAATAAGTAGAAGGTATCTAGTCAATGTGTTTGGATAAAATTTCAGATTTTTAAGTAATGTTTTTCATTGGAACAGTAGAAAAAGATACGACGTTCCTAAGAAAATTGGTCATTTAAAAAATGCAATTTTGAGAGAGGGACTGAGTAAAGAAAAAGTAGATATGTGAAACTTTGAAAATTTAGTCATTTTTTAATATATTTGTGCATAGGAACTTGATCTTCCAATTCTGAAAGTAGCTGCTACAGAGATTGTATCTGGAGTGTCTGGAGAATCCGAACAGAAGCTAAGAGAACTATTTGAACAAGCTGTGGTGAGTCAGCTAATGACTGTAATGTCAGGTTGTCAGATTGTATAAGTATATCAAAGGTGTTGTTTTCTTTAAGGTTGGTATTTGTTAACATATTCAGTGGCCATTCTTTTCTAAACGTGGTAGTTTGTTCCTCATGATGGCTAAATGTTTAAAGTAGATTAATTGATAGATTGTTGGGTAAAATAATTTGTTTAATCTGAAAATAACATAATTGGTGAGAAGTTCTGACTGTCATACCCGATGGCGATATGCTGAAAATAGATTATCCTTGTGATATTTTTTTTCACTTTCCTCAACTTAGGTTTGCCCAGACAACCTGTAAGCAGTGTGAACATTTTTAACATTTAAGGATTATTATAAAAGCAACCATAGACTTGCCAGCATAAACTCTTCTCTGTTTGCAAAATTGAAGCTGTGATGATTCTGTTAGCAGAGGAATGACAGATTGGATTTTATTCTGATTATAACTCATTAAAATTTGGCTGCTTAAAAACTTCTGAGGAAGATGACATTTGTATTCCATTGAAGTTTTATCTTCAGTATAGTGTTATGGTTAAATGTACTTTCAAGTTAGAAACAGAGGTTCAAATCCTTAGGCCACCGCATACTAATTGTGTAATCTTGGGCAAGAGATTTAACCACTCTTTAACCCTGAGTTTCCTTACTAGCAAATAATGCTGATCAAATCTCATGGGGTTGTTGATTGTATTAAAGGGTTCATGTAAATTTTTAACGTAGTGTCTAACACAGAGCAAAAGCCATGTAAATATGGGCTATGACATTATGCTCATTTGAGCAGTCACTAGTCATCACTGTGGGTAAGAATTAAAAAATACTGATAAGTTTAATTTTACATTGTCATCATATGCATCCCAAATACATTGGGACTGGTAAATATGGCCAGTCATCTGAAATGCAAAGCTGAGAAGATAAAGTATATTTTACCAGTACTTGAAAATGTTTTTTAAAATAGTAAGAAATAGCAAAATTTGTTACCTAGTCCAAGTTCTGTATTGCTTGCTGTGGCAGATCAGTAAATTGTTAACAAGTAGCTGGGGCAAGGAATAGTGACTTTATTTGGAAAGCCAGCAGACCAAGAAGAAGATAGACTAGTGTCTCCCAAACCATCCTCCCTGGGTTAGAATATAGGTTTCTTTTATTCCAAAAAGGAAAGGGGATAAAGTCCTGGTTCTAGTCAGACTCCAGAGGGAATGTGTTCACTTTTTCCTTCCTGTAGTCATTCACAGGTGGGCCTGGTCAGGATGTTTCCTGTGAGCTAAACATAGACTGGCATTAGAAAAGCTGTGGTCACATATGGAAGATGCAGTGGAGGGTGGGAAGGGAACTATGCAGAGCAAAGCTACATTCTTTAAGGTGTTATCTGTTTTCCAAAATGAGCTTGATTTGTTTGTTAATTGGCATACAGCGGAAAGACAGGTAACCACATCTGTGTTTATGGTGAAGACAATGATGAATGAGGATAAAAGAGACAAAGGGAAAAATTAGTTATTAGTTCTGTGTTTATCTAGCTCTCTCTGAACCAGTGCTATCCTGGTATGATGGTGTAACAGCTGATACTTAATAAACATATGGTCAATACCCCTCTTTTCCCGTCTCCCCATTTCCTGATGAAAGTCAGTACAATAAAATATGTGTAAACTGCTTTCTTTAGGGTAGTTCTTTTGGTGAATGGTCTCAACTTTAAGATTGAAAAAAGCATATATACTTAACCACACCAGTATAGGGAATACATTTACATTTATGGTTTTTTTTTTGATGATATTCTTATTTCTAGTCAAGTGCACCATGTATCCTCTTCATTGATGAAATTGATGCTATTACCCCCAAAAGAGAAATTGCTTCAAAAGATATGGAGCGAAGAATTGTAGCCCAGCTCCTAACCTGCATGGACGGTGAGTTTGAAACAGTGAATTCGCTTTAAGACAATGTTTTTTTTTAAAATACTGTATGATGTGAAGATATGAAATATTTAAGTAGCATAAAACTTAGAGTACAAAACAGAAATCTTTTTCTTTTCATAAAAAACTATATCATTAATTTTTGGAGTGTATCTTACTATTTATTTTTAACATTTACACACATATATAAATACACTAAAATCTTATGTTGCTTTTTCCAATACTCTGCACCATACACACTATTCTGTACTCTTTGTATCTTAATAATATCTTGGAAATGTTGCCATTTAAAAAGAGTATTTCATTTTTAATTGATGATTGGTTTACAATATTGGTTTGATTTCTGTCATACATCATCATGAATTAACCGTAGGTGTACATATGTCCCCTCCCTCCTACCTTCTGCCCAAATGTTGCCATTTTAATCCATTTATATCTACCTCTTTTTAATTGCTGCTTGGTATCCTTTAGGATAAAGTCATTATATTTTACTTAAGTATTTCCATTTTGATGGATATTCAAGTTATTTTGATTTTTGCTTTACAGTGAACTATAAGGGATATCCTTAAATGGGCCTTTTTGGTACACATAAATTTTTCTAAGATGAAGTAATGGTTAAAGATTATACATTTAAAATTGTTATAAGAAATGGCAAATTGCTTTCCAAAAAGACTTTTCCATTTACATCTTTATCAGTACTATTCGAGAGTCACCCTTCCTCCAGATTTTTCACAACACTGAATTGTTTCAGTTTATGACACTGTGCGGGATGAAAAGTGGTGTGTTTGTTGCTATTTGCATTTCCCTGATTACTATTGATATAGATCATCTTTCCATATTTTTTGGCTTTTCATATTCTTTCCAAAATCCCTTTATCTTTTTCCTGTTGATTGAATTTTTAAAAATTTGAGTGAATACTATATTTTAATATAGAAACAAATCCTTTGTTAACTATAGTGCAATTCCTTCCTATCTGTAACTTGTTTTTCAGTTTTGTTTAATAGTTTTTGGATACAAATTTGGAGGAAAGAAATCAGCACAAGTAGAACTTCTGGAACTAGATCTTACCTGCTGGAAAATAGCATATGTTTTGTGTACATAAGAAAATTTGAAATAGTATGTAATTTGCATTTCTTGTGATGGTAGGTTGTAGGTTGTTCTGCTGTTTTATTCTTATGTAAAGTTTTCTTGCAATGTCTTAAGGCCTATGTTCTGAATTACCATCTTTTTAAATTTATTTTTTAATTGAAGGATAATTGCTTTACAGAATTTTGTTGTTTTCTGTCAGACCTCAATGAATTACCATATTTTATTGAAGCTAATATGTTATAAGATGCACTATCATTTTATGTACATCTGAGAAGGAAAAAGACATAACACCAATCAGAATATGACGTAATGCTTATCACATTGATAGTATAAGCATTCTGATTTCAGAGATATTAAAATGTGGAAAAATAACTAAATATAGGGATTAAGCAGACTACTTATTACTAGAACATTACTGAAAGCTCTGTTAGTTGAGCTTTTCGGTGTGTCTCTGTGTGTATTTTAAGGTTTCCTTTTTTAAAACAGAATAGGGAAAACAGTAAACAATTCAATTTACATAGTCAGCCTGTTACTGAACTGAACTTGGATCGAGTTGCATGACGCCCAGCAAAGCCAATTTACTGATGCTGGGTTGTGGTGAAAGAAAGTACAGTGTTTATTGCATGGTACCAGGCAAGAAGAATAGGTACCGAATGCTTGAAATACCCAAATTCCTAATGCTATCAGGCAAGGGTTTTTAAAGGCAGCATTAGAGGTGAGGGTTTCAGGGTGCATGAAATCAGCTCCTGGGACATTTTTCTGATTGGTTGGTGGCATGGTGATGTTTCGGGAATCTTAATCATCAGCCAGTCTGGGGTCTCTCTGCTTGTGGTCGGCATGTAGTCACTGTGCTCCGTTGGGCAGAGGGTCTTAGTTTCTATCAAACAACTCAAAGATCCCTACAGATTGTTATCTATATATCCCTTCCTGGGACTCCCTTATCTAATTATTAGCTGCTTGAGTTCAGTTTTTAGAACTCTGGGAGGACCAGGCAAGAAGCAGAGGACATGGAGGGGCTTGTACCCAGGAGAGCCCTGCAGGATCTTGCTTGGTCTCAGCCCTCTCTTTTCTTTGATACTTCTCAGTGCTGAGGGGGAACAAGAGTGGGACAAGACAGGAAATAAAGTGTTAGATAGACATGTCAATCATAAATTCTGCAGAGGAACTTGATTTTGGGGGGCTTGTTTCTTTCTCCCAAAATAACCTGTGACTTGTAGTCATTTTTCTTCCTACAGTTTGATAATTTTGTAAAAATATTATTAATTCAGAGTTTATAAATCTGAAATTGTAGTAAGTTAAAACTCTTAAGTTAATATGTAACAAGATAATTAAGACCACTTTAAAAAAATTCTAATTTCACCTAATTTTAATAACGAAACTCAGATGTAATTCTAATTACTAAGACCTGTGAAGGATGTTAAAAATACCATTTGTTTATGAGAAAACTGATACACAGCTGAGGGCCAGATGCAAACTGAGTCATTGGCAAAGTATTGGCTAGAATCCAGATATTTATTTACACATACAATTAATGACCTGCCCACGAATGCTTTATTTATGAGAGCTGTTAGCCAAGAAACATGTTAACTAGTTTTTTTTTATTAACTCTGTGTAAAAAGAACTGAAGCTTCATTTTTTAAAATTCATTCTTTTGGCTAATGTAACTTCAGTTTAAAAGATCAAATCCTCTAGAAACGGAAGAAAAGGAATGAAGTTTGTCTTATAGTGGATGGCCAATCCTAGCTGAGGTCTGATTTTTATCTTTCTCGAAGCTTTTGAAGCAACCTTTATGTTGCTAAGTATTGATTTCCTGGGAAAGGATTTTTTTCATTACTGAAGATTTAACAGATTTCCATGATTGTTCTTTTTGAATTCTGTTACTAATCCTTGCTATGTTCAGAACTCATCACCAAGTCTGTATTGTCTGAGCAACATGAACGAGGAAAAGGAAGCTGACTGCTACCCTTGGTCATTGTTTCCAGCTGTGAGAATGAAAGCACCCCTGAGTTAGCAGGGGAACAGCTTTGGATCTGTACCAGCATTAGTGCAGAGAGGGTTCCGTTATAAGAACATCTTTCTGTGACTGCAAGTTGGTAACTCATGGTGCTACCTCAATTACGGGGTGTCACCTTGTTACCTATAAAATATCATAGTTCTGTTTGCTCATGGATCTCCTTTTGTAGCATCAGTCTCTCTTTTTTTTGAGCCGATTCCCTTTCTTCAGTTTTCAAAAAGTATTAAAGAGCTTTCCTGTCTCACTTAAAGAGATACCTTATGCTATTCTCTTTATTCAAAGAGTAATTCCTGCCAACTAAAAGTTTCTAATTTGGTTCTGTTCCATGACCCCACCCATGTAGTTGTCTCTGTGTCTCTGCCATTCACTAAAACTGATCCCAGAAAGGTCGTTGATGATTACCTTTGGCCACATCTTTGGGCGTGCTTTTAGCCCTCACCCCTCTGAACCCACCTCTTAAAGTTAACTGGTGGAAGGGACTCTACAGAGAGTAGTGCCTGGCCCAGGGCAAGGACCCAGTAAGTGTTAGCAGTGAGTTTGGGAGCACTTGATACTGTGATTACCTTGTCCTTACAGTTGTCAGCACAGTTGACTTGAGTAACCCTCTCTGTCCTTCTCCTGTTCTCTGATAGCTCTCTAGCACTTTCTCTTACTTGCCCCCTTTTCCCCATCCTTTAAAGAAAGATATTCCATAACGTTTTACACTTGATCTTCTTTTCTTCTTGCTCTCTACCTACTTCCAACTATCTCCTGTTCAGCTCATCTTTGGAAAACTTTCAAATTACATCTCTAACCTTCATTTCTGAAAAACTTCCAACCCATGTTCACTGCTGCCTGCTAGATACTTGCAGGTAACTGTCCCACGTCCCTTCATACTCGGTGGGCCCACTGGCTTCCTCTGTGGCCCTTTCTGCTGTCTGACCCCCCTTCTGTATTCCATATTTAAGCTAACAGCTTCCAGACTGAGTTGTCTTTGTCTCTTCCTTCTCCTCCTCCTTCACATTGAATCATTTGTGTAGTGCTTTTGATTTCATCTACAACTTGGACCTTACATTGGGGTTTTCTGTTTTTATTTCCTATGTGCCTGCCTTCACTCATCTTTTACCTGATCATCATATTCAAATCACAGCAAACTCTTGCATTCATTCCTTTTTACTCCATTCAAAATTATTGTTAGAGTTATCTTTCCAAAACACAGATCTTAGGAGAAAAACCTTTCGTGGCTTCTGTTGGCAAAAGAATGTTCTATAAACTTCCCATGATTTGACTGTTAGAGGACTTCGTTAGCCATTACCTGTGTGTGGGGCGGGGGCGGCATGCAGTTGGTGTGTAAACCCCAGTCTGTCCACTCTGGTTCAGTTGTGAGAAATAATACTTGGGGAAGGTACACTTTAGGCCCTGTATTCCATCCATTAATTAAAAAAACTGCATCTAGATTAGTTGCCAGAGCAACTGGAGACTATATTGTATTCCGTCTCAGTGCCATGAGTGTGTTTGAGATACATACTACTGTGTCTTGCCCATACTTCCTGATGGTGGGCCACTCATCCTGTCTAAACATGGCACACCTGTTTGTACCTCTGTGCTTTCACTCATTTTCTTTCTTCCATGTAGAATTTCATTAGCCTATGTCTGCTTGTTAATAGCCTATTCACCCTTTAAGCCTTTCTGGAATGTTACCTGCTCCCTAAGTTCTTCCTGATTCCTCAGTCTGAATTCATAATATCTTCCATTGTACCACTGCGGTGCTTTGTTTATACTTGAACTATGCTTCAAATAGATTGAGCTGCTTGAGGACAAAGTTTGTATTTTCCTCACATCTTTCACGTATTAGGCATTTAATGTTAGTTTCATATTCATATATACAATATATAATTGTGATTGTATAATACTTTCTCTCTAACCACTTAATAACGTGGATAACATTATTACCCTTAATGTCAAGTGTCTTGTTCACCACTCATCCTCTGTCTGGTTCTTACTAGATCTGAATAATGTGGCTGCTACAGCTCGGGTCCTAGTCATTGGAGCTACCAACCGACCAGACTCCTTAGACCCTGCTTTGAGACGTGCAGGAAGGTTCGACCGAGAAATATGCCTAGGTATCCCAGATGAAGCGTCCAGAGAAAGGTATACTCTTAGAGAATGAAGTTTGTATGCCACTATGTCATCTGAACTGCATGCTTTGAAAACGAGGGGTGAGAAATACCATGCAGCCTTCTTTCTCTCTTATCTCTTTCTTTATGTGCCAGTGAAATTGATTTGGAAAGGAAAAAGCCACATTAAATGAATGCTTAAAACAATTTACTCACTAATACGGCAGTTGTTTCAGGCTGCTTTTTCGGTAGTGATAATGGATTTATGCATCCACACTCATCTGTCTGATCTTATTAACAGTGTCTTGTGTTTTTTAGGTGGCAGTCAGCCTAGGGAGAGTGTTTAGAGTGATGGAATAGTGCTCACTGGTTCACATGTAGGTTAAATCTGAGTACCATATTTTAACCTGTTGCACTAATCTGCCTAAAATCATAAGTTCCCTGACAGATAATTAGTGGCAGCCAGAGAGTTGAAAGCTGTCTGTTTGCTGTAAGACCATCCTTTCCTAGTAATTGGGTTTGAATGTCCACAGAGCAAAGAGGTATCCACCAGCATCTCAATAACAAAAATATCTGGGGAGGCACTGTTCAGGCAGTGGAGTAAGGAAATCTAGTAAAGAAGTGTTCTGAAATACCGTCTTTATAATGACTTTTAGCTTAAGTTAATGACACTAAATTGCTGTACACAATCACCAGCGGCTTTTAGGGAGAGTAGTATATAGCGAAAGGATAGGCATGGGGACAGGGAAGAAGGGTAGAGATGAACAGGAGACTTCATGAATGCTGAACATAAGACTGATCAGAAGACCCTGTGGGCAGGAGAAAGCATTAGGAAGAAGAGGTCATCCTTCCCTTCTTGCTGTTACTTAATGTGGCTTCAGCTTTTGACTGATTGGCAGTTGCTTCTTCAGCTGTTGTATTCAGCGTCATCTATAGGCATGCTCATTGTGTTCTCACATATATTAATATAATCTTTAAATGGTTACTCAACTATTCAAGTTAAGTTGTATTTATTTAGGAAATGTGTGTTAAGCATATAGTATATGTATACTACTGGGATAGGTACTGTAAGGAATAAAAAGAATTCTAAATCCTTGCTTTTAGGAAGTTTACAGAAAGAGAAATAAGGCCTATATCCTTTATCAAATCTTGTTTTGGTTAAGTGCCAAACTTGATGATAGAGACATAGACACAGCCCACCATCCCTACTAGATAAAATCCATTGTTCCTTCATCCACTCACTATTCCATCATCAACAAAATCCTTAAAGGGCTTTCTTAGGTAGTCATATTTTGAAAATATTCAAGCCTACAGAAAAGTTGAAAGAATAATACAAAGACAGCCCATATGAAGGATAGTTGACGAAATCATGATACTTTAGCTGTAAATACTTCTGTGTAACTATACCATTTTCCACAGTAAAGAAACTTAACACTGATAATAATATTACTCAGTACAGTCTATTCTGATTTTCCCAGTTGCCCCCAAATGTCCATTGTTCTTTTACTCTTTCATTTTTTTAAAACCTAGAATAAAGGAGCAAACCTGCTATGTAGTTGGCATGTCCCTTTAATCTCCTTTAAAAAATCTTTAGTCATTAGATATGGACATATTTATAGTTGACATAACATAATGCCTGGATTTGCATTAAAACACTCCAGAGGGAAAAAAAAGTGGGGGATAAATAAGACTGTGAAAATGTTGATGATTATTGAAACTGAGTGATAAAAACATGGGGGTTCATTATTGTGATAGTTTTAAAGCATGTGTTTGTAAATTCTCGGCCCTCCTGTTAGTGGGAGGTGGGCCCATGTCTCCTCTTCTCGAATCTGGGCTGACCTGAGTGACCCATCAATCGATACAGAATAGGGGAACTGATGCTACAGGACTTCTCTTCCAGGGCTACCTGATCTGCTGTAGACAGTGTAGGCCTCAGTTTCTGAGTCCAGGCCACCTGCTCCAGCCTCTTTGCTCAATTGTCTTAAAACTGGAAATCTCTTAATGGTAGTTTTCTCCTCCTTTGGAGTTTCCATGTCAGTGTTAGCCTCTCAGTCGTGTCTGACTCTTTGCAACCCCATGGACTACAGCCCACGAGGCTCCTCTGTCAGTGGGGATTCTCCAGGCAAGAATATTGCAGTGGATTGCCATTCCCATCTCCAGGGGATCTTCCCAACCCAGGGATTGAACCGTGGTCTCCTGCAGGCAGATTCTTTACCATCTGAGGAGTTTCCATAGTATGATGACCAAAGTTACATTTTTTTAGGAGTAGACTGTTACTGAAAAAAGGATGATATTTATTTTATGTTAGCTATTTTTTCTTTAACATTCTAAATTTCTTAGTATTCTTATGCGTAGTAGCAAATCAGACCTGTATTTTGAGGAAGCATTTCTTTTTTTTTTGGCTGTGCTGGTCTTCGTTGCTGCTCAGGCTTTTCTCAGCTTTTGGTGTGCAGGCTTCTCATTGCTGTGCATTTTTCTGTTGGGGAGCAGGGGCTCTAGGTTGTGGGATTCAGTAGTGGCAGCACATGTGCTGAGTAATCGCAGCTCCTGGGCTCTAGAGCACAGGCTCAGTGTTTTCGGCACACGGGCTTAGTTGCTCCACAGCATGTGGCGTCTTCCCAGATCAGGGACCCAACCTGTGTCTCCTGCATTGGCAAGCAGATTCTTTACCACCGAGCCACCAGGGAACCCCAGGAAATAGTTCCATAATGGAACTTTTTCTTCACGCCGACTATTTACGGTATCTAAGTGACAATTTTCATTTGTCAGTGATGTTCATCTGCTTCTGTTCTATTCACTTAAATGATCCCAAAGGATGTTTCTATAACCTATTGTCTAGTAGCTTGACATTTTAAACTATTAGTTTCTCTTACAAATTTGGAAATTTCACACGTTATTTTGTCCAGGTTAATGTATAATATCACAATATCTAAATAATAATAATGAACATTTATTGGGAACTTAATTATGCATCAGCCAGTGTTCTGGCACCTTTGCATATATTCACCTAACATCCCTATGATTAAGTGCTATTGTAATATATATTTAACAGATGAGAAAACTAAAGCACAGAAATGAAATAACACAGAGTGGCAGAGCTGACTTCAAACTGAAGTGGTCTGGTATCAGACCTTTTGTCCAGAATATCTTTACTATTTTTAAATTTTATTCAGTGTTAAAGAAATTATTTTCAGTATTCCTTTAGTGATAATAATTATCCAGAAGTCCACATTTCATTGACACATACCCTATTGCCAGTTGAGTTGAGCAAAGTTTCTCACACATGCAATACCGGGGATCAGCAGTAAATAAAGATAAAGTTGGAGAAATAACTGTCCTAATATAGGATTGGGTATTAAAGTTTGTATCAACATAACTTTTCGTGATGAATAAAGCTAATGGTTTGAGTTTAGAGGCTTTTTTATTTCTGGCAGATGTCCGTTTAATTTACTCTAAAAGAATTTACCTTATATTCTTATAAATCATTTATCTTATTTCTTCTGTAATACTGTTAAACTCTTAAAGGCAGAATATTTTTTAAAAACCTATTTTTTTATTCTGTTGTCTAATACAGCAGATATTTATAACTTAATCCCTAATAGAATAAGGTGGGATATATATTAGAGAGTTAGCATTTGTTGAATAAGTGAACTGTTTGATCTTATGTCTGTTAAGTGAACTGTTTGATTTTATGTCTGTTAAGTGAACTGTTTGATCTTAAATTGTGTCTGTTATAATACCATTGACAGAGAAGGACTTCCATAAATATATATAGTTTTTAATATTTGGTTGTGTCGAGTCTTAGTTGCAGCACTCAATATCTTCGTTGTGTCACATGAGATCTTTATTGTTTTGGTGCATGGACTTTCTAGTTGTGGCGGGGGGCTCAGTAGTCACGGCGTGGGGACTTAGTTGCTCCGTGGCATGTGGGATGTTAGTTCCCCAATCAGGGATCAAATCCATGTCCCCTGCATTGCAAGGCAGATTCTAACCTCTGAACCACCAGGGGAGCCCCCATAAATATATTTGGTGACTTATTTTTACTAGTAGGTTAGGAATCTCAATTTCTTTTCCTTGTCTTTTCCACAGAATACTTCAAACTTTGTGCAGAAAATTAAGACTTCCCGAAACTTTTCATTTTCATCACTTAGCACACCTCACGCCAGGCTTCGTTGGTGCTGACTTGATGGCACTCTGCCGAGAGGCAGCTATGTGTGCAGTCAACAGGGTCTTAATGGAGCTGCAGGGGCAGCACAAGAAAAATCCTGAGATCGAAGCTTTGCCCCCTGAAGGAGACCAGGAAAAAAGGACTGGGGCTGAACCCACTTCTAAAACACAGGTGCTTTCTATCCAGGTACCTTAAGTGACCTTAAACTTTCCATTTGAATGTTTCTAATTTGTGTTAACTTTAAAAGCAGGCAGGTGTCAGTGTAGTTGAAGTTCGTGATTTTCTGTTTCACTGGCACTGTGTCTTTAAAATAATTATTATACCCAATATATGTAAGATTTCAGAAGGACAAGTTGTTTCACTTTTTTTCAGTTGATTCCAAATAAATTCGCTTTGTAATAATGATTATGAAATCTAGAGCAGGGGTTGACACACTGTGGCACTCTGTGGCCCACTTGCTTACCTCCTGTTTTTGTAAATTAAAATTCTGTTGGAGCATAGGCATGCTCATTTGTTGATGTAGAGTCTTTTTCTGTTTTCATATGTGACAGCAGGATTCTCATAGCTGTCTGTACAGCAGAGACTGCACAGCTCACAAAGTCTCTGGTGTTTACCCTCTAATTCTTTCCAGAAAATTTGTCAACTCCTGTGATAACATTGACATTTGGTTATAACTCCAGGTTATCTTTTGTCAGACAGACTGAAATAGTCTGCTGACATAACTATATCCTTGGCCCTGACTTCACGGGGTGATAGTCCGGGGAATGTGAGAGGGATGTTTATCATCTAAGATCTGTTAAACTTTTGAGTCTTGTGAGTCATGAAAACTCAGTATAACATTTATATAGCATTTTATAGCTTGAACAGGGGGATTTTATATAATTTGATTCATTATAACTTAGTCAAATAAATACCATCCCTGTCCCCATTTTATAGTCAAAGAAATGAAGCTTAAGAGGTGGTGACTTGCCTGAGGCCACATGGCCTCTACTTTCCAGAGCAGGGGCTTAAATCCAGGTCTTTGGTTTTCAAATCATTTGTTTCTTCCTTACTCATTTGGAACCAAAAGGGTATCTGTTAAGAATAATAATAGACGTATTCCTTTTATAATAGTCCATGTAAATTAGGATTTTATTAATTGAATTATTAGGTTACGTTTTATATCTGTTATCATATTCCTCAAAGAGCAAGAAATCTGCCTTTGAAGTTCAGGATTCATTAGTACCAGGAGAATTGTCTGCTTTCTATTTGGTTGATAAATCATCAAAGAACCGTATTATGAAATCATACTACCACCAGAGTAACTTTAATTTTATCAAAATTCACCTGTTTTTTGAATATGTAAAAAGTGAAAATTGGAAACACGTGGTTGTTGAATATTTACCAATTGCTCATGCCCTAGTATAGTATATAAAAATTATTCTTTGTTAATAATCGATATATCTTTTCTTGGCTATGTCAGAGCAAAAGAAATGACCTGTATCAATGAAGAAAATTATTTAAATGTATAGGGGTTTATATACCTTACAGAAATGTTGCACTAAGAATATTTAAAAGTGTAAACAGTAACTTTTTCAACAAGGTTTGTGGTTTTCCAGTTTTTCCCTCATTTGTTTCCTTTAAGGAAGAATTGCAAAGGCTGCTGGGGTTGCTAAGGAACCAAGATCCCCTCTCAGAAGAGCAGCTTAAAGGACTGTGCATTGAGTTGAATGATTTCCTTGTTGCTCTGTCCTCTGTCCAACCCTCTGCCAAAAGGGAGGGCTTTGCCACTGTCCCTAATGTGACATGGGCAGATATTGGTGCCCTGGAAGACATTAGAGAAGAGCTCACCATGGCAATATTGGTAGGTGTTTCTGCCACTAACTGTTGTTGGTGTGTGTGATGCCTAAACAGCCATGCATGTGTACTGGGTTATATGTCTATTGGCATGATGATATACTTTCTGTTGTAATATTATTATTACATAATAATATATTAATAATAATATAATTATTATTGTACAATATAATAATTATTATTGTATAATAATACAATATTATTGTAACACCCTAATGATGGCTTTTCATTCTTCTGAGATTTGTTTTATATTGACTCTTCTGGTTGTGTTTGAATTCTATGGCACTGAGGTTTAAAGAGAAAAAGATTTAGGAATCAATCAAGAATAAATTATTTGAGAAATACTTTCTGACCTCAGTCACACTCACTGGGATCAAAACAGTTTTAGTGCCCATGAAACTTTTGGTTAATTTTCATTTAGTCTTTTCCAATTTCATGTTCTTTCATGGCTCATTAATGATTTCCAGTCCATTTCAGTTCAATTCAGTCGCTCAGTCGTGTCTGACACTTTGCAACTGCAGCATGCCAGGCCTCTCTGTCTATCACTAACTCCCAGTTTGCTCAAACTCATGTCCATTGAGTTGGTGAAGCTGTCCAACCATCTCATCCTCTGTCGTCCCCTTCTCCTTTTGCCTTCAGTCTTTCCCAGCATCAGGGTCTTTTAAAATGAGTCAGTTCTTCACATCAGGTGGACAGAGTATTGGAGTTTCAGCTTCAACATCAGTCCTTCCAATGAATATTCAGGACTGATTTCCTTTAGGATGGACTCTTAAGTTCTTCACTTTCTGCCGTAATGGTGGTGTCATCTGTATATCTGAGGTCATTGATATTTTTCCTGGCAGTCTTGATTCCAGCTTGAATTTCATACAGTCCAGTGTTTCTCATGATGTACTCTGCATATAAGTTAAATAAGCAGGGTGACAGTATACAGCCTTGACGTACTCCTTTCCCAATTTGGAACCAGTCTGTTGTTCCATGTCCCGTTCTAACTGTTGCTTCTTGACCTGCATACAGATTTCTCAAGAGGCAGGTCAGGTGGTCTGGTATTCCCATCTCTTTCAGAAAGTTCCACAGTTTATTGTGATCCACACAGTCAAAGGCTTTGGCATAGTCAATAAAGCAGAAATAGATGTTCTTCTGAAACTCTCTTGCTTTTTCCATGATCCAGCAGATGTTGCCAATTTGATCTCTGGTTCCTCTGCCTTTTCTGATCCAGTTTGAACATCTGGAAGTTTGTGGTTCACATACCATTGAAGCCTGGCTTGGAGAATTTTGAGTATTACTTTGCTAGTATGTGAGATGAGTGCAATTGTGCAGTAGTTTGAGCATTCTTCGGCATTTCCTTTCTTTGGGATTGGAATGAAAACTGACCTTTTCCAGTTCTCTGGCCACTGCTGAGTTTTCCAGATTGGTAGCATATTGAATGCAGCACTTTCACAGCATCATCTTTTAGGATTTGAAATAGCTCCACTGGAATTCCATCACCTCCACTAGCTTTGTTCTTAGTGATGCTTCCTAAGGCCCACTTGACTTCACATTCCAGGATGTCTTTCTCCAGGTGAGTGATCACACCATCGTGATTATCTGGGTTGTGAAGATCTTTTTTGTATAGTTCTTCTGTGTATTCTTTCCACCTCTTCTTAATATCTTCTGCTTCTGTTAGGTCCATACCATTTCTGTCCTTTAATGTGCCCATCTTTGCATGAAGTGTTCCCTTCAGTTCAGTTCAGTTCAGTTCAGTCGTTCAGTCATGTCCCACTCTTTGCGACCCCATGAATCGCAGCATGCCAGGCCTCCCTGTCCATCACCAACTCCCAGAGTTCACCCACACTTATGTCCATTGAGTCGGTGATGCCATCCAGCCATCTCATCCTCTGTCGTCCCCTTCTCCTCCTGCCCCCAATCCCTCCCAGCATCAGAGTCTTTTCCAATGAGTCAACTCTTCGCATGAGGTGGCCAAAGTACTGGAGTTTCAGCTTTAGCATCATTCCTTCCAAAGAAATCCCAGGGCTGCTCAAGACTCTTCTCCAACACCACACAGTTCAAACACATCAATTCTTTGGCGCTCAGCCTTCTTCACAGTCCAATTCTCACAACCATACATGACCACAGGAAAAACCATAGCCTTGACTAGACGGACCTTAGTCGGCAAAGTAGTGTCTCTGCTTTTGAATATGCTATCTAGGTTGGTCATAACTTTTCTTCCAAGGAGTAAGTGTCTTTTAATTTCATGGCTACAGTCACCATCTGCAGTGATTTTAGAGCCCCCAAAAATAAAGCCTGACACTGTTTCCTTAGAGGTGTGTAAATATTAAAAGAAAATACATGGAGATGGTAGTGAACAAGTATCTCCTGCTGTTGACTACATGGAGTACTGCTGCTTCTGATTTCTTAAAGGGCGGCAATGCCTAAAATTTTTATAGCCTAGAAATCTAGAGACATTTTCTAAAAATTTCTGAGTTTAAAATGTTGAAATATTGTATCTAAAATGTTCCCAGAACTTACATTTAAGTATAAATTTTTTAAGAGCAAGGAGTTTAAATTTATCGCCCTTTACATCATGCTGGAAACAGAGGAAGCACTCTGTGCTAAGCTCTGTTCTTATCTTCAGGCCTCACAATCAGTGTTGAAAATAGGCATCTAGAGATAATTTGAATATGCAGTATAAAGTGGACATTTGTAACAGGTTGATGTTGGGATTGTGTTTTCCAGGCACCAGTACGTAACCCAGATCAGTTCAAAGCTCTCGGCTTGGTGACTCCAGCTGGAGTCCTCCTGGCTGGTCCTCCTGGCTGTGGGAAAACTCTGCTCGCAAAGGTATGGAATAAATCAGTGGCATGTATTTTGTTTCTTACTATCAGTTAGGGTAATATGAATTCAACTTTAAATGTTACAGTGGGATATTTTTGCATAGTTTCTATTAGAAGTTCATTTTGGAACGACTAGCAAATTTTCTTCATGGAAGTTTCCCACTTTTATTTGAATTACAAAAGATATAGCATTGAAAATTTGGAAAAGAATATTTTTAATATATCAAAACCCCATCAATTTTAACAAAAATTATATATTCTGTGTATTATATTCATTTTAAGGCACATTGTCACATAGTTGTAGTTTGTAGCTAAGTTTGTTTCCTGCCTTGGTATAGTTATTATTTATAAGTGAAGTATTTTTTTCTGCATTCCTTACTGCAGTTGTTATTTTGAAAACTTAGGTTTTTACAGTATTAATAGAAAAAGTAGATAAGCAAAAGGGGAAAGCATTACTTATAATCCCCTCTTCTCTTGCCTGCTAATAATTTCATTTTGTTAGTCCTTCCAGATGTTATTGTCCACTTACATTTCAAGATAACATACATAACTTTTACACATATATGTACAACTATGAGATTTTCAAACATGGATTTCTTAGCAATACTTCTTGAACATCTTCCCATGTCAACATACATAGATAAACATTAGTGTTTTTAATACCTGCAGAGTATCCTGCCATAAAGATGCTCTGTAATTCATGAAATGATCCTCTGTTTAAACAACACTGCATGAAACAGTCCTGTGCTGACATTTTTGTACTTAGAGTGCATTCATGAATATTTTTTTAATGAAAAGAATACGTTTTAAGGTTTTGATCCATTACCACTCCATCAAAATACTTTGTTACCCAGGTACATTTGATCCATTACCAAAGTGTCTTCTAAGAAATTTGTGCCAGTTTCTCCTCTTTCAGTAGACTATGAGTATCTATTTCCCCAGCACCCTGAATTAGCAATAGCCATTGACAGTTTTTAATATTTGACAGTCTTATAGGTAAATATGGTTATCTTCCAGGTTTTAAGTTATATTTTACAAATTACTAGTGGGTTTTTAAAAATAATGTGTTTTATTGGCTTTTTTCTTGATGAATTGTTTGTTCATATCCTTTGTTTTCCTACTGACATGCATGTGATTTTCTTATAATCACTCTTCATATAGTAAGATCTGTTATATTTGTAGTTTTATCAGTGTTTTGGGCCTTCTTATTTTGTTAATCATATTTTTGACACTTTTTAAGTTTTGTGGCTTCCCCCCCTGCCCCCAATAATCATCTGGGCAGTTTTCTCAGTCTTTTGTGATTCCTACCTTCCCTTTGGAATCAAGCTTATTAGAGCCATTTTTGTTATTTGTAACTTACATAGTCATGATTTTTAGTGTCTGTATAATATTCCATCTATAATTTACTTAACCCTTATCACCTTTTAAAAACATTTGGATTACTTGTAAACAAATTAAAATTGATGGCAAAAATAAATTAATTGATTAAAAATAAAATTATAGAATCAAAAAATAAAATCAGTGGCATTTTTAGTAAGTTTCACAGCAGCCAGATAACGTTGTGGCTCCTCAGTAAATACCAAATATCCACAGTGCCATTTGCTCGTGTGTGTGTGTACATGTAAAAAATTTTAAACTTATTTTTACTTATATCATTAAATTTTCTTGCTTCTAGTACTCTTATACGGCATTGCTGTAAAGGAGTTTGGGAGCAAAGGAGGCAGATGAGAACAAAGGAGGGGGTTGCTGGTCTGCATGTTTTTCGCAACAGTTTTAGAAGACTGTAGCCAGAAGGAAGGTCCTGCAAGCTAATATGTGGATTCACTGGGTTGATGCAGTTCCCTGGCCTGGGTGCCTTGTCATGTTTGTTTTTGAATTGGTTATATTTGCACCTCAGGTTCTTATTAGTTATCTGTGTTATATATGGCACTGTGTGCATGTCAGTCGCAATCTCCCAGTTTATCCCTCCCCTCTTATTTACATTTTTAAGAATTCCTTGACAGTTAAGTGGAAAATGGACTGGAGGGAAGCAAGAGGGAAAGGAGGCTAGTCAGGGTTTTGAGGGTTTGGTTTGATCTGGGTTTTCTGCATGTTCAGACAATAGGACATGGTGTGGATGAAGGTGATGGTGTAGTGGACAAATAGGAGGTGACAGGCTCGCCTACCTTTTAGCACTAGAGTCAGTAGAATTTCCATGTGGGTTCACTGATCTAACAAGAGATCACGGGGAGACACCCTGGCTTTGGCTTAGAAAATGTATTTACTGGGATGAGGAGGAAAAGAATTTAGGGTGTGGGGTTTGGAGAGTTTGGGGTTTGGGAGATTCAAGAGTCCTGCTTTGGAAATGACAGACTTGAAATTCCTATAAGATCCAAATGGAAAAATTTTTTGAAAGATCCAAGTGGAGATGCTGAGGAGTGTGTTGAACACAAATCTTGATATCAAGTTTTAAACATAGAAAGGAGCTTTATTCCCTGATCGTTTTGAAGTTTCGAGTGATTTTATTTAGACTTCATCTCTGCCTTCACAGTATAGTTTTTGGATTCTTCTAAATGTATCACCATATATTTCTCCTTTGTTGCTATCTTTGGCTTTAAACCATACAGCTTAATCTTTATTAAAAAATAATCTGTAAGTACCATAAAGGACAGAAAAGGTATGGAGCTAACAGAAGCAGAAGAGATTAAGAAGAGGTGGCAAGAATACACAGAAGAACTATACAAAAAAGATCTTCATGATCCAGATAATCATGATGCTATGATCACTTACCTAGAGAAAGACATCCTGGAATGCAAAGTCAAGTGGATCTTAGGAAGCATCATCATGAACAAAGTTGGGGAGGTGATGGAATTCCAGTGGAGCTATTTCAGATCCTAAAAGATGATGCTGTGAAAGTGCTGCTCTCAATATGCCAGCAAATTTGGAAAACTCAGCAGTGGCCAGAGGACTGGAAAAGTCAGTTTTCATTCCAATCCCTAAGAAAGGCAATGCCAAAGAATTCTCAAAGTACCCCACAGTTGCACTCATCTCACACACTAGCAAAGTAATGCTCAAAATTCTCCAAACCACGCTTCAGCAGTACTTGAACCATGAACTTCCAGATGTTCAAACTGGATTCACAAAAGGCAGGAACCAGAGATCATATTGCCAACATCCATTGGATCATTGAAAAAGCAAGAGAGTTGCAGAAAAACATCTGCTTTATTGACTATGTCAAAGCCTTTGCGGAGAAGGCAATGGCACCCAACTCCAGTACTTTTGCCTGGAAAATCCCATGGACAGAGGAGCCTCGAAGGCTGCGGTCCATGAGGTTGCTGAGGGTCAGACACAAGTGAAGTAACTTAGCAGCAGCAGTAGCAAAGCCTTTGACTGTGTGGATCACAACAAACTGTAGAAAATTCTTCAAGAGATGGGAATACAGACCACCTGACCTGCCTCTTGAGAAATCTGTATGCAGGTCAAGAAGCAACAGATAGAACTGGACATGGAACAACAGACTGGTTCCAAATTGGGAAAGGAGTACATCAAGGCTGTATATTGTCACCCCAATTATTTAACTTATGTGCAGAGTACATCATGAGAAACGCTGGGCTGGATGAAGCACAAGCTGGAATCAAGGTTGCTGGGAGAAATAGCAATAACCTCGATATGCAGATGACACCACCCTTATGGCAGAAAGCGAAGAACTAAAGAGCCTCTTGATGAAAGTGAAAGAGGAGAGAAAAAGTTGGCTTAAGAATCTGCATTCAGAAAACAAAGATCATGGCATCTGGTCCCATCACTTCATGGGAAATAGATGGGGAAAAAATGGAAACAGTGAGAGACTTTGTTTTCTTGGGCTCCAAAATCACTGCAATGCTGAGTGCAGCCATGAAGTTAAAAGACTCTAGCTCCTTGGAAAAAAAGTTATGACCAACCTAGAAAGCATATTAAAAAGCAGAGTTGTTACTCTCGAAGTTTTTACTTGGCCAACAAAGGTCCCTCTAGTCAAAGCTATGGTTTTTCCAGTAGTCATGTATCGATGTGTGAGTTGGGCTGTAACAAAAGGTGAGCGCCGAAGAATTGATGCTTTTGAATTGTGTTGGAAAAGACTCCTGAGCATCCCATGGACTGCAAGGAAATCCAACCAGTCCATCCTAAATGAAATCAGTCCTGAATATTCATTGGGGGGACTGATTTGAACTCCAGTACTTTGGCCACCTGGTGCAAAGAACTGAGTCATGGGAAAAGCCCCTGATGCTGGGAAGGATTGAAGGTGGGAGGAGAAGGGGGCGACAAAGGATGAGATGGTTGGATGGCATTGCCAACTCAGTGAACATGAGTTTGAGTAAACTCCAGGAGTTGGTGATGGACAGGGAGGCCTGGCGTGCTGCAGCCCTTGGGGTTGCAAAGAGTAGGACACAACTGAGCAACTGAACTGACTGAAGTACTGTAAAGACTGATATTGATGCTTTTGATTTTTGGATTATAAATGAATGAATGACTGATTGCTTTCATTGGGCAGGGCATTTGTGCCCACTGAGATTATGATTTTACTAGGATTCTAAACTCAGGCTTCAAATATGCTTACATATACCAAAAAGATTTACATAAATGTTTCTGATCATTTCCATCTGATGTTTTGTCTAAGTAATTTGTGAAGAGTATTGAGTTTTTGTTCCCATTTGTCTATTCTCCTAATGAGAAAGAGGCAACTATGAAAAGGGGGAAATAGAGATAAACTGCAAAAATTCCTTGTATTATCACACTTTATTAGTATTTTATTGTATACTTGTCTTATTTGTGTCTTTTTTCTCTTACTAGGCTGTTGCAAATGAGTCTGGGTTAAATTTTATATCTGTCAAGGGCCCTGAATTACTAAACATGGTAAGTTGCTGTGGCATTAGCTATTGATTTTTTATTAGGAAAAGTAATGGTCATTCAGATTACAGGGTCCTCAGAATTTTGAAATAGTCGTGGTATTTTGGTAAAATCACTGCATTAGGAGTGAAGAGATGGAGCTTTGCTTTGCTGTACTGTTCACTGTGTATAAATGCTTTCTTAATTAAGTCTGTTAACATCTGAGCCTAGATTTTTTCACCAGCAAAATGGAAATAATCAAAATAGTCAGCATTTTAAAGTGTTAACTCCAAATTTGTCAAGCACTTTACATGTAGTATTCTTCAACAATCCTGTGAGGTACATATTATTGTTGCCCTGATTCACAGATGAGGAAACTTAAGTTTCAAGGAGTTGTATAACTCGGCCAGTGCCCAATAGCTTGGGGTTAGTGGAGCTGACATTTGAATCTGTGTCATCAGACTCCTAGTCTGCTTTCCTTCAGATGAGTTAAGGATTAATAAATAAAAATACTTAGAGGGAAAGAAATCACTGAAATATTTACTATTAATAACTTCTTTCTGCATTTAAGCAGTTTGTATCTCAAGTTTGGGACTTTGAATTTCTTATTTCCTGTTTATGCCTATGAAAAGTAAAAATGCCATTCCATAATATTCAAAGAAAGAAGAAATGAAAATGGTATCATTTGTTTAAAAAGGCTTTTTCAGTTCATTCAGTGCACTTTTTACATTTACTATGTATATTATATATTTATCCCTAAATTAAGAAAATAACTTTTAAGTGTGGTAGTCATGTAGTTAAGGTTAAAACTACTATCTTTTAGAGGTAGTAAAATATTTATAAATAAAGTTATGATGTCTGGGCTTTCCATCAAAATAACAAGTAGAAAGAAAGTGGACAGGGTTTAGATGAAACAAAACTGATCATGAATTTTGTTGATAATTATGAAGCTGGGTGATAGAGGTATTTGGGATTCATTACATTGTTATGTCTACTTTCATTATATGTTTGGAACTGCTTTTATAAATGATAAAAACAAAGCCACTTTTTATAAATGGTATGTGTTCTTTTATAACTTGATTTTGTTATTTTTGTTAAACATTATAATATTTCCCTTGTTGATATATTTGCCTCTAGTTACTAGTTTTATGTGTAGTAGTATATTGAATGACTTATAACCACAGTTTTAAAAACTTAACTCTGTTACAACCTAGAAGGATGCATGCATTGGGAGATAGGAGGAAGGTTCAAGGGGGAGGGGAAATATGTATACCTATGGCTGATTCATGTTGATGTATGGCAGAAACCAACATAGTATTATAAAGCAATTATTATCTTCCTATTAGAAATTTTTTAAAAATAAAAACTCAGTTTTTTTTTTCTGGATAGATGTTTAAGTTGAGCATTATATACATGTCAAAGTGCAGCAACAAAGACCAGTGCAGCCAAAATCAGTTAGTTTAAAATGATAATAATTTTGTTTTGGTTCAGCATTCCAAATTTAATTTTTGTCAGTTTAGATTTTTTCAGGAAACTAAGTTGGTCTGCTGTATTTGTACACTGTGCAGGATGTTATGGTCACAGAAGAATTTGAAATGGTCATGGCTTCTGCTTTCCAAGGACTTATGTTGTAATATGGTGAAGGTATTGTAGAATAGCTCAGAAATATAACAGTAGGAGGTGCTGTAAGAGAGGAGAGAGCAATGGGAAGAAAGATCAATGATCTTTTAGACTGCAAGAACTGTGTTGAGGTAGGTTGGGAAAGCAGGTCATGTGAGAGAAGTAGAATAAGGAAAAGTACAATGAAAGGTATAGGACAGATCTGAAGAAAAGAAGATCTACTCAAATAGAAAATGAAAGTACTTTAATCGCTGTCATCTCTGATGTCTTCTGTGCCTTAATTACTTTCATATGGCCATATAATCATACAGTAATATAAAAGATACTTTAGGTATAATTGCCATTGTAAAGATGTTTTCACATTCTGTCTTATTTAGCATTATTAGAAAAAAAGCTTTTCTTATTTAGCTAGGTTGAAATTTTATACAAATAATTTTTTGTGCCTAGCTAAAAGTGAAACTGTTTTACATATAACTTTTTATTTTAGTTAGTTCTAATGTTGTAGCTGTCTGTGAATTGGTTTGTATTTTGATTTTACCATACAGTATGCATTTATGAAACCTGGTAGATATCTAGCTGGCTTAATTTGCCTCCTCTGATGCTATATTATCATCATGAGTTCTTCCTTTAGCAAGATGACCTATATAGAAACAACAGTAGGACAGTAAGTTGACCTCTTCTCATTTAAAATACTGTTGAATTAATGAAAATACATGCTGGGTGTTTTATATGCATAAAGCTTTGATCAGTTCTAAAACGCCATAGAATTGTGGAATTCTTCTTGACCTAGAAGAGACCTTATATTCTATTTAGTCTTCATTTTATAAATGAGGAAATTTATAATAAGTTTAAATAAGAGCTAATTTTATGAAGTTGAACCAAATAAAACTATTTTTGTAGGTCAGAATGGTTAAATGTCAGCTGTTGCCTGTGTTTTGACCTAATGCTTTTTGGACTCTGGTATATACATGTCATTTAAAACTAGTATTACTATAATTTGGCCCAAACTCCAAAGTTGAATTGTTTCTACATTTTATTTCCATTCTGTGTGTGGTCAGTATGTTGGTGAGAGTGAGCGTGCTGTACGACAGGTTTTTCAACGAGCCAAGAACTCAGCACCCTGTGTGATATTCTTTGATGAAGTGGATGCCTTATGCCCTCGAAGATCAGCCCGAGAGGTAGGTATCATAGTTTAGTGATTACAGATTTTTTTGAAGCACCAAACCTTTTTTAATTTCTTGTAAAGTTATGTCGAGTTCAAATAGTTGTTTTATAAAGTCATTCCTTGAGAACGCTGAGACTATTTAAGTGAAGAAACCTAGTAATTTGAAAACGGCCTAAGGATAACAGTTTTATTTTTATTAGTCTCTGTATTCATTTTGTTTTTCTGCGTATTATTTTGGTTTCTCATACCTGTTTGACACAAGTGTGTTGTTGGGAATGGAATGTTAGTTCTGGATAGCTTACCTTGTAATCTGATGATTGTTTTCAGGGTTCCTGAAACAGTAGAAAATATAATTTAAGACATCATGTGCTCCAAGTAGATATATGCTTTAAGATAATATGCTTTAAGACTCAGCACCATTTCTGTCTGGGGAAGACATAAATTGATCTGCATTAAATACCACTTGTATTACTACTGTGAGTCACTGTTCTTAGAAATTTCAGTACAATGAGTGCCCAGAAATAGTTCTCAGGAATACTTTCATAAAAGAGTTGGAAGAGTAGTGAAGCATAATATTAAAAAAAATAACCTTTTGAAGAGAATAGTGAAAACTGTGTTCTAAGTACATTTATTACAAGATGATTAAGGAAGTGATCATATATCTCTTGTGATTTATCTTCAAATAGTTATTTTATGTGTGTTCTTAGATTTTGAAACATTCATTAGGTGCCTCATTTTGCTTAAAATTCACAAAAGTGTTCAAAAGTTGCAGAAACAAAACTTGACTGGGATAAATATGCTTGATAGCATAGCACTTTTGTTTCCTCACCTAGTAGTCAGCAGTATTGCAAAAAATCTTTTATTACAGTCTTATCTCTGATAGTGATGTGAGTGGCCAGGGCAGAGATCCTTCCAAGGTTCTCTTGCCAGCTGTCACACTCCAAAACCTAATGTGCATCCCAGGCAAAACCCTATACATTATGTCCAGCTGGTGGAGGCGTGCCATGCTCTGCATTTTACTTTTTACTCCCTTCTTTTTCATTGACAGCCTATTCATTGGTTTGCATCTCTCTGTTATCAACTGGTAATTTAAATTAGGAGTGCACTGAGGTATATATCCAGTCAGCTCCCTGCCCTCAAAGAAGTCTGCATCCGTATGAACTACATTTCTAACTTATAGGTTCTCTCATGCTTCACTGCTGCCTCACATTTTTGTATTCAGAATATGTTTTTCTTTAACATTTTCACCGGAAGGGGATTCTGAAAATATTTTAAAATTAAATGTATCCTTTTTTTTTTTTTTTAATCATGTAAGGTACTCATGAATACATACTGTGAAAAATTCAGATGAAGTATAAAGAGAGTCAGATCTTTTCTTCCTGTTCTCCTCCCTGTTGTTCTTGGAGGTTACTTCTGCTGACAGCTGAGTGTTTTGCATTTGTGGTCTGGAACTTTTTCTGTAATGGTAAAAACATGTATGATTTCAACTTCTTTTTTAACATAGATGTGGTCATCCTATCTTGACACTTTCCCCCTATTCTTAATAACTTATTTTTTAGCTCTTACATAAATATTCCACAGTCTGGATAGAGAAGATTTAACTCAGTAATTCCTATGTTTAGGACGTTTACATTGTTTCTAGTTGTTTCTCTTACAAATAAGTCTATATTGATTCTTATCAGATACTTTTGGGCCCATGTGGGAATATGTGAGAGTTCTGGAAGTAGAATTTCTGGGTAGAATATGTATACATATATTTTGAAGTAAAGTGAAGTGAAGTCGCTCAGTCGTGTCCGACTCTTTGCGACCCCATGGACTGTAGCCTACTGTGCTCCTCTGTCCATGGGATTTTCCAGGCAAGAATACTGGAGTGGGTTGCTATTTCCTTCTCCAGAGGGTCTTCCCGACCCAGGGATCGAACCCAGGTCTCCCACATTGTAAGCAAGATGCTTTACCGTCTGAGCCACCAGGGAAGTCCTATATATTTTGAAAGTTAATGCTAAATCTTTTTTCATAAAAACTGCCAGTTACATACATCTATTAACAACAGTGTGTAAAATAACTATTTCCTATATCTTTGTCAGTAATGAGTAATACCTATCTTTTTATTTTTCTGTTTTATTGTCAAAACATGGTATTAAATTTTAGTATTCATGTCTCTGACCCTTTTGCTATTGACTGTATTTGTTTTTCTGTGCTTGCTTTGGCAACACATATAACATGTCTTCCCTTTTTTGTTGTTAATTTATAAGAGCTCTTTATATATAATGGCAATTAGTCTATTGACTAGTTACATGTATTGGTACTATTTTCCCCAGTTTTATCACTTATCTTTTTTTATTATATAAAATTTTACATTTTAATATAGTAAAATCAATTCTGAGGTTTTTACTTTGCTTAGGTAGAATAGTGTTGGTTTTTTTTATTTTTTTTCTTGAATTTGGATTATAATTCTGTTAATGTCCTGACTGTTAATGCTATGTCTCCAACGAGTGATAATAAGGTACACCAAAATTTTTTTCTGGAGAAATCAGTGTGTTAAACTCATTACTGCCTCTGTGTTAAACTCATTACTGCCTCTGCCCCAAAATTTATGTTGAAAAAAGGCAATTAATGACAAAAAGAAGCATAGCGCAACTTTTCTTGTTTCCTCCATTGTGAATTTTAAAGCTCTCTGTTTAATGGGTAAATAACCCTTTCTTCACCAACTTCTTGTACCTTTCTCTTGGATATTGCCCTGAGCTTTGTATTATATGCTTCATGGAAAAGAGAAAAGGCCTCAGTGTCCCAGCTGATAGCTCTGGATATCCAGTGTCCTGGGGAGCCTGATCTGGCATCCAAACACTGAGTCTTGGGACTTCCCTGGCAGTCCAGTGGTTAAAAGTTCACCTACCAATACAAGGGGTGCATGCTTGATCCTTGGTCAGGGATCTAAGCTCCCACATGCCTTGCAGCCAAGAAACCAAAACCTAAAACAGAAAAAATATTGTAATAAATTCAGTAAAAACTTTAAAGATGGTCCACATCAAAAAAATCTTTAAATACCTTAAAAAAAAGAGCTGAGTCTAGATTTGCCCAAAGGGAAATTCACTGTAGCTATTAGATCTTTTTTTAAAATTTATTTTATTGATGTATAATTGATTTACAGTGTTGTATTAATTCGTATTAAACTAATTGATGGTATTAATTATATTGATATTTAGTATATTAATCCCATGGATGGAGGAGCCTGGTGGGCTGCAGCCCATGGGGTTGCGAAGAGTCGGATGTGACTGAGCGACTTCTCTTTCACTTTTCACTTTCATGCGTTGGAGAAGGAAATGGCAACCCACTCCAGTGTTCTTGCCTGGAGAATCCCAGGGACGGGGGAGCCTGGTGGGCTGCCATCTATGGGGTCACACAGAGTCAGACACGACTGAAGTGACTTAGCAGTAGCAGCAGCAGTACATTAATATTTATATATTATTGGTTATGTTAATATTTAATATTAATGCAATTTATATATAATAATTGTATTGAAGCAAATTGATTCAGTTATACACATGTACATTTCTTTTCATATTCTTTTCCATTATGGTTTATCTCAGGATTTTGAATTCTCAGCTGTTGCTTCTTCAACTGACTCAGAGGTGTAAGACTTTGGGACCAGCTGAGCCTGAGATTGAATTTCATTTCTATCTTTATCTAGCTTTGAGACCTTGGACAAATAGGCTCTCTCAGCCTTGGTTTCCTCATCTGAATTGTGGATAGTAGCAGGATTGCAGGGGAAGCACACTGACAAGAACATGTTTTGCACAGTGATTAGATACAGTGACTTCTTCAGAAATGATATTATATCTTTTGACAGAAGCTTTCATTCAAGTTAGCAATTATAATATTTCCTATGAAAAAAAATAGCAGTGTGTTCTTCTTTTTATTAGGAGCTGATGGAGCTATATTTATTTGTTTCTAGACAGGGGCAAGTGTCCGAGTGGTGAATCAGCTGCTTACAGAGATGGATGGTCTGGAAACACGTCAGCAAGTTTTTATTATGGCAGCCACTAACAGACCAGGTAAGAAAGAAGACTATAAAACAGCTAAGTCTAAAGACTTCCAGCATTTACAAAGAGTATAATTTACATACATCCTACTAAAGAAAGATTAAGTTTGGGGAATCCCTTTTTGTTTCATAAGTTGGAATAAAACTTTAGAAAGCGTTTAAGTCAGCTATAATTTTTTAAAAATGGATGTATATATGTGTGTGTGTGTGTGGTGGTATTGCCTGGATTCTTTAAGATTTTTTTTTCTGTGTTGGTACATAGAAAGTTGTCTTGTTGGCCAAGAACACTTGTAACACACACTTTGACCATGAAGTATTATCAGGATTTATATCCTGTGGTTCCTCTCAAGCTTATAGGACACAGGAACCTGGCTCTTTTTCACTGTATCTGAAGGCTGAAGGTGGGTGTTTAAGGTTTTATCCTAGAAGCTTATCCATATACTTTAACTCATTTTTTAAATTGTTAAAAAGCTTAAGTCCTCTGGGAAGGGCTTAGAAAAAGGCTCAAAACTTCAGAAATACTGAAGGTGGCTTATACTTTGGGTCCTAAATTGTTTTCATATTGTTTGATACTTCGCCATCTGTATGAGCGACTCTGTCATAGCTGCCCATTGAGGTTTCTAAATATGTCTGCCAGCAGGGACATGGGACTTTAATTGCTTAAATGGATTTTTCAGTTTTCTAAGCTGATATAATTTTTCCTTTCTCATAAGTTAGTACAGATACTAAAATCTTCATGAATTGTATACCATTTCATTTTAAAAAGAAAAATTGAAAGGTGTTATGGTTTAATACCTTTGAATTAGACTCTTACTTTGAATTAGAAATATTTCCTTTGAGTTTGGCAGAACTGGGTATGAGTCCAGGCTGTAGCACTTCACATCTTACCAACTCTTCTCTTTCAACCCTAACTAGTCTATACCAACTGAGTAGGTTATAATTCAGTTCTGACACTAACCGCTTAGAGTTAGTACCAGAACCTGCAAGTTAAGGGGTGAGTCATCTTGACCACTCCCCTGCTTCAGATACCGGCTGCACATGGTGTCTCCAGGACACCTGCACTTCTGACCAACTTGCTACACAGACTTGGGGATACCCATAACTGCCCTCACGTTCAATAATTTGCCAGAAGGACTAACAAAAGAAAAGCACTATACCTACAGTTCCAGTTTATTATAAAGGGTACACTTGGGGCTAGATCTCAGAGGTGGTATGGTTTCCAGGCCCTTTCTCCACGGAGTCAGGACACGTCACCCTCTTGTCCCATCAGTGTGTTCATCGACCAGGAATCTCCCTCAAGTTTGATGTCCAGAGTTTTGATTGATTGACTCATCAGCCATGTGATTGAACTCAGTCTCCCTGCCTCCCCAGATGTCTGGCTACAAGTTCCAACCCTCTAATCAGATGCTTAGTCATTCTGATAACCAGCCCCATCCTGAAGTTATATTGGGACCAACCTTGAGTCATCTCTTTAGCATAACAAAAACACTCCTATTGCACAGAAAACTCTAGCCAGGAGCCTGAGGTAATGACAAGTGTACTTATTCTTTACTGTACCACATTAATCCTGAGCATATATTACTTCATCTTGCTAACCAGTACTTATTCATCTGTAAAACGAGAATGATAGTACCTAATAGGCAGTATTGTCAACAAAGCTTAAGTTATGTTGGTAATGTGTGTGTTGTAGTATGTGGCAAGTAGCTGTTCAGTAATTATTATCATCGCCATACACACTTCAGGTATTGGCAGTAAGAACAGTGGTTGGGTCATAAAATCAGAGTCATCCTAGAAGAAACCTTGAAGGTCTCAAATTTGGATAGCATCACATCCTGCCTTTCCCAAGCAGCTGCAGATCTTTTCTAGCAGATTTCAAGAAGACAGTGTTTGGTCTGCCATAATAACCTATTCTGTCTTTAACTGCACTCAACATTTTTCATTCATGTTTATTGTAGACATCTTATCTTTTAGTTTAATCTCTGTAAATTAGAAAATAGTGGATCCTTCAGCATTACTTAAATTTTACTTAAATTCTTTCCTTCAAAAGGATTTGGGTACATTGTCTTTCCTCATGTTTTTTTCACCTCCTCTGATCTCTTCATTCATCTTTTAACTCCTTCTCCAGATTCTCCTTAGTTGTAAAACGGACAACTGAGTGTAGTAGTCTGTTGAGCTTAGCCAGTGAATGGAGGTTGAATAATCGTGTGGCCCCTGTGTTTTGTTCTTTCCAGCGTCCTTGAGTATTGTCTTCTTCTCTACTGTACCTCACCCATCACTTCCTCCCAATTACATTGAGGAGCCACATACATTTAAAAACAGATGTTCTGGGTCTCTTTGCTTGTATTGATGCTTATTTGGCAGTTCTATCCCATTGTATTCTATCCTGTGACATTCTGTTTGGTTGTTTATAACTTATTTCCTGGTTAGCTTTAAGAAATCCCCTCTTGCCTGATGTTCTGGTCAGCTATTGCTACGTGACAAACTGCTACAATACTTAGTGTCTTAAAATCACCATTTCTGCATTGTTCGTCATTTTGTAGGTCAGGAATTCAGGGAGGGCTTGTCCAGGTGGTTCGTCTGTGATCCACATGCCACCAGCAGGCATGGCTGGACCAGAGAACCCCTTCCAAGGTAACTTCTCTACTCACATGTCTGGTGCCTTGGTGCTCCTTGGCATTATGCCTCCCCTCTCCCTCTGCAGTTGTCATCTTCCAAGGCCTCGCCATGTGGCTTGCCTTCTGTTAGCATGGTTCTCTGAGTACTCACCCTTCTTAGATAACAGCTGGAAGTTGCCATTCCTCTTGAAGGTAAGGCCCAGATTAGACAAATTCTCTTGGTCAGGACAGTGACAGGAAGAGCCAGATTTAAAGAGAGAGAAGTCAGAATGTAAAAACATGTAGTTATCTTTAATCCTTGTTATGTAAATTTTTCTTTGATCATATTCTTGATATTATGGTACAAGTTATACATTCAGCCTTATGGTTTGGTGTTGTATATGGATCAGTCATAACATTAATCTCAGAAGATTTACTCATTCACTCATTTTTATAGAATTTTTATTATATGCCTGGTCCTACTGAGCTTTGGGAATTCAAATAAAACTTATTTGCCTGCATATGTTCTGATTTGGAGCTGAACAGGGAATGAGTAATAGGCAGTCCAATAAAACAGTGTAAGAGGATGGAGAATGTCTATTTTGAGGAAAGGAATGCTAACTTAGATATCATGGTCCAGGAAGGCTTCTTCAGAAAAAGTGACATATGAGCCGGAACCCAAATAATGTGAAGAATTGAGCCATACAGTAATCTGAAAGAAGGCATTCCAGGTAGAAAACAATAAGTGTAAAGGCCCTGAGGTGAGAACAAGTTTGGAGAACCAGCACGGCCAGTGTGTCTCAAGTGAAAAGACTTGGTCGGGGACAGTGGGGAGAGAGTAATGGAGAGGAGCAAGGGGCCTTTTAGGCCACAGTATGGGGTGTGGGTTTTATTCTGCCGTGAAGGTTTTTTGAATGGGAATGATGTGATCTAGTTTTCTTTTTATAAAATATGTGACTTTTTTTATTAATAACTTTGCATTTTGAAACATTTATGAACTCACAGGAAATCATAAAAAATAATGCACAGAAGTTCCATTTACCCAGTTGTTACATTTTACATAACTGTGGTACAAAATCAAAACCAGGAAATAGACATTTGTGTAATTTTGTCTATTTCTGTGCTGTTGTAACACATGTGTGGATTCATGTAATCCCATTGCAGTCAACACAAGAGCTGTTCCATCACCACACAGACCTCCTTCCTGCTGTCCCTTTATGGAAACAACCACCTCTCTCCCACCATCTCTAACTCAGGGCAACTGCTAGTCTGTTCTCCATCTCTATAACTGTATCACTTTTAAGAATTTTGTATGAAAGTAATCATACAAAATGTGACCTATAGGTTGGCTTTATTCACCTATTCTAATGCCCTTGTTGTTCAGTTGCTAAGTCTTGTCTGACTCTTTGCAACCCAGTGGACTGCAGCACACCAGGCTTCCCTATCCTTCACCATCTCTGAGAGTTTGCTCAAACTCATGTCCATTGAATCAGTGATGCCATCCAACCATCTCATCTTCTGTATTCCTCTGTTCTTCCTGCCTTCAGTCTTTCCCAGCATTAGGATTCTTTTCCAGTGAGTCAGCTCTTCACATCAGGTGGCAAAGTATGAGACTGATTGAATTCTTGTGTGTATCAATAGGCTGTTCCTTTTCAGTACTGAGTAATATTCTGTGGTGTGGAGGTAGGTCCTAGTTTGCTTAACTGTTCTCTTCTTGGGGGCATTATGTTCGTTTCCAGTTTTTGAGTGCTTCATATAAAGCTGCCCTGAACACCTACATCTGGGTTCTTGTGTGAACATAATTTGTTTCTTTGACATAGATGTCCAGGAGCATGGTTGCTGGGTCATATGATAAATATATGTTCATTTTTAAAGAGGTTGTCAGACTCTTCTTGAGTGACTGTGATTTCTGTCAGTAACGCTAAGAGAGATTCAATTTTTTTTCATCTTTGTCCCAGTCTGTAGCTTGTCTTTTCATCATCTTATTTCCTTTTATACATTACTTTCTGAGGACCATGTCTAAAATCTGTTTTTCAAAACTATGTCGTAAAGATTGTCTTCAGTGTTTTCTTTCAAAGTGTTATGGTTATGTTTCACACTTAAACCTATGATCTGTTGTTAGGTAACTTATGTGAGGCACAAAGTTTAGGTCAAAGGGTTTTTTTCCCCTGTGGTATCCAGTTGTTCCACCATCATTTGTTGAAGACTCCTTCCTCCACTGAGTCAGTTTTATACCTTTTTCAAAAATAAGTTGGTCAGTGCTAGCAATAAACAATTGGAGTTTGAAATTGAAAATACAATACCATTTACAAAAAAAAAAAAGAAAATACAATACCATTTACATCAGCACCAAAAAGAAAGAAAAACAGGAACTTAGGTATAAATTAATAAAATATGTATAAGATCTGTATGAAGCAAACTGTGAAACTCTGATGGAAAAAAATCAAAGATCTGAATAAATAAATATCTCTTGTGTCTGATAGGAAGACTCAGTGTTGTCAAGATATCAGTCTTCCCAGTTTGTAGATTCAAAGCAATCCTAGCAAGTTTTTTTAAAGAAGATTTGTTTCTGAAGTTGATATTGAAGGGCAAAAGTTTATATTCTAAAGTTTATATGGAAGTGCAAGTTTATTCTAAAGTTTATATGGAAAGGCTAAAGTTTATTTGGAAATGCAAAAGACTTAGAAGAGCGAGCACAGTATTAAAGGAGAGAATAGGGACTTCCCTGGTGGTCCACTGGTTAAGAATTCACTTGGCAGTGCAGGGGATTCAGGTTCAATCCCTGGTCCAGGAAGATTCCACATGCCTCTGGCATTGAAGCCCGTGAACCACAACTGCTGAAACCTGCATGCTGTAGAGCCTGTGCTCTGAAACAGGAGAGGTCATGGCAGTTGAGAAGCCTGTGCACCACAATTAGAGAGTAGCCCCTGCTTACCACAACTAAAAGCCTGTGTTCAGCAACAAAGACCCAGTGCAGCCAAAATGTAAAAAGTAAATAAAAATTTAAATAAATAAAGAAGAGAATAAAATTGGAGGACTGGTACTACCCAGCTTCAAGATTTATTATAAAGCTGTGATAATCAAGACAGTGTAGTTCTAACGAAAGGATAAGATACATCAGTGGAACAGAACAGAAGTCAGAAATAGACCCACACAAATATAGGGGACTGATCTTTGACAAAGGAACAAAGACAGTATCCTAACAGAAAGGATAGTCTTTTCAACAAATGGTGCTGTGACAACTGTACACTCACGTGCAAAAAAAAAAAAAAAAAATAGACATAGAGCTTACACCTCTCACAAAAATTAGCTAAAAATGGTATTCTTAACCTTGGGGAGCTGTAGCTAGAATTTAAGGAATCTAGGAATCTACATGGGGCTTCCCAGGTGGTGCTAGTGGTAAAGAACCCATCTGCCAGGAGACGCAGGTTCAGTCCCTGGGTGGAAAGATCCCCTGGAGGAGGGCATGGCAGCCCACTCCAGTATTCTTACTTGGAGAATCCCATGGACAGAGGAGCCTGGCTAGCCATAGTCCATAGGGTCACAAAGAGTCAGACACGACTGCATGACTCAGCACGCATGCACACGCATACAGACATGAGCCTAAATGTGACAAACTTAATTCACCACCGTCTAACTGAATTTTAGCATTTCCCTGAATTATGAACGTTGGCGACAAGACAGAGTATACCTGGAACTCTGAACTTGTAGTTATTTCTCTGTCACCTTACAGTCTTTACAGATACCACACAACACTGTTTATACCCATACTACTCCACAATTAGTTTAATCAGACTTGCTGTTTAAGATATTAATAAGGAAGTACATGTATTATTAGAGACTTCCCTGGTGGCTCAGATGGTAAAGTGTCTGCCTACAATGTGGGAGACCTGGGTTCGATCCCTGGATTGGGAAGATCCCTTGGAGAAGGAAATGGCAACCCACTCCAGTACTCTTGCCTAGAAAATCCTAAGGACAGAGGAGCTTGTTAGGCTACCGTCCACAGGGTTGCAAAGAGTCAGACACGACTGAGCGACTTCACTTCATATGTATTATTATTCAAAATTTTGTTTTCCTAACAGTTTGATACCATTGATTTCTTTGTAATCCTGTGTATTTTGCCTTATGCATTAAAGCACATTTTTGACAAGGAGTCCATAAATTTCACTGTAGTCCCAAAGGAGTTCTTAACATAGAGGATCATCTGAGTTAGAAGATACATGGTCCAGGGGAGAATTGCTGTGAGCTTGGTGGGAAAATTAAGAAGTGATCAATGGGAGCTGATCCCACTTTGGGATATATTTTGGAGGTAAAACCAATAGAAAGTACTGTAATTAGATGTGGATGTGAGAAAGAGAATAAACAAAGGTTACTATTAGATTTCTTTTTACCTAAAAACTAGGGTAAAAAGTTTGCTGCTTGCTGAAATGGAGAGCATTGGAGAGAAGTAAATAAGTTTCTATTTTATATCAATTTCTTTTGCTATCATACCTAAGCAATCTTTGCCTATCCTAAGGTCACAGAGATTAACTCCTATGTTTTCTTGTAAGAGTTTTATACTTTTAGTGCTCACATTTAGGTCTTTGATCCATTTTGAGTTAATTTTTGTCTGTTGTGAGGAAGGTGTTCATCCTTTTGCAGGCTATTCATGTGTCTCAGGATCCTTTGTTGCAAAGACTAATCTTTTCCCCATAGAATTGTCTTGGCAGCATTGTTGAAAATTGAAGGTCCATTGGTAACAAAGTATTTTCTGGAAGTTGAAAGTTGCTACTGTTAGCTCTTAAATTTTAGCTTTTTTTGAGTACTTAATAGGATAGCAGTTGCTTTTTGATCAATGGTTGAGGAAGAGTTTCTCCTGTTCTGCATCTGTCTCATTTGTAAGCGAATGGATTTTGTCCTTAAATCTTTAGAATTGTTGATGACTTCTTCATTGCAAAGATAAGAATTGTTCTGTTAGAAACCGAAGAAGTTAAGAATTGTTATCTTGAGTCTTCTACTTAAAATTCTGACACAGTTAGGTAAGGAACCATTTAGGAAGCTGTAAAAATAATCCAAGTAAAAGATGATAGTTTGAATCAGGTAGTATCTGGGGGTAAAAAGAATCTGAATATGTTGTATCATAGAGTTGACATGATTTGCCAATGGCTTGAGTATAGATGTGGAAGAATGGAATCCAGTATGACTCCCAAATTTTAGGCCTGAAAAACTGGAAGGATCTGTTGGCCTTAACCAAGGTGGGAACTGATGGGGAAAGATCCGAATCTCAGTCATCATTAAGATGCCTGTAGTTACGAAACAGAATTGTTGAGTATGAACCAGCTTTTCTTTGAGAAATGATGTAATACGTGAAATTTTAATTTGATGGAGCATTGTTTAAATCATCTAACCCCCCCCCGCCCGCACACTTTATGGCATATAATATAAAGTACTCAGGATGCTTTTTACTGTAAAATAAGTAAGTAATTTCTTAAAATAATAAACTATAAAATACTAAATGTGATGTTTGTCAGTAAGAGAGTTTAAATTATTATTAAAGTCCTAAACTAAGAATCCTTTCTAAATACAATAGGGATTGTTTATATCAAGCTTTGTTTTGAGACATGCCGATCTGGCTTTAAGATCTCCATTTGTGGACTTCCCTGGTGGTCCGTAGGTTAAGACTGTGCTCCCAGTGCATGAGGTACAGGTTCAGGCCCTGGTCAGGGAACTAGAACCCACATGCCTCACCTAAGAGTTTACATAACATAACTAAGACCTGGGGCAGCCAGATAAATAAAACTAAATAAATGAAAAAAATTTTTTTAAAGATCTACATTTTTATGTTTAAAATAAAAGATGTTTTCACAGCATGGTATTGGCATAGACATAGACATAGATCATTAGATTATAGAATCAAAACAATGTTTCTACAAATATTTGGACAATTGATTTTCTTTTTTAATAAAGCACAAAGGCACTGGTGGGAAAAGGATGACCTTTTCAGTAGTGATGGAACAATTGGATATCCATATGCAAGAAGAGTGAACTTTAATCCATACCTTTTATGACGTGTAAAAATGAACTCAAATGATCAAAGACCAATGAAAATCCAAAGCTACAAGACTGCTAGAAGAAAACATAGGGTAAAATTTTTTCTACCTTGGATCAAGCAAAGATTTCATAGATGTGATACCAAAAGTGCAGTCTTTCAAGCAAGTGGTTTAATTGAACTACTCTTGAAAGGATGCCACTAAGAGAATAAACAGACCACAGACTGAGAGAAAATATTTGCAAAGTATATTATTTGATAAAGGATATTTCATGAACTCAACAACATACCTAAAAACTCAACAGCAACAAAAGATATTTAAAATAGGGAAAAGATTTGTACAGATACCTCATCATAGAAAGTATACAGGTGACAGATGAAAAGGTGTTCAGTGTCATTAGTCATCAAGGAAATGCAGATTAAAGCTGCAGTGAGATATCACTGTGAACCTTAGATTGACTAAAATGAAAGAGACTAATTATAGGGCATTTCATGGACTCTGAGTCTGCGAGAGCATTTGTGGGTGCCAGGCGGGAGAGGACCAGGAAGACCCAGCTGAAGGTGTACGGATTTGAGCCTTGGTATTTCTAACCCAAGATTTAGAAATGCATTGTGATTCCTGTCCATTAGACTGTAAAATTATGTGGGTAATCTTGGAAACTATGATGACGGCTGAATTGGAATGGCCTTTAGGCTATTTTGGACCACTCCAAAGAATGTGGGTTGCTAGAAACCCTCCCAGCTTTGCTTTTGTTGAATCTGAAGATCCCTGAGATGCAGGGCTAGATGGGAGAACACCGTGGACATCTAGATTAGAGGTTTGAGAGTTCTGCCGTTGGTGTTCGCACTGCACAAGAGGTTTTCCAGTTGGTGTGGAATCCTAGAAATTTCAAGAAAGTTAGTTTGCCTTTGCTTTGGGTCAGAAGTTCTGTATGTGATTCCGTGGTGGTGGGCTTCCCTGGTGGCTCAGAGGGTAAAGCATTTGCCTGCAATGCGGGAGACCTGGGTTTGATCCCTGGGTCAGGAAGACCCCCTGGAGAAGGAAATGGCAACCACTCCAGTACTCTTGGCTGGAAAATGCCATGGACAGAGGAGCCTGGTAAGTTACAGTCCATGGGGTTGCAAAGAGTTGGACATGACTGAGCAACTAATGCCTTATGTGATTGCTGTATATGACTCAGTTCAGTTGCTCAGTCATGTTTGATTCTTTGCAAGCCCATGGACTGCAGCATGCCGGGCCTCCCTGTCCATCACCAACTTCCGGAGCTTGTTTAAACTCATGTCCATTGAGTAGATGATGCCATCCAACCATCTAATCCTCCATTGTCCCCTTCTCCTCCCACCTTCAGTCTTTCCCAGCATTGGGGTCTTTCCAGTGAGTCAGTTCTTTGCATCAGGTGGCCAAAATATTAGAGTTTCAGCTTCAGCATCAGTCCCTCCAATGAATATTCAGTACTGATTTCCTTCAGGATTGACTGGTTTCATCTCCTAGCAGTCCAAGGGACTCTGAAGAGTCTTCTGGTCCAACACCACAGTTCAAAAACATCAATTATTCGGTGCTCAGCTTTCTTTATAGTCCGAATCTCACATCATACTTGACTACTAGAAAAACCATAGCTTTGACTAGATGGACCTTTGTCAGCAAAGTAATGTCTCTGGTTTTTAATATGCTATCTAGGTTGGTCATAGCTTTACTTCCAAGGAGCAAACGTCTTTTGATTTCATGGCTACAGTCACCATCTGCAATGATTTGGGAGCCCAAGAAAATAAAGTCTGTCACTGGTTCCATTGTTTCCCTATCTATTTGCTATGAGGTGGGACCAAATGCGATGATCTTTGTTTTTTGAACGTTGAGTTTTATTTTATTTTATTTTTTTGAGATGTATGTGGTTTTTTTTTAATTTAAATTTATTTATTTTAATTGGAGGCTAATTACTTTACAATATTGTATTGGTTTTGCCATACATCAACATGAATCTGCCACGGGTATACACGTGTCCCAGTCCTGAACCCCCCATCCACCTCCCTCCCCATACCATCCCTCTGGGTCATCCCAGTGTACCAGCCCCAAGCATCCTGTATCCTGCATTGAACCTGGACTTGCAATTCGTTTCTTATATGATATTATACATGTTTCAATGCCATTCTCCTAAATCATCCCACCCTCTCCCTCTCCCAGAGTCCAAAAGACTGTTCTGTACATCTGTGTCTCTTTTGCTGTCTCGCACACAGGGTTATCGTTACCATCTTTCTAAATTCCATATATATGTGTTGCTGCTGCTGCTAAGTCGCATCAGTCGTGTCCGCCTCTGTGCGACCCCATAGATGGCAGCCCAACAGGCTCCTCTGTCCCTGGGATTCTCCAGGCAAGAATACTGGAGTGGGTTGCCATTTCCTTCTCCAATGCATGAAAGTGAAAAGTGAAAGTGAAGTCGCTCAGTAGTGTCCAACTCTTAGCAACCCCATGGACTGTAGCCTACCAGGCTCCTCTGTCCATGGGGTTCTCAGGCAAGAGTACTAGAGTGGGTTGCCATTGCCTTCTCCATATATGTGTTAGTATACTGTATTGGTGAATGTTGAGTTTTAAGCCAGCTTTTTCACTCTCCTCTTTTCATCAAGAGACTCTTTAGTTCTTCTTTGCTTTCTGCCATAAGGGTGGTGTCATCTGTGTATCTGGAGAAGGCAATGGCAACCCACTCCAGTACTCTTGCCTGGAAAATCCCATGGACAGGGGAGCCTGGTGGGCTCCGGTCCATGGGGTTGCAAGGAGTCGGACACGACTGAGCGATTTTACTTCACTTCACCAGTATCTCATGACTTCCTACTTTTGCATTCCAGTCCCCTATAATGAAAAGGACATCTTTTGGGGTGTTAGTTCTAGAAGATCTTGTAGGTCTTCATGAAACCGTTCAGTTTCAGCTTCTTCAGCATTACTGGTTGGGGCATAGACTTAGATTACTGCGATATTGAATGGTTTGCCTGGAAAATGAGCCGAGATGATTCTGTCATTTTTGAAATTTCACCCAAGTACTGCATTTTGGACTCTTGTTGACTCTGATGGCTGCTCCCTTTCTTCTAAGGGATTCTTGCCTAGAGTAGTAGATATAATGATCATCTGAGTTAAATTCACCCATTCCCATCCATTTACGTTCCCTGATTCCTAAAATGTTGATATTCACTCTTTGCATCTCCTGTTCGAATCAGTTTATCTTGATTCATGGACCTAACCTAACATTCCAGGTTCCTGTGCAATGTTAATGTTGTTCTTTACAGCATTGGACTTTACTGCCATCACCAGTCACATCCACAGTTGGGTGGTGTTTTCACTATGGCTCCGTCTCTTGATTCTTCCTGGTGTTATTTCTCCACTCTTCTCAAGTAGCATATTGGGCACCTGCCGATCTGGGGAGTTCATCTTTCAGTGTCATGTCTTTTTGCCTTTTCATACTGTTCATGGGGTTCTCAAGGCAAGAATACTGGAGTGGTTTGCCATTGCCTCCTCCAGTGGACCATGTGTTGTCAGAATTTTTCACCATGACCCATCTGTCTTGGGTGGCCCTACACGGCATGGTTCATAGTTTCACTGAGTCAAGATAAGTTCGTTCGTAGTTTCACTGAGTTATGTATATGAATACATAGCTCTTTGTAACATTCTTTATTTGGAAATTTGAGACTATTCAAGATAACTGTGGTCTCCAGTTTAAGGGTACATTGTAGAGCTGAACTTTGAGATACTGTGCAAGAATTTTTTCCATACTGTCATTTGTAATATGTTTTGTGAGAGTTCTTGGGATTAAAGTTTTGGTTACAAATTGTTGTTTTAACCTGAAAGTCTGTTTTTTCCTTAAAGAACTAAAATAATCTGAGCTTGGTATCATGTCTTGTTATAACACTCCTATTGGAAGCCATACTTAATGTATTTTCTTGTAAAGTGCTTTTAAAAATAAATGTTAACATAATTGTGTAATAGTTGAACCCACTATTACCGTAGTTCTTGTCCCATAGCAGGCAGTTGGTTACACAAGTCTTATTTTGTAAAGAAACACAATTGAGGGTTTTGAATTGAGGGAAGACTTTGGTTGTCTTATCTTAGTGATGGTACACTTTTAGAAGAGAAACCAGTTCAAAGTTCATGATATTCAGTGACCTGCATTTTAAAATACAGTTACATGATACATTATAATTCGAAGTTTCCCTAAAAAAAGAAAAACTTTGATCATTAGTACGAAGACTTCCCACAAAACTTTAAAAATTGCTTCCATTTTATGTAATTTGAGATATTACATGGGAATTCTACATCGATCCATCGTGATGTAAAATGCATTCAGAGGTAACTGTGGAATTGAATATGGAGGCACACATGACCTTCCACTTAGAAATGTAGGTAAGGTAAGTAAGGTGAAGTCGCTCAGTCGTGTCTGACTCTTTGCGACCCCATGGACTGTAACCTACTAGGCTACTCTGTCCATGGGATTCTCCAGGCAAGAATACTGGAGTGGGTTGCCATTTCCTTCTCCAGGGGATCTTCCCGACCCAGGGATCGAACCTGGGTCTCCCGCTTTGGAGGCAGACGCTTTAACCTCTGAGCCACCAGGGAAGCCATATAGAAATGTAGAGGAGTTGTAATTTCAAGGTTTTGTACAATTAGATTAAATCGTAATGCAACAACAAAAGATTAACTGTACTAAGAATCGACAAGGATACAGACTATATGAATGCATTACTGTTGGCAATGTAAGATGGTACAGCTTGTTTGGAAAGCAGCTTGTTGATTTTTAAAAGTTAAATGTATACCTGCAGTGTGATATTGCCATACTGCTTTGCATCCCATACATAGGTATTTACTGAAGAGAAACAAAAGCATATACAAAGACTTGTGCTTGAGTGGTCATAGCATCTCTGTTTATAGTAGTCCAAAACTGGAAATGAACCAAATGTTTGTCAACAGAAGAATTAAAAAACAAATGTGATATAGCCACACAATGGAATGCTGCTCAGCAATAAAAAATAGTTAAATACTGATACATATGACAACTTAGGTGAATCTTGAAATAATTATGTTGAGTAAAAGAAAGCAGACAGTATATGCTGTATGATTCCAATTACATAAAATTCAAGAAAATGCAAACTAATCCATCGTGACAAAACAGATGAGTGGCTGCTTAGGATAAGGGGATTTAGGGAAGGACAAGAGAGAGAAGTTTAAAAGGAATCATCAATAAAGTGCGCTCCATTTTTAAAGTGCAGTGGTTTCCTAAGACCAGAATGTTTGCGAACCTTTGTCCTGTAGAGTCAGGTGACCCTTAGGCTTGTCAGACACGTGGTGTTGAAAGTGTCAGGCTTCCTTCTGCAGGGTGGAGCAGGATTTGAGAGAACTGAATATGTATTTTAGGAAGATAACTCTGGCAGCATTGTAAGGGGTCCCATGGAGGGGAAATTTAGAAAAGAACCAGTTAAGGGGACATTACATTTGGCCGTGACTGAGGTTCAAGGTAATAGGAAGCAGACTTGATAAAATTGATAGAATGTGTCCCCAGTTAGAGGGAAGGGAGAAACCTGCCTGGTATTTGGGGAACAGGCAGGGGTCATCATATTAGATCGAGAATCCTGAAGGAAAACAGGTTCGGGGCAGGAAGGAGGTGGATAGACAGACTTCACTTTCTTAAGGACAAGGAGAATCTTTTAGTTCTAAAACTAGTCTAATTTATCAGTTTTTTCTCTTAAAAATGTACTCTTCCTATCTCTCATGTTAATTATATTTTGTAAAAGATTTTATTTTATTTAGTTAAGGCTTTTGCTCCCTTTGTCTCTAGATATCATTGACCCTGCAATCCTGCGCCCAGGCCGCCTGGACAAAACACTCTTTGTGGGTTTACCACCCCCAGCAGATCGTCTCGCCATCTTAAAAACTATCACAAAAGTGAGTAAAGGAAATGGTATATTTTTGTGTATGCTTCTGCCATTTTAAATATAGATAGGTTTAAATATTTGTCCAACCTGTATCTCCCAAAGGAGAAGGTGAACTATTATTTATAATTTTTAAATTAATTTTTATTGGATTGTAGTTGCTTTACAGTGTTATGTTTCTACTGTACAGAAAAGTGACTCAGCTATATGTATACGTATATCCCCTCTTTGGGGGATTTCCTTCCCATTTAGGTCAACACAGCACTAGAGTTCCCTGTGCTATATAAGTAGGTTCTCCTTAGTCACCTACTTTGTACATAGTGTCAGTAGTGTCTACATATATGTCGGTCCCAGTCTCCCATTTCCTCCCACCACCCCTCTTTCCTCCTTGGCACCCATACATTTGTTCTCTACTACTTTTGCTTTGCAAATAAGATCATCTTTACCATTTTTCTAGATTCCACATACATGCATTAATATACAATATTTGTTTTTCTGACTTACTTCACTCTGTATGGCAGTTTTTAGGTTCATCCATTTCTCTACAGATGACCCAATTTCATTCCTTTTTATGGCTGAGGAATAGCCCATTGTATATATGTCCACATCTTCTTTATCCATTTCTCTGGTGATGGACATTTAGGTCATTTCCATGTCCTGGCTTTTGTAAATAGTGCTGCAGTAAATATGGGGGTGCTTGTGTCTTTTTGAATTATGGTTTTCTCCAGATATACGCCCAGTAATAAGGTTGCTGGGTCATTTGGTAGCTTTATTTTTAGCTTTTTAAGAAACCTCATACTGTTCTGCATAGTGGCTATATCAGTTTACATTCCCACCAGTGGTACACCAGGGTCACATTTCTTCACACCCTCTCTAACATTGATTGTAGACTTTGATGATGGCCATTCTGACTGGTGTGAGGTGATACCTCATAGTTTTGATTTGCATTTCTCTTGTAAAAGTGGCAAGAATACACAGAACTATATTTAAAAAGTCTTAACGACCCAGATAACCACAATGTGTGGTAACTCATCTAGAGCCAGACATCCAGGAGTATAAAGTCAGCTGGGCCTGAAGAACCATTACTGTGAACAAAGCTAGTGGAGGTAATGGAATTCCAGCTGAGCTATTTCAGATCCTGAAAGACGATGCTGTTAAAAAGCTACATGCAATATGTCTACAGTTTTTGAAAACTCAGCAGTGGCCACAGGACTGGAAAAGGTCAGTTTTCATTCCAGTCCCAAAGAAGGGCGATGCCAAAGAATGTTAAAACTACATACAATTGCACTTGTTTCACGACTAGCTAATAAGGTTATGCTCAAAATCCTTCAAGCTAAGCTTCAGCAGTATGTGAACTGAGAAATTGCAGATGTACAAGCTGATTTTAGAAAAGGCTAAGGAACCAGAGATCAAATTGCCAACATCCGTTGGATCATAAAGAAGGCAAGGGAATTCCAGAAAAATATCTACTCTGCTTCATTGACTATGCTAAAGCCTTTGACTGTGTGGATCACAACAAACTGTGCGTAATTCTTCAAGAGATGGGAATACCAGACCACCTTACCTGTCTCCTGAGAAACCTGTTTGTGTGACAAGAAGCAGCACTTAGAACTGGACATGGAACAACAGACTGGTTCAGAATTGGGAAAGGAGTACGACAAGGCTGTATATTGTCACCCGGCTTATTTAACTTACATGTGGAATACATCATGCGAAATGCTGGGCTGAATGAAGCACAAGCTGGAATCAAGATTCCCAGATGAAATATCAGTATCCTCAGAAATGAAGATGATATCACTCTAATGGCAGAAAATGAAGAGGAACTAAAGAGTGTCTTGATGAAGGTGAAAGAAGAGAGTAAAAAAGCTGACTTGAAACTCAACATTCAAAAAACTAAGATCATGGCTTCTGGTCCCATTACTTCATGGCAAATAGAAGGGGAAGAAGTAGAACCTGTGGCAGATTTCATTTTCTTGGGCTCCAAAATCACTGCGGATGGTGACTGCAGCTATGAAATTAAAAGACACTTGCTCCTTGAAGGAAAGCTGTGACAAACCTAGACAGTGTTTTAAAAAGCAGAGACCTCACTTTGCTGACAAAGGTCTGTGTAGTCAAAGCTGTGATTTTCCAGGAATCATGTATGGATGTGAGAGTTTGACCACAAAGAAGACTGAGCACTGAAGAGTTGATGCTGTTGAACTGTGGTGCTAAAGAAG